>NC_135022.1:7900462-8500462 GCF_051020955.1 Megalopta genalis
ATCGGGACGTAGAGGCCTTTGTAGAGGGTCCTCATGCTATTCTGGTTAAGGCCCCAGTGGGGCTTGGCAATGCGAGAGATCTGGTTGAATAGGGTCTTGCTTCTGCCCGCCACGTAGTTAACGTGCGGGGTGATGTTGAAGCGGGGGCCGAAATGTACACCTTGATACCGGATTGAAGCCGGCATCTTGAGTGAACAGTTGTCTATTCTGATGGTAGGTGGTCTGCGGGTGTCAAGGAAGCCTTTCGCAAGGAAGATTTTGGACTTGGCTTTTGGCAGCTCAAGTTTGTTCCTTCGGCATCATGCGGATATGATGTCCGTGATGACGGAGGATCTGGACTCTATTTCTTTCCTACTGTTGCCGGAGACGGTGACCGCAAGGTCGTCAGCATAGGCCGTTGCGTCATAGCCGCAGCGGTGGATGACGGTGAGAAGGTCGTCGAAGACGACATTCCATAAATAGGGACCAAGGACTGAGCCTTGCGGGCAGCCCTTGGTGACTATCTTGGAGGATACGGAGCTGTTGGTGGAGATGATGGCAGATGTTACACAGGTAGCCTTGGATTAACCTGTACAGGTTACTGGGGCAGCTTCTCGCTTTGAGCTGCTGGAGGATGGCGGGCCACCAGACGTTGTCGAAAGCACCGCTGATGTCAAATAGGAGGGCAATCGCGTGTTTTTCGTTGTTGTTTTGGGTGGACTCGCGTAGTTGGAGCATGGCGTGCTCGGTAGAGAGCCCAGTTTTGAACCTGAACTGAGAGGTGGAGGCTAGGGGGTGACTGTTGAAAGTGTTCGACAGTCTATCGGCGATGAGCCTTTCGAGAGTTTTACTGACGATGGAGAGGAGGATTTTGGGTCGGTTCTAGGCTTTTCTGTGTTCTTTAGAAGGACCTTAACGACTCCTTTCTTCCATATGCTGGGAAATTTGCCATGGGCGAGACAGCTATTAAATAGAAGGGTGATTTCCCGATGGAGGTGGCGCCAGGCACGCTTGAGGGTGGCTGCCTCCATCAGGTCCTGGCCAGTGGCTTTGTTATTTTTGAGGCGCTTGATTGCGCGTGACACCTCTTCCATCTCGAAGAAGGGGGCGTTGAGGGTGTCGGGGATGGTGTTCGCGCGTTGTCGGACTTCCGCGTGAAAGGCGGAGTCCGTCTGAGGGGTATCGTCGGGCATCAGTGCGTGAAGGAGGGCCCTACTCGTTTCCTCCCCGGAGGTGGTTTGCCCGTTCTCGGTGGAGATTGAGACCGGGCTATCCTCGGCGCGGTCTTTTTCTGTAACTGTTTTGTACGGGATGCCCCAAGGGTTGGCATTTCCCTTCTTAGTAACAAAATCTCTCCAGCTTTGGAGTTTGGATTTGCGGATAGTGGCGGTGTACCTATTCCTGAGTTGCCTATACTGGGCTTTCAGGGTTGCTTTACGAGCGGAGTTAGGTTCAGATTGGTAGGTTCTTTTCATGTGGCGGACCTCGGTTCTGAGGGTTGTGAGCTGTGGGGTCCACCACGGGACTGATCTCGGGAATCTGGTCTTGTTTGGGATCGCGGAATAGGAGGCTGAAGTGATAATTTCCTGTATGTCCGCGCTAAAGGTATCGGGGTCAACTGCGTAGGGGTCGTCTGGGAGGGCGGGGGGGGGGGGGTATTCCGCTGTGAGAGTTGGGATAATTCTGTCGAATTCTTCCCAGTTGGCTCTCTTGATGTTGTAGCGGGATTGGGGGGGGGGGTCGGTGGTAGTGGGCGTGGGGGCACTAATCAGGAAAGTGATCAGGTTATGATCACTTGTCGACCTGTCTGGGTGGACAGTCCACGAAAAGACGTGGCTAGAAAGAGTATTCGTGACGAGCGTTAGGTCGATGTTAGATCGACTGTGGGCATTATCGAAGGTGGGGGTGCTGGTGAGTTCGTTGACTATCACTAGTCGGGAATGGGCAATAAAGTCCTCCATGGTTTCACCTCTCTTGTCAGAGGATTAGTTGTACCAAAGCGGCGATTTGGCGTTGCAATCAGAGACAATCAGGACGTTACGGTTTTGGATAGTATGTAGGATGGTTTCAAGGTGGTGAAGGAAGGGCTGGATGTCGTCACTGTACTGGAAGTACGTATTTACGATAATGAGTTTCAGGTCGCGGAAGGTGAGTTCTGCGCATATGCAATGTGTGTTGCATAGCTTTTTTATTTTGAGAATGGTTATGTAGGGGTTTCTGATGACCAGCGCCGCCTTGGGGAGGTCGGGAACGGAGAGGCTGGAGAACCTTTTGCAGTCGGTAATTATCCGGGAGTTCGGACCGAAACTACTGAGGGAGTGCGAGGATATCTATTCTTTCCTCGAAGGTGCAGACTTTTAACTCCTCGAGAGCCGATCTGGAGTTCTGGGCGTTGACCTGGCCTATCCTAATTGAGGGCTTAGATTGGGAGGGGTAAGATTTATAACCCATAATCAGTACGTGAAAATACTTGGTTTATGGCTGCGACGTAGGCTGGGCATTGCCTATCGGTGACAGAGTGGGTGGAGGGTTTGCCGGTTTTATGGCAGTTGTGGCAGCGAACTGGTTTGGCCTTGTTGGGGCAGGTCTTAAAGGTGTGGCCCTGCTCGGCGCAGTGGGCACAAATGTCCTTTTCGGCGCGGCAGAACTTCGTGGTGTGGCCGAATCTGTGGCACTTATAACATCGGGTAGCCGCGATGTAGTCGTTCACTCGGCAACAGCTCTATACGACGTACACGCGCTCCTTTTTGATCAGGACATCGCGAGCCTGCTTGGATACTTCGAATATCCAGTTGCTCTTTTCTTTGTTCCTGTCGCCGGATTTTAAGGCGAGTTTTATTTGCTGTGAGAGAGCTTTTTCCGGGGCATCTAGGTTCTGGCTGACGATAGCACGAAGGGTGGCATCGTCACTTTCCAGTTTGGGGGCATCGTACAGGATAATTCTAGGGTTCCTTTTGACGGGGGCGCTGACGATAAGGCCTGCGGCTTTAAGCTGAGCATTGTTTCGGAGTGTGGTGAGGTCAGAGTCTTTGGGGGACTCGACCAAGATACCGTTCCCCTGGATCTTTCTGATGCTCTATATCTGGAGCTTGCATTCAGAAGGGGAGACTAACTTGAGGACCGCTTCCTTTGTTTTGTCGCAGGACTCAAAGGTCTTCGGATCCTGCAGGAGAATAGTGATGGCGCTGGGGGTTTCTGTCTAAGGTTCGAGAGAGCAGCCGTCTTAGACTTTACCCCGACTC
Organism: Megalopta genalis; assembly: GCF_051020955.1. Lineage (NCBI taxonomy): Eukaryota > Metazoa > Arthropoda > Insecta > Hymenoptera > Halictidae > Megalopta > Megalopta genalis. The sequence continues at coordinate 7,903,684 of NC_135022.1, forward strand.
TCTCAGCGTAGGTGGTGGGCCGAGAGGGTTCTTTCGGGGTTTGGCAGTGCTCGGTAACAGACTCGAGGGTTTTCCGTTGCTGTCTGTTTTCGGACCTTATTGTCTTGATTTGGCCCTCCAGGTTGCTGCAGCGGAGCTTTGGAGCTTGGCAACCTTGGAGGCGATAAACTGGGAGGCGTCCGAATAGAGACCGTTGTCCTGATCCATGCGGAACCGTATAAGGGCCATGGTTACCTTCTCGGACTTAAGCCGGAGGTCATTGGCGGTGGGGTCGGCTACTGGGGCTTCCGTGGCCGTTTTCTCGCAGCACGGGGCAGGGCTGGTGGCGGGGGCGACCGGTGGTGGGGAGGGGACTTCCGACCTTTTCATGGTCTTGGTGGGTTTCCGGGGGAGTATTACCACGAGGGGGGTGTCCGAGTCGTAATCCGACCGGATTCTTGTGGTGCCGGCTGCTGACCTGGACGTAGCCCTCGGAGTCCGATGCTTCCGTGCCCATCCTGCTGAGGCAAGACGGCAGGCGGGGGTGGGGCGAGATGGCGGCTCCTGGGATGGCCTCCAGCCTGGGGACGCTCATCATCGGCGCTGGAGCAGGCTTCGGAGTTTGCGCCAGGGGTGGTGGTGTTTAGGCTGAAAGAAAGAAAAAATGAGGAAAAAAAAATTTCTGAAAATTGTTTAAAAATTGTTTAAACAATTGTCAAACCGGTGTTGCCAACTGCTGGGATTGCTGAAACAGAAAGAAAACAGAGATAAATTTTCAAATGGGTTTGAATTTGGCGCCTAGTGGAATTTGCTGGTCCGTGGATATTCGAGCGAGGGCTCGAATATAATTTTTGGCCGGGGGTAACTGCCGCTGCCAACCTTGCCAAAAATCTAAGGGTTGGCAGCACTGATTCCCCTGCACGTAGATGGGAAACTCGACTTCGTGAAGATGGTCAAAAATTCCCGGCAACAGCGCCACCCCACGCTGACGGTGGCGTCCCGAAGCTCGTAGTGTAGAAGCACGTGTGTAATATCTGATTGTTTTTTCGCTTATAACTGGGCCAGTTTTTGCACGATTTTCACTTTTGATGCGTCAAACTGATCGGGGTGACGGGCACTATGCACTGACATGCACAGGAGGTTCTGATCGGTCCTTGTTCCTCTCGATTTTCGGTCCTTGCGGTCGAGTCGAGACACGTGGCGTTGAATTTTTCACAGGCTGTAATTTCCACAATTGTTGCTCAATTCACACAGTTTATGCACCAACGTGATCGTCTTATCGTCCTCTACACTTTTCTTACACTGAGATAATTCTCACTTTGGAAAAAACCACTTTTGCAGCACTCAGACGGCGGAGCGACGTAGCAGCGCGTCTGTATCCTGCGACACCTAGCGGCGAAGTCCGTAGATAGGGACATTTAGTGTGAATTCGGCCACCACGAAGGTGACGCGGATATGTTTCCTCGCCCTTTTGGGCATACACAACTAAGTTTCCATCTACCACCGAAAAATCCGCATGTGCCATTGAGTCGGTTTGCAATGGGCGAGTTCTTTAGCCGCCAGCGAATTTCGGTTTCCTTCCATTCGCTCGCGCCCACGGGGAACCACGGAGAGGCGAACTCGTGATGCGACGTCTCGCGTCCACTAAACGAAGACCTGGGAAATTGGGATAGGTGTTGGAGTAGGGATTTGTTTCTACCGGAAGCCCTTTAGTCAATGTGTTTGCTTTGCAAACAGTCAAAACAACATATAATTTTCGAATGGCTAATTGGAAAAAATTCGAGGAGATACTACACCAAGAATTTAATGAAGAAACTATGGAAAGGATCAAGAATTCCAGTGCAGACCAAGCCGCTAGAATAGTATCTGGGATTCTGAAACAAGCGTGCAACGTCTCCATGACTAAAAATCGGAAGGCAAATCGGACTGTACCATGGTGGAGTGAGAGACTGAATGAGTTGAGAACAATAACCCGAATGAAGAAGAAACAATTGTCGCGCGCTAGAAGATTGTATTTTGCTGATATTGAAAATTACATCCAGCAATATAGAACAGTTAGGAACAACTATGTGGCTGAAATCAGAAAAAGCAAGATAGCTTCTTGGAAGCATTTTGTCAGTAAAGAAGGAAATGCGAATCCCTGGGGCATTATTCACAAAATAGCTAAGGATCAATCGAATAAGAGCTGCTCAATTGGCTCTTTGTTGAAAACAAATGGTGAAAGAACTCAATCATGGAAAGAATCAGTCGATATTTTAGTCAATAAATTCTTATCTATTGAAAATCGAGAAAATGAAATCGACGTACATAGACTAATTAGAGCTTCAAATCAGAAATATAAAAATTTAAATTTGAAACCAGACATTTCGTCGGAAGAAATAGTTAATGCTATTAAGAGAAATAAAAATAAGAAGGCACCTGGTTTGGATGGAATTGGAATAGAAATTATTAAGGAGTTTTGGAAGTATAAAAAAGAAGTTTTGATTTTGCTTTATAATAAATGCCTTCGCGAGAAAGAGTTTCCTAAAGCCTGGAAAACAGCTGAATTAAAGATCATTCCGAAATGTGTTGATGTTGACAAGGAATTAATTAAAAGTTATAGACCAATTGCGTTACTTCCTGTAATTAGTAAAATTTTTGAAAGAATAATAGTTAACAGAATTGAAACAAAATACCAAGAACAAAAGTTGAATAATGAAAACCAATTTGGATTTAAGGCTGGTCTATCTACGGAATACGCTTTTATGCGTTTCAAAAAAGCCATTACTTTGACTGAGAAGAAATGTGTGGTTTCATTGTTTATGGATATTGCAGGTGCTTTTGATAATATTTGGTGGCCTTATATAAAGAATTGTTTAGTCAAGGCTGAATGCAGCTCTTGCTTCACACGTTCCGTGCCGAGCTTTTTTTACTCGAATCTTCACACTTTGATATTTTACTAAAACTTGATGTATTACGTGCAATTATTAATTCTCGTACACATAACAACGTAACAAAAACTTATCAACGCCTATTCTTGCGGTGGAAATTGATTCTTCGGTTCTAAATTTCTTGTAAACAATTTGTTCAGTTCACTAAGTAAACATGCAAGCATGTACCATGGATGGTACACGTGGCACGGAACGTGTTAATCAAAATTATTGATAGTTATTTTTGCAAACGCAAAGTTTTGGTAAGGAATACCTATGAGAGATACATTTTTAACGCTAGTATAGGATGCCCTCAGGGTTCTGTCATTGGACCGTTAGCCTGGAATTGGTGCTTGGATGTACTTTTAAATTCACTTCGAGATAATTTTGAAGAGGACGCAGTAGAAGTAGTTGCTTATGCTGATGATGTGACAATACTCATTAAGGGAAACTCTCGTAGAGAACTTGAGAGGATTGCAATAGAAGTTATTGATGAAGTTTTAAAATGGTGCTTGGCTAGTAAGTTAGAAATATCAACATCTAAAACTTGTGCTATGTTGATGAAGGGGAAAATGCACCGAGAGCGGTTGCCTGTTATTAAAATTGGTGACTCTAGAGTTAAATATGTGGAAGCCTACAAATACCTAGGTGTAACTGTAGATCAGGGTATGACCTTCGTTCAGCATGTTAAAAGAATACGAGAGAAGCTAATAAAATATATAATGTTTGTTAAACGTCTTGCACATGAGGAATGGGGCATAAAGGTGCCTATTTTGAGACTGCTCTACAGTTCTGTCTGTCTACCAATTATCAGATATGGCTCTGTGATGTGGTATGAGAAGGCTGACACTGTCTTTGTTAGGAGACACATTTTGACTACACAACGTGCTATACTTTTGTCACTTGTTCGGGCTTGTAGAACAACGTCTACTGTGGCTTTGCAAATTATTGCTGGGATACTCCCACTGGATTTGGACATTATTAAATTTGGAATTAGTAGAAGGATGAAAAAAAAACTTTTCGTATCTTGGAAGGGTTTTGTATTTAATCCAATGGAGATCACCGAGGATGTAACGCTTGACACGAAGTTAAAAGACTTAGAAGATTTTATAATTGCAAAATGGCAGACTAACTGGGATCGGGATGCACATGGCAGAACGACATATAATTTTATCAAGGACGTACGGTTTTGTAAAATGAGACCTTGGTTCATTCCATCTAGGTATTGTACGTATCTCTTAACGGGATATGGTCCACTAAATGACACATTGTTTAAGAGAGGTGCATCTAACACTGTCATGTGCCCCCTTTGCAGCTGCGCTCCGGAGGATAGTGCACATATACTTTTTCACTGTCAAGAGTACAACCAGTTTAGATACAGTGAACTAAATCAACCTCACAACGATTGGATTCAATTAATAGAAGAGAAGGAAAGTTTCTTGAAATTTTTGGAATTTTGTAAAAATGTTTTCACTCTCAGAAAAAGTTTCCATGAAAGTAGAGGGTCCGCCTCCTCGGGGCAGGGACGGTAACGTCGGGTAACACTGACGGCTGAGAGACCCATCTTGAAAATTTTAAAAATAAAAAAATAGAATATTGAAATAAAAGTAATTATACGCGTCATACTTACCCTAATTAGATTCTCTTTTACACTTTAAGAATACTTTGGATTACTTTTAATTTTCGTTTTATTATGATTTATCAGGCAGTGATGAGCTTGAGCTCCATGCTGCAATATTATAGTTTAGTAAATAAAAATAAAAAATGTCCCTATGTAGACCCCCCCCCCCCGTGATTCATACCTTGTCGTGGTGGGGGGGCTTGCGAGCCTCGATGATCCTCAAGGCTGTGCCGGCGGGGAACTTGATTCCCTGGCAGGTCTAACCTAGCCGGAGTGGCTTGAGGTGAGAGGCCAGACTAAAATTGAACCTCATACCGTAAGCCCGTGGTCATGTTTCACGGGCCCGCGAGGATGACAACCTTTCTAAAAAATCCCTAACCCTAAGCTATGGTGCGCGGTGATGGGGTACACCCCGATCGATGGCATCGGGGTGTGGCTGGTGGGTGCACCAGTCACTAGCGACCAACTACTGGATACCTGGCGACCTCCAGTAGTATATAGCCCTGCCCAGGTATGGCGGCTCTGCCTGGGTCGACATATTTTCCGACCCTACTCGTGGGAACCACTATGGATCTAAAAAACAAAACAAACACAAAACTATGGAGCGGAAACGTTCACAAAGCGAGAGTAAGGAGTCTAAAATGGTAGAGGAAGAAGATATGCAAGCACTTACCAGAACTAGTTCCGTTTCATCGGTGCAGTCTTATGGAAGTGACTTCAGGGAACTTGGAACATCGAAGGTGCCGAAGAAAAGAAAGAAAAGCAAAGATGAAACGCATGAATTTGATAAAGATGATGAACCAAGGACAGCTTTACAGATGGTGAGAGAAGAAAGAGAGAAATTAGAGAATTTTCTATTTGATGATTCCAACAAAATTGTAAAACCCTCGATAAGGTTTATACAAGAAAAATGGCCAGTCCTTGAATCAGCATTGCAAAAAGAAATAATTGAAAACGAAAAGTTGAGAGCTATACAACAAGTTAAAGAAATACCTGAGAGAACATCATATGCTCAGATTGTGACGGCAGCTGGAAAGGCGCTGGCTCCGGGGGTACCTGGAAAAGGAAAAGAAAAGAAAATAGTTAGAAAAGAGAAATATGAAGTTCTGTTAATTAAACCTGAAAAAGAAGAGGATAAAAGAAATAATGAACAGATAAAGTCTGACTTAATGCAGAAACTAAACCATGTAAGAACTAAACTAAAAGTTAAAAATGTGAGACAGATGAGGAACCGAGGTGTTGTTATGGAGGTTAAAGATATTGAGGATGTTAATTTAATAAAGGCAAGCAATCTAGAATTATGATGTAGAGAAGGACTATAAATCTGAAGAACTGAAGGAAGATTTTATATGCAAAAATTTTAGAAATATATCCACAAAAGAAACTCAAGAATTACATAATGAGGTAAGTTTTGTACATAGCTTCAAAGTAAAAGACAACAAAGTTAATTGGATCGTTCAAATACCTGGAAAATACCTTGAAAACCTAGTTGATAATGGCAGAATATTCATGTTTTGGCGTACGTATAAGATCAAAGAATACATAAATGTAACTAGATGTTACAAATGTCATGGCTATGGTCATATAGCCAAGGTCTGTGGAGTACCTGACCAACTCTGTGAAACTTGCGGATCAAAGGATCATATGAAAAATGAATGTCCAGGAAAAGAAAAACCGAAATGTATAAATTGTATAAGGATAAAAAGACGTGACGTTAACCACAGCGTTCGAAGCAGGGATTGCCCGGAATATATAAGAAATGTGGAACTTTATCGTAGCCGATTAAAATGTCAATAAAAATAGGACAGATAAATTCACAAAGATCGATTGCTGCTGCTGCCAACCTGGAGATGATAATAAAAGAACAAAATTTAGATATTCTTTGTCTTCAAGAGCCCTATAGTTTTAAAGGCAAGGTGAGAGGTTATAACTATAGGAATGAGAATTATTCAACCCACAGTTGAATCTCCCTGGGTGGCAGCAGTAGTGAACGGAGATAGAATACAAATCCTGCAGGACATAGTATATCAGGATGAACATGTAATGTGCTTCGAAGTAACCACCCAATACTTTGATGTATATATAATCAATGTCTATTGTCAACCATCTCTGCCAATAGAACCTTTTCTAAAAAAGATGGACAAAATTATACAAAACCTTGACTGCCCTTCTAATATAATAATTACAATGGACGCAAATGCTAAATCTCAATTGTGGCACTCACAAATTACAGATGACCGAGGAGGGCTAATGGAGGAGTTCATAGTTTCAAATAACCTGTATATTCTAAATGAACCAAATAACCCTGCTACTTTTTCTTCCACAAGAGGAGACACAAATATAGATTTAACTCTAGTCAATAACAATATGATAAATGCAACAACTAATTGGAAAGTATAGGAAACGATTACCACTAGTGACCATAATTTAATTACGTTTACTATAGCAAAAATAGCCTTCCGAAGAAGAATCTGGACGAGAGAAAAGGGCTTTTGTTTGAAGAGGGCAAATTGGGATAAGTTTGAAGAACATATAAATCTAGAATTCACGGATGAAACACTTCAAGAATTAAGTCTAACTGAACCTAATAAAACTGTTCGAAGTTTAGAATTTTAAATAAGTGCTGCACTCAGTCCATTCCCAGGCAGAGAAAATGTCAGAGAGCTGTTCCATGGTGGAATAGAGACCTAAGTAACTTAAGGTCTAAACTCAATGCAGCAAAAAAGCAATTATCAAGAGCTCGTAGACTTTGTTTAATTGAAATGTTGGACGATTATGAAGAAACATATCGATCAATTAGAAATAAATACGTGGCCGCCATAAGAAAAAGTAAAAAAGAAACGTGGCATAAGTAGAAACAAACAAGGACCCGTGGAGTATTGTATATAAAATAATTAGAGAAAAAATTCAAATACCAACACCTTTAAGTGCAATTTTACTACCCTCTGGCAGTAGGGCGAAGACTTATGTGGAAACTATTGATGCAATTTTAAATAAATGTGTTCCTAGTTCTGACGACACGAATGAATCTTTGGAAATACAGAATATTAAGAAAAAGATACAAAAATACGAAAACAGTAATATGGAACAAGACATTACTGTAGAAGAAATAAGACTAGCTATTAAGAAAACAAAACGGAAGAAAGCTCCTGGCTTGGACAACTTTAATATTGAAATTATTAATCAGCTTTGGCGAATTAATAAAAGTATAATTCTAAATTTATTTAATAATTGCCTCAGAAGAGGAATCTTTCCACAAGAGTGGAAAATTGCTGAAATTAAAATAATTCTGAAAGATCAAACAAAAGATAGAAAATTAATTAATTCATATAGGCCCATTGCTCTGCTCCCAGTTATGGGGAAAATATTTGAACGTATAGTAATTAATAGAATCAACATTATTTATTAAGAGAAAGGTATGGAAAATTGCAAACAGTATGGTTTCAGGAAGGGTAAATCCACAGATGACGCATTTATTCGCTTAAGATTTGAATTAAATATAACTGAAAAGAAATACGCTGTGGTCTTGTTTGCTGATATTGAAGGAGCTTTTGATAATTTATGGTGGCCGGCCATATATAACAGACTTATTGAGGCAGGAATTAGCTCATGCTTACTAAAAATTGTACAGAATTATTTTGCAAAAAGAAAGATGAGAATGATTTCTACCTTTATAAAAATTGACCGCAAAATGAAAAAAGGGTGCCCGCAGGGTTCTGTGCTGGGACCTGCTGCATGGAATTGGTGCATGGATGCCTTGTTGGACAGTGTAGAATCGGAAATGCGGGATGGTGATATTGAGATATCAGCATATGCCGATGATCTGATATTTATTATAAGGGGAAATAGTAGAAAAGAAATAGTAGATAATGCAGTTAAAGTGGCCCAAATTTTGGAAGAATGGTGCAAAACGCATAAATTAAAAATTTCATCAAACAAATCGTCGGCTATGCTGATGAAGGGAAAATTGAGTAAAGGTCGTATGCCAAATATCAGAATTCATGACACCAAGATTAAGTATGTAGACCAAATAAAGTACCTTGGCATGATCATAGATAGAAGCTGTACATTTGTAGGACACTCCAAATATATTAGGCAAAAAATACTAAAATTCATTATGATGATTAGAAGAATAATTAACCAGAAATGGGGAATAAAAGATCACATTATTAGAACGCTATATAATGCTGTGGCTCTTCCGATTTTAAAGTATAGAGCAGTGTTGTGGTACGATAAACTAAATAACCCTTATGTAAAAAGAAATCTTATGGCGACTCAGAGAGCTCTACTTCTTTTACTTACAAGAGCCTGCAGAACCACTTCTACAGCGGCAATGCAGATGATTGCTGGAACTTTACCACTAGATTTAGAAATAGTTAAGCAAGGCCTGATTACCAGAGTTAAAAGAAACAAAACTACTATTTGGAAGAGTTACTCATACAGAGAGAAAGGATTGGAGCAAGAAAGTAATGGAGACAATGAGTCATGTTTAGACTGGATGGAAGAAGAAACAGTTAAGATACATCAGATGACTATAGGGGAATGGCAAAACAGATGGGATAACGACCCCCATGGAAGAGATACTTATAATTTTATTAGAGACGTTGAATTTACCATAAAGAACAAATGGTTTAGACCTTCAAAATACTGTGTTTATTTGATTACCGGATATGGACCCATTTTTAGTACATTATACAAGAGAGGATTATCTGACCATAATATCTGTCCAGCGTGTAAAGAGTGTGAGGAAACAGTTGACCATATAATTTATCAGTGTGAAGCATACGAAAGCTATAGATATACAGAAATAACAATAAATATGACAAAAGAACAATTAATATCTACAAAAGAATTATTTTGGAAATTTACAGAATACGCAAAACAAATATTTGAATTAAGAAATACTTACCTCTTACCAGAAGAAAGTAGAAGGTCCGCCTTCTCGGGGCAGGGACGGGCGACGGCAAATCTTTGACTTGCCGGCAAAGAGACCTAAAAAAAAAATAAAACAATAACAATAATAATAAAAACTACAAAAAAATAAGAAAAATTAACAAAATTCATGACACAACTATTCAGGAAAGAAAATAACTAAATGTCTGGAAAAATTTTAGGAACTAATGGGATAAAACCCAAATATTTATTAATGAAACAAAAATAGAAAAAGAAGAGACACTAAATGGCCATGAGCAATAGCTCGAGCTATAACATGAATAGCAGTGAAATGAAAAAAAAAAAAGAAAATGAATGTCCCTATGTAGAGGCGGGAGTTGCTAATGTATCCCTTTTCTGGTCGTAGATCACGCCAAACGGCTGCTGACGTCGGCCAGACTAAGGGTGCATGGCTAGCAAGCCGCGACCTCTCCGTGGTTCCCGCTATGAGTACCCCGAAGGTAAATTTAAAGAAGTTGTGTTCCATTTTCCCTTCGGGGGAAACTAATGCTGCCACTGCGAAGGACTGGGGCCTGACTGTGTGTCTACGCTTGAGGGTCGGCGACCTCACCTCCCAGAGCCAAGAGTGTTTGTAGGGCCTAGGCCAGGTGATAACGGGCCTGAGGGAGCCCACGGGCAGGGTGGAGCCCATAAAAGAAAAAGAAAGAAAGGGAAATAACGCCCAAAATAAAAAAGGGGGGTAGTGCCCCGACTGGGTAATAACACCCAGAAGAAAACAAAGGGTTCGAAAGGTCGGAAGAGCCCAAGGGAGCGAAAGACAAAAGATAAAAGGAGCGAAAGACAAAAGAGAAATAGCAAGTAACGGGAAGGGTCTGACAAGGAGCCCTGATCAAGGAACAAGATAAAAATCGCCAGCCGAAAGCCGTACATTCACATTTGACCAATGCTATTCAAACGGACACGAAAACGGAAAACGGACGGGAAAGGACAAGGCGGGAAGAAATTTTGAAAACTCAATAATGCCAGACAAAAGTTACATAGATAGGGCCTCGGACACAGGGACTCCCGTCCCTGGGGTCCCTGTGGCGGAATTAACAGCTAGGATTAGGAGGGACATCGGTAACGACCCAGGCAACCCAACAGGACTAGATTCGGGCAAGCGTTTGGACGGGATCGGTCTTCGCGCCGTCCGCGTCCACCTCGTAAGGTGCGACGCTACGAGAATAGGGAATACTAGGAAAACTAACCCCCGCGACCCCCAACCACAACGCGAAACCGCGGCCCCGTGATCGCGAATGTAACCACGGGAGTTAGGATCCTACAGCTGAACATGCGACGTTCAGCTGTAGTAACGGGCGAAGTTAGGGAACTTATAGCGCAAAAGCGGCTGGACGTCCTGCTCCTGCAGGAACTACACGTCAGCATGCAAGGCGCAGGATATAGGGTAAACGGATTAGGGACCGGAGTGAGGGTGGCGGCGGTGAAAACCCACTCCCCGTGGGCCGCTGTCGCCATCCCCAACCCTCACTTTGAGGTCACATTCATCTCGCAGCTCAGTAACCCGCACTGCGCATGTGCAGAATTGCTGACCCCCGGCTTCTCCTTCTACGCGGTGTCTTATTACTTCCAACACCAAGACGAGATAGAGAAGCACCCCAAGCACCTGGAGACGGTACTCCTGGCATTGAGGGGGAAGAGAGTAATAATTTATTTCGACGCGAACGCGCAATCCTCGCTCTGGAGCCCGCACAGCACAGACTAGAGGGGAGCGCAGTTAGAAAGATTAGTTTCCGCGTTTAGATTAACCGCAGCTAACGACGCTAGTCAACCACCCACCTTCTGGACACCAAAAGGATCGTCATACATCGACGTTACCTTGGCATCCCCCTCCATGGCCCCATATATCAGAGCATGGAGGATAAGAAGCGAATGGGCGACTAGCGATCATAACGCCATCGACATCCGGCTGCGGGCACCTAGGGCCGCGACGGGTAATCAGGGAACAGCGAACTCTCGGTTCGACACTCGTCGAGCGGATTGGGAGCGGTTCTCGGAAGCCCTGTCCGACCACTCAAGGTCGAGGCTCGAAGTCCTGAGTTTGGGGTCGGTGGAAGATGTAGGCAGAATGGCAGAGACGCTCACAGCCGTCATCACTGACGCCTGCACCGCGTTAATGCCTAGAAAAAGAAAATTTAGGAAGTCCAACCCGTGGTGGACAAAAGAGCTAACTAAGCTCAAAAAGGCCGTGTACAGGCAGAGGCGTGCCTTCCAGAAGACGATAGACGAACCCTCCCGCCTCCAAAAACTGCAGGAGTACCGTACTTCGTTGCGGAACTACAGCAGGGAAGTGAAGAGGGCGAAACGGGAAAGCTGGCAAAACTTTGTGACGTCCAACGGGAACACGGAGCCCTGGGGCATCGTACACAAGCTCCAGGCAAATAAACTCCGTGTAGAGAAAGTAATCAGCACACTCCGGCGTAATAATAAAAGTACAACCGGTGCTTTAGAAACTGCCAGCGAGCTTCTGGAAGCCCACGTCCCTGACGACCGACCTAAACTCGACTCGCCGACACAAAGGGTTCTACGGGAAGAGGCGCGAATCGCCCCGAATACCGCCGACGCCGCGCCCTTCTCGCTGGCGGTGGTGGCCGGAGCGATTCGTTCCTTCGGAAACAAAAAGAACCGGACCTCATTGAGGTACAAGTCCTGAAGGCCTCCGCGAAAACGATCCTCGGGGAACTCGCGCGATTATTTAATGGGTGCCTTCGATGGGGCGTCTTCCCCTCCGCCTGGAAGGTGGGCTCTCTGAGAATCCTCCTGAAAGGCGAAGGAAAGGACGAGAAGGACCCAAAATCCTACCGACCAATATGTCTCCTCTCCGTGATCGGGAAAACTTTCGAGAAGCTCCTTAAGAGCAGATTAGAGCAGACGGCGATGGCGACGGGACGCATCTCCAACAGACAGTTCGGGTTTACGTGCGGAAAGTCGACTGAAGATGCAATTGTCGAGTTGCGCCGCATGGTCGATGACACCGAGCATCGGCATGTGATCGCACTACTCTTCGACATTTCCGGAGCCTTCGACAACGTCTGGTGGCCCCTAGTGTTAGGTAGTCTTAGGAATCGAGACTGTCCGCGCAACGTCTTCGAGGTAGTCTCCAATTACTTCGAGGACCGCAAGGTCAGTCTCACGGTAGGAACAGAAATGATCTCCAAGCGCGCGACAAGAGGATGCCCGCAAGGTTCCGTCCTCGGCCCCGCGTGCTGGAACCTTATGTTCGACGGTCTCCTGAGGTTACTCGAAACCTCAGTTGAGAATAGATTCGTAGCATACGCGGACGACCTCATCGTCCTCGCGGGGGGAAATAGCCGTAGAGACTTAGAGATCGAGGGTCAACGCGTTGTCGACCAGATCCTAGGTTGGTGTAGGACAGCTAAGTTAGAGATATCCGATTCGAAATCGGAAGCGATCGTACTCCGGAATTGGTACGTAGACAGAGAAAAATAGGCCGACTGGGAGGAACGCGTCCCGATAGGAAAAGAAAGCGCCGAGGATTCATTTCGTTTCACTGATCTTGATAAAAGTTGTTGCTTCATGCGGATCAAAAGTGATGCATATTCCTGAATAAAAGTTTATACACGCGTTTCGGGCATTGCAATATATTCTGCAATGCTGAGCACAATAAAAGAATAACTTCAGTATTGTTTCATAACTATTCCGTGCACCGTGTTGCGCGATTTAAATGTTTCCTAGTAAAAATGAAACTACACGTATTCCCTCTCTCCTTTGTGCACGAAGAGAGTAATTTACATATCTGCAGTTTCTCTCGTCGATTCATCGTTTTCAAAAACAAAAACAAACTTAGTAGAAGCATGGAATACAATATTTTGTTAAATGCGCCACGTCCGTTGCACGAAATATGGAAAATATCGAACAAAGTAGAATCGCAAATTTTCTGAATATTAACGGTAGGGTTTATGTGACTCTAATTAACTGCCTTCGTAAAATTAATTTAATTCTCTTTGCAGAAAATACGGAATCGTTATCGATTTGTAATGTTGATAGTGTTCCGTTCTGTAGGACCTCCCGTAGGCCGCTTTCGCGAAAGTTTATGGCGTGGACCAGCGAGGATCATAAAGAGACGGAAACCTTTTTTCCATCTGCAGAACATCGGTGCAGGGTCTTCCATCTCTTTAATGACCGCGACGCGTCGTAGGCACGAAAGGCCCGAAAAAACAACCCCGTCGTAAATTTGAGAATTTAACGGGTCTTGAGAAAGTTTAGTCCCAACCGTCGCGGGGACGATATCTCAGGCCCCAGGGGACCTCCCGACTACGCAACTACGCAACATCCCCCTCTCCTAGACAAGGCTCGTGTAGGACGATACGAGAGGGTGGTGACGAAAAGCTTAGAGGACACTGATTGGAAAATCGCAATCTTCGAGAAAAACCAATCAGTGCGTCCCGGCGTGGAGGTGGAGGTTCCTTCAGGGATCTCAAACGGGGGTGACCGATATAAAATAACGCGACCAGTCGGGGCGCGGACAGTAAAACGCAGAAAAACATAGTATTCAACAATCATTCGACACCACACAGACCGAAAACACTCCATGTACTATATCTAGTCTTCTAAATTAAAATCGTTATTTCTGTTAAAAAGTGCAACAGTCAATACCCTTCATTACCAGCTCTGTTACTTTAAGTGGGCACAGAGCATCGCGAACCACATTGTCAAATTAGAATCGGGAATTTACAACCCCCGTAGACCGAACAACGGTCGCAGTGTCGGTGCGCGAATAACATTGGTCCTTCGAGCCGGATGTGAGCGTTCGTACAACAAACACATCAAACACAGCATCCCGGTTGAATCAGTGCCACCACAACGGACGTCCACCCGAGCATCTCTTTTCAAGACGACAGGACTTCGTGACATCACCGGAGTTCAACCTTCCTGACGTCCTCACTCCGTAAAGGTAGGCTTGTTTAGAGTATCACTGATTCCCGTGTCGCGCTCCCATTACCATCATGTCCATTCAGAAGCCCGACGGTACTCAATCCAGCACTCTACGACGCAGACGCAATCAAATAATGAAACAACTCGCGGAGATCACTAAATTCCTTGACAATAGCGAACAAACCGGTAATCTAGAAAAACACGTCCTCGACTTTTATACAAACTCAGTAGAGAAGGCGTGGAAGGATTACGAGTTCCTTCTAGAAGACCTCGAAGATCCAGAATCCGAAGACGACCGCAAGTTTGAAATTCAAGCAAAATATTTTGCAACACATGGCAGAGCAAAACGAATGCGTGAAGCAATTCAACCGCAAGATGTTCCGCGTGACCAAGTCACTAATTCACCTGCTCCTACCATATCGGGTCCGATGGCGATAAAGTTACCTGAAATGCGGCTACCCACGTTCGATGGTTCTATTGAAAGGTGGGCGTCATTTTATGATCTGTTCACTTTAATGATTGATCGCAATGAGAGTCTTTCTCCGGTTCAGAAATTACAATACCTGCGTTCGACCCTTACCGGCAAAGCCGCGGCATGCATTCAATCTCTCAACACCACAGATGCTAATTATCTTGACGCGATCGCGATATTGAAAGAGAAATTCGACTGCCCGCGACTAGTCTTACTGCGACATTGCAACGCTATTCAGGAGATTCCGAAACTAGCGAAAGACACACCGCAAGCACTGGGAGATTTATTAGACACTTTGAAGCAACATCTGCGGGCGGTGCAGAATCTCGGAGAACCCGTGACATCCTGGAACACTCTCCTAATTTCAATTGTTCTCGCGAAACTGAATCCCGATACCATCTGGCAATGGGAACTTACACTACCCGATAAAAAAATGCCTTCGCACGAGCATCTGATCGAGTTCCTCCAGAAACGAGCAAATTGCTCACCTACAGCTTTTGACAGGGTTGCATCCGCGCCCGGGATACGTGTTTTGACCGGACGCCAAACATTGTCATCAGAGAACTCACGAGTACCTAACCGGGGATTTCCGCGCGTTCAAACTTACGTCACAACAAACACATTCCAATGCTCAATCTGTGAAGGGAGCTACAGAATCGGGAACTGCGAAGCGTTTAATGTATTGTCCGTCAATGAGCGAATGAAGGCCGTTGCTGAGGCCGCACTATGTCAAAACTGCCTGGGTAACGGACACACGTCCAGTGTATGTCGTGTATTACATTAGAATTAAGTATTTAGAACGAAATCTAAAGTCAGAAAATGGCGCTTTACTCTAGTGATTTTTCGGTTTTTTCAACTTTCTGTAAAAACCTAACATTAGATTTTCTTCAAAGCACGATATTCTTGCTTAAATAACGTCTTTACATAGGGATTAAGCATTTAGAACGAAATCTAATGTCAGAAAATGCCGCTTTACTCTTGTGATTTTTCGGGTTTCTCAACTTTCTGTAAAAACCTAACATTAGATTTTCTTCAAAGCACGATATTCTTGCTTAAATAACGCTTTTACATAGGGATTAAGCATTTAGAACGAAATCTAATGTCAGAAAATGGCGCTTTACTCTAGTGATTTTTCGGTTTTTACAAATTTCTGAAAGAATCTATCATTTGATTTTCTTCAAAGTCTGATATTCTTCCTCAAATAACGTTTCTACATAGGGATTGAGCATTTAGAACGAAACCTAAAGTCAGAAAATGGCGCTTTACTCTAGTGATTTTTCGGTTTTTTCAACTTTCTGTAAAAACCTAACATTAGATTTTCTTCAAAGCACGATATTCTTGCTTAAATAACGTTTCTACATAGGGATTAAGCATTTAGAACGAAATCTAATGTCAGAAAATGGCGCTTTACTCTAGTGATTTTTCGGTTTTCTCAAATTTCTGAAAAATCCTATCATTAGATTTTCTTTAAAATACAATATTCTAGCTTAGATAACGTTTTTAAATAGGGATTAAGCATTTAGAACGAAATCTAATGTCAGAAAATGGCGCTTTACTCTTGTGATTTTTCGGTTTTCTCAAATTTCTGAAAAAATCTAACATTAGATTTTCTTCAAAGTACGATATTCTTGCTTAAATAACGTTTCTACATTGGGGTTAAGCATTTAGAATGAAATCTAATGTCAGAAAATGGCGCTTTACTCTTATGATTTTTCGGTTTTTTCAATTTTATGAAAAACCTATCATTAGATATACTTCAAAATACTATATTCTTCCTCAAATAACATTTCTACATAGGGATTAATCATTTAGAAGGAAATCTAATGTCAGAAAATGGCGCTTTACTCTAGTGATTTTTTGGTTTTTTCAACTTTCTGTAAAAACCTATCATTAGATTTTCTTCAAAGCACGATATTCTTGCTTAAATAACGTTTTTACATAGGGTTTAATCATTTAGAACGAAATCTAATGTCAGAAAATGGCGCTTTACTCTAGTGATTTTTCCGTTTTTTCAATTTTCTGAAAAAACCTATCATCAGATTTTTTAAATACGAGAATCTTGCTTAACTAACGATTTTACATTAGAATTAAGTATTTAGAACGAAATGTGATGTCGGAAAATGGCGCTTTACTCTAGTGATTTTTCGGTTTTTTCAACTTTCTGTAAAAACCTAACATTAGATTTTCTTCAAAGCACGATATTCTTGCTTAAATAACGTTTCTACATTAGAATTAAATATTTAGAACGAAATGTAAAGTCAGAAAATGGCGCTTTACTCTAGTGATTTTTCGGTTTTTTCAACTTTCTGTAAAAACCTAACATTAGATTTTCTTCAAAGCAAGATATTCTTGCTTAAATAACGTTTTTACATAGGGATTAAGCATTTAGAACGAAATCTAATGTCAGAAAATGGCGCTTTACTGTAGTGATTTTTCGGTTTTCTCAAATTTCTGAAAGAATCTATCATTTGATTTTCTTCAAAGTCCGATATTCTTGTTTAAATAACGTTTTTACATATGGATTATGCATTTAGAACGAAATCTAATGTCAGAAAATGGCGCTTTACTCTAGTGATTTTTTGGTTTTTTCAACTTTCTGTAAAAACCTAACATTAGATTTTCTTCAAAGCAAGATATTCTTGCTTAAATAACGTTTTTACATAGGGATTAAGCATTTAGAACGAAATCTAATGTCAGAAAATGGCGCTTTACTCTAGTGATTTTTCGGTTTTCTCAAATTTCTGAAAGAATCTATCATTAGATTTTCTTCAAAGCACGATATTCTTGCTTAAATAACGTTTCTACATTAGAATTAAATATTTAGAACGAAATGTAAAGTCAGAAAATGGCGCTTTACTCTAGTGATTTTTCGGTTTTTTCAACTTTCTGAAAACCCTAACATTAGATTTTCTTCAAAGCACGATATTCTTGCTTAAATAACGTTTCTACATTAGAATTAAATATTTAGAACGAAATGTAAAGTCAGAAAATGACGCTTTACTCCAGTGATTTTTCGGTTTTCTCAAATTTCTGAAAAAACCTAACATTAGATTTTCTTCAAAGTCCGATATTCTTGCTTAGATAACGATTTTACATTAGAATTAAGTATTTAGAACGAAATGTAAAGTCAGAAAATGGCGCTTTACTCTAGTGATTTTTCGGTTTTTTCAACTTTCTGAAAACCCTAACATTAGATTTTCTACAAAGCACGATATTCTTGCTTAAATAACGTTTCTACATTAGAATTAAATATTTAGAACGAAATGTAAAGTCAGAAAATGACGCTTTACTCTAGTGATTTTTCGGTTTTCTCAAATTTCTGAAAAAACCTAACATTAGATTTTCTTCAAAGTCCGATATTCTTGCTTAGATAACGATTTTACATTAGAATTAAGTATTTAGAACGAAATGTAAAGTCAGAAAATGGCGCTTTACTCTAGTGATTTTTCGGTTTTTTAAAATTTCTGTAAAAACGTATCATTAGATTTTCTTCAAAGTGCGATATTCTTGCTTAAATAACGTCTTTACATAGGGATTAAGCATTTAGAACGAAATCTAATGTCAGAAAATGCCGCTTTACTCTTGTGATTTTTCGGGTTTCTCAACTTTCTGTAAAAACCTAACATTAGATTTTCTTCAAAGCACGATATTCTTGCTTAAATAACGCTTTTACATAGGGATTAAGCATTTAGAACGAAATCTAATGTCAGAAAATGGCGCTTTACTCTAGTGATTTTTCGGTTTTTACAAATTTCTGAAAGAATCTATCATTTGATTTTCTTCAAAGTCTGATATTCTTCCTCAAATAACGTTTCTACATAGGGATTGAGCATTTAGAACGAAACCTAAAGTCAGAAAATGGCGCTTTACTCTAGTGATTTTTCGGTTTTTTCAACTTTCTGTAAAAACCTAACATTAGATTTTCTTCAAAGCACGATATTCTTGCTTAAATAACGTTTCTACATAGGGATTAAGCATTTAGAACGAAATCTAATGTCAGAAAATGGCGCTTTACTCTAGTGATTTTTCGGTTTTCTCAAATTTCTGAAAAATCCTATCATTAGATTTTCTTCAAAATACAATATTCTAGCTTAGATAACGTTTTTAAATAGGGATTAAGCATTTAGAACGAAATCTAATGTCAGAAAATGGCGCTTTACTCTTGTGATTTTTCGGTTTTCTCAAATTTCTGAAAAAATCTAACATTAGATTTTCTTCAAAGTACGATATTCTTGCTCAAATAACGTTTCTACATTGGGGTTAAGCATTTAGAATGAAATCTAATGTCAGAAAATGGCGCTTTACTCTTATGATTTTTCGGTTTTTTCAATTTTATGAAAAACCTATCATTAGATATACTTCAAAATACTATATTCTTCCTCAAATAACATTTCTACATAGGGATTAATCATTTAGAAGGAAATCTAATGTCAGAAAATGGCGCTTTACTCTAGTGATTTTCTGGTTTTTTCAACTTTCTGTAAAAACCTAACATTAGATTTTCTTCAAAGCACGATATTCTTGCTTAAATAACGTTTCTACATTAGAATTAAATATTTAGAACGAAATGTAAAGTCAGAAAATGGCGCTTTACTCTAGTGATTTTTCGGTTTTTTCAACTTTCTGTAAAAACCTAACATTAGATTTTCTTCAAAGCAAGATATTCTTGCTTAAATAACGTTTTTACATAGGGATTAAGCATTTAGAACGAAATCTAATGTCAGAAAATGGCGCTTTACTGTAGTGATTTTTCGGTTTTCTCAAATTTCTGAAAGAATCTATCATTTGATTTTCTTCAAAGTCCGATATTCTTGTTTAAATAACGTTTTTACATATGGATTATGCATTTAGAACGAAATCTAATGTCAGAAAATGGCGCTTTACTCTAGTGATTTTTTGGTTTTTTCAACTTTCTGTAAAAACCTAACATTAGATTTTCTTCAAAGCAAGATATTCTTGCTTAAATAACGTTTTTACATAGGGATTAAGCATTTAGAACGAAATCTAATGTCAGAAAATGGCGCTTTACTCTAGTGATTTTTCGGTTTTCTCAAATTTCTGAAAGAATCTATCATTAGATTTTCTTCAAAGCACGATATTCTTGCTTAAATAACGTTTCTACATTAGAATTAAATATTTAGAACGAAATGTAAAGTCAGAAAATGGCGCTTTACTCTAGTGATTTTTCGGTTTTTTCAACTTTCTGAAAACCCTAACATTAGATTTTCTTCAAAGCACGATATTCTTGCTTAAATAACGTTTCTACATTAGAATTAAATATTTAGAACGAAATGTAAAGTCAGAAAATGACGCTTTACTCTAGTGATTTTTCGGTTTTCTCAAATTTCTGAAAAAACCTAACATTAGATTTTCTTCAAAGTCCGATATTCTTGCTTAGATAACGATTTTACATTAGAATTAAGTATTTAGAACGAAATGTAAAGTCAGAAAATGGCGCTTTACTCTAGTGATTTTTCGGTTTTTTCAACTTTCTGAAAACCCTAACATTAGATTTTCTTCAAAGCACGATATTCTTGCTTAAATAACGTTTCTACATTAGAATTAAATATTTAGAACGAAATGTAAAGTCAGAAAATGGCGCTTTACTCTAGTGATTTTTCGGTCTTCTCAAATTTCTGAAAAAACCTAACATTAGATTTTCTTCAAAGTACGATATTCTTGCTTAGATAACGTTTCTACGTTGGGGTTAAGCATTTAGAACGAAATCTAATGTCAGAAAATGGCGCTTTACTCTTGTGATTTTTCGGTTTTCTCAAATTTCTGAAAAAACCTATCATCAGATTTTTTAAATACGAGAATCTTGCTTAACTAACGATTTTACATTAGAATTAAGTATTTAGAACGAAATGTGATGTCAGAAAATGGCACTTTACTCTTGTGATTTTTCGGTTTTTTCAATTTTCTGAAAAAACCTATCATTAGATTTTCTTCAAAGTATGATATTCCTGCTTAAGTACCGTTCTTACATAGGGATTGAGCATTTAGAACGAAACCTAAAGTCAGAAAATGGCGCTTTACTCTAGTGATTTTTCGGGTTTCTCAACTTTCTGTAAAAACCTAACATTAGATTTTCTTCAAAGCACGATATTCTTGCTTAAATAACGCTTTTACATAGGGATTAAGCATTTAGAACGAAATCTAATGTCAGGAAATGGCATTTTACTCTTGTGATTTTTCGGTTTTTTCAATTTTCTGAAAAAACCTATCATCAGATTTTTTAAATACGAGAATCTTGCTTAACTAACGATTTTACATTAGAATTAAGTATTTAGAACGAAATGTGATGTCAGAAAATGGCGCTTTACTCTAGTGATTTTTCGGTTTTTCAAATTTCTGAAAAAAACCTATCATTAGATTTGCTTCAAAGTATGATATTCCTGCTTAAGTACCGTTCTTACATAGGGATTGAGCATTTAGAACGAAACCTAAAGTCAGAAAATGGCGCTTTACTCTAGTGATTTTTCGGGTTCCTCAACTTTCTGTAAAAACCTAACATTAGATTTTCTTCAAAGTACGATATTCTTGCTTAAATAACGTTTCTACATTGGGATTAAACATTTAGAACGAAATCTAATTTCAGAAAATGGCACTTTACTCTTGTGATTTCACGGTTTTTCCAATTTTCTGAAAAAACCTATCATTAGATTTTTTAAATACGATAATCTTGCTTAGATAACGATTTTATATTAGAATTAAGTATTTAGAACGAAATGTAAAGTCAGAAAATGGCGCTTTACTCTAGTGATTTTTCGTTTTTCTCATATTTGTGAAAAAACCTAACATTAGATTTTCTTCAAAGCACGATATTCTTGCTTAAATAACGCTTTTACATAGGGATTAAGCATTTAGAACGAAATCTAATGTCAGAAAATGGCGCTTTACTCTAGTGATTTTTCGGTATTTTCAAATTTCTGAAAGAATCTATCATTTGATTTTCTTCAAAGTCTGATATTCTTGCTTAAATAACGTTTTTACATAGGGGTTATGCATTTAGAACGAAATCTAAGGTCAGAAAATGGCAGTTTGCTCTTGTGATTTTTCGGTTTTTCAAATTTCTGAAAAAATCCTATCATTAGATTTTCTTCAAAGTATGATATTCCTGCTTAAGTACCGTTTTGACATAGGGATTGAGCATTTAGAACGAAACCTAAAGTCAGAAAATGGCGCTTTACTCTTGTGATTTTTCGGTTTTTTCAATTTTCTGAAAAAACCTATCATCAGATTTTTTAAATACGAGAATCTTGCTTAACTAATGATTTTACATTAGAATTAAGTATTTAGAACGAAATGTGATGTCAGAAAATGGCACCTTACTCTTGTGATTTTTCGGTTTTTCAAATTTCTGAAAAAAACCTATCATTAGATTTTCTTCAAAGTATGATATTCCTGCTTAAGTACCGTTCTTACATAGGGATTGAGCATTTAGAACGAAACCTAAAGTCAGAAAATGGCGCTTTACTCTAGTGATTTTTCGGGTTTCTCAACTTTCTGTAATAACCTAACATTAGATTTTCTTCAAAGCACGATATTCTTGCTTAGATAACGCTTTTACATAGGGTTTAAGCATTTAGAACGAAATCTAATGTCAGAAAATGGCGCTTTACTCTAGTGATTTTTCGGTATTTTCAAATTTCTGAAAGAATCTATCATTTGATTTTCTTCAAAGTCTGATATTCTTGCTTAAATAACGTTTTTACATAGGGGTTATGCATTTAGAACGAAATCTAATGTCAGGAAATGGCATTTTACTCTTGTGATTTTTCGGTTTTTTCAATTTTCTGAAAAAACCTATCATCAGATTTTTTAAATACGAGAATCTTGCTTAACTAACGATTTTACATTAGAATTAAGTATTTAGAACGAAATGTGATGTCAGAAAATGGCACTTTACTCTTGTGATTTTTCGGTTTTTCAAATTTCTGAAAAAAACCTATCATTAGATTTTCTTCAAAGTATGATATTCCTGCTTATGTACCGTTCTTACATAGTGATTGTGCATTTAGAACGAAACCTAAAGTCAGAAAATGGCGCTTTACTCTAGTGATTTTTCGGGTTTCTCATTTTTCTGTAAAAACCTAACATTAGATTTTCTTCAAAGCACGATATTCTTGCTTAAATAACGTTTTTACATAGGGATTAAGAATTTAGAACGAAATCTAATGTCAGAAAATGGCGCTTTACTCTAGTGATTTTTCGGTTTTTTCAACTTTCTGTAAAAACCTAACATTAGATTTTCTTCAAAGCACGATATTCTTGCTTAAATAACGTTTCTACATTGGGGTTAAGCATTTAGAATGAAATCTAATGTCAGAAAATGGCGCTTTACTCTTATGATTTTTCGGTTTTTTCAATTTTATGAAAAACATATTATTAGATATACTTCAAAATACTATATTCTTCCTCAAATAACATTTCTACATAGGGATTAATCATTTAGAACGAAATCTAATGTCAGAAAATGGCAGTTTACTCTTGTGATTTTTCGGTTTTTCAAATTTCTGATAAAAACCTATCATTAGATTTTCTTCAAAGTATGATATTCCTGCTTAAGTACCGTTTTGACATAGGGATTGAGCATTTAGAACGAAACCTAAAGTCAGAAAATGGCACTTTACTCTTGTGATTTCTCGGTTTTTTCAATTTTCTGAAAAAACCTATCATTAGGTTTTTTAAATACGATAATCTTGCTTAGATAACGATTTTATATTAGATTTAAGTATTTAGAACGAAATGTAAAGTCAGAAAATGGCGCTTTACTCTAGTGATTTTTCGGTTTTTTCAACTTTCTGAAAACCCTAACATTAGATTTTCTTCAAAGCACGATATTCTTGCTTAAATAACGTTTCTACATTAGAATTAAATATTTAGAACGAAATGTAAAGTCAGAAAATGGCGCTTTACTCTAGTGATTTTTCGGTCTTCTCAAATTTCTGAAAAAACCTAACATTAGATTTTCTTCAAAGTACGATATTCTTGCTTAGATAACGTTTCTACGTTGGGGTTAAGCATTTAGAACGAAATCTAATGTCAGAAAATGGCGCTTTACTCTTGTGATTTTTCGGTTTTCTCAAATTTCTGAAAAAACCTATCATCAGATTTTTTAAATACGAGAATCTTGCTTAACTAACGATTTTACATTAGAATTAAGTATTTAGAACGAAATGTGATGTCAGAAAATGGCACTTTACTCTTGTGATTTTTCGGTTTTTTCAATTTTCTGAAAAAACCTATCATTAGATTTTCTTCAAAGTATGATATTCCTGCTTAAGTACCGTTCTTACATAGGGATTGAGCATTTAGAACGAAACCTAAAGTCAGAAAATGGCGCTTTACTCTAGTGATTTTTCGGGTTTCTCAACTTTCTGTAAAAACCTAACATTAGATTTTCTTCAAAGCACGATATTCTTGCTTAAATAACGCTTTTACATAGGGATTAAGCATTTAGAACGAAATCTAATGTTAGAAAATGGCGCTTTACTCTAGTGATTTTTCGGTATTTTCAAATTTCTGAAAGAATCTATCATTTGAATTTCTTCAAAGTCTGATATTCTTGCTTAAATAACGTTTTTACATAGGGGTTATGCATTTAGAACGAAATCTAATGTCAGGAAATGGCATTTTACTCTTGTGATTTTTCGGTTTTTTCAATTTTCTGAAAAAGCCTATCATCAGATTTTTTAAATACGAGAATCTTGCTTAACTAACGATTTTACATTAGAATTAAGTATTTAGAACGAAATGTGATGTCAGAAAATGGCACTTTACTCTTGTGATTTTTCGGTTTTTCAAATTTCTGAAAAAAACCTATCATTAGATTTGCTTCAAAGTATGATATTCCTGCTTAAGTACCGTTCTTACATAGGGATTGAGCATTTAGAACGAAACCTAAAGTCAGAAAATGGCGCTTTACTCTAGTGATTTTTCGGGTTCCTCAACTTTCTGTAAAAACCTAACATTAGATTTTCTTCAAAGTACGATATTCTTGCTTAAATAACGTTTCTACATTGGGATTAAACATTTAGAACGAAATCTAATTTCAGAAAATGGCACTTTACTCTTGTGATTTCACGGTTTTTCCAATTTTCTGAAAAAACCTATCATTAGATTTTTTAAATACGATAATCTTGCTTAGATAACGATTTTATATTAGAATTAAGTATTTAGAACGAAATGTAAAGTCAGAAAATGGCGCTTTACTCTAGTGGTTTTTCGTTTTTCTCATATTTGTGAAAAAACCTAACATTAGATTTTCTTCAAAGCACGATATTCTTGCTTAAATAACGCTTTTACATAGGGATTAAGCATTTAGAACGAAATCTAATGTCAGAAAATGGCGCTTTACTCTAGTGATTTTTCGGTATTTTCAAATTTCTGAAAGAATCTATCATTTCATTTTCTTCAAAGTCTGATATTCTTGCTTAAATAACGTTTTTACATAGGGGTTATGCATTTAGAACGAAATCTAAGGTCAGAAAATGGCAGTTTGCTCTTGTGATTTTTCGGTTTTTCAAATTTCTGAAAAAATCCTATCATTAGATTTTCTTCAAAGTATGATATTCCTGCTTAAGTACCGTTTTGACATAGGGATTGAGCATTTAGAACGAAACCTAAAGTCAGAAAATGGCGCTTTACTCTAGTGATTTTTCGGTTTTTTCAACTTTCTGTAAAAACCTAACATTAGATTTTCTTCAAAGCACGATATTCTTGCTTAAATAACGTTTCTACATAGGGATTAAGCATTTAGAACGAAATCTAATGTCAGAAAATGGCGCTTTACTCTAGTGATTTTTCGGTTTTCTCAAATTTCTGAAAAATCCTATCATTAGATTTTCTTCAAAATACAATATTCTAGCTTAGATAACGTTTTTAAATAGGGATTAAGCATTTAGAACGAAATCTAATGTCAGAAAATGGCGCTTTACTCTTGTGATTTTTCGGTTTTCTCAAATTTCTGAAAAAATCTAACATTAGATTTTCTTCAAAGTACGATATTCTTGCTTAAATAACGTTTCTACATTGGGGTTAAGCATTTAGAATGAAATCTAATGTCAGAAAATGGCGCTTTACTCTTATGATTTTTCGGTTTTTTCAATTTTATGAAAAACCTATCATTAGATATACTTCAAAATACTATATTCTTCCTCAAATAACATTTCTACATAGGGATTAATCATTTAGAAGGAAATCTAATGTCAGAAAATGGCGCTTTACTCTAGTGATTTTTTGGTTTTTTCAACTTTCTGTAAAAACCTAACATTAGATTTTCTTCAAAGCACGATATTCTTGCTTAAATAACGTTTCTACATTAGAATTAAATATTTAGAACGAAATGTAAAGTCAGAAAATGGCGCTTTACTCTAGTGATTTTTCGGTTTTTTCAACTTTCTGTAAAAACCTAACATTAGATTTTCTTCAAAGCAAGATATTCTTGCTTAAATAACGTTTTTACATAGGGATTAAGCATTTAGAACGAAATCTAATGTCAGAAAATGGCGCTTTACTGTAGTGATTTTTCGGTTTTCTCAAATTTCTGAAAGAATCTATCATTTGATTTTCTTCAAAGTCCGATATTCTTGTTTAAATAACGTTTTTACATATGGATTATGCATTTAGAACGAAATCTAATGTCAGAAAATGGCGCTTTACTCTAGTGATTTTTTGGTTTTTTCAACTTTCTGTAAAAACCTAACATTAGATTTTCTTCAAAGCAAGATATTCTTGCTTAAATAACGTTTTTACATAGGGATTAAGCATTTAGAACGAAATCTAATGTCAGAAAATGGCGCTTTACTCTAGTGATTTTTCGGTTTTCTCAAATTTCTGAAAGAATCTATCATTAGATTTTCTTCAAAGCACGATATTCTTGCTTAAATAACGTTTCTACATTAGAATTAAATATTTAGAACGAAATGTAAAGTCAGAAAATGGCGCTTTACTCTAGTGATTTTTCGGTTTTTTCAACTTTCTGAAAACCCTAACATTAGATTTTCTTCAAAGCACGATATTCTTGCTTAAATAACGTTTCTACATTAGAATTAAATATTTAGAACGAAATGTAAAGTCAGGAAATGACGCTTTACTCTAGTGATTTTTCGGTTTTCTCAAATTTCTGAAAAAACCTAACATTAGATTTTCTTCAAAGTCCGATATTCTTGCTTAGATAACGATTTTACATTAGAATTAAGTATTTAGAACGAAATGTAAAGTCAGAAAATGGCGCTTTACTCTAGTGATTTTTCGGTTTTTTCAACTTTCTGAAAACCCTAACATTAGATTTTCTTCAAAGCACGATATTCTTGCTTAAATAACGTTTCTACATTAGAATTAAATATTTAGAACGAAATGTAAAGTCAGAAAATGGCGCTTTACTCTAGTGATTTTTCGGTCTTCTCAAATTTCTGAAAAAACCTAACATTAGATTTTCTTCAAAGTACGATATTCTTGCTTAGATAACGTTTCTACGTTGGGGTTAAGCATTTAGAACGAAATCTAATGTCAGAAAATGGCGCTTTACTCTTGTGATTTTTCGGTTTTCTCAAATTTCTGAAAAAACCTATCATCAGATTTTTTAAATACGAGAATCTTGCTTAACTAACGATTTTACATTAGAATTAAGTATTTAGAACGAAATGTGATGTCAGAAAATGGCACTTTACTCTTGTGATTTTTCGGTTTTTTCAATTTTCTGAAAAAACCTATCATTAGATTTTCTTCAAAGTATGATATTCCTGCTTAAGTACCGTTCTTACATAGGGATTGAGCATTTAGAACGAAACCTAAAGTCAGAAAATGGCGCTTTACTCTAGTGATTTTTCGGGTTTCTCAACTTTCTGTAAAAACCTAACATTAGATTTTCTTCAAAGCACGATATTCTTGCTTAAATAACGCTTTTACATAGGGATTAAGCATTTAGAACGAAATCTAATGTTAGAAAATGGCGCTTTACTCTAGTGATTTTTCGGTATTTTCAATTTTCTGAAAGAATCTATCATTTGAATTTCTTCAAAGTCTGATATTCTTGCTTAAATAACGTTTTTACATAGTGGTTATGCATTTAGAACGTAATCTAATGTCAGGAAATGGCATTTTACTCTTGTGATTTTTCGGTTTTTTCAATTTTCTGAAAAAACCTATCATCAGATTTTTTAAATACGAGAATCTTGCTTAACTAACGATTTTACATTAGAATTAAGTATTTAGAACGAAATGTGATGTCAGAAAATGGCACTTTACTCTTGTGATTTTTCGGTTTTTCAAATTTCTGAAAAAAACCTATCATTAGATTTTCTTCAAAGTATGATATTCCTGCTTATGTACCGTTCTTACATAGTGATTGTGCATTTAGAACGAAACCTAAAGTCAGAAAATGGCGCTTTACTCTAGTGATTTTTCGGGTTTCTCATTTTTCTGTAAAAACCTAACATTAGATTTTCTTCAAAGCACGATATTCTTGCTTAAATAACGTTTTTACATAGGGATTAAGAATTTAGAACGAAATCTAATGTCAGAAAATGGCGCTTTACTCTAGTGATTTTTCGGTTTTTTCAACTTTCTGTAAAAACCTAACATTAGATTTTCTTCAAAGCACGATATTCTTGCTTAAATAACGTTTCTACATTGGGGTTAAGCATTTAGAATGAAATCTAATGTCAGAAAATGGCGCTTTACTCTTATGATTTTTCGGTTTTTTCAATTTTATGAAAAACATATTATTAGATATACTTCAAAATACTATATTCTTCCTCAAATAACATTTCTACATAGGGATTAATCATTTAGAACGAAATCTAATGTCAGAAAATGGCAGTTTACTCTTGTGATTTTTCGGTTTTTCAAATTTCTGATAAAAACCTATCATTAGATTTTCTTCAAAGTATGATATTCCTGCTTAAGTACCGTTTTGACATAGGGATTGAGCATTTAGAACGAAACCTAAAGTCAGAAAATGGCACTTTACTCTTGTGATTTCTCGGTTTTTTCAATTTTCTGAAAAAACCTATCATTAGGTTTTTTAAATACGATAATCTTGCTTAGATAACGATTTTATATTAGATTTAAGTATTTAGAACGAAATGTAAAGTCAGAAAATGGCGCTTTACTCTAGTGATTTTTCGGTTTTTTCAACTTTCTGAAAACCCTAACATTAGATTTTCTTCAAAGCACGATATTCTTGCTTAAATAACGTTTCTACATTAGAATTAAATATTTAGAACGAAATGTAAAGTCAGAAAATGGCGCTTTACTCTAGTGATTTTTCGGTCTTCTCAAATTTCTGAAAAAACCTAACATTAGATTTTCTTCAAAGTACGATATTCTTGCTTAGATAACGTTTCTACGTTGGGGTTAAGCATTTAGAACGAAATCTAATGTCAGAAAATGGCGCTTTACTCTTGTGATTTTTCGGTTTTCTCAAATTTCTGAAAAAACCTATCATCAGATTTTTTAAATACGAGAATCTTGCTTAACTAACGATTTTACATTAGAATTAAGTATTTAGAACGAAATGTGATGTCAGAAAATGGCACTTTACTCTTGTGATTTTTCGGTTTTTTCAATTTTCTGAAAAAACCTATCATTAGATTTTCTTCAAAGTATGATATTCCTGCTTAAGTACCGTTCTTACATAGGGATTGAGCATTTAGAACGAAACCTAAAGTCAGAAAATGGCGCTTTACTCTAGTGATTTTTCGGGTTTCTCAACTTTCTGTAAAAACCTAACATTAGATTTTCTTCAAAGCACGATATTCTTGCTTAAATAACGCTTTTACATAGGGATTAAGCATTTAGAACGAAATCTAATGTTAGAAAATGGCGCTTTACTCTAGTGATTTTTCGGTATTTTCAAATTTCTGAAAGAATCTATCATTTGAATTTCTTCAAAGTCTGATATTCTTGCTTAAATAACGTTTTTACATAGGGGTTATGCATTTAGAACGAAATCTAATGTCAGGAAATGGCATTTTACTCTTGTGATTTTTCGGTTTTTTCAATTTTCTGAAAAAACCTATCATCAGATTTTTTAAATACGAGAATCTTGCTTAACTAACGATTTTACATTAGAATTAAGTATTTAGAACGAAATGTGATGTCAGAAAATGGCACTTTACTCTTGTGATTTTTCGGTTTTTCAAATTTCTGAAAAAAACCTATCATTAGATTTGCTTCAAAGTATGATATTCCTGCTTAAGTACCGTTCTTACATAGGGATTGAGCATTTAGAACGAAACCTAAAGTCAGAAAATGGCGCTTTACTCTAGTGATTTTTCGGGTTCCTCAACTTTCTGTAAAAACCTAACATTAGATTTTCTTCAAAGTACGATATTCTTGCTTAAATAACGTTTCTACATTGGGATTAAACATTTAGAACGAAATCTAATTTCAGAAAATGGCACTTTACTCTTGTGATTTCACGGTTTTTCCAATTTTCTGAAAAAACCTATCATTAGATTTTTTAAATACGATAATCTTGCTTAGATAACGATTTTATATTAGAATTAAGTATTTAGAACGAAATGTAAAGTCAGAAAATGGCGCTTTACTCTAGTGGTTTTTCGTTTTTCTCATATTTGTGAAAAAACCTAACATTAGATTTTCTTCAAAGCACGATATTCTTGCTTAAATAACGCTTTTACATAGGGATTAAGCATTTAGAACGAAATCTAATGTCAGAAAATGGCGCTTTACTCTAGTGATTTTTCGGTATTTTCAAATTTCTGAAAGAATCTATCATTTGATTTTCTTCAAAGTCTGATATTCTTGCTTAAATAACGTTTTTACATAGGGGTTATGCATTTAGAACGAAATCTAAGGTCAGAAAATGGCAGTTTGCTCTTGTGATTTTTCGGTTTTTCAAATTTCTGAAAAAATCCTATCATTAGATTTTCTTCAAAGTATGATATTCCTGCTTAAGTACCGTTTTGACATAGGGATTGAGCATTTAGAACGAAACCTAAAGTCAGAAAATGGCGCTTTACTCTAGTGATTTTTCGGTTTTTTCAACTTTCTGTAAAAACCTAACATTAGATTTTCTTCAAAGCACGATATTCTTGCTTAAATAACGTTTCTACATAGGGATTAAGCATTTAGAACGAAATCTAATGTCAGAAAATGGCGCTTTACTCTAGTGATTTTTCGGTTTTCTCAAATTTCTGAAAAATCCTATCATTAGATTTTCTTCAAAATACAATATTCTAGCTTAGATAACGTTTTTAAATAGGGATTAAGCATTTAGAACGAAATCTAATGTCAGAAAATGGCGCTTTACTCTTGTGATTTTTCGGTTTTCTCAAATTTCTGAAAAAATCTAACATTAGATTTTCTTCAAAGTACGATATTCTTGCTTAAATAACGTTTCTACATTGGGGTTAAGCATTTAGAATGAAATCTAATGTCAGAAAATGGCGCTTTACTCTTATGATTTTTCGGTTTTTTCAATTTTATGAAAAACCTATCATTAGATATACTTCAAAATACTATATTCTTCCTCAAATAACATTTCTACATAGGGATTAATCATTTAGAAGGAAATCTAATGTCAGAAAATGGCGCTTTACTCTAGTGATTTTTTGGTTTTTTCAACTTTCTGTAAAAACCTAACATTAGATTTTCTTCAAAGCACGATATTCTTGCTTAAATAACGTTTCTACATTAGAATTAAATATTTAGAACGAAATGTAAAGTCAGAAAATGGCGCTTTACTCTAGTGATTTTTCGGTTTTTTCAACTTTCTGTAAAAACCTAACATTAGATTTTCTTCAAAGCAAGATATTCTTGCTTAAATAACGTTTTTACATAGGGATTAAGCATTTAGAACGAAATCTAATGTCAGAAAATGGCGCTTTACTGTAGTGATTTTTCGGTTTTCTCAAATTTCTGAAAGAATCTATCATTTGATTTTCTTCAAAGTCCGATATTCTTGTTTAAATAACGTTTTTACATATGGATTATGCATTTAGAACGAAATCTAATGTCAGAAAATGGCGCTTTACTCTAGTGATTTTTTGGTTTTTTCAACTTTCTGTAAAAACCTAACATTAGATTTTCTTCAAAGCAAGATATTCTTGCTTAAATAACGTTTTTACATAGGGATTAAGCATTTAGAACGAAATCTAATGTCAGAAAATGGCGCTTTACTCTAGTGATTTTTCGGTTTTCTCAAATTTCTGAAAGAATCTATCATTAGATTTTCTTCAAAGCACGATATTCTTGCTTAAATAACGTTTCTACATTAGAATTAAATATTTAGAACGAAATGTAAAGTCAGAAAATGGCGCTTTACTCTAGTGATTTTTCGGTTTTTTCAACTTTCTGAAAACCCTAACATTAGATTTTCTTCAAAGCACGATATTCTTGCTTAAATAACGTTTCTACATTAGAATTAAATATTTAGAACGAAATGTAAAGTCAGGAAATGACGCTTTACTCTAGTGATTTTTCGGTTTTCTCAAATTTCTGAAAAAACCTAACATTAGATTTTCTTCAAAGTCCGATATTCTTGCTTAGATAACGATTTTACATTAGAATTAAGTATTTAGAACGAAATGTAAAGTCAGAAAATGGCGCTTTACTCTAGTGATTTTTCGGTTTTTTCAACTTTCTGAAAACCCTAACATTAGATTTTCTTCAAAGCACGATATTCTTGCTTAAATAACGTTTCTACATTAGAATTAAATATTTAGAACGAAATGTAAAGTCAGAAAATGGCGCTTTACTCTAGTGATTTTTCGGTCTTCTCAAATTTCTGAAAAAACCTAACATTAGATTTTCTTCAAAGTACGATATTCTTGCTTAGATAACGTTTCTACGTTGGGGTTAAGCATTTAGAACGAAATCTAATGTCAGAAAATGGCGCTTTACTCTTGTGATTTTTCGGTTTTCTCAAATTTCTGAAAAAACCTATCATCAGATTTTTTAAATACGAGAATCTTGCTTAACTAACGATTTTACATTAGAATTAAGTATTTAGAACGAAATGTGATGTCAGAAAATGGCACTTTACTCTTGTGATTTTTCGGTTTTTTCAATTTTCTGAAAAAACCTATCATTAGATTTTCTTCAAAGTATGATATTCCTGCTTAAGTACCGTTCTTACATAGGGATTGAGCATTTAGAACGAAACCTAAAGTCAGAAAATGGCGCTTTACTCTAGTGATTTTTCGGGTTTCTCAACTTTCTGTAAAAACCTAACATTAGATTTTCTTCAAAGCACGATATTCTTGCTTAAATAACGCTTTTACATAGGGATTAAGCATTTAGAACGAAATCTAATGTTAGAAAATGGCGCTTTACTCTAGTGATTTTTCGGTATTTTCAATTTTCTGAAAGAATCTATCATTTGAATTTCTTCAAAGTCTGATATTCTTGCTTAAATAACGTTTTTACATAGTGGTTATGCATTTAGAACGAAATCTAATGTCAGGAAATGGCATTTTACTCTTGTGATTTTTCGGTTTTTTCAATTTTCTGAAAAAACCTATCATCAGATTTTTTAAATACGAGAATCTTGCTTAACTAACGATTTTACATTAGAATTAAGTATTTAGAACGAAATGTGATGTCAGAAAATGGCACTTTACTCTTGTGATTTTTCGGTTTTTCAAATTTCTGAAAAAAACCTATCATTAGATTTTCTTCAAAGTATGATATTCCTGCTTATGTACCGTTCTTACATAGTGATTGTGCATTTAGAACGAAACCTAAAGTCAGAAAATGGCGCTTTACTCTAGTGATTTTTCGGGTTTCTCATTTTTCTGTAAAAACCTAACATTAGATTTTCTTCAAAGCACGATATTCTTGCTTAAATAACGTTTTTACATAGGGATTAAGAATTTAGAACGAAATCTAATGTCAGAAAATGGCGCTTTACTCTAGTGATTTTTCGGTTTTTTCAACTTTCTGTAAAAACCTAACATTAGATTTTCTTCAAAGCACGATATTCTTGCTTAAATAACGTTTCTACATTGGGGTTAAGCATTTAGAATGAAATCTAATGTCAGAAAATGGCGCTTTACTCTTATGATTTTTCGGTTTTTTCAATTTTATGAAAAACATATTATTAGATATACTTCAAAATACTATATTCTTCCTCAAATAACATTTCTACATAGGGATTAATCATTTAGAACGAAATCTAATGTCAGAAAATGGCAGTTTACTCTTGTGATTTTTCGGTTTTTCAAATTTCTGATAAAAACCTATCATTAGATTTTCTTCAAAGTATGATATTCCTGCTTAAGTACCGTTTTGACATAGGGATTGAGCATTTAGAACGAAACCTAAAGTCAGAAAATGGCACTTTACTCTTGTGATTTCTCGGTTTTTTCAATTTTCTGAAAAAACCTATCATTAGGTTTTTTAAATACGATAATCTTGCTTAGATAACGATTTTATATTAGATTTAAGTATTTAGAACGAAATGTAAAGTCAGAAAATGGCGCTTTACTCTAGTGATTTTTCGGTTTTTTCAACTTTCTGAAAACCCTAACATTAGATTTTCTTCAAAGCACGATATTCTTGCTTAAATAACGTTTCTACATTAGAATTAAATATTTAGAACGAAATGTAAAGTCAGAAAATGGCGCTTTACTCTAGTGATTTTTCGGTCTTCTCAAATTTCTGAAAAAACCTAACATTAGATTTTCTTCAAAGTACGATATTCTTGCTTAGATAACGTTTCTACGTTGGGGTTAAGCATTTAGAACGAAATCTAATGTCAGAAAATGGCGCTTTACTCTTGTGATTTTTCGGTTTTCTCAAATTTCTGAAAAAACCTATCATCAGATTTTTTAAATACGAGAATCTTGCTTAACTAACGATTTTACATTAGAATTAAGTATTTAGAACGAAATGTGATGTCAGAAAATGGCACTTTACTCTTGTGATTTTTCGGTTTTTTCAATTTTCTGAAAAAACCTATCATTAGATTTTCTTCAAAGTATGATATTCCTGCTTAAGTACCGTTCTTACATAGGGATTGAGCATTTAGAACGAAACCTAAAGTCAGAAAATGGCGCTTTACTCTAGTGATTTTTCGGGTTTCTCAACTTTCTGTAAAAACCTAACATTAGATTTTCTTCAAAGCACGATATTCTTGCTTAAATAACGCTTTTACATAGGGATTAAGCATTTAGAACGAAATCTAATGTTAGAAAATGGCGCTTTACTCTAGTGATTTTTCGGTATTTTCAAATTTCTGAAAGAATCTATCATTTGAATTTCTTCAAAGTCTGATATTCTTGCTTAAATAACGTTTTTACATAGGGGTTATGCATTTAGAACGAAATCTAATGTCAGGAAATGGCATTTTACTCTTGTGATTTTTCGGTTTTTTCAATTTTCTGAAAAAACCTATCATCAGATTTTTTAAATACGAGAATCTTGCTTAACTAACGATTTTACATTAGAATTAAGTATTTAGAACGAAATGTGATGTCAGAAAATGGCACTTTACTCTTGTGATTTTTCGGTTTTTCAAATTTCTGAAAAAAACCTATCATTAGATTTGCTTCAAAGTATGATATTCCTGCTTAAGTACCGTTCTTACATAGGGATTGAGCATTTAGAACGAAACCTAAAGTCAGAAAATGGCGCTTTACTCTAGTGATTTTTCGGGTTCCTCAACTTTCTGTAAAAACCTAACATTAGATTTTCTTCAAAGTACGATATTCTTGCTTAAATAACGTTTCTACATTGGGATTAAACATTTAGAACGAAATCTAATTTCAGAAAATGGCACTTTACTCTTGTGATTTCACGGTTTTTCCAATTTTCTGAAAAAACCTATCATTAGATTTTTTAAATACGATAATCTTGCTTAGATAACGATTTTATATTAGAATTAAGTATTTAGAACGAAATGTAAAGTCAGAAAATGGCGCTTTACTCTAGTGGTTTTTCGTTTTTCTCATATTTGTGAAAAAACCTAACATTAGATTTTCTTCAAAGCACGATATTCTTGCTTAAATAACGCTTTTACATAGGGATTAAGCATTTAGAACGAAATCTAATGTCAGAAAATGGCGCTTTACTCTAGTGATTTTTCGGTATTTTCAAATTTCTGAAAGAATCTATCATTTGATTTTCTTCAAAGTCTGATATTCTTGCTTAAATAACGTTTTTACATAGGGGTTATGCATTTAGAACGAAATCTAAGGTCAGAAAATGGCAGTTTGCTCTTGTGATTTTTCGGTTTTTCAAATTTCTGAAAAAATCCTATCATTAGATTTTCTTCAAAGTATGATATTCCTGCTTAAGTACCGTTTTGACATAGGGATTGAGCATTTAGAACGAAACCTAAAGTCAGAAAATGGCGCTTTACTCTAGTGATTTTTCGGTTTTTTCAACTTTCTGTAAAAACCTAACATTAGATTTTCTTCAAAGCACGATATTCTTGCTTAAATAACGTTTCTACATAGGGATTAAGCATTTAGAACGAAATCTAATGTCAGAAAATGGCGCTTTACTCTAGTGATTTTTCGGTTTTCTCAAATTTCTGAAAAATCCTATCATTAGATTTTCTTCAAAATACAATATTCTAGCTTAGATAACGTTTTTAAATAGGGATTAAGCATTTAGAACGAAATCTAATGTCAGAAAATGGCGCTTTACTCTTGTGATTTTTCGGTTTTCTCAAATTTCTGAAAAAATCTAACATTAGATTTTCTTCAAAGTACGATATTCTTGCTTAAATAACGTTTCTACATTGGGGTTAAGCATTTAGAATGAAATCTAATGTCAGAAAATGGCGCTTTACTCTTATGATTTTTCGGTTTTTTCAATTTTATGAAAAACCTATCATTAGATATACTTCAAAATACTATATTCTTCCTCAAATAACATTTCTACATAGGGATTAATCATTTAGAAGGAAATCTAATGTCAGAAAATGGCGCTTTACTCTAGTGATTTTTTGGTTTTTTCAACTTTCTGTAAAAACCTAACATTAGATTTTCTTCAAAGCACGATATTCTTGCTTAAATAACGTTTCTACATTAGAATTAAATATTTAGAACGAAATGTAAAGTCAGAAAATGGCGCTTTACTCTAGTGATTTTTCGGTTTTTTCAACTTTCTGTAAAAACCTAACATTAGATTTTCTTCAAAGCAAGATATTCTTGCTTAAATAACGTTTTTACATAGGGATTAAGCATTTAGAACGAAATCTAATGTCAGAAAATGGCGCTTTACTGTAGTGATTTTTCGGTTTTCTCAAATTTCTGAAAGAATCTATCATTTGATTTTCTTCAAAGTCCGATATTCTTGTTTAAATAACGTTTTTACATATGGATTATGCATTTAGAACGAAATCTAATGTCAGAAAATGGCGCTTTACTCTAGTGATTTTTTGGTTTTTTCAACTTTCTGTAAAAACCTAACATTAGATTTTCTTCAAAGCAAGATATTCTTGCTTAAATAACGTTTTTACATAGGGATTAAGCATTTAGAACGAAATCTAATGTCAGAAAATGGCGCTTTACTCTAGTGATTTTTCGGTTTTCTCAAATTTCTGAAAGAATCTATCATTAGATTTTCTTCAAAGCACGATATTCTTGCTTAAATAACGTTTCTACATTAGAATTAAATATTTAGAACGAAATGTAAAGTCAGAAAATGGCGCTTTACTCTAGTGATTTTTCGGTTTTTTCAACTTTCTGAAAACCCTAACATTAGATTTTCTTCAAAGCACGATATTCTTGCTTAAATAACGTTTCTACATTAGAATTAAATATTTAGAACGAAATGTAAAGTCAGGAAATGACGCTTTACTCTAGTGATTTTTCGGTTTTCTCAAATTTCTGAAAAAACCTAACATTAGATTTTCTTCAAAGTCCGATATTCTTGCTTAGATAACGATTTTACATTAGAATTAAGTATTTAGAACGAAATGTAAAGTCAGAAAATGGCGCTTTACTCTAGTGATTTTTCGGTTTTTTCAACTTTCTGAAAACCCTAACATTAGATTTTCTTCAAAGCCCGATATTCTTGCTTAAATAACGTTTCTACATTAGAATTAAATATTTAGAACGAAATGTAAAGTCAGAAAATGGCGCTTTACTCTAGTGATTTTTCGGTCTTCTCAAATTTCTGAAAAAACCTAACATTAGATTTTCTTCAAAGTACGATATTCTTGCTTAGATAACGTTTCTACGTTGGGGTTAAGCATTTAGAACGAAATCTAATGTCAGAAAATGGCGCTTTACTCTTGTGATTTTTCGGTTTTCTCAAATTTCTGAAAAAACCTATCATCAGATTTTTTAAATACGAGAATCTTGCTTAACTAACGATTTTACATTAGAATTAAGTATTTAGAACGAAATGTGATGTCAGAAAATGGCACTTTACTCTTGTGATTTTTCGGTTTTTTCAATTTTCTGAAAAAACCTATCATTAGATTTTCTTCAAAGTATGATATTCCTGCTTAAGTACCGTTCTTACATAGGGATTGAGCATTTAGAACGAAACCTAAAGTCAGAAAATGGCGCTTTACTCTAGTGATTTTTCGGGTTTCTCAACTTTCTGTAAAAACCTAACATTAGATTTTCTTCAAAGCACGATATTCTTGCTTAAATAACGCTTTTACATAGGGATTAAGCATTTAGAACGAAATCTAATGTTAGAAAATGGCGCTTTACTCTAGTGATTTTTCGGTATTTTCAATTTTCTGAAAGAATCTATCATTTGAATTTCTTCAAAGTCTGATATTCTTGCTTAAATAACGTTTTTACATAGTGGTTATGCATTTAGAACGAAATCTAATGTCAGGAAATGGCATTTTACTCTTGTGATTTTTCGGTTTTTTCAATTTTCTGAAAAAACCTATCATCAGATTTTTTAAATACGAGAATCTTGCTTAACTAACGATTTTACATTAGAATTAAGTATTTAGAACGAAATGTGATGTCAGAAAATGGCACTTTACTCTTGTGATTTTTCGGTTTTTCAAATTTCTGAAAAAAACCTATCATTAGATTTGCTTCAAAGTATGATATTCCTGCTTAAGTACCGTTCTTACATAGGGATTGAGCATTTAGAACGAAACCTAAAGTCAGAAAATGGCGCTTTACTCTAGTGATTTTTCGGGTTCCTCAACTTTCTGTAAAAACCTAACATTAGATTTTCTTCAAAGTACGATATTCTTGCTTAAATAACGTTTCTACATTGGGATTAAACATTTAGAACGAAATCTAATTTCAGAAAATGGCACTTTACTCTTGTGATTTCACGGTTTTTCCAATTTTCTGAAAAAACCTATCATTAGATTTTTTAAATACGATAATCTTGCTTAGATAACGATTTTATATTAGAATTAAGTATTTAGAACGAAATGTAAAGTCAGAAAATGGCGCTTTACTCTAGTGATTTTTCGTTTTTCTCATATTTGTGAAAAAACCTAACATTAGATTTTCTTCAAAGCACGATATTCTTGCTTAAATAACGCTTTTACATAGGGATTAAGCATTTAGAACGAAATCTAATGTCAGAAAATGGCGCTTTACTCAAGTGATTTTTCGGTATTTTCAAATTTCTGAAAGAATCTATCATTTGATTTTCTTCAAAGTCTGATATTCTTGCTTAAATAACGTTTTTACATAGGGGTTATGCATTTAGAACGAAATCTAAGGTCAGAAAATGGCGCTTTACTCTTGTGATTTTTCGGTTTTTTCAATTTTCTGAAAAAACCTATCATCAGATTTTTTAAATACGAGAATCTTGCTTAACTAATGATTTTACATTAGAATTAAGTATTTAGAACGAAATGTGATGTCAGAAAATGGCACTTTACTCTTGTGATTTTTCGGTTTTTCAAATTTCTGAAAAAAACCTATCATTAGATTTTCTTCAAAGTATGATATTCCTGCTTATGTACCGTTCTTACATAGTGATTGTGCATTTAGAACGAAACCTAAAGTCAGAAAATGGCGCTTTACTCTAGTGATTTTTCGGGTTTCTCATTTTTCTGTAAAAACCTAACATTAGATTTTCTTCAAAGCACGATATTCTTGCTTAAATAACGTTTTTACATAGGGATTAAGAATTTAGAACGAAATCTAATGTCAGAAAATGGCGCTTTACTCTAGTGATTTTTCGGTTTTTTCAACTTTCTGTAAAAACCTAACATTAGATTTTCTTCAAAGCACGATATTCTTGCTTAAATAACGTTTCTACATTGGGGTTAAGCATTTAGAATGAAATCTAATGTCAGAAAATGGCGCTTTACTCTTATGATTTTTCGGTTTTTTCAATTTTATGAAAAACATATTATTAGATATACTTCAAAATACTATATTCTTCCTCAAATAACATTTCTACATAGGGATTAATCATTTAGAACGAAATCTAATGTCAGAAAATGGCAGTTTACTCTTGTGATTTTTCGGTTTTTCAAATTTCTGATAAAAACCTATCATTAGATTTTCTTCAAAGTATGATATTCCTGCTTAAGTACCGTTTTGACATAGGGATTGAGCATTTAGAACGAAACCTAAAGTCAGAAAATGGCACTTTACTCTTGTGATTTCTCGGTTTTTTCAATTTTCTGAAAAAACCTATCATTAGGTTTTTTAAATACGATAATCTTGCTTAGATAACGATTTTATATTAGATTTAAGTATTTAGAACGAAATGTAAGGTCAGAAAATGGCGCTTTACTCTAGTGATTTTTCGGTTTTCTCAAATTTCTGAAAAAACCTAACATTAGATTTTCTTCAAAGTATGATATTCCTGCTTATGTACCGTTCTTACATAGTGATTGAGCATTTAGAACGAAACCTAAAGTCAGAAAATGGCTCTTTACTCTAGTGATTTTTCGGTTTTTTCAACTTTCTGTAAAAACCTAACATTTGATTTTCTTCAAAGTCCGATATTCTTTCTTAAATAACGTTTTTACATAGGGATTATCCATTTAGAACGATATCTAATGTCAGAAAATGGCACTTTACTCCTGTAATTTTTCGGTTTTTTCAATTCTCTGAAAAAACCTATCATTAGGTTTTTTAAATACGATAATCTTGCTTAGATAACGATTTTATATTAGAATTAAGTATTTAGAACGAAATGTAAGGTCAGAAAATGGCGCTTTACTCTAGTGATTTTTCGGTTTTCTCAAATTTCTGAAAAAACCTAACATTAGATTTTCTTCAAAGTACGATATTCTTGCTTAAATAACGTTTCTACATTGTGATTAAGCATTTAGAACGAAATCTAATTTCAGAAAATGGCACTTTACTCTTGTGATTTCACGGTTTTTCCAATTTTCTGAAAAAACCTATCATTAGATTTTTTAAATACGATAATCTTGCTTAGATAACGATTTTATATTAGAATTAAGTATTTAGAACGAAATGTAAAGTCAGAAAATGGCGCTTTACTCTTGTGATTTTTCGGTTTTCTCAAATTTCTGAAAAAACATAACATTAGATTTTCTTCAAAGTACGATATTCTTGCTTAAATAACGTTTCCACATTGGGGTTAAGCATTTAGAATGAAATCTAATGTCAGAAAATGGCGCTTTACTCTTATGATTTTTTGGTTTTTTCAATTTTATGAAAAACCTATCATTAGATATACTTCAAAATACTATATTCTTCCTCAAATAACATTTCTACATAGGGATTAATCATTTAGAACGAAATCTAAGGTCAGAAAATGGCAGTTTACCCTTGTGATTTTTCGGTTTTTTCAGTTTTCTGAAAAAACCTATCATCAGATTTTTTAAATACGAGAATCTTGCTTAACTAATGATTTTACATTAGAATTAAGTATTTAGAACGAAATGTAAAGTCAGAAAATGGCGCTTTACTCTAGTGATTCTTCGGTTTTCTCAAATTTCTGAAAAAACCTATCATTAGATTTTTTAAATACGATAATCTTGCTTAGATAACGATTTTATATTAGAATTAAGTATTTAGAACGAAATGTAAAGTCAGAAAATGGCGCTTTACTCTTGTGATTTTTCGGTTTTCTCAAATTTCTGAAAAAACCTAACATTAGATTTTCTTCAAAGTACGATATTCTTGCTTAAATAACGTTTCTATATTGGGATTAAGCATTTAGAACGAAATCTAATGTCAGAAAATGGCGCTTTACTCTTATGATTTTTCGGTTTTTTCAATTTTATGAAAAATCCTATCATTAGATATACTTCAAAATACTATATTCTTCCTCAAATAACATTTCTACATAGGGATTAATCATTTAGAACGAAATCTAAGGTCAGAAAATGGCAGTTTACTCTTGTGATTTTTCGGTTTTTCAAATTTCTGAAAAAACCTAACATTAGATTTTCTTCAAAGTACGATATTCTTGCTTAAATAACGTTTCTACATTGGGGTTAAGCATTTAGAATGAAATCTAATGTCAGAAAATGGAGCTTTACTCTTATGATTTTTCGGTTTTTTCAATTTTATGAAAAACCTATCATTAGATATACTTCAAAATACTATATTCTTCCTCAAATAACATTTCTACATAGGGATTAATCATTTAGAACGAAATCTAACGTCAGAAAATGCCAGTTTACTCTTGTGATTTTTCGGTTTTTCAAATTTCTGAAAAAAACCTATCATTAGATTTTCTTCAAAGTATGATATTCCTGCTTAAGTACCGTTTTGACATAGGGATTGGGCATTTAGAGCGAAACCTAAAGTCAGAAAATGGCATTTTACTGTAGTGATTTTTCGGTTTTTTCAACTTTCTGTAAAAACCTAACATTAGATTTTCTTCAAAGTCCGATATTCTTGCTTAGATAACGATTTTACATTAGAATTAAGTATTTAGAACGAAATGTAAAGTCAGAAAATGGCGCTTTACTCTAGTGATTTTTCGGTTTTTTCAACTTTCTGAAAACCCTAACATTAGATTTTCTTCAAAGCACGATATTCTTGCTTAAATAACGTTTCTACATTAGAATTAAATATTTAGAACGAAATGTAAAGTCAGAAAATGGCGCTTTACTCTAGTGATTTTTCGGTCTTCTCAAATTTCTGAAAAAACCTAACATTAGATTTTCTTCAAAGTACGATATTCTTGCTTAGATAACGTTTCTACGTTGGGGTTAAGCATTTAGAACGAAATCTAATGTCAGAAAATGGCGCTTTACTCTTGTGATTTTTCGGTTTTCTCAAATTTCTGAAAAAACCTATCATCAGATTTTTTAAATACGAGAATCTTGCTTAACTAACGATTTTACATTAGAATTAAGTATTTAGAACGAAATGTGATGTCAGAAAATGGCACTTTACTCTTGTGATTTTTCGGTTTTTTCAATTTTCTGAAAAAACCTATCATTAGATTTTCTTCAAAGTATGATATTCCTGCTTAAGTACCGTTCTTACATAGGGATTGAGCATTTAGAACGAAACCTAAAGTCAGAAAATGGCGCTTTACTCTAGTGATATTTCGGGTTTCTCAACTTTCTGTAAAAACCTAACATTAGATTTTCTTCAAAGCACGATATTCTTGCTTAAATAACGCTTTTACATAGGGATTAAGCATTTAGAACGAAATCTAATGTTAGAAAATGGCGCTTTACTCTAGTGATTTTTCGGTATTTTCAATTTTCTGAAAGAATCTATCATTTGAATTTCTTCAAAGTCTGATATTCTTGCTTAAATAACGTTTTTACATAGTGGTTATGCATTTAGAACGAAATCTAATGTCAGGAAATGGCATTTTACTCTTGTGATTTTTCGGTTTTTTCAATTTTCTGAAAAAACCTATCATCAGATTTTTTAAATACGAGAATCTTGCTTAACTAACGATTTTACATTAGAATTAAGTATTTAGAACGAAATGTGATGTCAGAAAATGGCACTTTACTCTTGTGATTTTTCGGTTTTTCAAATTTCTGAAAAAAACCTATCATTAGATTTGCTTCAAAGTATGATATTCCTGCTTAAGTACCGTTCTTACATAGGGATTGAGCATTTAGAACGAAACCTAAAGTCAGAAAATGGCGCTTTACTCTAGTGATTTTTCGGGTTCCTCAACTTTCTGTAAAAACCTAACATTAGATTTTCTTCAAAGTACGATATTCTTGCTTAAATAACGTTTCTACATTGGGATTAAACATTTAGAACGAAATCTAATTTCAGAAAATGGCACTTTACTCTTGTGATTTCACGGTTTTTCCAATTTTCTGAAAAAACCTATCATTAGATTTTTTAAATACGATAATCTTGCTTAGATAACGATTTTATATTAGAATTAA
This sequence comes from Megalopta genalis, assembly GCF_051020955.1. NCBI lineage: Eukaryota > Metazoa > Arthropoda > Insecta > Hymenoptera > Halictidae > Megalopta > Megalopta genalis. The sequence goes on from NC_135022.1 coordinate 7,947,738, forward strand.
GTATTTAGAACGAAATGTAAAGTCAGAAAATGGCGCTTTACTCTAGTGATTTTTCGTTTTTCTCATATTTGTGAAAAAACCTAACATTAGATTTTCTTCAAAGCACGATATTCTTGCTTAAATAACGCTTTTACATAGGGATTAAGCATTTAGAACGAAATCTAATGTCAGAAAATGGCGCTTTACTCTAGTGATTTTTCGGTATTTTCAAATTTCTGAAAGAATCTATCATTTGATTTTCTTCAAAGTCTGATATTCTTGCTTAAATAACGTTTTTACATAGGGGTTATGCATTTAGAACGAAATCTAAGGTCAGAAAATGGCAGTTTGCTCTTGTGATTTTTCGGTTTTTCAAATTTCTGAAAAAATCCTATCATTAGATTTTCTTCAAAGTATGATATTCCTGCTTAAGTACCGTTTTGACATAGGGATTGAGCATTTAGAACGAAACCTAAAGTCAGAAAATGGCGCTTTACTCTTGTGATTTTTCGGTTTTTTCAATTTTCTGAAAAAACCTATCATCAGATTTTTTAAATACGAGAATCTTGCTTAACTAATGATTTTACATTAGAATTAAGTATTTAGAACGAAATGTGATGTCAGAAAATGGCACTTTACTCTTGTGATTTTTCGGTTTTTCAAATTTCTGAAAAAAACCTATCATTAGATTTTCTTCAAAGTATGATATTCCTGCTTATGTACCGTTCTTACATAGTGATTGTGCATTTAGAACGAAACCTAAAGTCAGAAAATGGCGCTTTACTCTAGTGATTTTTCGGGTTTCTCATTTTTCTGTAAAAACCTAACATTAGATTTTCTTCAAAGCACGATATTCTTGCTTAAATAACGTTTTTACATAGGGATTACGAATTTAGAACGAAATCTAATGTCAGAAAATGGCGCTTTACTCTAGTGATTTTTCGGTTTTTTCAACTTTCTGTAAAAACCTAACATTAGATTTTCTTCAAAGCACGATATTCTTGCTTAAATAACGTTTCTACATTGGGGTTAAGCATTTAGAATGAAATCTAATGTCAGAAAATGGCGCTTTACTCTTATGATTTTTCGGTTTTTTCAATTTTATGAAAAACATATTATTAGATATACTTCAAAATACTATATTCTTCCTCAAATAACATTTCTACATAGGGATTAATCATTTAGAACGAAATCTAATGTCAGAAAATGGCAGTTTACTCTTGTGATTTTTCGGTTTTTCAAATTTCTGATAAAAACCTATCATTAGATTTTCTTCAAAGTATGATATTCCTGCTTAAGTACCGTTTTGACATAGGGATTGAGCATTTAGAACGAAACCTAAAGTCAGAAAATGGCACTTTACTCTTGTGATTTCTCGGTTTTTTCAATTTTCTGAAAAAACCTATCATTAGGTTTTTTAAATACGATAATCTTGCTTAGATAACGATTTTATATTAGATTTAAGTATTTAGAACGAAATGTAAAGTCAGAAAATGGCGCTTTACTCTAGTGATTTTTCGGTTTTTTCAACTTTCTGAAAACCCTAACATTAGATTTTCTTCAAAGCACGATATTCTTGCTTAAATAACGTTTCTACATTAGAATTAAATATTTAGAACGAAATGTAAAGTCAGAAAATGGCGCTTTACTCTAGTGATTTTTCGGTCTTCTCAAATTTCTGAAAAAACCTAACATTAGATTTTCTTCAAAGTACGATATTCTTGCTTAGATAACGTTTCTACGTTGGGGTTAAGCATTTAGAACGAAATCTAATGTCAGAAAATGGCGCTTTACTCTTGTGATTTTTCGGTTTTCTCAAATTTCTGAAAAAACCTATCATCAGATTTTTTAAATACGAGAATCTTGCTTAACTAACGATTTTACATTAGAATTAAGTATTTAGAACGAAATGTGATGTCAGAAAATGGCACTTTACTCTTGTGATTTTTCGGTTTTTCAAATTTCTGAAAAAAACCTATCATTAGATTTGCTTCAAAGTATGATATTCCTGCTTAAGTACCGTTCTTACATAGGGATTGAGCATTTAGAACGAAACCTAAAGTCAGAAAATGGCGCTTTACTCTAGTGATTTTTCGGGTTCCTCAACTTTCTGTAAAAACCTAACATTAGATTTTCTTCAAAGTACGATATTCTTGCTTAAATAACGTTTCTACATTGGGATTAAACATTTAGAACGAAATCTAATTTCAGAAAATGGCACTTTACTCTTGTGATTTCACGGTTTTTCCAATTTTCTGAAAAAACCTATCATTAGATTTTTTAAATACGATAATCTTGCTTAGATAACGATTTTATATTAGAATTAAGTATTTAGAACGAAATGTAAAGTCAGAAAATGGCGCTTTACTCTAGTGGTTTTTCGTTTTTCTCATATTTGTGAAAAAACCTAACATTAGATTTTCTTCAAAGCACGATATTCTTGCTTAAATAACGCTTTTACATAGGGATTAAGCATTTAGAACGAAATCTAATGTCAGAAAATGGCGCTTTACTCTAGTGATTTTTCGGTATTTTCAAATTTCTGAAAGAATCTATCATTTGATTTTCTTCAAAGTCTGATATTCTTGCTTAAATAACGTTTTTACATAGGGGTTATGCATTTAGAACGAAATCTAAGGTCAGAAAATGGCAGTTTGCTCTTGTGATTTTTCGGTTTTTCAAATTTCTGAAAAAATCCTATCATTAGATTTTCTTCAAAGTATGATATTCCTGCTTAAGTACCGTTTTGACATAGGGATTGAGCATTTAGAACGAAACCTAAAGTCAGAAAATGGCGCTTTACTCTAGTGATTTTTCGGTTTTTTCAACTTTCTGTAAAAACCTAACATTAGATTTTCTTCAAAGCACGATATTCTTGCTTAAATAACGTTTCTACATAGGGATTAAGCATTTAGAACGAAATCTAATGTCAGAAAATGGCGCTTTACTCTAGTGATTTTTCGGTTTTCTCAAATTTCTGAAAAATCCTATCATTAGATTTTCTTCAAAATACAATATTCTAGCTTAGATAACGTTTTTAAATAGGGATTAAGCATTTAGAACGAAATCTAATGTCAGAAAATGGCGCTTTACTCTTGTGATTTTTCGGTTTTCTCAAATTTCTGAAAAAATCTAACATTAGATTTTCTTCAAAGTCCGATATTCTTGTTTAAATAACGTTTTTACATATGGATTATGCATTTAGAACGAAATCTAATGTCAGAAAATGGCGCTTTACTCTAGTGATTTTTTGGTTTTTTCAACTTTCTGTAAAAACCTAACATTAGATTTTCTTCAAAGCAAGATATTCTTGCTTAAATAACGTTTTTACATAGGGATTAAGCATTTAGAACGAAATCTAATGTCAGAAAATGGCGCTTTACTCTAGTGATTTTTCGGTTTTCTCAAATTTCTGAAAGAATCTATCATTAGATTTTCTTCAAAGCACGATATTCTTGCTTAAATAACGTTTCTACATTAGAATTAAATATTTAGAACGAAATGTAAAGTCAGAAAATGGCGCTTTACTCTAGTGATTTTTCGGTTTTTTCAACTTTCTGAAAACCCTAACATTAGATTTTCTTCAAAGCACGATATTCTTGCTTAAATAACGTTTCTACATTAGAATTAAATATTTAGAACGAAATGTAAAGTCAGGAAATGACGCTTTACTCTAGTGATTTTTCGGTTTTCTCAAATTTCTGAAAAAACCTAACATTAGATTTTCTTCAAAGTCCGATATTCTTGCTTAGATAACGATTTTACATTAGAATTAAGTATTTAGAACGAAATGTAAAGTCAGAAAATGGCGCTTTACTCTAGTGATTTTTCGGTTTTTTCAACTTTCTGAAAACCCTAACATTAGATTTTCTTCAAAGTCCGATATTCTTGCTTAAATAACGATTTTACATTAGAATTAAGTATTTAGAACGAAATGTAAAGTCAGAAAATGGCGCTTTACTCTAGTGATTTTTCGGTTTTTTCAACTTTCTGAAAACCCTAACATTAGATTTTCTTCAAAGCACGATATTCTTGCTTAAATAACGTTTCTACATTAGAATTAAATATTTAGAACGAAATGTAAAGTCAGGAAATGACGCTTTACTCTAGTGATTTTTCGGTTTTCTCAAATTTCTGAAAAAACCTAACATTAGATTTTCTTCAAAGTCCGATATTCTTGCTTAGATAACGTTTCTACATTAGAATTAAATATTTAGAACGAAATGTAAAGTCAGAAAATGGCGCTTTACTCTAGTGATTTTTCGGTCTTCTCAAATTTCTGAAAAAACCTAACATTAGATTTTCTTCAAAGTACGATATTCTTGCTTAGATAACGTTTCTACGTTGGGGTTAAGCATTTAGAACGAAATCTAATGTCAGAAAATGGCGCTTTACTCTTGTGATTTTTCGGTTTTCTCAAATTTCTGAAAAAACCTATCATCAGATTTTTTAAATACGAGAATCTTGCTTAACTAACGATTTTACATTAGAATTAAGTATTTAGAACGAAATGTGATGTCAGAAAATGGCACTTTACTCTTGTGATTTTTCGGTTTTTTCAATTTTCTGAAAAAACCTATCATTAGATTTTCTTCAAAGTATGATATTCCTGCTTAAGTACCGTTCTTACATAGGGATTGAGCATTTAGAACGAAACCTAAAGTCAGAAAATGGCGCTTTACTCTAGTGATTTTTCGGGTTTCTCAACTTTCTGTAAAAACCTAACATTAGATTTTCTTCAAAGCACGATATTCTTGCTTAAATAACGCTTTTACATAGGGATTAAGCATTTAGAACGAAATCTAATGTTAGAAAATGGCGCTTTACTCTAGTGATTTTTCGGTATTTTCAATTTTCTGAAAGAATCTATCATTTGAATTTCTTCAAAGTCTGATATTCTTGCTTAAATAACGTTTTTACATAGTGGTTATGCATTTAGAACGAAATCTAATGTCAGGAAATGGCATTTTACTCTTGTGATTTTTCGGTTTTTTCAATTTTCTGAAAAAACCTATCATCAGATTTTTTAAATACGAGAATCTTGCTTAACTAACGATTTTACATTAGAATTAAGTATTTAGAACGAAATGTGATGTCAGAAAATGGCACTTTACTCTTGTGATTTTTCGGTTTTTCAAATTTCTGAAAAAAACCTATCATTAGATTTGCTTCAAAGTATGATATTCCTGCTTAAGTACCGTTCTTACATAGGGATTGAGCATTTAGAACGAAACCTAAAGTCAGAAAATGGCGCTTTACTCTAGTGATTTTTCGGGTTCCTCAACTTTCTGTAAAAACCTAACATTAGATTTTCTTCAAAGTACGATATTCTTGCTTAAATAACGTTTCTACATTGGGATTAAACATTTAGAACGAAATCTAATTTCAGAAAATGGCACTTTACTCTTGTGATTTCACGGTTTTTCCAATTTTCTGAAAAAACCTATCATTAGATTTTTTAAATACGATAATCTTGCTTAGATAACGATTTTATATTAGAATTAAGTATTTAGAACGAAATGTAAAGTCAGAAAATGGCGCTTTACTCTAGTGATTTTTCGTTTTTCTCATATTTGTGAAAAAACCTAACATTAGATTTTCTTCAAAGCACGATATTCTTGCTTAAATAACGCTTTTACATAGGGATTAAGCATTTAGAACGAAATCTAATGTCAGAAAATGGCGCTTTACTCTAGTGATTTTTCGGTATTTTCAAATTTCTGAAAGAATCTATCATTTGATTTTCTTCAAAGTCTGATATTCTTGCTTAAATAACGTTTTTACATAGGGGTTATGCATTTAGAACGAAATCTAAGGTCAGAAAATGGCGCTTTACTCTTGTGATTTTTCGGTTTTTTCAATTTTCTGAAAAAACCTATCATCAGATTTTTTAAATACGAGAATCTTGCTTAACTAATGATTTTACATTAGAATTAAGTATTTAGAACGAAATGTGATGTCAGAAAATGGCACTTTACTCTTGTGATTTTTCGGTTTTTCAAATTTCTGAAAAAAACCTATCATTAGATTTTCTTCAAAGTATGATATTCCTGCTTATGTACCGTTCTTACATAGTGATTGTGCATTTAGAACGAAACCTAAAGTCAGAAAATGGCGCTTTACTCTAGTGATTTTTCGGGTTTCTCATTTTTCTGTAAAAACCTAACATTAGATTTTCTTCAAAGCACGATATTCTTGCTTAAATAACGTTTTTACATAGGGATTAAGAATTTAGAACGAAATCTAATGTCAGAAAATGGCGCTTTACTCTAGTGATTTTTCGGTTTTTTCAACTTTCTGTAAAAACCTAACATTAGATTTTCTTCAAAGCACGATATTCTTGCTTAAATAACGTTTCTACATTGGGGTTAAGCATTTAGAATGAAATCTAATGTCAGAAAATGGCGCTTTACTCTTATGATTTTTCGGTTTTTTCAATTTTATGAAAAACATATTATTAGATATACTTCAAAATACTATATTCTTCCTCAAATAACATTTCTACATAGGGATTAATCATTTAGAACGAAATCTAATGTCAGAAAATGGCAGTTTACTCTTGTGATTTTTCGGTTTTTCAAATTTCTGATAAAAACCTATCATTAGATTTTCTTCAAAGTATGATATTCCTGCTTAAGTACCGTTTTGACATAGGGATTGAGCATTTAGAACGAAACCTAAAGTCAGAAAATGGCACTTTACTCTTGTGATTTCTCGGTTTTTTCAATTTTCTGAAAAAACCTATCATTAGGTTTTTTAAATACGATAATCTTGCTTAGATAACGATTTTATATTAGATTTAAGTATTTAGAACGAAATGTAAGGTCAGAAAATGGCGCTTTACTCTAGTGATTTTTCGGTTTTCTCAAATTTCTGAAAAAACCTAACATTAGATTTTCTTCAAAGTATGATATTCCTGCTTATGTACCGTTCTTACATAGTGATTGAGCATTTAGAACGAAACCTAAAGTCAGAAAATGGCTCTTTACTCTAGTGATTTTTCGGTTTTTTCAACTTTCTGTAAAAACCTAACATTTGATTTTCTTCAAAGTCCGATATTCTTTCTTAAATAACGTTTTTACATAGGGATTATCCATTTAGAACGATATCTAATGTCAGAAAATGGCACTTTACTCCTGTAATTTTTCGGTTTTTTCAATTCTCTGAAAAAACCTATCATTAGGTTTTTTAAATACGATAATCTTGCTTAGATAACGATTTTATATTAGAATTAAGTATTTAGAACGAAATGTAAGGTCAGAAAATGGCGCTTTACTCTAGTGATTTTTCGGTTTTCTCAAATTTCTGAAAAAACCTAACATTAGATTTTCTTCAAAGTACGATATTCTTGCTTAAATAACGTTTCTACATTGTGATTAAGCATTTAGAACGAAATCTAATGTCAGAAAATGGCACTTTACTCTTGTGATTTCACGGTTTTTCCAATTTTCTGAAAAAACCTATCATTAGATTTTTTAAATACGATAATCTTGCTTAGATAACGATTTTATATTAGAATTAAGTATTTAGAACGAAATGTAAAGTCAGAAAATGGCGCTTTACTCTTGTGATTTTTCGGTTTTCTCAAATTTCTGAAAAAACATAACATTAGATTTTCTTCAAAGTACGATATTCTTGCTTAAATAACGTTTCCACATTGGGGTTAAGCATTTAGAATGAAATCTAATGTCAGAAAATGGCGCTTTACTCTTATGATTTTTTGGTTTTTTCAATTTTATGAAAAACCTATCATTAGATATACTTCAAAATACTATATTCTTCCTCAAATAACATTTCTACATAGGGATTAATCATTTAGAACGAAATCTAAGGTCAGAAAATGGCAGTTTACCCTTGTGATTTTTCGGTTTTTTCAGTTTTCTGAAAAAACCTATCATCAGATTTTTTAAATACGAGAATCTTGCTTAACTAATGATTTTACATTAGAATTAAGTATTTAGAACGAAATGTAAAGTCAGAAAATGGCGCTTTACTCTAGTGATTCTTCGGTTTTCTCAAATTTCTGAAAAAACCTATCATTAGATTTTTTAAATACGATAATCTTGCTTAGATAACGATTTTATATTAGAATTAAGTATTTAGAACGAAATGTAAAGTCAGAAAATGGCGCTTTACTCTTGTGATTTTTCGGTTTTCTCAAATTTCTGAAAAAACCTAACATTAGATTTTCTTCAAAGTACGATATTCTTGCTTAAATAACGTTTCTATATTGGGATTAAGCATTTAGAACGAAATCTAATGTCAGAAAATGGCGCTTTACTCTTATGATTTTTCGGTTTTTTCAATTTTATGAAAAATCCTATCATTAGATATACTTCAAAATACTATATTCTTCCTCAAATAACATTTCTACATAGGGATTAATCATTTAGAACGAAATCTAAGGTCAGAAAATGGCAGTTTACTCTTGTGATTTTTCGGTTTTTCAAATTTCTGAAAAAACCTAACATTAGATTTTCTTCAAAGTACGATATTCTTGCTTAAATAACGTTTCTACATTGGGGTTAAGCATTTAGAATGAAATCTAATGTCAGAAAATGGAGCTTTACTCTTATGATTTTTCGGTTTTTTCAATTTTATGAAAAACCTATCATTAGATATACTTCAAAATACTATATTCTTCCTCAAATAACATTTCTACATAGGGATTAATCATTTAGAACGAAATCTAACGTCAGAAAATGCCAGTTTACTCTTGTGATTTTTCGGTTTTTCAAATTTCTGAAAAAAACCTATCATTAGATTTTCTTCAAAGTATGATATTCCTGCTTAAGTACCGTTTTGACATAGGGATTGGGCATTTAGAGCGAAACCTAAAGTCAGAAAATGGCATTTTACTGTAGTGATTTTTCGGTTTTTTCAACTTTCTGTAAAAACCTAACATTAGATTTTCTTCAAAGTCCGATATTCTTGCTTAGATAACGATTTTACATTAGAATTAAGTATTTAGAACGAAATGTAAAGTCAGAAAATGGCGCTTTACTCTAGTGATTTTTCGGTTTTTTCAACTTTCTGAAAACCCTAACATTAGATTTTCTTCAAAGCACGATATTCTTGCTTAAATAACGTTTCTACATTAGAATTAAATATTTAGAACGAAATGTAAAGTCAGAAAATGGCGCTTTACTCTAGTGATTTTTCGGTCTTCTCAAATTTCTGAAAAAACCTAACATTAGATTTTCTTCAAAGTACGATATTCTTGCTTAGATAACGTTTCTACGTTGGGGTTAAGCATTTAGAACGAAATCTAATGTCAGAAAATGGCGCTTTACTCTTGTGATTTTTCGGTTTTCTCAAATTTCTGAAGAAACCTATCATCAGATTTTTTAAATACGAGAATCTTGCTTAACTAACGATTTTACATTAGAATTAAGTATTTAGAACGAAATGTGATGTCAGAAAATGGCACTTTACTCTTGTGATTTTTCGGTTTTTTCAATTTTCTGAAAAAACCTATCATTAGATTTTCTTCAAAGTATGATATTCCTGCTTAAGTACCGTTCTTACATAGGGATTGAGCATTTAGAACGAAACCTAAAGTCAGAAAATGGCGCTTTACTCTAGTGATTTTTCGGGTTTCTCAACTTTCTGTAAAAACCTAACATTAGATTTTCTTCAAAGCACGATATTCTTGCTTAAATAACGCTTTTACATAGGGATTAAGCATTTAGAACGAAATCTAATGTTAGAAAATGGCGCTTTACTCTAGTGATTTTTCGGTATTTTCAATTTTCTGAAAGAATCTATCATTTGAATTTCTTCAAAGTCTGATATTCTTGCTTAAATAACGTTTTTACATAGTGGTTATGCATTTAGAACGAAATCTAATGTCAGGAAATGGCATTTTACTCTTGTGATTTTTCGGTTTTTTCAATTTTCTGAAAAAACCTATCATCAGATTTTTTAAATACGAGAATCTTGCTTAACTAACGATTTTACATTAGAATTAAGTATTTAGAACGAAATGTGATGTCAGAAAATGGCACTTTACTCTTGTGATTTTTCGGTTTTTCAAATTTCTGAAAAAAACCTATCATTAGATTTGCTTCAAAGTATGATATTCCTGCTTAAGTACCGTTCTTACATAGGGATTGAGCATTTAGAACGAAACCTAAAGTCAGAAAATGGCGCTTTACTCTAGTGATTTTTCGGGTTCCTCAACTTTCTGTAAAAACCTAACATTAGATTTTCTTCAAAGTACGATATTCTTGCTTAAATAACGTTTCTACATTGGGATTAAACATTTAGAACGAAATCTAATTTCAGAAAATGGCACTTTACTCTTGTGATTTCACGGTTTTTCCAATTTTCTGAAAAAACCTATCATTAGATTTTTTAAATACGATAATCTTGCTTAGATAACGATTTTATATTAGAATTAAGTATTTAGAACGAAATGTAAAGTCAGAAAATGGCGCTTTACTCTAGTGATTTTTCGTTTTTCTCATATTTGTGAAAAAACCTAACATTAGATTTTCTTCAAAGCACGATATTCTTGCTTAAATAACGCTTTTACATAGGGATTAAGCATTTAGAACGAAATCTAATGTCAGAAAATGGCGCTTTACTCTAGTGATTTTTCGGTATTTTCAAATTTCTGAAAGAATCTATCATTTGATTTTCTTCAAAGTCTGATATTCTTGCTTAAATAACGTTTTTACATAGGGGTTATGCATTTAGAACGAAATCTAAGGTCAGAAAATGGCAGTTTGCTCTTGTGATTTTTCGGTTTTTCAAATTTCTGAAAAAATCCTATCATTAGATTTTCTTCAAAGTATGATATTCCTGCTTAAGTACCGTTTTGACATAGGGATTGAGCATTTAGAACGAAACCTAAAGTCAGAAAATGGCGCTTTACTCTTGTGATTTTTCGGTTTTTTCAATTTTCTGAAAAAACCTATCATCAGATTTTTTAAATACGAGAATCTTGCTTAACTAATGATTTTACATTAGAATTAAGTATTTAGAACGAAATGTGATGTCAGAAAATGGCACTTTACTCTTGTGATTTTTCGGTTTTTCAAATTTCTGAAAAAAACCTATCATTAGATTTTCTTCAAAGTATGATATTCCTGCTTATGTACCGTTCTTACATAGTGATTGTGCATTTAGAACGAAACCTAAAGTCAGAAAATGGCGCTTTACTCTAGTGATTTTTCGGGTTTCTCATTTTTCTGTAAAAACCTAACATTAGATTTTCTTCAAAGCACGATATTCTTGCTTAAATAACGTTTTTACATAGGGATTAAGAATTTAGAACGAAATCTAATGTCAGAAAATGGCGCTTTACTCTAGTGATTTTTCGGTTTTTTCAACTTTCTGTAAAAACCTAACATTAGATTTTCTTCAAAGCACGATATTCTTGCTTAAATAACGTTTCTACATTGGGGTTAAGCATTTAGAATGAAATCTAATGTCAGAAAATGGCGCTTTACTCTTATGATTTTTCGGTTTTTTCAATTTTATGAAAAACATATTATTAGATATACTTCAAAATACTATATTCTTCCTCAAATAACATTTCTACATAGGGATTAATCATTTAGAACGAAATCTAATGTCAGAAAATGGCAGTTTACTCTTGTGATTTTTCGGTTTTTCAAATTTCTGATAAAAACCTATCATTAGATTTTCTTCAAAGTATGATATTCCTGCTTAAGTACCGTTTTGACATAGGGATTGAGCATTTAGAACGAAACCTAAAGTCAGAAAATGGCACTTTACTCTTGTGATTTCTCGGTTTTTTCAATTTTCTGAAAAAACCTATCATTAGGTTTTTTAAATACGATAATCTTGCTTAGATAACGATTTTATATTAGATTTAAGTATTTAGAACGAAATGTAAGGTCAGAAAATGGCGCTTTACTCTAGTGATTTTTCGGTTTTCTCAAATTTCTGAAAAAACCTAACATTAGATTTTCTTCAAAGTATGATATTCCTGCTTATGTACCGTTCTTACATAGTGATTGAGCATTTAGAACGAAACCTAAAGTCAGAAAATGGCTCTTTACTCTAGTGATTTTTCGGTTTTTTCAACTTTCTGTAAAAACCTAACATTTGATTTTCTTCAAAGTCCGATATTCTTTCTTAAATAACGTTTTTACATAGGGATTATCCATTTAGAACGATATCTAATGTCAGAAAATGGCACTTTACTCCTGTAATTTTTCGGTTTTTTCAATTCTCTGAAAAAACCTATCATTAGGTTTTTTAAATACGATAATCTTGCTTAGATAACGATTTTATATTAGAATTAAGTATTTAGAACGAAATGTAAGGTCAGAAAATGGCGCTTTACTCTAGTGATTTTTCGGTTTTCTCAAATTTCTGAAAAAACCTAACATTAGATTTTCTTCAAAGTACGATATTCTTGCTTAAATAACGTTTCTACATTGTGATTAAGCATTTAGAACGAAATCTAATGTCAGAAAATGGCACTTTACTCTTGTGATTTCACGGTTTTTCCAATTTTCTGAAAAAACCTATCATTAGATTTTTTAAATACGATAATCTTGCTTAGATAACGATTTTATATTAGAATTAAGTATTTAGAACGAAATGTAAAGTCAGAAAATGGCGCTTTACTCTTGTGATTTTTCGGTTTTCTCAAATTTCTGAAAAAACATAACATTAGATTTTCTTCAAAGTACGATATTCTTGCTTAAATAACGTTTCCACATTGGGGTTAAGCATTTAGAATGAAATCTAATGTCAGAAAATGGCGCTTTACTCTTATGATTTTTTGGTTTTTTCAATTTTATGAAAAACCTATCATTAGATATACTTCAAAATACTATATTCTTCCTCAAATAACATTTCTACATAGGGATTAATCATTTAGAACGAAATCTAAGGTCAGAAAATGGCAGTTTACCCTTGTGATTTTTCGGTTTTTTCAGTTTTCTGAAAAAACCTATCATCAGATTTTTTAAATACGAGAATCTTGCTTAACTAATGATTTTACATTAGAATTAAGTATTTAGAACGAAATGTAAAGTCAGAAAATGGCGCTTTACTCTAGTGATTCTTCGGTTTTCTCAAATTTCTGAAAAAACCTATCATTAGATTTTTTAAATACGATAATCTTGCTTAGATAACGATTTTATATTAGAATTAAGTATTTAGAACGAAATGTAAAGTCAGAAAATGGCGCTTTACTCTTGTGATTTTTCGGTTTTCTCAAATTTCTGAAAAAACCTAACATTAGGTTTTTTAAATACGATAATCTTGCTTAGATAACGATTTTATATTAGATTTAAGTATTTAGAACGAAATGTAAGGTCAGAAAATGGCGCTTTACTCTAGTGATTTTTCGGTTTTCTCAAATTTCTGAAAAAACCTAACATTAGATTTTCTTCAAAGTATGATATTCCTGCTTATGTACCGTTCTTACATAGTGATTGAGCATTTAGAACGAAACCTAAAGTCAGAAAATGGCTCTTTACTCTAGTGATTTTTCGGTTTTTTCAACTTTCTGTAAAAACCTAACATTTGATTTTCTTCAAAGTCCGATATTCTTTCTTAAATAACGTTTTTACATAGGGATTATCCATTTAGAACGATATCTAATGTCAGAAAATGGCACTTTACTCCTGTAATTTTTCGGTTTTTTCAATTCTCTGAAAAAACCTATCATTAGGTTTTTTAAATACGATAATCTTGCTTAGATAACGATTTTATATTAGAATTAAGTATTTAGAACGAAATGTAAGGTCAGAAAATGGCGCTTTACTCTAGTGATTTTTCGGTTTTCTCAAATTTCTGAAAAAACCTAACATTAGATTTTCTTCAAAGTACGATATTCTTGCTTAAATAACGTTTCTACATTGTGATTAAGCATTTAGAACGAAATCTAATTTCAGAAAATGGCACTTTACTCTTGTGATTTCACGGTTTTTCCAATTTTCTGAAAAAACCTATCATTAGATTTTTTAAATACGATAATCTTGCTTAGATAACGATTTTATATTAGAATTAAGTATTTAGAACGAAATGTAAAGTCAGAAAATGGCGCTTTACTCTTGTGATTTTTCGGTTTTCTCAAATTTCTGAAAAAACATAACATTAGATTTTCTTCAAAGTACGATATTCTTGCTTAAATAACGTTTCCACATTGGGGTTAAGCATTTAGAATGAAATCTAATGTCAGAAAATGGCGCTTTACTCTTATGATTTTTTGGTTTTTTCAATTTTATGAAAAACCTATCATTAGATATACTTCAAAATACTATATTCTTCCTCAAATAACATTTCTACATAGGGATTAATCATTTAGAACGAAATCTAAGGTCAGAAAATGGCAGTTTACCCTTGTGATTTTTCGGTTTTTTCAGTTTTCTGAAAAAACCTATCATCAGATTTTTTAAATACGAGAATCTTGCTTAACTAATGATTTTACATTAGAATTAAGTATTTAGAACGAAATGTAAAGTCAGAAAATGGCGCTTTACTCTAGTGATTCTTCGGTTTTCTCAAATTTCTGAAAAAACCTATCATTAGATTTTTTAAATACGATAATCTTGCTTAGATAACGATTTTATATTAGAATTAAGTATTTAGAACGAAATGTAAAGTCAGAAAATGGCGCTTTACTCTTGTGATTTTTCGGTTTTCTCAAATTTCTGAAAAAACCTAACATTAGATTTTCTTCAAAGTACGATATTCTTGCTTAAATAACGTTTCTATATTGGGATTAAGCATTTAGAACGAAATCTAATGTCAGAAAATGGCGCTTTACTCTTATGATTTTTCGGTTTTTTCAATTTTATGAAAAATCCTATCATTAGATATACTTCAAAATACTATATTCTTCCTCAAATAACATTTCTACATAGGGATTAATCATTTAGAACGAAATCTAAGGTCAGAAAATGGCAGTTTACTCTTGTGATTTTTCGGTTTTTCAAATTTCTGAAAAAACCTAACATTAGATTTTCTTCAAAGTACGATATTCTTGCTTAAATAACGTTTCTACATTGGGGTTAAGCATTTAGAATGAAATCTAATGTCAGAAAATGGAGCTTTACTCTTATGATTTTTCGGTTTTTTCAATTTTATGAAAAACCTATCATTAGATATACTTCAAAATACTATATTCTTCCTCAAATAACATTTCTACATAGGGATTAATCATTTAGAACGAAATCTAACGTCAGAAAATGCCAGTTTACTCTTGTGATTTTTCGGTTTTTCAAATTTCTGAAAAAAACCTATCATTAGATTTTCTTCAAAGTATGATATTCCTGCTTAAGTACCGTTTTGACATAGGGATTGGGCATTTAGAGCGAAACCTAAAGTCAGAAAATGGCATTTTACTGTAGTGATTTTTCGGTTTTTTCAACTTTCTGTAAAAACCTAACATTAGATTTTCTTCAAAGCACGATATTCTTGCTTAAATAACGTTTTTACATAGGGATTAATCATTTAGAACGAAATCTAATGTCAGAAAATGGCATTTAACTCTTGTGATTTTTCGGTTTTTTCAACTTTCTGTAAAAACATAACATTAGATTTTCTTCAAAGCACGATATTCTTGCTTAAATAACGTTTTTACATAGGGATTAATCATTTAGAACGAAATCTAATGTCAGAAAATGGCGCTTTACTCTAGTGATTTTTCGGTTTTTTCAAATTTCTGAAAGAATCTATCATTTGATTTTCTTCAAAGTCCGATATTCTTGCTTAAATAACGTTTTTACATAGGGATTATGCATTTAGAACGAAATCTAATGTCAGAAAATGGCATTTTACTCTTGTGATTTTTCGGTTTTTTCAATTTTCTGAAAAAACCTATCATCAGATTTTTTAAATACGAGAATCTTGCTTAACTAACGATTTTACATTAGAATTAAGTATTTAGAACGAAACGTGATGTCAGAAAATGGCACTTTACTCTTGTGATTTCACGGTTTTTCCAATTTTCTGAAAGAACCTATCATTAGATTTTTTAAATACGATAATCTTGCTTAGATAACGATTTTATACTAGAATTAAGTATTTAGAACGAAATGTAAAGTCAGAAAATGGCGCTTTACTCTAGTGATTTTTCGGTATTTTCAAATTTCTGAAAGAATCTATCATTTGATTTTCTTCAAAGTCTGATATTCTTGCTTAAATAACGTTTTTACATAGGGGTTATGCATTTAGAACGAAATCTAATTTCAGAAAATGGCACTTTATTCTTGTGATTTTTCGGTTTTCTCAAATTTCTGAAAAAACCTAACATTAGATTTTCTTCAAAGTACGATATTCTTGGTTAAATAACGTTTCTATATTGGGATTAAGCATTTATAACGAAATCTAATGTCAGAAAATGGCGCTTTACTCTTATGATTTTTCGGTTTTTTCAATTTTATGAAAAATCCTATCATTAGATTTTCTTCAAAGTATGATATTCCTGCTTAAGTACCGTTTTGACATAGGGATTGAGCATTTAGAACGAAACCTAAAGTCAGAAAATGGCGCTTTACTCTTGTGATTTTTCGGTTTTTTCAATTTTCTGAAAAAACCTATCATCAGATTTTTTAAATACGAGAATCTTGCTTAACTAATGATTTTACATTAGAATTAAGTATTTAGAACGAAATGTGATGTCAGAAAATGGCACTTTACTCTTGTGATTTTTCGGTTTTTCAAATTTCTGAAAAAAACCTATCATTAGATTTTCTTCAAAGTATGATATTCCTGCTTATGTACCGTTCTTACATAGTGATTGTGCATTTAGAACGAAACCTAAAGTCAGAAAATGGCGCTTTACTCTAGTGATTTTCCGGGTTTCTCATTTTTCTGTAAAAACCTAACATTAGATTTTCTTCAAAGCACGATATTCTTGCTTAAATAACGTTTTTACATAGGGATTAAGAATTTAGAACGAAATCTAATGTCAGAAAATGGCGCTTTACTCTAGTGATTTTTCGGTTTTTTCAACTTTCTGTAAAAACCTAACATTAGATTTTCTTCAAAGCACGATATTCTTGCTTAAATAACGTTTCTACATTGGGGTTAAGCATTTAGAATGAAATCTAATGTCAGAAAATGGCGCTTTACTCTTATGATTTTTCGGTTTTTTCAATTTTATGAAAAACATATTATTAGATATACTTCAAAATACTATATTCTTCCTCAAATAACATTTCTACATAGGGATTAATCATTTAGAACGAAATCTAATGTCAGAAAATGGCAGTTTACTCTTGTGATTTTTCGGTTTTTCAAATTTCTGATAAAAACCTATCATTAGATTTTCTTCAAAGTATGATATTCCTGCTTAAGTACCGTTTTGACATAGGGATTGAGCATTTAGAACGAAACCTAAAGTCAGAAAATGGCACTTTACTCTTGTGATTTCTCGGTTTTTTCAATTTTCTGAAAAAACCTATCATTAGGTTTTTTAAATACGATAATCTTGCTTAGATAACGATTTTATATTAGATTTAAGTATTTAGAACGAAATGTAAAGTCAGAAAATGGCGCTTTACTCTAGTGATTTTTCGGTTTTTTCAACTTTCTGAAAACCCTAACATTAGATTTTCTTCAAAGCACGATATTCTTGCTTAAATAACGTTTCTACATTAGAATTAAATATTTAGAACGAAATGTAAAGTCAGAAAATGGCGCTTTACTCTAGTGATTTTTCGGTCTTCTCAAATTTCTGAAAAAACCTAACATTAGATTTTCTTCAAAGTACGATATTCTTGCTTAGATAACGTTTCTACGTTGGGGTTAAGCATTTAGAACGAAATCTAATGTCAGAAAATGGCGCTTTACTCTTGTGATTTTTCGGTTTTCTCAAATTTCTGAAAAAACCTATCATCAGATTTTTTAAATACGAGAATCTTGCTTAACTAACGATTTTACATTAGAATTAAGTATTTAGAACGAAATGTGATGTCAGAAAATGGCACTTTACTCTTGTGATTTTTCGGTTTTTTCAATTTTCTGAAAAAACCTATCATTAGATTTGCTTCAAAGTATGATATTCCTGCTTAAGTACCGTTCTTACATAGGGATTGAGCATTTAGAACGAAACCTAAAGTCAGAAAATGGCGCTTTACTCTAGTGATTTTTCGGGTTCCTCAACTTTCTGTAAAAACCTAACATTAGATTTTCTTCAAAGTACGATATTCTTGCTTAAATAACGTTTCTACATTGGGATTAAACATTTAGAACGAAATCTAATTTCAGAAAATGGCACTTTACTCTTGTGATTTCACGGTTTTTCCAATTTTCTGAAAAAACCTATCATTAGATTTTTTAAATACGATAATCTTGCTTAGATAACGATTTTATATTAGAATTAAGTATTTAGAACGAAATGTAAAGTCAGAAAATGGCGCTTTACTCTAGTGGTTTTTCGTTTTTCTCATATTTGTGAAAAAACCTAACATTAGATTTTCTTCAAAGCACGATATTCTTGCTTAAATAACGCTTTTACATAGGGATTAAGCATTTAGAACGAAATCTAATGTCAGAAAATGGCGCTTTACTCTAGTGATTTTTCGGTATTTTCAAATTTCTGAAAGAATCTATCATTTGATTTTCTTCAAAGTCTGATATTCTTGCTTAAATAACGTTTTTACATAGGGGTTATGCATTTAGAACGAAATCTAAGGTCAGAAAATGGCAGTTTGCTCTTGTGATTTTTCGGTTTTTCAAATTTCTGAAAAAATCCTATCATTAGATTTTCTTCAAAGTATGATATTCCTGCTTAAGTACCGTTTTGACATAGGGATTGAGCATTTAGAACGAAACCTAAAGTCAGAAAATGGCGCTTTACTCTAGTGATTTTTCGGTTTTTTCAACTTTCTGTAAAAACCTAACATTAGATTTTCTTCAAAGCACGATATTCTTGCTTAAATAACGTTTCTACATAGGGATTAAGCATTTAGAACGAAATCTAATGTCAGAAAATGGCGCTTTACTCTAGTGATTTTTCGGTTTTCTCAAATTTCTGAAAAATCCTATCATTAGATTTTCTTCAAAATACAATATTCTAGCTTAGATAACGTTTTTAAATAGGGATTAAGCATTTAGAACGAAATCTAATGTCAGAAAATGGCGCTTTACTCTTGTGATTTTTCGGTTTTCTCAAATTTCTGAAAAAATCTAACATTAGATTTTCTTCAAAGTCCGATATTCTTGTTTAAATAACGTTTTTACATATGGATTATGCATTTAGAACGAAATCTAATGTCAGAAAATGGCGCTTTACTCTAGTGATTTTTTGGTTTTTTCAACTTTCTGTAAAAACCTAACATTAGATTTTCTTCAAAGCAAGATATTCTTGCTTAAATAACGTTTTTACATAGGGATTAAGCATTTAGAACGAAATCTAATGTCAGAAAATGGCGCTTTACTCTAGTGATTTTTCGGTTTTCTCAAATTTCTGAAAGAATCTATCATTAGATTTTCTTCAAAGCACGATATTCTTGCTTAAATAACGTTTCTACATTAGAATTAAATATTTAGAACGAAATGTAAAGTCAGAAAATGGCGCTTTACTCTAGTGATTTTTCGGTTTTTTCAACTTTCTGAAAACCCTAACATTAGATTTTCTTCAAAGCACGATATTCTTGCTTAAATAACGTTTCTACATTAGAATTAAATATTTAGAACGAAATGTAAAGTCAGGAAATGACGCTTTACTCTAGTGATTTTTCGGTTTTCTCAAATTTCTGAAAAAACCTAACATTAGATTTTCTTCAAAGTCCGATATTCTTGCTTAGATAACGATTTTACATTAGAATTAAGTATTTAGAACGAAATGTAAAGTCAGAAAATGGCGCTTTACTCTAGTGATTTTCGGTTTTTTCAACTTTCTGAAAACCCTAACATTAGATTTTCTTCAAAGCACGATATTCTTGCTTAAATAACGTTTCTACATTAGAATTAAATATTTAGAACGAAATGTAAAGTCAGAAAATGGCGCTTTACTCTAGTGATTTTTCGGTCTTCTCAAATTTCTGAAAAAACCTAACATTAGATTTTCTTCAAAGTACGATATTCTTGCTTAGATAACGTTTCTACGTTGGGGTTAAGCATTTAGAACGAAATCTAATGTCAGAAAATGGCGCTTTACTCTTGTGATTTTTCGGTTTTCTCAAATTTCTGAAAAAACCTATCATCAGATTTTTTAAATACGAGAATCTTGCTTAACTAACGATTTTACATTAGAATTAAGTATTTAGAACGAAATGTGATGTCAGAAAATGGCACTTTACTCTTGTGATTTTTCGGTTTTTTCAATTTTCTGAAAAAACCTATCATTAGATTTTCTTCAAAGTATGATATTCCTGCTTAAGTACCGTTCTTACATAGGGATTGAGCATTTAGAACGAAACCTAAAGTCAGAAAATGGCGCTTTACTCTAGTGATTTTTCGGGTTTCTCAACTTTCTGTAAAAACCTAACATTAGATTTTCTTCAAAGCACGATATTCTTGCTTAAATAACGCTTTTACATAGGGATTAAGCATTTAGAACGAAATCTAATGTTAGAAAATGGCGCTTTACTCTAGTGATTTTTCGGTATTTTCAATTTTCTGAAAGAATCTATCATTTGAATTTCTTCAAAGTCTGATATTCTTGCTTAAATAACGTTTTTACATAGTGGTTATGCATTTAGAACGAAATCTAATGTCAGGAAATGGCATTTTACTCTTGTGATTTTTCGGTTTTTTCAATTTTCTGAAAAAACCTATCATCAGATTTTTTAAATACGAGAATCTTGCTTAACTAACGATTTTACATTAGAATTAAGTATTTAGAACGAAATGTGATGTCAGAAAATGGCACTTTACTCTTGTGATTTTTCGGTTTTTCAAATTTCTGAAAAAAACCTATCATTAGATTTGCTTCAAAGTATGATATTCCTGCTTAAGTACCGTTCTTACATAGGGATTGAGCATTTAGAACGAAACCTAAAGTCAGAAAATGGCGCTTTACTCTAGTGATTTTTCGGGTTCCTCAACTTTCTGTAAAAACCTAACATTAGATTTTCTTCAAAGTACGATATTCTTGCTTAAATAACGTTTCTACATTGGGATTAAACATTTAGAACGAAATCTAATTTCAGAAAATGGCACTTTACTCTTGTGATTTCACGGTTTTTCCAATTTTCTGAAAAAACCTATCATTAGATTTTTTAAATACGATAATCTTGCTTAGATAACGATTTTATATTAGAATTAAGTATTTAGAACGAAATGTAAAGTCAGAAAATGGCGCTTTACTCTAGTGATTTTTCGTTTTTCTCATATTTGTGAAAAAACCTAACATTAGATTTTCTTCAAAGCACGATATTCTTGCTTAAATAACGCTTTTACATAGGGATTAAGCATTTAGAACGAAATCTAATGTCAGAAAATGGCGCTTTACTCTAGTGATTTTTCGGTATTTTCAAATTTCTGAAAGAATCTATCATTTGATTTTCTTCAAAGTCTGATATTCTTGCTTAAATAACGTTTTTACATAGGGGTTATGCATTTAGAACGAAATCTAAGGTCAGAAAATGGCGCTTTACTCTTGTGATTTTTCGGTTTTTTCAATTTTCTGAAAAAACCTATCATCAGATTTTTTAAATACGAGAATCTTGCTTAACTAATGATTTTACATTAGAATTAAGTATTTAGAACGAAATGTGATGTCAGAAAATGGCACTTTACTCTTGTGATTTTTCGGTTTTTCAAATTTCTGAAAAAAACCTATCATTAGATTTTCTTCAAAGTATGATATTCCTGCTTATGTACCGTTCTTACATAGTGATTGTGCATTTAGAACGAAACCTAAAGTCAGAAAATGGCGCTTTACTCTAGTGATTTTTCGGGTTTCTCATTTTTCTGTAAAAACCTAACATTAGATTTTCTTCAAAGCACGATATTCTTGCTTAAATAACGTTTTTACATAGGGATTAAGAATTTAGAACGAAATCTAATGTCAGAAAATGGCGCTTTACTCTAGTGATTTTTCGGTTTTTTCAACTTTCTGTAAAAACCTAACATTAGATTTTCTTCAAAGCACGATATTCTTGCTTAAATAACGTTTCTACATTGGGGTTAAGCATTTAGAATGAAATCTAATGTCAGAAAATGGCGCTTTACTCTTATGATTTTTCGGTTTTTTCAATTTTATGAAAAACATATTATTAGATATACTTCAAAATACTATATTCTTCCTCAAATAACATTTCTACATAGGGATTAATCATTTAGAACGAAATCTAATGTCAGAAAATGGCAGTTTACTCTTGTGATTTTTCGGTTTTTCAAATTTCTGATAAAAACCTATCATTAGATTTTCTTCAAAGTATGATATTCCTGCTTAAGTACCGTTTTGACATAGGGATTGAGCATTTAGAACGAAACCTAAAGTCAGAAAATGGCACTTTACTCTTGTGATTTCTCGGTTTTTTCAATTTTCTGAAAAAACCTATCATTAGGTTTTTTAAATACGATAATCTTGCTTAGATAACGATTTTATATTAGATTTAAGTATTTAGAACGAAATGTAAGGTCAGAAAATGGCGCTTTACTCTAGTGATTTTTCGGTTTTCTCAAATTTCTGAAAAAACCTAACATTAGATTTTCTTCAAAGTATGATATTCCTGCTTATGTACCGTTCTTACATAGTGATTGAGCATTTAGAACGAAACCTAAAGTCAGAAAATGGCTCTTTACTCTAGTGATTTTTCGGTTTTTTCAACTTTCTGTAAAAACCTAACATTTGATTTTCTTCAAAGTCCGATATTCTTTCTTAAATAACGTTTTTACATAGGGATTATCCATTTAGAACGATATCTAATGTCAGAAAATGGCACTTTACTCCTGTAATTTTTCGGTTTTTTCAATTCTCTGAAAAAACCTATCATTAGGTTTTTTAAATACGATAATCTTGCTTAGATAACGATTTTATATTAGAATTAAGTATTTAGAACGAAATGTAAGGTCAGAAAATGGCGCTTTACTCTAGTGATTTTTCGGTTTTCTCAAATTTCTGAAAAAACCTAACATTAGATTTTCTTCAAAGTACGATATTCTTGCTTAAATAACGTTTCTACATTGTGATTAAGCATTTAGAACGAAATCTAATGTCAGAAAATGGCACTTTACTCTTGTGATTTCACGGTTTTTCCAATTTTCTGAAAAAACCTATCATTAGATTTTTTAAATACGATAATCTTGCTTAGATAACGATTTTATATTAGAATTAAGTATTTAGAACGAAATGTAAAGTCAGAAAATGGCGCTTTACTCTTGTGATTTTTCGGTTTTCTCAAATTTCTGAAAAAACATAACATTAGATTTTCTTCAAAGTACGATATTCTTGCTTAAATAACGTTTCCACATTGGGGTTAAGCATTTAGAATGAAATCTAATGTCAGAAAATGGCGCTTTACTCTTATGATTTTTTGGTTTTTTCAATTTTATGAAAAACCTATCATTAGATATACTTCAAAATACTATATTCTTCCTCAAATAACATTTCTACATAGGGATTAATCATTTAGAACGAAATCTAAGGTCAGAAAATGGCAGTTTACCCTTGTGATTTTTCGGTTTTTTCAGTTTTCTGAAAAAACCTATCATCAGATTTTTTAAATACGAGAATCTTGCTTAACTAATGATTTTACATTAGAATTAAGTATTTAGAACGAAATGTAAAGTCAGAAAATGGCGCTTTACTCTAGTGATTCTTCGGTTTTCTCAAATTTCTGAAAAAACCTATCATTAGATTTTTTAAATACGATAATCTTGCTTAGATAACGATTTTATATTAGAATTAAGTATTTAGAACGAAATGTAAAGTCAGAAAATGGCGCTTTACTCTTGTGATTTTTCGGTTTTCTCAAATTTCTGAAAAAACCTAACATTAGATTTTCTTCAAAGTACGATATTCTTGCTTAAATAACGTTTCTATATTGGGATTAAGCATTTAGAACGAAATCTAATGTCAGAAAATGGCGCTTTACTCTTATGATTTTTCGGTTTTTTCAATTTTATGAAAAATCCTATCATTAGATATACTTCAAAATACTATATTCTTCCTCAAATAACATTTCTACATAGGGATTAATCATTTAGAACGAAATCTAAGGTCAGAAAATGGCAGTTTACTCTTGTGATTTTTCGGTTTTTCAAATTTCTGAAAAAACCTAACATTAGATTTTCTTCAAAGTACGATATTCTTGCTTAAATAACGTTTCTACATTGGGGTTAAGCATTTAGAATGAAATCTAATGTCAGAAAATGGAGCTTTACTCTTATGATTTTTCGGTTTTTTCAATTTTATGAAAAACCTATCATTAGATATACTTCAAAATACTATATTCTTCCTCAAATAACATTTCTACATAGGGATTAATCATTTAGAACGAAATCTAACGTCAGAAAATGCCAGTTTACTCTTGTGATTTTTCGGTTTTTCAAATTTCTGAAAAAAACCTATCATTAGATTTTCTTCAAAGTATGATATTCCTGCTTAAGTACCGTTTTGACATAGGGATTGGGCATTTAGAGCGAAACCTAAAGTCAGAAAATGGCATTTTACTGTAGTGATTTTTCGGTTTTTTCAACTTTCTGTAAAAACCTAACATTAGATTTTCTTCAAAGTCCGATATTCTTGCTTAGATAACGATTTTACATTAGAATTAAGTATTTAGAACGAAATGTAAAGTCAGAAAATGGCGCTTTACTCTAGTGATTTTTCGGTTTTTTCAACTTTCTGAAAACCCTAACATTAGATTTTCTTCAAAGCACGATATTCTTGCTTAAATAACGTTTCTACATTAGAATTAAATATTTAGAACGAAATGTAAAGTCAGAAAATGGCGCTTTACTCTAGTGATTTTTCGGTCTTCTCAAATTTCTGAAAAAACCTAACATTAGATTTTCTTCAAAGTACGATATTCTTGCTTAGATAACGTTTCTACGTTGGGGTTAAGCATTTAGAACGAAATCTAATGTCAGAAAATGGCGCTTTACTCTTGTGATTTTTCGGTTTTCTCAAATTTCTGAAAAAACCTATCATCAGATTTTTTAAATACGAGAATCTTGCTTAACTAACGATTTTACATTAGAATTAAGTATTTAGAACGAAATGTGATGTCAGAAAATGGCACTTTACTCTTGTGATTTTTCGGTTTTTTCAATTTTCTGAAAAAACCTATCATTAGATTTTCTTCAAAGTATGATATTCCTGCTTAAGTACCGTTCTTACATAGGGATTGAGCATTTAGAACGAAACCTAAAGTCAGAAAATGGCGCTTTACTCTAGTGATTTTTCGGGTTTCTCAACTTTCTGTAAAAACCTAACATTAGATTTTCTTCAAAGCACGATATTCTTGCTTAAATAACGCTTTTACATAGGGATTAAGCATTTAGAACGAAATCTAATGTTAGAAAATGGCGCTTTACTCTAGTGATTTTTCGGTATTTTCAATTTTCTGAAAGAATCTATCATTTGAATTTCTTCAAAGTCTGATATTCTTGCTTAAATAACGTTTTTACATAGTGGTTATGCATTTAGAACGAAATCTAATGTCAGGAAATGGCATTTTACTCTTGTGATTTTTCGGTTTTTTCAATTTTCTGAAAAAACCTATCATCAGATTTTTTAAATACGAGAATCTTGCTTAACTAACGATTTTACATTAGAATTAAGTATTTAGAACGAAATGTGATGTCAGAAAATGGCACTTTACTCTTGTGATTTTTCGGTTTTTCAAATTTCTGAAAAAAACCTATCATTAGATTTGCTTCAAAGTATGATATTCCTGCTTAAGTACCGTTCTTACATAGGGATTGAGCATTTAGAACGAAACCTAAAGTCAGAAAATGGCGCTTTACTCTAGTGATTTTTCGGGTTCCTCAACTTTCTGTAAAAACCTAACATTAGATTTTCTTCAAAGTACGATATTCTTGCTTAAATAACGTTTCTACATTGGGATTAAACATTTAGAACGAAATCTAATTTCAGAAAATGGCACTTTACTCTTGTGATTTCACGGTTTTTCCAATTTTCTGAAAAAACCTATCATTAGATTTTTTAAATACGATAATCTTGCTTAGATAACGATTTTATATTAGAATTAAGTATTTAGAACGAAATGTAAAGTCAGAAAATGGCGCTTTACTCTAGTGATTTTTCGTTTTTCTCATATTTGTGAAAAAACCTAACATTAGATTTTCTTCAAAGCACGATATTCTTGCTTAAATAACGCTTTTACATAGGGATTAAGCATTTAGAACGAAATCTAATGTCAGAAAATGGCGCTTTACTCTAGTGATTTTTCGGTATTTTCAAATTTCTGAAAGAATCTATCATTTGATTTTCTTCAAAGTCTGATATTCTTGCTTAAATAACGTTTTTACATAGGGGTTATGCATTTAGAACGAAATCTAAGGTCAGAAAATGGCAGTTTGCTCTTGTGATTTTTCGGTTTTTCAAATTTCTGAAAAAATCCTATCATTAGATTTTCTTCAAAGTATGATATTCCTGCTTAAGTACCGTTTTGACATAGGGATTGAGCATTTAGAACGAAACCTAAAGTCAGAAAATGGCGCTTTACTCTTGTGATTTTTCGGTTTTTTCAATTTTCTGAAAAAACCTATCATCAGATTTTTTAAATACGAGAATCTTGCTTAACTAATGATTTTACATTAGAATTAAGTATTTAGAACGAAATGTGATGTCAGAAAATGGCACTTTACTCTTGTGATTTTTCGGTTTTTCAAATTTCTGAAAAAAACCTATCATTAGATTTTCTTCAAAGTATGATATTCCTGCTTATGTACCGTTCTTACATAGTGATTGTGCATTTAGAACGAAACCTAAAGTCAGAAAATGGCGCTTTACTCTAGTGATTTTTCGGGTTTCTCATTTTTCTGTAAAAACCTAACATTAGATTTTCTTCAAAGCACGATATTCTTGCTTAAATAACGTTTTTACATAGGGATTAAGAATTTAGAACGAAATCTAATGTCAGAAAATGGCGCTTTACTCTAGTGATTTTTCGGTTTTTTCAACTTTCTGTAAAAACCTAACATTAGATTTTCTTCAAAGCACGATATTCTTGCTTAAATAACGTTTCTACATTGGGGTTAAGCATTTAGAATGAAATCTAATGTCAGAAAATGGCGCTTTACTCTTATGATTTTTCGGTTTTTTCAATTTTATGAAAAACATATTATTAGATATACTTCAAAATACTATATTCTTCCTCAAATAACATTTCTACATAGGGATTAATCATTTAGAACGAAATCTAATGTCAGAAAATGGCAGTTTACTCTTGTGATTTTTCGGTTTTTCAAATTTCTGATAAAAACCTATCATTAGATTTTCTTCAAAGTATGATATTCCTGCTTAAGTACCGTTTTGACATAGGGATTGAGCATTTAGAACGAAACCTAAAGTCAGAAAATGGCACTTTACTCTTGTGATTTCTCGGTTTTTTCAATTTTCTGAAAAAACCTATCATTAGGTTTTTTAAATACGATAATCTTGCTTAGATAACGATTTTATATTAGATTTAAGTATTTAGAACGAAATGTAAGGTCAGAAAATGGCGCTTTACTCTAGTGATTTTTCGGTTTTCTCAAATTTCTGAAAAAACCTAACATTAGATTTTCTTCAAAGTATGATATTCCTGCTTATGTACCGTTCTTACATAGTGATTGAGCATTTAGAACGAAACCTAAAGTCAGAAAATGGCTCTTTACTCTAGTGATTTTTCGGTTTTTTCAACTTTCTGTAAAAACCTAACATTTGATTTTCTTCAAAGTCCGATATTCTTTCTTAAATAACGTTTTTACATAGGGATTATCCATTTAGAACGATATCTAATGTCAGAAAATGGCACTTTACTCCTGTAATTTTTCGGTTTTTTCAATTCTCTGAAAAAACCTATCATTAGGTTTTTTAAATACGATAATCTTGCTTAGATAACGATTTTATATTAGAATTAAGTATTTAGAACGAAATGTAAGGTCAGAAAATGGCGCTTTACTCTAGTGATTTTTCGGTTTTCTCAAATTTCTGAAAAAACCTAACATTAGATTTTCTTCAAAGTACGATATTCTTGCTTAAATAACGTTTCTACATTGTGATTAAGCATTTAGAACGAAATCTAATGTCAGAAAATGGCACTTTACTCTTGTGATTTCACGGTTTTTCCAATTTTCTGAAAAAACCTATCATTAGATTTTTTAAATACGATAATCTTGCTTAGATAACGATTTTATATTAGAATTAAGTATTTAGAACGAAATGTAAAGTCAGAAAATGGCGCTTTACTCTTGTGATTTTTCGGTTTTCTCAAATTTCTGAAAAAACATAACATTAGATTTTCTTCAAAGTACGATATTCTTGCTTAAATAACGTTTCCACATTGGGGTTAAGCATTTAGAATGAAATCTAATGTCAGAAAATGGCGCTTTACTCTTATGATTTTTTGGTTTTTTCAATTTTATGAAAAACCTATCATTAGATATACTTCAAAATACTATATTCTTCCTCAAATAACATTTCTACATAGGGATTAATCATTTAGAACGAAATCTAAGGTCAGAAAATGGCAGTTTACCCTTGTGATTTTTCGGTTTTTTCAGTTTTCTGAAAAAACCTATCATCAGATTTTTTAAATACGAGAATCTTGCTTAACTAATGATTTTACATTAGAATTAAGTATTTAGAACGAAATGTAAAGTCAGAAAATGGCGCTTTACTCTAGTGATTCTTCGGTTTTCTCAAATTTCTGAAAAAACCTATCATTAGATTTTTTAAATACGATAATCTTGCTTAGATAACGATTTTATATTAGAATTAAGTATTTAGAACGAAATGTAAAGTCAGAAAATGGCGCTTTACTCTTGTGATTTTTCGGTTTTCTCAAATTTCTGAAAAAACCTAACATTAGGTTTTTTAAATACGATAATCTTGCTTAGATAACGATTTTATATTAGATTTAAGTATTTAGAACGAAATGTAAGGTCAGAAAATGGCGCTTTACTCTAGTGATTTTTCGGTTTTCTCAAATTTCTGAAAAAACCTAACATTAGATTTTCTTCAAAGTATGATATTCCTGCTTATGTACCGTTCTTACATAGTGATTGAGCATTTAGAACGAAACCTAAAGTCAGAAAATGGCTCTTTACTCTAGTGATTTTTCGGTTTTTTCAACTTTCTGTAAAAACCTAACATTTGATTTTCTTCAAAGTCCGATATTCTTTCTTAAATAACGTTTTTACATAGGGATTATCCATTTAGAACGATATCTAATGTCAGAAAATGGCACTTTACTCCTGTAATTTTTCGGTTTTTTCAATTCTCTGAAAAAACCTATCATTAGGTTTTTTAAATACGATAATCTTGCTTAGATAACGATTTTATATTAGAATTAAGTATTTAGAACGAAATGTAAGGTCAGAAA
Organism: Megalopta genalis; assembly: GCF_051020955.1. NCBI lineage: Eukaryota > Metazoa > Arthropoda > Insecta > Hymenoptera > Halictidae > Megalopta > Megalopta genalis. The sequence continues at coordinate 7,977,161 of NC_135022.1, forward strand.
ATGGCGCTTTACTCTAGTGATTTTTCGGTTTTCTCAAATTTCTGAAAAAACCTAACATTAGATTTTCTTCAAAGTACGATATTCTTGCTTAAATAACGTTTCTACATTGTGATTAAGCATTTAGAACGAAATCTAATGTCAGAAAATGGCACTTTACTCTTGTGATTTCACGGTTTTTCCAATTTTCTGAAAAAACCTATCATTAGATTTTTTAAATACGATAATCTTGCTTAGATAACGATTTTATATTAGAATTAAGTATTTAGAACGAAATGTAAAGTCAGAAAATGGCGCTTTACTCTTGTGATTTTTCGGTTTTCTCAAATTTCTGAAAAAACATAACATTAGATTTTCTTCAAAGTACGATATTCTTGCTTAAATAACGTTTCCACATTGGGGTTAAGCATTTAGAATGAAATCTAATGTCAGAAAATGGCGCTTTACTCTTATGATTTTTTGGTTTTTTCAATTTTATGAAAAACCTATCATTAGATATACTTCAAAATACTATATTCTTCCTCAAATAACATTTCTACATAGGGATTAATCATTTAGAACGAAATCTAAGGTCAGAAAATGGCAGTTTACCCTTGTGATTTTTCGGTTTTTTCAGTTTTCTGAAAAAACCTATCATCAGATTTTTTAAATACGAGAATCTTGCTTAACTAATGATTTTACATTAGAATTAAGTATTTAGAACGAAATGTAAAGTCAGAAAATGGCGCTTTACTCTAGTGATTCTTCGGTTTTCTCAAATTTCTGAAAAAACCTATCATTAGATTTTTTAAATACGATAATCTTGCTTAGATAACGATTTTATATTAGAATTAAGTATTTAGAACGAAATGTAAAGTCAGAAAATGGCGCTTTACTCTTGTGATTTTTCGGTTTTCTCAAATTTCTGAAAAAACCTAACATTAGATTTTCTTCAAAGTACGATATTCTTGCTTAAATAACGTTTCTATATTGGGATTAAGCATTTAGAACGAAATCTAATGTCAGAAAATGGCGCTTTACTCTTATGATTTTTCGGTTTTTTCAATTTTATGAAAAATCCTATCATTAGATATACTTCAAAATACTATATTCTTCCTCAAATAACATTTCTACATAGGGATTAATCATTTAGAACGAAATCTAAGGTCAGAAAATGGCAGTTTACTCTTGTGATTTTTCGGTTTTTCAAATTTCTGAAAAAACCTAACATTAGATTTTCTTCAAAGTACGATATTCTTGCTTAAATAACGTTTCCACATTGGGGTTAAGCATTTAGAATGAAATCTAATGTCAGAAAATGGCGCTTTACTCTTATGATTTTTTGGTTTTTTCAATTTTATGAAAAACCTATCATTAGATATACTTCAAAATACTATATTCTTCCTCAAATAACATTTCTACATAGGGATTAATCATTTAGAACGAAATCTAAGGTCAGAAAATGGCAGTTTACCCTTGTGATTTTTCGGTTTTTTCAGTTTTCTGAAAAAACCTATCATCAGATTTTTTAAATACGAGAATCTTGCTTAACTAATGATTTTACATTAGAATTAAGTATTTAGAACGAAATGTAAAGTCAGAAAATGGCGCTTTACTCTAGTGATTCTTCGGTTTTCTCAAATTTCTGAAAAAACCTATCATTAGATTTTTTAAATACGATAATCTTGCTTAGATAACGATTTTATATTAGAATTAAGTATTTAGAACGAAATGTAAAGTCAGAAAATGGCGCTTTACTCTTGTGATTTTTCGGTTTTCTCAAATTTCTGAAAAAACCTAACATTAGATTTTCTTCAAAGTACGATATTCTTGCTTAAATAACGTTTCTATATTGGGATTAAGCATTTAGAACGAAATCTAATGTCAGAAAATGGCGCTTTACTCTTATGATTTTTCGGTTTTTTCAATTTTATGAAAAATCCTATCATTAGATATACTTCAAAATACTATATTCTTCCTCAAATAACATTTCTACATAGGGATTAATCATTTAGAACGAAATCTAAGGTCAGAAAATGGCAGTTTACTCTTGTGATTTTTCGGTTTTTCAAATTTCTGAAAAAACCTAACATTAGATTTTCTTCAAAGTACGATATTCTTGCTTAAATAACGTTTCTACATTGGGGTTAAGCATTTAGAATGAAATCTAATGTCAGAAAATGGAGCTTTACTCTTATGATTTTTCGGTTTTTTCAATTTTATGAAAAACCTATCATTAGATATACTTCAAAATACTATATTCTTCCTCAAATAACATTTCTACATAGGGATTAATCATTTAGAACGAAATCTAACGTCAGAAAATGCCAGTTTACTCTTGTGATTTTTCGGTTTTTCAAATTTCTGAAAAAAACCTATCATTAGATTTTCTTCAAAGTATGATATTCCTGCTTAAGTACCGTTTTGACATAGGGATTGGGCATTTAGAGCGAAACCTAAAGTCAGAAAATGGCATTTTACTGTAGTGATTTTTCGGTTTTTTCAACTTTCTGTAAAAACCTAACATTAGATTTTCTTCAAAGCACGATATTCTTGCTTAAATAACGTTTTTACATAGGGATTAATCATTTAGAACGAAATCTAATGTCAGAAAATGGCATTTAACTCTTGTGATTTTTCGGTTTTTTCAACTTTCTGTAAAAACATAACATTAGATTTTCTTCAAAGCACGATATTCTTGCTTAAATAACGTTTTTACATAGGGATTAATCATTTAGAACGAAATCTAATGTCAGAAAATGGCGCTTTACTCTAGTGATTTTTCGGTTTTTTCAAATTTCTGAAAGAATCTATCATTTGATTTTCTTCAAAGTCCGATATTCTTGCTTAAATAACGTTTTTACATAGGGATTATGCATTTAGAACGAAATCTAATGTCAGAAAATGGCATTTTACTCTTGTGATTTTTCGGTTTTTTCAATTTTCTGAAAAAACCTATCATCAGATTTTTTAAATACGAGAATCTTGCTTAACTAACGATTTTACATTAGAATTAAGTATTTAGAACGAAACGTGATGTCAGAAAATGGCACTTTACTCTTGTGATTTCACGGTTTTTCCAATTTTCTGAAAGAACCTATCATTAGATTTTTTAAATACGATAATCTTGCTTAGATAACGATTTTATACTAGAATTAAGTATTTAGAACGAAATGTAAAGTCAGAAAATGGCGCTTTACTCTAGTGATTTTTCGGTATTTTCAAATTTCTGAAAGAATCTATCATTTGATTTTCTTCAAAGTCTGATATTCTTGCTTAAATAACGTTTTTACATAGGGGTTATGCATTTAGAACGAAATCTAATTTCAGAAAATGGCACTTTACTCTTGTGATTTTTCGGTTTTCTCAAATTTCTGAAAAAACCTAACATTAGATTTTCTTCAAAGTACGATATTCTTGGTTAAATAACGTTTCTATATTGGGATTAAGCATTTATAACGAAATCTAATGTCAGAAAATGGCGCTTTACTCTTATGATTTTTCGGTTTTTTCAATTTTATGAAAAATCCTATCATTAGATTTTCTTCAAAGTATGATATTCCTGCTTAAGTACCGTTTTGACATAGGGATTGAGCATTTAGAACGAAACCTAAAGTCAGAAAATGGCGCTTTACTCTTGTGATTTTTCGGTTTTTTCAATTTTCTGAAAAAACTTATCATCAGATTTTTTAAATACGAGAATCTTGCTTAACTAATGATTTTACATTAGAATTAAGTATTTTTCTTGTTCTTCCTGCAGTGCCCTTATACGTTTACCACCTAAATCTGCTATCTCCAATTCGATTTTCTTGATCTCATCTCTTGACGCATCTATTTTGCTTTTGTTCACACTTATTTCCGACTCAATTTTCGAATATTTGCTACGCGATATATCCATCACTTCTTTTCCCAATTCCATTTCAGCAATTACTTTAATCCTTGTCTCTAACTAAACATGCAAAGATAAATGCAAACTCAAAGATTTAAGATATTTATTAACTGGAAACAAGTATGGTAAATTCTCTCCAACTGTCCTTCATCTTGTGAATAGAAATGTACAGTTTTGGAAAAGGGGGGATGGATACGATTATTCGAGCCTTGCGCCTCGTTTTCATAGTTGTTCACATAACCAGCTTTATTTACGAGATAAAGGACAATTCGGGAGAACTTGCTGTACTGTACTGTACCTTTTTTATCGTATCAACTTTTTTCTTCAGTTTATCATCTCACTTCTTTCTATTACCGACAGTAATACTTCTATTGAACCATCAAGCTCTACTTTTATTTTCTTTGTTAATATTTCGATTTGCAGTTTGCATAAGTTACATTCGGCTATCTTGCTTTCTGAAAAGAGATTGTGATTATAAACATATAAGCTTTCGTTGTAAGATATAAAGTTTCATTATTGTTTTAAAGGAATCACTTTCTCGCATTTTTGAATCTTCCAAATTTCTAATCCTCTGCGCTAGAGGTTCCAATTCGTTATCGAATGTTTTCGAAGGGGGCGGGGATTTCTTTCTCGTATGCGGAGACATCTCAGACGCAGACACGCGGGACTAGCGAACGAAAGAGTGTCGGTCGTGGAAAAACCGTCGTCGCTCTGGCTGCTCTCGTTTCGAACCATATACTCTAATTTTGACCTTTCTTTGGCGTTTCCCTCTTTTTCGTAGCCACGTCGTCGAAGGGAAGCTGCTAGTTTGTCCGCGAATTAGCAGACTCAACATTCCGAGTAAAATCTAAATGCGTTGTTTGATTGCGCAAATAAACGACAACCTTGCGTGTCTAGGTTAATACTGAGCTCCAAAATGGATGTAGTTTCTATCACTGTACGTCTTTCGTCACTTTGGATATATAACGGTCTTATTTCACAAGGGTATTTCATTTTAAGGGAGACCCCATAATCAAATGATGCCACCGTGTCAGATTTGCACATTTTTTATCTCACTCGCACAGGAGGTGAGATATTTCATTCGTTGTTCCGACATTTCTTCGTATTTGTGTACCTCGAGTCAATGTGTGTTCTCTTTTCGTTACACCTACGCGCTTCGCCACGAACGACGTATTTCGACGATTTTATGGTAAATTTTGTTGGCACAAAAAATATGTGCTTTATAAGCACATTTCGATCGGCGCATTCTGAATAAGTATTTTGAGAACATATTTATTCCGACATGCGGCACAACTCTTTCTATTTCGGTCGACAAATCTTTTTTTGTTCGTCCATTCGTTGGAGTGAACATTGGTCGACAAATTGTTCTTATTTTCGTTTGGTCATAAGAGCGAGGCATATTTCAATCGACATCTTCCGGCAAATTTATTCGTGTCGTCTTCTTGTTCGATCTACGACGAGCTAACCGTCCTTTTCCCGCGTTCTCGCTCTCGTTCGCTCGCGGCAAGGTTTTGTCGAAAGAATGAATACGATCTCGTTTGTCCGCACGAATTTAAACAAGGAAATTATAGGACATAGCGGTCTCTGTTGTTACTCAGGATTTGAATGGATTTACTTTTTCAAAGGAGCTGGTAAGCCGTAGCTCTCCAGCGTGTCTTTATTTCACTCCAATCACACAATTATTACACGAGAGTGGGAACTTGTCCACTTCGGTCCATGCTCCTTCCTGATCAGTCGTAAAAATGGGACTGCCGCGCGCTTAACGAATGGCCCACTTATACTCCTGTCTTATCTCTTTCGGAGACTGAGAGTGGGGTGGTAAGGATCAGCGTTGCAACTGTTACGCAGGATTTGAATGACTTCGCTTTTTAAAAGGAGCTGGAAAGCTATGGCTTTTCAGCTTATGTTTATTTTACAACAGTTTTATAAAATTGATACACTTAGAGTGGGAACTTTTACACTGTGATCGATGTTCCGAGCCGATTATTAGAATGTCACTGCTTGCTCGCATAATTAATGGCCTATTTATACCTGTGTCTTATCTCTTGTGGGGACTGAGAGTGGGGCGGGAAGGGTCAGCGTTACAATACCTGTGTCTTATCTCTTGTTGGGTCTGAGAGTGGGGCGGGAAGTGTCAGCGTTATAATACCTGTGTCTTATCTCTTGTTGGGACTGAGAGTGGGGCCGGAAGTGTCAGCGATACAGCAACGGCCGCGGAAGCGGTGGCGTCTGGGGATTTAGCGGCCCAATCTGCCCTCGCGGGCACGACGGTGGCATCAAGCGACACCGCCTGCGGTCTTGTTGCCATGGTAGTCACCGCCTTATCCACCGTTTGGAGATGCCTTCACTCGCTTGCCCTGCACTGGCGGGGCACGTTCGGCTGCCGTGGCGGTATCTGGCCGGCCTGTCCGCGCCCGCACAGAGCAGGCAATTGGGCTGGGCCGAACACCCACTGACCTTCTGCTCCTGACTGCCGCACCAATAGCAGCAATCGGACCGATCCTCGGCCGCAGTGCACCCCTGCTTCGTACGGCCCATACCGAAGCAGCGATAACACTGCAAAGGCCGGGCGCCAAGAGTCTCCACGGTGGCCCATTGTGATCCTGCCTGCAGCCGCAACTTTACGTGCGGCCGTTGCAGGACATTGGACCCAGAGGGTGACAAGACCCGAGGGGGAGGACCGGATCCCACTGGTTCTGACCTCCCCCTTGGTGCACCCACCAATACGAGCGATCACCGTGGCGGCCTCTCGGGGTATGGTTGAGTCGAGGAGACCGCGGATCCTGTAGATCCGCTTTCTTCGTTGGCCTTGTAAGAGCGCGATGCTTAATCTGTGCCAGATCTTCCTTGGACCTGGCAGTGGACATCGTCGCAGCGGCACTACAGCAGGCGCGGCCTCCGGTCTTACGGGATTCGGCAGAGCCGGCCCACGGCACCTCCCAACAGACCAGGCGAACTCAGTCGCCGACTTCCCGGGACCCCTCCCCACGGCGCTAGCTTCCTCCTGAACGATGCCAATATTGCATCGATGAGGGAGCCGATCTGCGCCAGCAGGTTTCCCGGCCCAGCCGCGGGTGCAGTCGCGACCCTCGCCGCTCCCGCCACGGGTCTGATAGCATCCAGTTGCCGACGGGCAGTGGCGGCACCGGTGACGGATCCGTCCTCGGCGGCGGCATCGCCGAAGCCGACGCCCACCCCTCCACCAACTGAAGGAGCTGCGACATCTCTGCCCGCAGCTCCGCCAGCTGACCATTCAAGAGGGCATTCTCCGCTTCCAGCGCCCTTATGGAGTCAGAAGATGACCGGAGTGCTAGTTTGCCGACCGTAACCCGTATGTTGTGTGCGGTCACCCTCAACGCCCAAGCCAGGCTGTCCTTGAGGCTCTTAGATATCGAGGCCACCTTTGCGACCTCGTCCTGGGTTTGTAGCACCTTCGCAGCAATATCCCCAGTCAGACGGCGGCGGCACTCGCTCGCGAACGTATTGGACGTGATCGACGAGTCAGAGTCGTCGCCGTCGATGTCCGATCGCCCCAACGCAGAGCGCTTCATACCGCGACCTGCCGCGAATCGGGTCTGTAGCCTAGACTCCGCCAGACGCTCAAGGCGCATGCTTAGTTGGCGTACGTCTCCCTCCCCAGCCTGACATTTATCGTCAACGCCAGTAAATCTCCTTATCGCATTATCCCTCGTTGCTGGCTCGCCCAAACCCGGATACGACGGGCTCTGGCGGTTCCGAAGCCCTCTGAGCAGTAAACTCTATATTGTTATGCGACATATGTCCATAAACTCTTCGTTGGTCGCTCTTAGTTTTAGTATCCTTCCATTTTCGCAACCGGGACGATCGAAATACGTGAGACTTTGCTATTTGTTGGGCAGCATAGCGATTGGATTTTTGCACAATTTTTATGAACCCAGGATTTCCCCTAAATTCGAACTGTGGTGGATCGCTTTTATCGCTTATCCATGTATCCACATCATGATCAGGACTATGAAGCTGCTCAATCGATGAAGTTTATAGAATCCTTCGAAGTCGTTTTGCAGGGAAAGGTCGTATTTTGTCTTCACTTTCAGATGTAAACTAGGTTTCGCACGTATCACTTCCTCCCGAAATTATGTCGCTATTGTCCTCAGAGTACCCTTCCTTGTTGGTGGAAAATTCTTCTTCAAAAAATACTGATTCTTCTTCACGATCCATTGTTCTGGATTGAGGAAATAAGTTATTTATTTTTATTCTAATATCAGAATTTATATAGCTATCTATATGATGTACATTCGTTAATGCACCACCTTCTAAATATCACCACTTATATAATTCAACACTATGTTTATTGATAATACGAGTAGATACGGTCTTTTGCTTTCAAAAAATCTATCTGATAGAAATATCATTTAGATAGGAAAAGCACCGTCAGTCTCTAAAGTTTCTAGGGTAAGTACTGTGCTCTCTGGCACAGTCCTCTTCCCAGAGAGCATCCGGTTCCCCTACTTTTTAGTCAGATCTTTGTTCAATTGTTTATTACTTTGTAACGTGTAACGTTGAGTCGATGACGTGGGGGCATCGGCCACGTGCACGCACTACAGAAAATATCTTTCAATATGAAGATTTTTATTTTAAAAAACAACACTACGAGATAACTCGTACATGGCACTCAGCACATGAGTCTTATTTTGTGACGCCAGCTACGAGTTATCTCGTACTGTTTTTTTTTCAATAAAAATACTGTAAATGCCATTGCAATATTATATCAGTAACTTAATATTATTATATTTTGTAAAACTTCATGTTTTTTTTTTCTTTCAAATAAAACCGTGGCACCCAGGGCAAGACGCAGTAAATTTGCGTGGCAGTCAATGGGTTAAAGACTAATATGATCTTTGGTTTGATGAAGAGGAAAGTAAAACACAATATCTAAAAACTCTAGACAAAGAAGAGATAAATCTAACTATTCTTTCCAGTATTTTAAGTGGAGCAGGAGCTAACGCTGCAAAAACCTTTAAAGATTTATATGACCTTTGGTTTGATGAAGAAAGAAGTAAAACAGAATGTTTAAAAATTCTGGAAAAAGAATGAATACATCTAACTAATATTTCCAGTATTTTTAACCCCTTGCACTACGCGGAAACTCTGGAAAAGCCGTGCCAAACTTGTCCAGCGGAATGTTCGCGGGAGGAATCCAGCGGCCGAGCTCGAGTGGCGTAATTTGAAACACGACACTTTACGACCGAATTACATAGTTCCGCTCGTATTTACTTCCCGCAATGGAGCTCTTTGGAAATTCAAATGAATTTGAATAAAAAACTTGCAAAAAATAGTTTAATTATTACATATTATAAGAAATAAATTTTGCATAAGTAATAATAATATGATTAAGCAATAGCGGGTAAATATAAATGAAAGCAAATCCACGGTAGTAATATTTTAAGTGAAATCAATATCGTTATCACCAGATCTAAAAATGAGAAACAAAATATAAATAAGCAATTAAATATTAACAAACTATTAAGTTAAAAAATAATTACGAATCTAAAATTAGTAATCTTGCTTGGTATGATAGGTTATAAAACAATTCTGTACATGTAAGGCCACCTTACATTTTGAGCATTCCCACGTCGTTTCATTTCGTTCATTGTGTTTGTGACACACGTTGCATATTCTAGTTGAATGTTGCTTTGCGGGAGTTGGATCAATATGTTTTGCAAAATGAGCCCAATATTGTGCCTGTAAGCATATTGGTGTTTGATATCGTGCAGATGTCGAGCGTCTTGTGTAGTCAGGCAGCTGAACATATTTTAAAATTGCCTCGGCTATATCTATTCTGTAATTCACATATGATTGTCTTCCTGAATCTTGTAATTGTTTTTTTATAATATATGTATTAAATAGGGTCATTTCGGACATGTTAAAATAGAGTTCTTTATAGCCCTTCAGATATTTCCTCGTGATGGGGAAACATGCCAACATTTGGTCATTGGGGTCAATTCCACCCATTCCATTGTTGTATTCAATCACGTAATTGGGTTTCAATTTGGTTCTAGCGTGTCTATCTCTCACCTCGGTCAATTCCACAGATGCGTATTTGGTTGCCAACATATAAACATCACGTTTATCGTTCCATTGTTACGAGCCGAGGGCCAGGCAGGTTGGGTGGCCGGAGGTTGCACGCAATTGGGATTTTTCATAGGGGTGCGTAGACCGGCCGATGCTTATTTCGGCATGGGTGGCTACGTTTAAGGTTGTAATTATTGGTATTAGACTGCCTCGTAACTTTGTAAGAAAAAGAAATAAAGATATACCTCTAGCGGTAAAGACATATCTTTGTGGGTTGTACCAACTACTGCTTCGAAATAGGAAATGGAAATAATTGAACTTGTAACCAAAGAAAACTGGTAAAAGCTAATTTATTACGCGTTTCCGGTTTTTACAAATGTATGTAGGTGTTCGCAGACTATCGCGCTCTCAGCTTTTCGCACTGAATCGGCGGGAGCTTCTGATTTGATGTCTACTACCCACTAGTTTGTTCGAAGGAGAATTAAGACTCGTCTCACTAGCGTTTCCACGTCGACGAATGACTCGAAACTATCCCGATTCCCGGTCGCGTTTAGGCCTTCATATAGCCAGATTTTCTCTGGAAAAATGGTAGTGGGGGTGTTCCTATGTGATCCGCTAGTAGCCGATCCGCCTCGATCCCTATATATACTCCGAGACTTCGTCCTACCCTTACGTCTAAGGCAAGGGCCCGCTAGGATAGCCTTACCGATGAGTCCTCTAGCGGGCCCCGGACGAAACGTCTCCCCACTCCTTTCCTTTACCACGACACACGAACTGCCGCCAAACTGGTGACCCCGACGTGATATGAACACACAACCTTTCTGATCAACCTACATCATTGTAAATATTGTACATAGTAGCTTTAAGGCTCTGATGTAGGTTGATCCAGCTGGGATCAGGATCAGGTAACGTTTGCACTACCTCGGGCATTAAACGCGGTCAAGTCGAGTAGAGCTACGCAGGCATCCTTACGACCGCGTCGATGCCCACGAGGTATAGCAAACACCTAGCATGGAGAGGACCTCCATCTTAGATATCGTTATCACTGGCAGGGGGGTATGTGGCGGCTACCTCCAGACCCGCCAGCAGAGGGCTCCTCTTCCCGCTAGTAGCCGATCCGCCTCGATCCCTATATATACTCCGAGACTTCGTCCTACCCTTATGTCTAAGGCAAGGGCCCGCTAGGATAGCCTTACCGATGAGTCCACTAGCGGGCCCCGGACGAAACGTCTCCCCACTCCTTTCCTTTTCCACGACATTCGAACAGCCGCCAAAAACCCGTTGCACGTTCTGTGTAGATATTCTCCTGGTTTTAATTTCTTTTTTAGAAGATCTTTCGGCATAGTTTTCCTGGTATTACGCACGGTACGAATAACATTTATCTTTTGATTGTGCAATTTCAGAAATAGAGCGGATGAGGAATACCATTTGTCCATATATAATGTGTATCCTTTATTTAGTACCGGTTTTGACACTTCCATCACAACATTTTCCGATGCACTGTCATTTAGGTCAATTTTGTCTTGGCCAATATATATTTTTAATTTGCTGCAGAATCCAGTTTTTGCTTCATATTATTTATATATTTTTATTAAAAACCTGGCTCGCGTTTGGATGGGTTACACTGTTTCTATGCCAAGCAGCCCTTATATTGCATCAATGACTCATCAATACTTATATATTGATCTGGTGTGTAAGTCTTATTGAATTTGTCGTTCCAATAATTAATAATTGGTCTTATCTTGTAAAGGCAGTCGTTGTTTTGGGCCGTTACATTATTTGCGAAATGATGTGATATTTGAGTGAATCTTTTCAACGGCATTACTGTACCAAATGTAGGAGTTTCTATCACTTCCCGGTCAATATTAGGTTTTTTGTCTTGCGTCATCAAAATACACAACGCAAAATAAGCGAACATCTCATTCTTGGTGACTGGAAACCAACGATCATCCATTTTCCTTCTTCTCCTATTGCTCATTATTTGTTGGGCATAAAAATTTGTTTGCGTAACTACAAGGACCAGAAAGTTTCGTCGAACACGGTAAAAAATAAATCTAATAATCTGTCATGTGTATCTAACTGATCTAAAACATAGTCTTTAACACCATGAGACTTGGAATATTCCTAAATTTTTATTATGGTTTCAGTTTCCTTCCAATTCCAGTCAATACTCGAATAAGATCTAGGATTTTCCTCTTCATCAGTATCATATATAATTAATCTTCGTGCAGGATTCACCACTGGCACAATGACGCTGCTGACATCAGAATTTTCATCACTCTTTGTAACTATTTCTTCTACTCTTTCATTACTCTCACTTCTCCGCGAGGTAAGTGCTTTTTTACCAATTTTGCTTCTTTTCTTATACATGGTCGTGAGCTTAGTAAAATTATAAATAATGAAGAATATTACTTTCTGTAAAGGAGGCTGTTCGAAACGTATGCGCTTTGTACAACGGAATGGTACAAGCTGAAGAACGACTGAAACTTTCTTGGTCTCACCAAGTGCCCATGTTTATTTAACTTAGAGATGTTATCTGTACCGCGGACCTGTAATACTATCCCCTAGGTAACATTTGGCCTATATGCCTAATGCCATTCGAGATAATCATACTTGGCCCGGGATTAGGACCACGATTCAGACTCGTGATATCTATGTTTGGCATTGAATTGTAGCACGAGTCAGACTCGTGATATCTATGTTTGGCATTGAATTGTAGCACGAGTCAGACTCGTGATATTCAATTTTGGCACAAAATTTTCATCACGAGTCAGACTCGTGAAAGTAGTGCAAGGGGTTAATGTAGTAGGAGCTAATGCTGCAAAAGTTTTTAAAAATTTATATGACTCTTGGTTTGATGCAAAAGGAAATAAAAAACAGAGTTTAAAAAATTTTATTGCAGTCAAAAATAAGGCGAAGAGCTTTACGCTGCATGACTTATCTAGCATGTCAAGAGGACGGAAAAACGCACACTATGACGACCCACACATAGAAGAAAAACCATATACGTGTATTGGTTTTGGAGGTTTACATCCACTAAAACTGACGCTTTAATATCGAAGTGTGCAGTTCGCAAGTGGAAAAATTAGATTCCCAAACGACTAAACTCGAGGTCTTCGGTTGTAGAAATATCCGTTTTGCAGTTATTGAGGAGATATTTGCAATATTCGACCAGAGTGGTGTGTCAATCTCACGAGCATGACGTCACAAGGTGACCGCCGCTAACAATTTTTCGTAAACATCGAGAGATTTAGAGCTCGAATCGAAAATTCACAACCGAAGCAACCGAGATAAGGCATGTACAAAGGCAGTGGAGTGTATTTTCAGTTGTTTACTTACATAATTGAGACATACGGCTAGTGGATCTAAAACACTACCTCGAGGTTCCGACATTTTTCACTACTAGCACCACAGTTCTCTTCCAACCAAAAAGATGCACCACAGACGAGCTTGTCGATGACTATAGTTAGTTACAGTCGATAATACAGATCGACAAGTTACATAGTTTTATACTTCCATCCAAAATATTTCGGACCAGGAAAAGGTGACATGCGGGGCAGTCTCCATACTCGAGCGGCACGGCAGTTACAGCAGCTACGCTCGTCGAATATTGTAAATATCTCAAGTATAATAAAAAAGTGGTCATTTCTGCAACCTTGGGCTTAGACTTTTCGAAATCGAAATATCCAACTCCCGAACTGCTCACTTGAATATTGGCACGTCCATCTTAGTTGATGTGAACAGTTGTCACGAAGATATTCTGCCACGCCCTAGGTTTCTTGACCAGGGGAAGGTGGCATGCGGAGCAGACTCGGACTCGTGAGCAGCACTTTTTGCAACATAATCTTTGAAAACATTAAAAAGTTCTGATTTGTGTTCCATTAAATATGTAACGCAATAATGAGTGTACTCATCTATGAATGTTACAAAATAATATTTGTTATTTATTGTGGAAGGATTAATTGTACCGCACACGTCCGAATGTGCTATAAACAAAGGTCCTTTTACATGATCTTTATCTTTATCCTTTTTAAATGGCAATCGTGCTTGTTTTCCTTTAATGCAAGCTTCGCATAAGTTATTATTTGGTATTATTTTATTTACCAATTCAATATCGCTAATCATATCTTTATTTCTTAACTCTAAGAATTTACCTTTTCCAATATGTCCCAAGCGTTCATGCCGTAGTTCAAAATTAGCTTTGATAGTGTTGTACATTTGGACTGAGTTTACTTGTTCATGCTTTATTTTCATGCTCCCATCATAACATGATGGAAGTGGTAATAATAAATGAGAAATTACATCTATCTCTTCTAATTTTCCTCCAGCTGCTTTCAATTCAGTGATTAGGCCATCAAATGTCGTGAAGTGTTTCATCAATGGGGTGTCACTTTGCAATTTTGTACTCAGTAATTTCTTTCGCAGAACCAGTTGAATGGCGAGACTTTTTCGCTTGTACAAATTGTCCAAATTTCTGAAGATTTCTCTCGCACTGTTTTCTGATTTCACGAAACATAGTAACGAGTCTGGCAGATTCTCTGTAATTATGCCTTCTGCTTTATCCCACTTCTCCGTTTTATTGAGTGGTAGTTCTTCGTCGATTACGTGCATAATATTTAGTTCTATCAGCACAGCACGTACACGGAATTTCGAAACACTGTATCGTTCACCATCGAACACTTTAATGTTTCGTTTTGTACCCGCACTTTCCATTCCATTGTTCTATAAGTATTTACAGTTTCTGTTTATGACATTAGAACGTTACACGTTAAGATAATAGCGTTCTCATTGCACAGTCCTTTTACACTTCCTTTGAATGTAAACTCGCTAATCAGAACGAAGGAGAGTCTCTCTGTAGCAGTACCAGACGAAGAAGTGTAGCGACCAGTCGTGCGCACAATAGGAACTTCAGTCCTCGTGCAAACGGCCAGCGTAATTTATGACTCTCCTTCGAAGAAGCTATTTTTGAGATGACAAGTCCCAAACCTTGACAGCACATGTTTGCAATAGAGTTTTTTAAGAAATTCCTCAATAGCTAAAGAGACCGTCATTAATTAGGAGAGTTTCCGAAGGGTACTCGAAGCGGATCCAGCGACTCAAGGGCCACGTGGTCCGACGCGGGTGACCTGGAGGAAAAGTTCCACACGTTGTCACGTACAACTCATTATCCCCTCCGATTACCACGCCGTCCCGAAAATACGCAAGGAGCGTAAGGGGCAGGCGGTAAAAAGGACAAAATGCGCAACGCTGATTGGAAAGGCCCAACGCGTTGTTCAAGAATTTTACCAGGGCAAACGGCGAAGGGAAAAAGCAGACTCATTCACTGCATCGCGACTCGTCCTAAGACACAGTCCACGGAAATAAAGAAGTTTTTCCACTGCACACGAGTGTGCTAGTAATTCCGAACCATCCTACCCAAAGAAGAATTTTATATATTTTATATTTTATAACATCTATTGAGATTATGACTTGGATTATTTCTTAAATGAATATGATATTAATTCATTTTCTTAAAAGTTTTATTATTACTTTTATTTGAGAGAAGGTATATGTGCGAAATGTTTGACAGACCAAATTCAACTATGAGACGGGCGACTGAATATCGCTTGCTTATATACCCTTTTTGGTGTGACGAACATTATCTTGAATCTGACAAGTTCGGAGATGACAGCATTTTCGCAAAGAAAAGAGTTACTTCAAATGACGCTCACAAGTTCAAGTCTGCCCCGCATGCCACCTTCCCCTGGTCAAAAAACCTGGAGCGTGGTAGAATATCTTCGTGACAACTGTTCATATCAACTAAGATAGATGTGCCAATATTCAAGTGAGCAGTTCGGGAGTTGGGTATTTCGATTCCGAAAAGTCTAAGCTGAGTTGCTTCGGTTGTAGAAATGACCATTTTCTATTATACTTGAGATATTTACAATATTCGACGAGCGTTGCTGCTATAACTGCCGCGCCGCTCACGAGTATGGGGACTGCCCCGCATGCCACCTTCCCCTGGTCAAGAAACATAGAGCGTGACAGAACGGGCTCATGAAGCAGGAATCAGTTTCATGAAACTCAGTTTGTTTTAACTACAACGGTTTGAAACGGTTTTAACGACATGGCAATATTGTAGCGAGGAATGAAATGTGGCAATCATGTTAAGTCGCTATCCTTCTGTTTCAGCTTTTTTTCTCTCTTCCGCTACTGTTCAATTTTCTTACATTCCTGAGTCGGTATTTCATACATTCTTTTTTACCGATACATCGTGTTCGATACCTGTGGTCACAGAAACATACGTGTACCACCTGGCGGTCGAAAATATTTCTAATTTGCTTTGTCTAATGTCCGTTCGCACAACTGCAGCGCGTCGATCAACTCCGTTAAGGTCGAATTCTTACCCGCCCCGTTAATGCCCTTCAGTCCCGAGGTTATCGATCCTGCCTGGCACTATGCTTACACGCCTAATGTGAACATTATCAGTCGAGCACGCTGCTAGCACGACACGAGCCTGGCACGTACATGTGAATCGGCCCTTAACGAAAAATAGTAACCACTGAGAGACGAGATCCAGCTGGCGCGAGGCAGCAGAGCCAATGTGCGGAACTGGGCTTTGAGCGCTTGTTGGCTCAGTCATCTTGCGCCAACCGAGTTTACCTCTCATCGATTACTATTTTTTGTTAATGACTCGTAAACAAAGATGCAGACCACATTTTCGCTAAGGAAAAAATTACTTGAAATGAATCCTTTCCTGCAAATAACATATTTTTGGAACACCCGGTATAATCTCCGAATATTGAAGCGCGACAGCATAATTTTAATCTATAGCCTAATAGCAATATAGCAATTCATTATCAACGATTCTCATTTTAAATTGCTGGTGTCTCTTGCTTGTTTTGTTTCAAGTATGCGTCTTTATTTTACTATTATCGATTCTTCATTACGTTTCTAGACTCTTGTTCTTACACATATAATCAAATATTTTTTGATCCTTTATATAATTCATATCCGTTTATGTATCGGTTTATGTAATACCTTTACCTAGATATATAACGATTATATGTAACGCGTAGTGACTATGTGTTTTGTGTATACGTTCAGCTCATCAGACGTTGTCGTCTCTCTATAAATGTCCCCAACATTATCGAACGCAACTTTTAACTGCAACCGTAGAAAAAGGCAATGACGGAAGTTGTGCGTAACGGATACAATAGTTACGTCAACGTTTTTCATTTGATGCAACAAAAACTGGAATAACATGTTTTCGAATTTTTATTGCTTGAGAGCTGGAGAGAAAATTAACATATCTTTGAAAGTACGAGAACATTAGGCAGGCTTACTTCTTAACCCTTCTTATGGACGGTATCTGAAAAATACTTCATTTATTTTTAAAAGTTTGGAGCATTAGGAGGAATAACAGTTTTCACAGGTGATTTCATAGACTTTTATTTTTGGTATTAAAACAGATCAAATACGTAAATTGTTATTGCCTTAAAAGAAATTACTACTTATATAATTGTATGATTGCAAATATTTTATAATTCCTACATGGAATAATCTCCATAGATATTGATTCTTGTCTCTCAGTTTATTCTCTCTCAGCGATCTACTAAGAACACCTACCCTATTTCAGTGAACAGTGGATCGCTATCTAAATCTACAGCGATTCATACACATTTAATTTTTTAACTTAATTAACATTTTGAAGATCTCAATAGCTTGTATGCATACTAAAAATTTCATCGAAATCGGTTCACGTCGATTTGAACTACGGAAAATTAAAAATTACAAAACATCGTAGTTTTTTTATAACTTTCGACCGATAACTGTAAGAAATCTCGGAATTTTGCATTGTGTAATTGTTTGTAGTTCCTAACAATGTTATTCGATGAAATTATCGATTAATTACCGAGATCTTTGTTTCTTTCTTTATTTCTTATATTTTCATTATTGTCTCAGATAAAAACGTTGTCATTTTTTCATTTCGTAATCATCTTATCGAATTGCAAATGTTTAAAACAATTTTTTAGTCATTGTCTAGTAAACTAGTTCCACCATCATTCCAACAAAATTTTGATCGCTGAGCCTAGTTAAAAGAAAGTTTTCCGTTTTAAAAAGTGTACAAAATACGTTTCATCCACTATAGATGTTTGAAAGATTTAGTTCCGACGTGATGTCAACACCTATTGCCGATCGCTATATTTTATTAGATTCTAATCAGTAATTATTCAAAAGACCGTATGTAATAGATACGATTCAGTGTTTCGACCGTTTCAGTATAAATCTGCAAAATTTACCCTGATGAAATGCTTAAAGTAGTCGAAGGGTTAAAAAAGAGTAAGGACGAATATTTTATCTTATTACTAGTCGCGAGCTTGTCTGCATGCCTAATTTCTATGAGAGGTATTTTTCTGAAAAACATTCAACGTATATTTATCTTATCGGCCACCATGGATGTTGAAAAGCTAAAAACAACCCTTATAATTTGGAAATAGAAAGTACATTTAATTTAATTTTTGATCATCGATGAGAAATCATAGTTTGCAAAAGGTGTAATGATTGCACACACTAACTAAATCATATTCAATATGTTCTTTCGCGAAGGAATATGACAATTTTTTCACATTTGGCGACTATTTGGCGTCGAACTTACATATCTATCTACCGCAATAGCCGCGTTGTGTCATAAACCCGGAACACTAAGTTCATTCCAATTGTTCCTTAGCACGGAAACATAAATGAACACTTTGGTAAGAAGAGACACGATTATTCGAGCTTTTTGGCTCATCGTTTTTGTAGTCGCCGACTGTCAACAACTATAAGAACGAGTTGTCGGGTTCTCATATTGTCCATTTTTGTTTACAAGCTGAGGAATAATTAGAGAGAATTTTCTGTATTTCCGAAGAGTTATCTGAAATCGAGCGCGTAACAGCATCCGAAGCTACGAAAAATTGATCTAGAAGAATTCCCGTGACATTGTCGAACGCCGCGGTGACTGCACGGCCATGCGAATAACAGTCCCATCTTCTCCAAGATAAGACCTGCTTGGGGAGAGGTCGGAACACGACGGAAGATTTATGGATCATACGTTAAGAAGGAGCTGACTTGGAAAATGTAATGTTCGGTGAAATCCAATCAACGTACTTCTTCTGCATGAAAATGAAAGCCCTTATCGGGGTTATCAGGTATTACCTCGAATGTCTCGTGACTCGATCTATGACAACACGGATCATCAATCGGGTAACGAGGGGTAGATAGCAACAGGATTGCCAGGGATGCTTGCAACTTTTGTCATTGTTCGTGTTGCGTTGGTCGACTACACTGCCGTGTTCAACAGTTCATCCGTAACGTCACAAATGGAGGCAGATGATATTTGAGTGAACCCCTGGCAACCTCGGTTCAGGAACGAACTTCCAAAACACGAGAACACTTACATATAGCGAGGAGATTGCATCAAATTGGATCCGATTGTCCAACATTAGTTTGGTGGGCAATATTTCGGCGACACGGGAATCAATGTGTCCGCGATCGACTGTTTTAGGCCCGATTCGGGCCTTACAAAGCCGGATTTTAACGCTTTACAGGCCGCACGGTTTTTCCTGGATTAAACTGCTATTTTACAAACAAACAAAATTATAATTAAAGCATAACTTGTAAATCAACAATCAATCGCCAGGTAAATGCTTTCACAAATATTTAAATTTAAGGAATTCGTAACATTAAATAAAAATGCATGTACCAGACGGAAGATTAAAGAAAAAAAGATAATTTACGATTTCGCACTCGTTCTCAGTATTTTCGGATCCGATTCGAAGTAGTCGAACTCTTTTCGTAGCAAGACGAAGAGTACCTCGAATTGCGATAGGATAGAAGGAATTTAGAAAATAGGAATTATTTATTATACGTGTATCTTGTATAATTCGCTCGTATGACGGACAAAATTAAATTTAATAAATACACAAGTAATATTTACACTTCTTTCAATCACTCACAACACAAGTATTGCGGGTAGAATTGATTCAAGCACAGTAGAGCTAACACGAACAGCGAAGTACATTAATTAGCATGATGATAAAAAAAAACACGGTACAAAATCGAATGACCGTAGCACATTTGCATATATTGTCTACGAATTTGCCATGCGAGAGAGAGATTGAGTGAGAGAGAGAGAGAGAGAGAGAGAGAGAACGCGGCAGGGGTCCGTGAGCAGAGATAGCAAGGATCAAGAATACAGAGTGGAGAGCGCAGAAACGTGGAAGTCGCGAGGCGATAAGTCGACTGGTTGCGTGGTGGCTTGGAAGTAGATGCTCAACGAATAAGCCTTCCAGGATTCGGGGTTTAGCAAGCGTGGAGGCGCGTCTCGCCCCTACGACACTGCCCGTTCCCGGAAGGGAACGTTTACGAGGTTTCGTGTGGTCTCCGTCATGCACGAAAGATTTCCTCGGGGACTTTGCGTTGCAAGGAGAAGTGTTGTGATCAACGATATCTGACGTCTTCGTCCAGCTTGGGGATTCCGGTATGTTTCGCGACCTTGGTTAAGAATACAGATCCTATAATTTCGAAGGACTCGGGAATCCTCGCAGTGTCGGCGCTTGCGAGCCGACTTTCCGTTGGCCGTCGCCGCGCTCTCGTGCAGCTCCCGTTATCGTAGGCGGAGTCGACGGTCAGATTATAATGGCGACCTACACCTGTGCATTGGTAGTTACGGATTTGGTGCCTATCTATCGTACTGTCGCCCCGGGGAAATTACTACAACTGATCGCCGCGGATATAATAATCTATACATTATAAAAGGTGCGAGTGCTGGGTGCAGCCGCGTGACTGCGCAACGTGAAGCAATTACTCGATTAAAGTCTGATTTAGAGTCTACTTTCGTGTCTTAATAATGTCCGCGAAATCCGTCAGCGGTACGGGTAACTCTCCCCTATTCCCGTGATCGAATCCTAGACCACTATCCTATAGATCTATCTTGCGCCAATCGGTTACTGACGTAGCCGCAGTAAAAAGTATCTCGCGTTTCGTGTGGCACTCTTCTGGTGCCGGGCGTACGGACTTGATATCGTGCGTCACGTCGGATTTCTCGGGAACCAAATTTTGTGGCCTAAGCGTCTTAAAATTCCGGAGTCGCATCGGTCCGCGTCCGGAGACTCGCATAGGTCAGGGCAGCATCACTAGTTATTAAACACTATATTATTATAAAAATTATAAAGATGTACAAAATATATTTAATTATATATTAACATTGTCTTTATATATAACTATTAAACACTATATAATTATAATAATTATAAAGATAGACGTCCTGCTCTATCGAATCGATTACTTGTTGCCAATGGTGACATCAACCCTATAACAGTTGCATTCACATTTCACAGTATGTCTGAATGCAAGTTTCTTTTAACTTCAGTGCAACTCAATAGAATTATGTGGACATTATATGTCTGGTCGAAACCGCTCCTGATTGGTCGAGTCACTGTACCGAAACAGTCACCGAAGCGTGAAGCGTGATCACGGCTATATATACTGCAAATTTTGACAAATGTGTCATTTGACGCCTTGTATCTATTTCAGCAAGATGGAAAACTTCAGGACTTTCCTTGATGTGATCGGAGTGCTCGACCCTAACAAGGTAGATTTTATTTCCGTACTTCCACCAGAGGTGTCGCAGTTGATCCTACGTATGTTGGATCCTCGGTCCCTGCTTTGCGCTGGTAGAGTGTCAGGTAAGTGGTTGAATGTCTGCAAGGATGATCCTGTCCTGAAACGAACCGCAAAACACTATAAGCAGCGCATAATACAGAGACAGTTGCACCTCATGTACAAGCCCGACCAGGTACAAGGGGGACTCTGTGCCGCGTTCGAATCAATGAACAAGTCACGGAGCATGAACTTTCGATATCTTTTTTACCATGTGATAGTGATAATTTTAAGAAAAACGCTGTTCATCTTTATTTCAGAATATCTGAATAATATTTACGAACTTTTCGGACCCGAAATAATAATTAGTTTAACCGTGACAGCCGTTTTAATTTTCTGGTGTGCATGACACCTCATGTGTACCATATGAAATTTTTATGCAAGGTGTACACAGTGAAGATTAACAAAGTTCGCAAATGATATTTTAATTTAAATAATTCCGTGTCCGAACATAATTCAACGAATGATTTGCAAAGCTGATTTAATAATAAATAATCGCGATAAGGGACGTAAAGAATTTGTTTATTAGAGAAATATATGAAAAATATTATCGATAAGAAACTGACCCATTGAGTTGAGGATGCATTTGCTGACTCGTACGCACTGATCTCGTACAACGAACAGCTGATCCCAGGTCGATGACCGCAATATTCAAGGGATACTGTCGGAGGAACCTCTGGTATAGTTACTTACGAAGTTCACTCACACTGCACTGTCACCAAACACTGATCAATTAATTAATCACTGATAATCCGAATCACTTGTTGATAGTACGAAAAATCACTGAGACTCGTTCGCTGATAATCGTTTATTCGACGCGTTCGTTCGGGAGTCGACGTTTCACTGCCGAAAAATTCAGGTCTCGGCCGTGGGCCCTTGTCCTTCGTCGTTCGGCCGTCCGAGAAAATGAACCAGATGTGCAGAGACGCAATCTACGGCCGACCCGCTGTCACAAAATGATACCCGATACCATTTTCCTCAAACGGCCGTTAATTACGTTCTAAAAGCGCAGAATACCGTCGGTGACAGCGGGTAGTACTACAATACTACGAAGAAAGTATGAACTGCTCAGATTGTCCTAAAAAATTGACAAATTTTTAAGATGAGACGCGATTATTCGTGCCTTGCGTTTTGTTTTTACTGTTATTTCTGAGTTTTCGAGCGCAATCGAGACAATTCTTGTGCGCGATCTCAGCGCGAATTAGGGTGAAATTATTGCATATGCCTTTAAATAATATAACTATAACTTTTAATAAATATAACTATATTACAGATAATGATATATAACAATATTATAATATAATACAATATTATTATAATATTTTATAGTTACGAATTGTTAACGATAAATAAAAACGAGCCGCAACGCTCAAATAATCGTATCTCCTCTTTCTAAATTGTTCGCTTCTGTGGACCATCTGTGCGTCAGTTAGGGAGACATTACTGTACGTCGTTCGAAAGAATGTATCAGTGAAGTTATGCTATTCGGAGAACAGATGCCTCTATCCGACGGATATTCGACGAGCCTACGCGTTCGACGGACAGTGTGAAGAAACAGTTTACCCTATTTTTCGATCAACCCTAGAATTTTAAGCAATCTTGGAGTAAGAGTAATCGAACGGCAAAGAAAGAACGACACCGTTTAGATACGCAACAAATGGGTTGCAGATGTGACGACGAAGAACAATGGCTATATAAATACAACGGTAATCTTCATGAAGCAATGAAACCAATATCGAAGCAAATGTTAATTTGTCTCGATGGCTCTGTTCAGAAAAATGTCACGAAAACATGGGACAATAGCCTAAAGAAAGCAGGTATAAGATCGCGAAAAGAGCGCACTTGGTCATCCGTGATCCGCCGGCGCAACCCCCACCCCCACCCCCCGGTAAAACTCATTACCGAGATACTTTATCATAGCGAAAAATGCTAATCGTTGATTGGTGCGCACTTCGGCCACAAAATATGTATAAAAATGGCTCAAATAGGAAAAGTACCAATTTGATTATCAACTGTCGTTGCGAGTGGTCACGTACATTTAAAGTTCCGCAGTTCTGACTCTCATCGAAACAGATCGTTATAGTTTCTTACGAGTATTATTCGCGTCTAGTGTCAAGTGTTGCTATCGGTGACGATAAATAGTGATATATAAATTGTGAGAATTATGGCACCAACAAGGAAATCGGAGAGACTGCAACGCTTGTATATCTTAAGGAAACTACGAAAATTGCCTTCTGTACAAACTAGATGGAACAGTAGAGCTGGCCTCGGAGCGGTCCAGCGTATTCAAAGAGTTGCGTCAAGAACTCCTGGGCTTGCGAATAGAAATATACGCAAACTTAAACGACCAAGTATAGCAAGCCCGCAATACGATCAAGTAGATACAGAGTTATTGTCGTGGATCGAAGAAAGAAGAACACGTGACGAGCGCGTAACCAACAATCAAATATTAAAAAAGGCAAGGTAACTGAGAGAAGATTTGCTATTGTGTTTGCGATTTGGTCCGAGTCGCGAGTGGTTGCAACAATTTAAACAGCGTCATGGCATAGAATGGGAAATCATGTACAGTTATCAAGATGTAATTAATGATAAGTATGCAGTTAATTTTAAAAGAATGTTACTGCAGGAAAACTTAAATTTAGAAAATGTTTACTATATGGACGAAAGCGCGTTGCTATGGGACACGCTTCCAAAGGAGATATCGTCTGCAACGGAAGAAAATTCTCTTAGCGGACACACGCGGAAAAACAAAAGTATTACAATTGGCTTATGTGTAAATGCGGCTGGCACACATAAGCTTAAGCCTCTTGTAATTTACGAATTGAAAGAAACAAGAACTGTGAGAGACGAGATTGCATTACCTACATTATTTAAATCGGTGCCGAACGCACGAATGACCAAAGCATTATTATTCGATTTGTCCATTTGTAAAAAGATATCATGCACAGAGAGGAATATCTGGAAAAGTAATTCTATTGTTGGACAATTCCGAAGCCCATAAAATTCTTCAACCGATGGAGCGAGTGAGGGATTATGGGGGAAACGAAAAGAATTTTCCGTCATGAATTCTTGAAACGAGTTTTGGAGTGTAATGCAGAGATGAATAATTATGATTTTGATTGCAATTACACGTTTAAAGTCTGCATGCACATCTTATCGCCTTCCTGGATATCAATTAGAATGGGATATATCCAATATGCATGGAATAATCTCATTAATCCTTCTAACTTTTCTATTCGGTCAAACCTAATAAATATGGAACCTGATTGGTCAGACATAGTAAATGCGATAACAGGGAAACAATGCACCATGACACATGTTAGAAAATATTTATTAGAATGTGACGAGGAAGAAAAAAGAAATGGAAACGAAGTACAGAGAGAACCTGGTGAATCTGATTTTTATGATAACAGTACTATGAGTGCTGAATCACTTATCCGGGGGGGGGGGTATCTTATCCGGGAATTAAAAATGATTATTGAAACTACCCCACCTGACATACAAAACATGGACGGGGTTAGTAATATTACATATCATGAGGAAGGAGCGACCATATAAGTAAGTACATACCTATTCATATAATGGTAAAAATTTTTCAACCAATTTGAAAATATGAATTATTTACAAATTAATTTTTCTTTTTTTAGGTTATTGGTTCGTAAAAGATGCAGGAAAACCATCGCCTTCGACCACAGCTATTCCAAGGATGATACGCAACGGAACGATTCGTTGCAAAATGCTATTTTCCACGTACCTAATTATAAACAATGTCAATGAAGATTTTAATATTGTATATATTTAATGTTGATATTAATGTTGGAATCGAATGAATTTCATAGTAAATATTGAATAAATAAATGTACATAATCAAAATTATAACGTGTTCGATCTTATTTTTATCGGAAATACCTGTCCAAACTGCATTGCGCGCACTGTCAGCAATATGTAAAATAAATGATCGGTGTTAAAATGTTAAAATTTAAAAAAGTTATCTCATTGTATTATGGAATTCGAGTCAAAGAAATCGCGGCACACGTGTTCACTGACTTCGTAGAACATCGGCTTAGAGAGAAAATCAATGAATTAGAGGGCCGTGACAATGTCATAGCGCGAATCCCAGAATACCGAAGTTCGTCAAATCCCGGAGAAAGTACGGTATTTGTTTTCTATAATAACGTTACACAAACTTATAAACGAAACACACGAATAGTTAAAATTTTCGAAATTGATTCTATCAAAGCAACACGTTTTATTCAACATATTTTATATTTTCAATTCTTTGCAAAAAATCGCAACCTTTCAGATTGTATTACCCTTGGACCATATATGGTCTGAGATATTGTCAATGGGGTGAGAACCTACGTATAGTATACAGTGTACAGGATGTAGCGAGATTAATTGTACAAGTAAAAATATGATTCTACATGTTATTTAAAATAAAAAGTGTAGAACATTTTTATGCCGCATGTATAAGCATTTTCCTAATAGAATTGTAGTTTTATAACTACATTTCTATTTTATAATAGAAAGAAAATGTGAATTTATTATAAATCGAGATCGTAACCATAAGTACTGGACAGTGAATTGTATTCTAATACACGTGGTTCAACGAATGGTCCTATTCCATTCATTCATAACGACGCTTTCGCCAGGAAAATTTTATTTTATAATTTTTATCAATTTTTGCATGTAAAATCATCTCGCGTTCTACCATAACACAGGATCCACCATATCTTCATTAATTTCTTTCCAATATACTTACCATTTATGTGCTATTGAAGAAACAAACTTATGCGGATGTTCATATCTAGTTTACACCCTTATTTATACATTTGCCTGTTGTAATCCCCGTTTTCTCACATTTAGAATAGAGTTAGCAAAGTTTAGTCTAGCAATAGCACAAACTACACTACACGTAGAACAACAAAATCTCTGTTCAGGACATTATGCTGTCAAATTGGCAATTACTAACTTATTTTTGGTTTACATAAAAAGAACTTAAATAAAAATATAACGAAGAAATAATTATTCCAAATATGTAAAATCTAGTAAAAGCGAAAAGTATTATTGTTACACTTGTTATATCGTTAATTAATATTCTAAAAGTTAATTAATCCAATATTTCGTTAAGCACTTTGAGCAATATTGATTTAAAAAAAAACGTGTCCCTAAACATTTGATTTATTTGAAATCAGGAATAATATATTCAAAGTTCTTGAAAAATGTTCTCTGTACCGGATAACAAATAGATGTTCCTATACAAATAACACTTTAGACGTGTTGTGGAATGTGTGTGATATGCACCCCCTGTGAATGTGCTGGTGGCTTGCAGACTCAGACCAGGAGGATCATTCTCACAACTCTGGCCGTCTTAACATCAGAAAGCTATTAGGTAAGAGTTTGTTAAAATAACGAACATTATTGTTAACTTTTTACGTTTTCACAAGCATTTACAAAATATGACAACACTTGCTTTCTTTGCATTAGTTTAATTATTTAACCATGAATGAGCATTATGAAAAGTAGTCTGCTTTTTCAGAATGTAGAGTATTAATGTTAAATTATTAATGTTATCATCGGTTACATCTCTGTAATAATTTCATTCGCATACGATAGCAAAGACTATATTATTGTTTCTCTCAGAACTAGTTAATGTAATCTAGAATTTGATTTATATTCGTTTATACAATAGAATAGTGTAACCGTACATCTAAAGCTAAAGAATTCGTAGACTAACTTGGTCTAAATTGTAAATTAATGTTTAAAAATTCTAGTTACAATTAATCTTGTTAATCAACAAGAAATACGTCGATACTTTTATTGTATATATATCCAGGATGGAATGTTTATACAGGAATACTTGAATATCGCTGTTAATTATAATTATACATATGAAAACATCGTTTGAAACGAATCATGATTTTCCTTCTTTTGTAAAGTTTCAAAGTCATCTATGTTCTTTAAATGTAGAAACCATATCATTTACTTCCATAGTCTTACAAGTATTATTGCTACGCTAAACTCTAGTAAAATTGATATTAATTTGCTCAAAACAATGAAAGATAAAAGTGTTACCATGGATTACACATAAATGAACAACGAAAAATAATTTTCTATTTTGGAAAGGCATAATTTCGAGGCTGGTGAAGACGGGGATGATAGTAGTGGCGGTGGAAATTCCTGGCGGGAAGAACTTCAACGTCGCTATCAGCAAGAGAACGATTTCCTGGCCGAATTGCGTGCACGTAACGTTAATATGACGCAGACACCGTCGGCCACTCCATCCAGCGAGCAAGAACAAGAAAGAGGCGAGAGAGAAGATGCGGATGGAGAAAAACAGGAAGAGAACGAATCCAACTGGACAGAACCTGTGGAGCGATAGCTTAATCGATAAGTTTAATTTAAAAGTATTTACATGTACTTGAATAACGGCTTAGAAACTGCTACCTAATCGAAACGCAAATAAATTATTATAGCACCATGAGCTATTTATAATGGGCATATATCTAGGTGTTAGTGTGAAATAACTATAAACATTCGTATTAGACTTTGGACAGTATTTAAAACTTAAAAACTTGCATTTTCAAAGCAATACTTTTAATCAAAAGAATTGTCAGCTCGGTGAAAACGAAACGCCGTTATAGTAATATCACCGTATCAATTTTAAGGGAACCATCAGATCAATAACATTGTTTGTAGACGAACCGAACTTTTTATCAGACGTTTACAATATTTATAAAATGCGGAGAGGTCGTTTGTTGCTTTCAACGTCATTGTATCATCGCTAAGTACCTACACAGATTAATTGCAGTCGCATATATGAGTTCCAATCCTTTTCTATTGCAGGAGAATGTATCGATGTTTCTTTCTTCCTACGTTTACATTCACATATTATGAAACGTTGTAACGCTCTAAATGATCCACACCACCATTGCACATAACACATCTATGGGCCTAAACAGATAAGAACCGATATCATACTTAGATTAGAGACATAGAGAAAACAAAAACTTCGTTTGCTTATTCAAGGTTAAATCATTTGTGTAAGTTTCACACGCACACACACAAATATAATAACGAAGAGACGTTTTTCTTTCAACACTAAGTGCTCAATAAGAAACTTTTTAGTCTACAACGTGTAGGTGAACGAAATAGACAAGAAATTTTGCACAAATCAAATGTTTGACCAAACTTTGTATAAAAAGGTAAGTGAATGTAATTAATGGACTTTTTAAAATATTTAATAAAAGGTCCTTCCGTCCTTCCTTTGGGCCGTGTTCCTCCAGTGCCTCTGGCCTTGCTGTCACCTGGGAGACCATCGTGTCCAGCCTCACCCCATGGTTCATCCACATGAACAGGTTCCGCTACCTCAGGATTGGGGGTGCCTCTTTCCTATGCGACCACTTTTATCCTCCCTTCTCTCTTCTTCTAAAATCAGCTCTGACTCTAGTTTCGTGTTTCTTGTTCCAGAACCAGATTGGAATATGTCTCTCTAATTGACGCTCAGATTGTCCACAGAACTGGACACTTTGGGAAGAGGAGATACGATTATTCGAGCCTTGCAGTTAGTTGTTATAGTTACGAATTGTCAACAACTATAAAAAACGAGCTACAATCTTAGCGTCAGTAAGGGAGACATTACTGTACTCTTGAACTTCGCTATCCACAATACTCATTTGCAGTTATTGTGAGTTCGGTGCAACCTCCAGTTCCTTGTCGATCCAATCTTATCAACCCAAGCTTCAGCTGGGAGTCATCCTCGCCTTGGACCCATGACCCAAAGTTCCACTGCTCTGGGGAATTATCATAATTATATTTCATGTTGCCTATATCGAACCAGTGAATTCAAACAGCCCTGCAGGCTGGTTCAGACACAGTAATCCAGTCGAGTGACTAGTAATGAGTCAAATGTATATACTCTATTCTAAGTTACTAAATTACTCGACTAAATTGCTGGCTGCGTTTGAACCAGCCTTTATAGATGAAGTATAATACTTGGACACTCCGTAGTAGTAGTAGTAGTATAAGTACTATAATACTTGAACTCTCACCTTTTCTGAGGTGTCCAGTACGGTTCAATCATATCCAGCCATCCGTTGTTCAACCAAATGCTCACCTGCCCACGTCATGGTCTTGTAGATATACATTGCGGTCCTAAAATTGTGGTACTTCTGGTTAATGAGAGAATCCTGAGGTTGATTGAAGTAGTTTTTTCCTTTAGAACCAAACTACTATAATCATAGTGCTCAGAGATGTGTTGCGGTCCATGGCAGCAGCTGCTAGAGGCACGTTGGACACGAAACCATAAATATAAATCGTCTTCACCGGGTTGATGAGCCCAGGCTGCTTGGGAGCTTAGTTACAGAAGCTCATGTTCTTTTATACATTCGTACTACTTAGATACAACATTCAGTAATATGAGACATATCAATAGATTATTGGAACTTTTGTTCAATAGGTGATACTTTCTGGTTAAATAATAGAGGCCTCGAATCTACCGATTTATATAGGTGTAACATTCATTTTATTTTATTTCACTTGCATTTATTTTATTGTCTGAAATGTAACATTTATGTTGTAGTAAATAGACAGTTTTAGAAACTCATAATGAAAATCAATTTTAATTAAGCTAGAAGTCAGTATTATTGTGCTGTTGTTTGAAAGATGAATAATGTTTATGAGTCAATAGCTTCGAGGTAAATTATGTTACACCACTACAGGGGATAATGTATATAAGTATTACTGTTGATTACGTATCGGACATAAAATACTAATATATATATGGTGTAAAACTTTATATATATATATATATGAGTCTGTATTTCTTAGGCATTTCGACTACTATCTACATTGTTCTCATCTCACTTTTCACATTCTTGAAAACTATTACATTCGAATGCCTAAGTTTTACACCATAGTCACAATTACGTTGCATTTACAGCTGTACGTTGCATAATAATAGGTCTGATATTGTTTTCTGTGCTATACCTAAATTTTAGTTCCTAGATTATGTAATTAAATAATATTCAATAAAATGATCGTTGAATTGTAATAAATAGAGAGCGACGCATTTTGTAATATTTATATAGCGCATAACAACATTCGCAAATATTCTGTGTCTATATTCATATGATCACTTTTGTCTATATATTAACATTTACAAGGATTGTGTAATGACTACATGATACAACTATTGAATAAAAAATGAAACGATAACTTGTAACTAATTTATAGATTTCGGATCACCGAATCACAAGTTTCCCTTGTGTTTTTCCCTTTAGAATTCTGTGTAATTTTATCCTATCATGTCATTAGATTTTTATGGCATGTAACGGTATTAGTATTAGCCTTCTTATTCATTATGAAGATCTTATTAAATTTATTATGGTACTATGACATTGGTACAAGGTAAATTTCAGTTCATGTTTCTATTTATGCAACGATTCATAAACGGAATTAATTATCTTTTTTATTTTCTAATATATACATATTGTATATAACTCTTTGATCAGAGATCCATAGTTGGATATTTGCAAATAGTCTAAGATTATTGACTTTTTCAAGATGAAAGTATAAAAGATGAAAATTAAAACTACAATATTAACACTATTTGCGAGCAAACTAAAAGGGTTTCACGAAAATAATAATAATAATCTTCGAAAATTACGATAATGAAAATACCAGTAATATAATAAAAACATAGGGTATTAATGAACTGATAATACAATTTGAAAGGAAATAATTTTACGCAAGAAAAGGTATTAAAAGTATAAAACAAAAGTTGGTATTATAGTAAACTTCATTTGTGATTCAGTCAATATTGCAAATACAGTAATCTCTCCCTAAAAGATGCGGGATCGGAATCCGAAATGTATTTCAAAGTACTAAAAGACGTGATTCATCAAGCCTCCCGGCCCCCCTTTATAATATTGTTCGACACAATAATATATAACGGCATATTGACCGCTGCCTATCATAAAATATCAAGTAGTTTCGTCCGACACGAGTTTCATTTTCTGTCTCTCACTCTCTCTCTCTCTCTCTCTCTCTAATAGGACCATTCGTTGGACCACATATATTAGAATACAATTCACTGTCCAGTACTTATGGTTACGATCTCGATTTATAATAAATTCACATTTGCTTTCTATTTTATAACTAAAATTCTATTAGAAAAATGCTTATACATGTTGCATACAAATATTCTATGCATTTTATTTAAGATATATAACATGTAGAATCATATTTTTACTTCTGCAATTAATCTCGCTACATCCTTGTACACTGTATACTGTACATAGGTTCTCACCCCATTGACAATATCTTAGACCACATATGGTCCAAGGGTAATACAATCTGAATGGTTGCGACATTGTTACGGCCCTCTAATTCATTGATTTTGTCTCTAAGCCGATATTCTACGAAGTCAGTGAACACGTGTGCCGCGACTTCTTTGACTCAAATTCCATAATACAATGAGATAACTTTTTTAAATTTTAACATTTTTAACACCGATCTTTTATTTTACATATTGCTGACAGTGCGCGCGATATAGTTTGGACAGGTATTTCCGATTAAAATAAAATCGATCACGATATAATTTCGATTATGTACATTTATTCATTCAATATTTAATATGAAATTCATTCGATTCCATCGTTATTGCGATTACATAAGTAAAATTCTAAATTATATATAAAATTATATTGACATTAATATCAACATTAAATATATATAGCATTAAAATCTTCAACGACATAGTGTATAATTAGGTAAGTGGAAAATAGTATTTTGCATTAAATCGTTCCGTTGCATATCATCCTTGGAATTGCCGTGGTCAAAAAGGTGATAGTTTCCCGCTATCTTCTAACAACAATTCAACTATAAAAAAAATTAATTTGTAAATAATTCATATTTTCAAATTGGTTGAAAATTGTTTACCATTATATGAACAAGTATGTACTTACCTATATGGTTGTTGCTCCCTCGTCATGATGTATGATATAATATTACGCACGATGTATTGTATGTGAGGTGGTTCAGTTGGAATAATCATTCTTCATCCCTGAATGAGGTAACGGGTTTCTGCAGTCATAGTTCAGTTACTATACAAAATTAATCCTCCAGGTTCATTCCTTATTTCGGTACCATTCCTTTTATCTTCCTCGTCACATTTTAATAAATATTTTCTAACATGAGTAGGAATGCTAGTAACGTTCTAAGCCACTGTGCTCGAGGGGTAAGTCAAACCGCGGGGCAAGAGAGGGGAATCCAGCCGCCATGAGCGCTGGTGGGTATGGAGGGGGAAGTGTGGCCTTGAGCGCAGGTAGGTGTGGAGGGGGATGGGCCGCGGCGTGCTCCGTAGTGGGGGGAGTCTCGCGGTTTTGCATTTCGTACGCGTTATCGATAGTCGCTTATCTACCGGTCTTCTGTTCTTATTGAATTTAATTATGCAGCGTTTTATATCGCGCTTGCATTTTCACATAGTAGGAGATGTTTTGGAGTGAGAGAGAGAGAGAGAGAGAGAGGAGAGAGGGGTAGCCGCATCGCAACGGTTTCTCTCTCTCTCTCTCTCTCTCTCTCTCTTCGGCAGCATTTGTAACGAGTTTGGACACGTTTTTTAAAGCGGTCTTCTCGTCTTATTGAAATTTAATTATGCAGTGTTTTTTATCGCGCTTGCATTTTTACATTGTAGGAGATGTTTTGGAGTGAGAGAGAGAGAGGGGGTGTAGACACATCGCAACGGTTTATCTCTCTCTTCAACAGCATCTGTAACGAGTTTGGACACGTTTTTAAAGCGGTCTTCTCGTCTTATTGAAATTTAATTATGCAGTGTTTTTTATCGCGCTTGCATTTTTACATTGTAGGAGATGTTTTGGAGTGAGAGAGAGAGAGGGGGTGTAGACACA
This sequence comes from Megalopta genalis, assembly GCF_051020955.1. Lineage (NCBI taxonomy): Eukaryota > Metazoa > Arthropoda > Insecta > Hymenoptera > Halictidae > Megalopta > Megalopta genalis. Next base: position 8,010,668 of record NC_135022.1, read on the forward strand.
TCGCAACGGTTTATCTCTCTCTTCAACAGCATCTGTAACGAGTTTGGACACGTTTTTAAAGCGGTCTTCTCGTCTTATTGAAATTTAATTATGCAGTGTTTTTTATCGCGCTTGCATTTTTACATTGTAGGAGATGTTTTGGAGTGAGAGAGAGAGAGAGGGGGTGTAGACACATCGCAACGGTTTATCTCTCTCTTCAACAGCATCTGTAACGAGTTTGGACACGTTTTTAAAGCGGTCTTCTCGTCTTATTGAAATTTAATAATGCAGCGTTTTTTATCGCGCTTGCATTTTTACATTGTAGGAGATGTTTTGGAGTGAGAGGGAGGGATAGACACATCGTATCGGTTTCTCTCTGCCGCTCGATCGTTTTTCGTCATCGACGAAACGTGGTTTTTTGGAGTGTGAGAGAGAGGTGTAGACGTGTCGCAACGGTTTCTCTCTCTCTCTTTCTCTCTCTCTCTCTCTTCCGCACGGTCCGCTATGAACGAAGCGCGGTTTTTGGAGTGTGAGAGAGAGGTGTAGCCGCATCGCAACGGTTTCTCTCTCTTCGGCACGGTCCGCTATGAACGACGCGTGGTTTCACATTTCGTTTGGATTGAGATAGAGGGGTAGATTCGTCGAAATTTAACTATCTAGCGTTTTCTTATCGCGCGCGCATTTTTGAGAGAGATAGAGAGGGGTAAAAGTAAAAGATTTAATAACATATTTATTTGAGAAAGAATCCAAGCCCTAATCCCAATAGGTTGTTGAAAAAAGAAACTTTAGCCTCGGACAAAAATTAATCTATAGTTTACTTTGGATCGAGATTCGAAAATATTAGCTTACGTTTCCGCCCGGTTCCGTCAGCGCGTACCGACGGTAATGTAAACTATATCTAAGATACCGCGATATGCCATCGGCGGTTGCATTTTTGCGGTTTCGAATCCCGGATGACTCTCGGACGCGTTATCTTCTCACGGTGTCAGTTTTCTCATCTTATTGAATTTTCTTTCGCTAAATTCGCTATTCAGTCGCGAATCGTTATGGAAGTTTGTTCGTTTGCAATATCCATCGCGAGCATGCCGTCCTTGAACACGGTGTTCATAATTTTTCGGATTCGACAGAACGGATTTTTAGCCGATATTACAACGTTCTTTCGTGCAACGTTTACGCGATACTAGATACCATCGGGATGGGAGAGAGTCGCAACGGTTGGTTGATGCAAAGTTTAGTTAAATTTGTTAAAACTGGTAATTTAACCGAAGACGTTAAATTGAAATTGAAAAATTTGCTTCGTAAGCAAATTTTCGTAAGATGACGCAAGTGTGCAAGGATATGTTAGAATTATTGACTCGTATGTCGACGTAGATCCGAACTGTCGACGAGTATCGCGAATGGACGAAATCGTACATCGAGTGTTTGCGGTTGCGTAGAAAATACATGAACATCGAGAAAATAAACCGAGGATCCACGAGTGTAAAATCGAGCTTACTATCGATCGTGTGTCGCATGAAAACACTGAACGCCGCGCTGTGTCATCGGTTTTCGTCTCGCGTTGGCAGAGGTTTGTACGGAAGCGTTGGCGCGAGAGCATCGACTCTTCGTTGGGAGAACATCGAGTCGGCGTTTCAGAATCGCATATCGACCGGCATCGTGATCAACGTCGAACATATCGATCCGCGTTATTTTTTCATTCGTTTTTGAAAGTGAACGTGGTATTGGAGGTGAAATTTGTGTTGCGCGACGAGGTTTCGGTGAAAAGTTTTAAAACGCGAAATCCGATCGTCCAATCTACGTCACTGATACGCGAAAGATCTTATGCCTACGCTTCTGGCCTCGATCCAGGAGTTTCAAGAACGGGACAGCGGATGGGCGTTGTCGAAGATCTTGCACTTGATGGTGAATTCTAACAAGTATCAACCGTTGCAAGTAGGTTGCGGGATACCCGTGCCCCGAGCAGTGCAACTGAAGAGAGTCGTCGTCAACGTGAACAGTAAGGACGACGCGTGTTTCTTTTGGGCAGTGGTGTCAAGTCTGTATGTAGATCATTCGTATCGCGCATCATCCTATCTGCATGACAGCGATGTGCTCCGTACCGAGGGATTCCAAATGCCGGTGTCGTTCAAAGACATACCGAAGTTCGAAGAGGCGAACGACGTTTCCGTGAACGTGTTCGAATGGGATAGGAAACGAGAAAGCTGTCAAACATTGCAACCAACCTCGAGGAAACGGGAGAAACACGCAAATTTGTTGTTTCTACAGGATACGATAAATTTGTGGAATTATTACGTCAGTATAAGGAATTTATCCCGTCATGTTTCATCCCAGCTTAGCACGCACCATCATAAGTATATTTGCAATCGGTAAGTACTGTACTCGAATTTATTTTTGTTTCGAAGAAGAAAATTATAGCATGGCTTTCTCTTCCAGGTGTCTGCAATATTTCAGATCGCAGGAAAAATTGGACATTCACGTCGTCGACTGCGGTCGAATGAACGAATGCGCTTTGATCCTTCCGACGGAAGACGACAAGTGGCTGAAGTTCAAGAACCACGCGTATAAGAAACCGGCACCGTTCGTTATCTACGCAGACTTGGAATGTCTGCTGGAGAAACAGAAAGATCAAGGTCATGGAACTTGTCGCAGATATCAGCATCACCGTGCCTTCAGTGTAGGCTACTACCTTCATTGTCGATACGATAGCTCCCTGTGCGAGTATCGGACTTATCGCAACGAGAAAGATTGTATCGCGTGGTTCGCATCGGAGTTTTACAAGTTGAGCCTTAAATTGCAGCCGGCGTTCGATCGGGCGGTTCCGATGGCTACAATGACTGTCGCGCAAATTTCGGAATTCCATACCGCCACGCATTGCCACGTGTGCGAAGAACCGTTAGGCGATCGTGACGTATGAGTGCGCGATCATTGTCATTTCACGGGCGCGTATCGTGGTCCGGCACACAACAATTGCAATTTGGGCTATCGTTCTTCGTTCGTGGTTCCGGTGTTTTTTCACAACTTGTCCTGCTACGACGCACACTTCATCATCAAGGAGTTAGCTAACGCGTTCGAAGGTAAAATAGATGTGCTACCTCTTACGAAAGAGAACTACATTTCTTTTACGAAACACGCGAAGAACGTGGGCAAATCATGGAAGAAACATATAAAGTTCCGATTCGTCGATTCCTTCAAGTTTTTGAACTCCAGTCTGGACAAGCTGTCGTCGTCTCTTGACAAGAGCGATTTGCGGATCTTGAGGAATCAATTCGGGCAAATTTGTGACGACGATTTCCATCTGCTAACCAGGAAAGGTGTTTTCCCGTACGACTACGTAGCGACATACGATAAATTAAGCGACACCCGTTTACCGCCGCGCGAAGCATTTTACAGCGAGCTGTACGACAGCGAGATATCCGATGTCGACTACCGCCACGCGAGCGAAGTTTGGTCACGTTTCAACATACAAACGTTAGGGCAGTACAGCGACCTGTACTTGAAAGTAGACGTGCTGTTGTTGGCGAACGTGTTTGAAAATTTTCGCGAAATGTCGCTCGATAATTACAGCCTCGATCCAGCGCATTATTACACGTTGCCCGGTTTCGCGTGGGACGCGATGCTCACCGACATGGACATGCTTTTGTTCGTGGAGCGGGGATTACGGGGTGGGTTGAGTCAATGTTCGCATCGTTACGCGCGCGCGAATAACAAGTACATGTCGATGTACGATTGGAACTAATCGTCCACCTATCTGATGTATTTCAACGTTAATAATTTGTTGGGCCATGTCGCAACCTTTGCCGCACAGAGGTTTCCGATGGGTCGACGATGCGAGTGATTTCAACGTCGAATCCGTGCCTATCGTCAGCCCCGTCGGATACATACGACTTGGAGTACCACCAGGCAATTCACAATTCTCACTCGGATTTTCCGTTTTGTCCGATTCACGAAGTTAGAGCGTCGCAAAAGAAATTGCTAGCAACGGTTAGCGACAAGACCCGTTACGTTCTCCATTATCGATACCTCCAGCAACGTTTGAGGCATAATTTAAAATTGAAGGGAATCCATCGGATACTGGAAGCTATCGAGCTGGTTACGTGCTTACATAGATTTAAACGCAAGATTGTGCGCCAGCGCGAACACTGATTTCTCGAGGAATCTGTTTAAACTGATGTACAACGCGGTTTTCGGAAAGACGATGGAGAACGTGAGAGATCGCGTGAACGTGGTGTTGCTCTCGCGATGAAGCGGTCGACATGGTGCAGAACGTTTAATATCCCGACCAAATTTCCACAGATGTACCGTATTCTCCGAGGATTTTATTGTGATTCAAATGAAACAGCTTTCCATTAAATTTTATAAACCCGTTTACATAGGCATGTCGGTGTTGGACATGTCGAAATTACGTTTGTACGACTTTTTGAAAATTTTGTACACGGACACGGATAGTTTGATTTATCGGATTGCTTGTGACTATGCGTACGAGACGATAAAACGTGACATTGACCGACACGATACCAGCAATTATGATAGAGACAACGCGCATGGTGTTCCAATCGCTAACAACAAAGTCATCGGATTGATGAAGGACGAGAACAGGGGCAAAATCATGACAGAGTTTGTGGGTCTTCGCTCGAAAATGTACCCGATTCAGGTACAGAACAAAAACGATGTGAAAAAAATTAAAGGAATTAGGACCAACGCGAAGATCAAAAGTATAACTTTTGACGACTATGGCATGCCTTTACGATCACTTGGAAAAGTCGGTTTGCATTAAATTGATAAAATCTGTAAAGCGTAGCGTGTATTCGATATCGCAGATGAAGTTAGCGCTGAGTCCGTACGACGATAAACGCTACATTACCAGTAATTCGATCTATACTCTTCTTTGGGGACATTACGATATCGCTAGGAGAGAGAAAACGGTTACTACTCCATGATCTCATCCAACTTTTCCTCCATCTGACGAATTCCAAGTTGCGCGCGCACTCATTTATACGAGTGGAACGGGGACGTATACGCTTCTTAGTCTTGTGTGTAGGGAGGGGAGGCAAAATGGTTGGATAATTGCATATAAAAACTCAAACATTGCGAACAGCGAGTACTGCGTTCTACAGACAGCTCATTGCACAGTCATTCATCGGTGTTATTATTATATACGTACATACCATGTTAAATCAAACCGATAATTTTGTGTAAAAAAATGGATTTGACAACAACTTCAACGACGATGACGACGACGGTGGTGGTGCAAACAAACGAAAAAACTATGGGTAAGTAAAAAGCATTCCTTTGGGTAGAAGGAATTACGAGTTATGAAGGTAATGTCGTTTTTTTATAGACACTTCACTCCAATGAAACGAACGTTTCAGCAGCAGCAGCTGCCGATACGATGCAACGCGCGAATCTTGGGTAGAAGATACTCCATAGCTGGCAACTATTTCAAGTTCCTCGAAATTTGCGTGCGAGTGGATGAAAATATGAGCATCGAATTCATCTTGTGGGACAATCGTAGAGCAGAGATTTCTTTTTCGATGTCTACGTGGAAACTGCTGATAAAAACTAGAGATTATATAAACAGTTGCTTCGACACGGACAAGAAGGAGAAACGAATCGACTAGAATTTATCGTTACAGATAGTTAATTTTAATGAAATGAATCTAGTCAAGTTGTTCAATTTTCCTACATCGATCTATGTTACTAAACAGACGATGTATAATTTGTACATATGCTCGTCGATATTGTAAGAAGTATCGAGAATAGTAATAATAAGAATTACGCTGCCGCGATTATCGCAAACGAATCGTTCCAACAAAATTGTTTAATCGATTGTGAACACACTGTGCTAGCTCTATGTTTAGATTCAATCGTGTGGAAAGCTAATCGTTGAAAGTGTGGGAGAGATGAATCCTTTTACGTTTATTTCATTTCCTTTTCTACGCAATACTTTTTCCACTAAATACACGTCGGCATACTTGGTAGCGCTCATCTCGTGTTCGTAAAATCCCCCGGCGATAGGTCTGTTCTTCGAGTCGGTCAACAGGTATGTGACGGGATTGGTTCGCTTCATCGCAATGATCCTAAATACTTCCGTCGTCTACGAGCTTATGCGCACGTAGTCGCCAACATTGAATTTCGCAGGACCGGCGATCTTAACGTTGCTGTGGACGGTGGTTTTCGATTATTATAATTTTCTATCAATGCGGGAAGCTCGTCGATCCATCGATACTTTCCGCTCAACGAGAAGAATTTCCACATGTTGTTCTTCAGCGTACGATTGAATCGCTCGACTATGGATGCTTTCATGGTGCTGTACGTGGAATAATGTTTGACGTTCTGTTTTCTCAGATATTCTTGAAAATCTTTATTGTAGAAATCTTTCCCCATATCGGTCTGCAATTTGTTCGGTATTCTACCGTACTTTCTCAACACCGACGCGAAAGCTTTGCACACGTCGTTGGCATTTTTACTTTTCAGAGGGACTGCCCAAGCATATTTGCTAAATGCATCGATTATTGTGAGAATGTATCGATGTCCTCTATTATCTCTAGCATATCGTTGAACCTCGACGATGTCGGCTTGCCAAAGACCGTGAAGTCCTCGCACGATCACTCGCCTGCGTGGGAAGAAGCGCCTCGCTGGAGCATGCAGTTCGTTCACCAACTTTACTTTCTCATCGCTCATGATTACCACTGATACCTCTCTCTCTCTCTCTCTCTCTCTCTCTCTCTCTCTCTCTTTCTCTTGCTTTATCGGGTTCGCGGTCGCTTCAAAACGAAAGATGAATGAATTCTTCGTTTAACTTTATGCTACCGAGGTTTGTTCGGTTGCTGCTGCTGCCGCAACATTTTTCACGTTTCTCGGTTCAATCATTATCTTCTGCTCTTTCGACGATGTTTCGAGCAGCTCTTGTTGTTGTTTAATCTGATGTATTTGTCGATAATCGTGGTCGAGTCTTAACTCAATATTTGTAAATCTATCGTTCCAATTTTCGTCCACGAATATCGTTTGATTGGTTTCGCAGCAATTCCAACGAATGCTCGTTCTATCCAACCACCTGTTAAATTTATCAACAGGCATTTCATTCATTACTGCAGTAACGAGTATCAAACTATTTAATTTATAATCAATCCGGCTTCGCGAAGTTCTTCGATTATGTGGATATTACTTCGTTATCGTGACCAGTTGGAATTTTTATACCTTTTCTATACCTTTTCCGCGCAACGTAGAAAACATCGTCCCTATGATAGTTTTGTACTTGTAACCCTTATTCCCCATTATCTGGTTACCTCGTTGATGCGCACGCGTAGCGATGAGAATGTTTCTGTAAATATTCTTATCGATCTCGGTGTACAGAATCTCGTCGGGTATTCTTTTGTATATCAATTTGTAGAGACCTGGAGTTCCCTTGTACCTAATTTTATTGATAACGATATCGTCGTTGCTTTCAACATCAAACGTGGTGTTTCCAAGCATCAGTTTGTCATTGTGAAAATACACTCCGTACACGTTGTCCAAATTTTTCGGTGGTCCGCTAAAGAAATTGTGCAAGATTGTTGAACAAATGTTCGTATTCGTCGCGGTGCGTTTCAGGACTTTTCAAAATGTGTCTCACCGATGATTCCAAAGATGCTGTAGCCGTTGGAGACAATTCGAAAGTTTTCTCCTGTTGCGTCGAAAGTATCGTAGGTATCGGTTCGAGCGCCTTATTGCCACCCGCTTCGTTATCGTCACTGTTGCCACCGTCGTTGCCATCGTCATCGTCGTCCTCGTCATCGTCACCGTTGTCATACAACACAGTCGATGTCATCGTTGGTAGGAACAGAGGAATATATTTTCTTTTTCTTCTTCAAATGCATCCTTGGCGTTAAAACTCCTTCGTCATGCTTCCTCTTCTTCTTCTTCTTGTTCCATTTTCTCTCCACCTTCTTCGTAGAGAACAGCGACTGCGTTTGTGGATCCGACGGCCGATCCACGATCGTTGTATTATCGTTAGCTTCCGTAGCTGTATTTTGAACCAGCTCTTTCAACGGCTCCACGATCGGACGTAATTTCGTCTCAATGTTCGACTTCGTATCCATTTTCCCAACCTTCAGGGCTAAACTCTTTTTACGTATGTCGTCACTGGTCTTGGCTATTTCTTTGGTGATCACGGCTCGCCGGTTTTCCTTAGACCGACGCATATCGAGCGGTACGATACGACTCCGACGACTCTTGCGGTCCAAATGAGCCTCCGATCACAGCACGATGAATTCGTTAAATCCACGCCGGTAACGACCACGATTCGCAGAGCTGTCTTTGTCGATTACGATGAATCCATACTTGTTTCGCCAACACCTTCTACAAAGTGTGTTGAACGTTTCGAACGACATATCTGTATTCACATGATCCTGATGAACATGTCGCAGATTTGTGACATCTTGATTGAATAGAATCACTAGATTCGCAATGTCGCGAATCAAATGTTTGGGTATTCTCGCGTACGATTGCGACTGTCTGCCCATCGCGAAATATTCTCTCATGACATCCTGTTCGTCGCAAGCAACGTCGTCAAAGATAAATATTGAATTCGGTCGAGCATCTGCCGGGGGAATCACGTCCGCGTTGTCCGAGTAGGCAAAATAACCTACATCCCCCACGAACGAGAGCAAGTTGCTCAAGTATTGATGCTTTGGTTGACGCAGCGATTTCGAATACACATACACGTTTGCGAATCGCAGCCCATTCGGACTCTCCAACAGACTAATCATAACGTTCGTTTTACTTGTTACGAGCCGAGGGACAGGCAGGTTGGGTGGCCGGAGGTTGCATGCAATTGGAATTTTTGGTTGAGGTGCGTTGACCAGCCGATGTTTATTTCGACACGGGTGGCTACCTTCAAGGAGGTAAGGATGAGGTGCATAGACCAGCCGATGTTTATTTCGACACGGGTGGCTACCTTTAAGGTTAGAATGAGGTGTGTAGACCAGCCGATGTTTATTTCGAAACGGATGGCTACCTTTAAGGTTAGGATGAGGTGCGTAGAACAGCCGATGTTTATTTCAACACGGGTGGCAACCTTTAAGGTTACGATAAGGTGTTTGGAGAAATTGATATTAGGGTGCCTCATAACTTTGTTAGAAAAGAAATAAAGATATACCTCGAGCGGTGAAGATATATCTTGGTGGGTTATACCAACTACTGGTTAGAAACAGGAGACGGAAATGATTAAACTTGGAACCAAAGAAAACTGGTAAAAACTAATTTATTACGCGTTGGGTTTTACAACTGCATATAGTGTTCGCGGACTCTTGCGCGCTCTCAACTTTTCGCACTGAATCGGCGGGGGCTTCTATACCGTAAAAACAGCTCTGTATACCGTTACAGATTGGTAAAAACAGATCTGTATACCGTTACAGACTGGTAAAAACAGCTCTGTATGCCGTTTACAGACTGGTAAAAACAGCTCTGTATACCGTTACAGACTGGTAAAAACAGCGCTGTATACCGTTACAGACTGGTAAAAACAGCACTGTATACCATTAGAGACTGGTAAAAACTGTTGAAAACTGAAGAAAAAGAAGGAGGAGGACCGACGAGCAGTTAAAGGAAAGAGAAAGAATGGTGGAAGAAACAGTGTCAAAAGAATTCTACCGATCGCCAAACGAGGCGGTTTTCTACCGCTGTTGTTACCTGCTTTGGGAGCTTTGGGAGCGTTGACAGGAGGCGCTGCTGGGGTGATCAAAACGATAAACGATGCGAAAGCTGCGAAGAAACAATTGGAAGAAACGCGACGACACAATCCTGCTATAGAGGGTCGCGGAGTGTATCTCATACCATACAAACGTGGAAGAGGAATGAAGAAGAAAAAAAGACAAAAGACAGGAAAAAGATAACTCGACGACGGACGTTGAATTGAAAATCGTCTGTAAAAAATCGCCTGTACCGCGTTTCGCGAAGTTTTCATGCGCGATGAATTGCCGAAACAAGTATGGGCAAACGAACGAGGAATAGTGAATCTGGATAGCGGTCATGGTTCAGGAACGTACTGGGTCGCGTATATAAAGCATGGTTCGCAAGTCAGTTACTCCGATAGTTTTGGAGATCTTCGACCACCGATCGAATTGATTCGTTATTTCGGACCGAACGCGGCGCTCTCGTACAATCACAAGATTTATCAAAGTTACGACGAAAGTGTGTGCGGGCAATTGTGTGTGAAATTCCTGCGAGGAACTCTGATATAGTTCGTCGCAAGAATGTCATACACGTTCACATTATCGGAAAGAAGTAGCGTGTTATTGTCCAAGTACTTCCCGCCTATAGATTCCAACAATGCTGATTACGAACTGGGCCTGCACGATACCAAACATCAGTTCAAATATCGGAAACAATAAATTCTATTTCGGTGACGAGGGTGAGGAGATAATCATCCCGGACGGTTCGTACGAACTGGAGGCGATCAAAGCTTACTTGAGGTGTGACATAAGCGCGCGGTGTCCTTCTCCAACCAAAGATAACAACGATATAGAATATCCACTGATCCTACAAGCGAACAATAACACTATGAAAAGCGAAATTAAAAGTGCATATAAGATAGATTTTACGAAACCTGACACCGTGGGTCCTATCCTAGGATTCTCTAGAAATCGCATTCCATCACCGAACTTGTGGCATGTATCGGACACTTCCGTGAATATCATTAACACGAATATTATTCGAATGGAATGCAACGTAACCACCGGTTCGTACGATAACGGGAAACTGGTTCACATGATACACGAATTCGCACCCAACGTGTCGTCGTGTTCGAATCGTTACACGATCAATGGATGATTTAACAATTCGCATCGTGGACCAGTCTGGACGTTTGATTGATTTTCGAAACGAAGAAATCACGGTACAGCTGCACGTTCGTCGAACAGTCTCATAACCTTGACATAACCGTTATGTTAATTCAAAATAATAATAATACGATATCGAATATGTCGAACATAGCAAACGGTGCGCCGTTTCGAAATAACAACAACAATAAGGAGAAGAAGAAGACGAGAAAACTAACCGCGCGAAACGTGGAATATCTACGATCTTTGGGATTCATCGTTACCAAGTAATCGAACTCGCTTCACCACCATGTCCGACGACATTTTGAACATCTCCGAGGCACCAATCTTCGACAATCGAATAACTATGATCGACCTGCACACCTACAATCCATACGCTAACATAATGTTTGGAAACAAAGATGAGATAAGAATACCCAATCAACGTCAAGACTTGTACACTTTTCCGTGTAAAAGCTTCCTACACGTGGAGGGAAGACTCAGCCTACCTGGAGGATCGACCTACGAGTATCGACCACGGTAGCTCTAGACAACAATGCGGTAGCGTTTATGTTCGACGAGATACGTTACGAACTGAACGGAGTGGAAATCGATCGGTCCAGAAATCCCGGTACAACGACGACCTTGAAGAATTACGTGAGTCTGAACATTACGAAATCCAACTCGCTATCCAACTCGGGCTGGATGTACAGAAACGATGATCAACGGAGGGAAAATCTCATTGCAACGCCTACGAATTTTCGAAATTTCAACTTTTGTATGCCTATGAACACATTGCTAGGCTTCTGCGAAGATTACAAACGCGTTATAATAAATGCTCGGAACGAATTGATTTTGATTCGCGCGCGCAACGACGCTAACGCGTTACGAAGCTGGTCCGACAATGCGAAACCTGTCCTGGATTTGCATAAAATTCAATGGAGAATGCCGCACGTCGCTTTGTACGAAATACACAAGTTGTCGATGCTGCGTATTCTTGAGAGCGAAATATCGATCAGCATGATTTTCCGTTCGTGGAAACTGTACGAATATCCGATGTTGCAAACAACCACGAAGCACACGTGGGCGATAAAAACGGCACCGCAAATGGAAAAACCGCGATACGTGTTATTCGCGTTACAAACCGAAAGGAAAAACGATTTAAAGAAAACGCTACCCAATTCGATTCGTTCTTCTTATCCAATATTCGACTTTACTTGAACTCGGAAATGTATCCCTACGACGATTTATACATCGAGTTCAAAAAGGATAAATACGCATTGCTCTAGGACATGTACACGAAATTTCTATTATGGAAACGGCGAGGTGTTACTGAATACAATCGACTTTCTAATGTACGGACCGTTCGTCGTCATCGATTGCTCACGACGAAACGAAGCGCTGAAAAATGCAACCATCGACGTGCGAATCGAATTCGAATGTCAAAAGGATGTCCTGCCTCTGACGACTGCATACTGCCTGATGATACATGACTGCATCGTCGAGTACAATCCGTTGACGAACATTGTCCAAAAAATTATATAATTATGAAAATTTTATTGTAAAACTAACATGTATCGAAAATATATATTTACTATCTTAAAATATCTCTCTCTTTCTGATCCTTTATTCCGAACAACCGCCAAACTTAGTAGCAAAAAGAAATAACTAACACTGCAAGCATCCTGCATTCTCCCTATAAAACTGCACTAATACTGTATGATTAAATTTGGCTAGGTGATTATATCTATTTAAGAAAGATAAATGCAATACTTTTTTTTAGAATTTATGCGATTGATGTGAATGTTTTTACACAACAAATTTACAAAATCAAAATACTTTAAACTTTGTATTACATTCATTTTTCATTCATAGTTGGTGCCACCACCCTCGTTGTCGTCGTTGGTGGAGAAAACAGACATTGCACACTAAACATATATTATAATCAAATGTTTTAAAATAAATTTCAATTTCATTAATTTCAAACTCACAATTATTACACACGCCTCTCTCTCCTCCTCCATCGTATGGTAAAAGATGCCACATTCGTCCACGCTTCTTGGTGGTATCGAAATCGTTCGAGGATCGTCGCCGACAAGCACGTTGCCGCAACCTTCGCCGAGGACATACGGACAAATCCTGGACCAAAAGCGATGTTCCAACATGGGTTTGTCCCCGGCTTTCCAACGATAGAGTTCTATGCCGCACGCGAAGCATTCCACGAAATCATCCTCCCTCAGATAATAAAATACAGCGTTCGCGAGCTCCTCCGGATTAATAAACGGGACTGACCAATTTCCAAAGCTGCGAAGCCTGTCTTCTTCGCACCGATAATCCGTCATACGTTCTTACGTTTTGTAAGGATGGTACGCTCGCGATGGATGTTGCAAACGAACAAACTTCCATAACGATTGGCGACCGAATTGCGAATTTAGCAAAAGAAAATTCAATAAGATGAGAAAACTGATACCATGGGAAGACAACGTGTCCGAGAGTCATCCGGGATGCGAAACCACAAAATTTGCGACAGCGTTCGCGAAAACGCCTTAACCCCCTTTCCTCCGCGGTTCGGCATTCTCATCGCCGCTGTTTCAGCGCGATAAGAAAACGCAACATAATTAAATTTCAATAAGATGAGAAGACCGCTGTAGAAAAAACGTGTGCAGACTCGTTACAAAATGCTGCGGAAGAGAGAAAGCGATGCGTCTACCCTCCCTCTCACCCCCCCAAAACATCTCCTAAAATGTAAAAATGCAAGCGCGATAAGAAAACGCTGCATAATTAAATTTCAATAACACGAGAAGACTGCTTAGAAAACGTGTCCAGACTCGTTACAAATGCTATGGAAGAGAGAGAGAGAGAGAGAGAGAGAGAGAGAGAGAGAGAGAGAGAGAGGGAGAGAGAGAGAAAGAAAGAGAGAGAGAGAGAGAAAGAAAGGGAGAAAGAGAGAGAGAGAGAAAGAGAGAGAGAGGGAAACCAAATCGCATAATTAAACGCCGCATAATTAAATTTCAATAAGACGAGAAGACAGCTGTAGAAAAAACGTGTCCAAACTCGTTACAAATGTTGCGGAAGAGAGAGAGAGAGAGAGAAACCGTTGCGACGCGTCTACCTCTCTCTGTCACTCCAAAATCTGCGTTTCGTTTATAGCGTATCGGGCGGCAGAGAGAAACTGATGCGTCTACCCTTCGCTCTCACCACCCAAATCATCTCATTTCAATAAGACGAGAAGACCGCTTTAAAAAACGTGTCCAAACTCGTTACAGATGCTGTCGAAGAGAGAGAGAGAAACCGTTGCGATGCGTCTACCCCTCTCTCTCTCTCACTCCAAAACATCTCCTACAATGTAAAAATGCAAGAGCGATAAAACGCTGCATAATTAAATTCAATAAGATGAGAACACCGGAAAATAAGCGACTATCGATATCGCGTACGAAATGCGAAACCGCGAGACACCCCCCGCTCCCCATCGCGGAGCTCACAGCAGCCCTATCCCCTCCATACCCACCGACGCTCGCGGCAGCACTTCCGTCCCCAGACCCACCTGCGCTCAAGGCCACACTTCCCCCTCCATACCCACCGGTGCTCGCCGCGGCTGGACCCCCCCCCCTTGCCCCGTGGTTGCTATCTAACCTACCCAACGTTAGAGGTGAATGCTTGGATCGTCGCAAGACGAACAGAAGCGAAAGCATTTGCCAAAAATGTTTTCATTAATCAAGAACGAAAGTTAGAGATTCGAAGGCGATCAGATACCGCCCTAGTTCTAAGCATAAACGATGCCAGCTAGCGATCCGCCGAAGTTCCTACGATGACTCGGCGGGCAGCTTCCGGGAAACCAAAGCTTTTGGGTTCCGGGGGAAGTATGGTTGCAAAGCTTAAACTTAAAGGAATTGACGGAAGGGCACCACCAGGAGTGAAGCCTGTTGCTTAATTTGACTCAACACGGGAAACCTCACCAGGCCCGGACACCGGAAGGATCGACAGATTGATAGTGCTTTCTTGATTCGGTGGGTGGTGGTGCATGGCCGTTCGTAGTTGGTGGAGCGATTTGTCTGCTTAATTCCCATAACGAACGAGACTCTGGCCTGCTAAATAGACGTAATTATGGTATCTGGAAGGCCCTCAGCTTCTGCCGGTGGGATTTTTATTACCAATGTACAAAGGAATCTTCTTAGAGAGACTGGCGGCTCCTAGCCGCACGACATTGAGCAATAACAGGTCTGTGATAACCTTAGATGTTCTGGGCTCCAGAACACAGAAAGAAACACGTTGGGTGCAAAGAGAAGAGTTGTGCCCGCCAGATCATTTGTGCGTATTACACGTATTAAGCCTTTAATCTGCGCTGCGTAGGCCATCATCCAGAGATGTGTGTTGTGGGGATTTGGTGGTTTCACGTAGCACCCCACGCACAAAAATATAAAGTAAATGGAGAAGAGTTGGGCTGGCCAGATCATTCGTGCGTATTACACGGCCAGACGTGTGTATTACACGTATTAGGCCTTTGATCTGCGTTGCGTAGGCCATCTTCCAGATGTGTTGTTGGGGTTTGTGATTATGAAAGCGCCCCAACACACAAAAATAAGCGCACGAGAAGAGTTGGGCCCGGCCAGATCATTCGTGCGTATTACACGGCCAGACGTGTGCGTATTACACGTATTAGGCCTTTGATCTGTGTTGCGTAGGCCAACTTCTCGTTAGAGAGAAAGCCGACGTATTTTTTTTTTGTACACAGTTGTAGTAGGACAGGGAGGGATGCGAGCGTGCTAATCACGCTTACTCAAGTCTTCGCTGTGGTGTAAAAGGAATCGTTGGGAAGGTCTAAAGGACGAAAATATCAGGCAGTCAGATGACAACTTAATGCTCGTTTACACTGGTATCAAGAGAGACTGGCTTGTGTAGCTCGTTTTAAAGCTGTGTTGTTGTCTGACACTCTACTCTGATGCGCGCTAGTGGCAGCATGAGCGTGGGACGTATATATGACACCCAGCTAGAGACGGCCGTGAGTCCGTCCGGTGTATAACGACGAAAGGAGACAGAAACTTTCTGAATCCAGTATCGGGTTGATATTATCCAGTTTGAATCCATATCTCCGTCATTTTTGGACGTCATATACTCTGTGTTTCTTCGATAGAAGGCTTTTCAATGTTCTATTCGCTCCGACCGACGATGATGATACTTGCAAGAAAACCGTGGTTTTGGATTTGCTCGTACATAATTCGACGGAAATATCTCGTTCTTTAAGGTACAATTATGCGCGCTGGTTGGAGCTCTTCGGGTATCGGCTTGTTCCGAAATAACACAAATTCATGTAGCAAATACACATTATATATGAGAATAAAGGGAAAAAATTACCCTGAGCGGTGGATCACTTGGCTCGTGAGTCGATGAAGAACGCAGGTAATTGCGCGTCAACGTGTGAACTGCAGGACACATGAACATCGACATTTCGAACGCACATTGCGGTCCACGAATACAATTCATGGACCACGCCTGGCTGAGGGTCGTTCACGTACCTATAAACTGCTTGCGTTGGCACTTGTAAGTCCCCGTCGACGTTCCATAGAGCGTATCCGAGTCGGGTTGCAAAGTTGCTATACGTACGAGCGAATGATGACGCAGTGGCTCACGGGGCACGGTTGCTTCGGGAGTTACCTGTGTCGCATCGGGAGGGAGGTGGATGCGCGCTGTCATCACTACGGGAGTCCCCAGGACACGGCGCAGCATACGCTGGAGAAGTGTCCAGCGTGGTCCTCGGAGCGCCGTGGCCTGCGGACGATCGTAGGGTGGAACTTCGCACTCCCGGCTGTAGTTGCGGAGGTGGCTGGGAGTGCGAGGTCATGGGAGGCTTTCTCCTCCTTCTGTGAGAGCGTCATGCTGCAGAAGGAGGAGGCCGAGCGGCATCGCAGGCGGAACTGTGATCCTGGTTGGCGAAGGGGGGTGCGGAGTACCAGGGTGCGCGCCGACCGCGCACTTCCGCTGAGTACCCGCTAATAACGCGAAGCGGGGGCCATCCCGCGGCGGTAGGCATCGGCCCCACTAGGGGTCTTGGCCGGCCGCCCGTGGGGTGGTCTCCGGTGAGCCGCCAGGCGAAACAAACGGGCTTCGCTAGTCCATCGGGCGGCTCAACAGGGGGGGTAAGGCGCTCGGCGACGGAGTGCAGAGCGCCTTCGGGTCGGGGTGATAGGGGGGGGGGGCATCTGCCCCTCCGGGGAAGAATGAAGACGAGCGTGGGAGTCTGGTTAGAATGCGCGCGCGGATCCCAGACTCCCGCCGCAAGCTCGCGAGACGGACATGGAGGAATTAGCGGGTTGAGGAATTAGCAGTTGTCGGGCTGATCGCTCCACTTCCGGGATCGGGAGGCTCGATGGAACCCCGAATAATCCCGCTACTTCTCTCGCGAAGGGGCGGGATATCCGTAAAGGGATTACCTCCATGTAAAAAAAAATGTCAAGGTTATGTCAAGGTCCCCGCCCCCCGTGTCCGCTACCTTGTCGTGGTGGGGGGGCTTCGTGCCCTAATGATCCTGGAGGCTGTGCCAGCTGGGAATTTATTCCCTGGCAGGTTCTACCATGCCGGAGTGGCTTGAGATGAGGGGCCAACTAAAGTCGGACACATACCGTAAACCTGTGGTCATGTTTTACAGAAACGGGGGTCTTGCCTTAACCGGTCGGGCCGCGAGGATGACAACCTCTCTAAAAAATCCCTAGCCCCAAGCAGTGTTGCGCGGTGATGAGGGTGTAGCTGGAGTAAGCGCCAGCTATGGTTGGTGGGTGCACCAATCTTTAGCGGACAACCCCGGGGTACCTGGCGACCCTCGGGTGTATTAGCCTTCCCCGGGTATGGCGGCTCTGCCCGGGGTGACCTTCTTTCCGACCACACTCGTGGGACTAAATATGGATTGTTCTTCTTTAATAATAACCGGGGAGGGGGGAAACGAGCGTCAGGGGGAGGTGCGCGAGCCTATCGTGCGCCTCGAAAGATGCGCAGAGCCGGTGTCGCGGAGGCATTTGGCAACACGCGGCACAAAGAGGTCCGCAGCGGGCCTTGGTGAGTTCGATGAGGGGGAGGAATCAGATTTCTCTGTCTCCTCCACCACTCATCGCAGAGCGTCCCGGGCACGTCGTCTGCGAGGAAGAGAGGCCGGCCGCCGACGACCGGCGACTATTTTCGCCTCACAGAGGCCAAACTTAGGCTGGCCGAGGCCTCGCAGTTGGAGGCCGAGGCAAGGGAGGTGGCGGCGATATTTGACCCGGGTGCCCCCGTGCCGAGACCATCGCGGTCGAGCATCCCGCTCCGGACAAGACGGATATCGCGGAAAATTTCCGCAACCGTCCGACGCGGGATGTCGCGGCCGCTATATTGGAGAGCCTGGATGAGGTGGCCAAGATCTCCGGCATATCGAAGGGGCTGAAGGGCAACTTGGCTAGCGCCCTGAGGGTGGCTGCCTTAAACGGCAGGGTGGGGGTGTCGGAGCTGGCAGTGAGGTCACCTACCGACGCCACGCGTGTCCTGGAGGCCGAAAATGCCGTCCTCAGGGGGCAAATGACGGAGCTGCGGGCGGAGGTGGCCCGACTCTGTCAGGTGGTGGAGGCAAGAACGGCTGCTGCCGCAATGCCTCCGCCGCCGGGCCCGGGAGAAGGCTCAGTATCGCCACCGATCGTCGGTGCCCGGGATCGCCATCGCTCCGGGCGGGAAAAGTCCTGGCCCCCACCTGCGGCTGCGCCCGCAGATTTGCTGGCGCAAATGGGCGCCCTGATAGATGCCAAATTGGCGTCATTCAGGAGGGAGCTTGCGCCGCGGGTGGATTCTGTCCTGCGATCGGTGGCACCTGGGCCGTCGGTCCCCCCTCAGTCTTCGGACAGGGAGGGGCGGACAAGGAAGAAAGGCAGGAAGAAGGGGAAAGTTGCAGACGCTAAAGCGGCTCAGACGGAGCCCGCACGCACGCGAGCTGAACTGGCACCACCCTCCGCCGCGCCTGTAAACCAGGAGGCGTGGTCTCAGGTGGTTGGCCGGAAAGCCAAAAAGACGGCTGCCAGGTCCACTGCGGCCGTGAATAAAAAAGGACGGGTGGCCACGGCGGCCACTGCCAGGTCCAAGGTGGACCTGGCAGAAATTGGCATCGCCTCGCTGAGGCCGCGAAGGGCGGTGGCTGGGGGGATAATTTTGGAGGTCCCTGGCACCGATGGGGCCGCCAAGGCCACCGTCCTCGCCACAAATGTGGCGGAAACGCTGGCGGGAACCGGCGTAAAGGTCGCGCGTCCGGTCAAAAAAGTCGACCTTAGGGTGCGCGGCCTGGTCGATTCGACCACGCCGGCGGAGGTCGCTACGGCTGTTGCCCGCGTGGGCGGGTGTAGCGAGGGGGACATTCATACCGGCGAAATCCGGTCTTCCCCCTCGGGATTGGTTACCCTCTGGGTCCGATGTCCTGCCGCGGCCGCTCGCAAGGTTGCGGTCGCGGGTCGGATAACTGTCGGCTGGACCCAGGCGGCCGTGGAGGCCCTGAGTGCCCGGCCTCTGCAGTGTTACCGCTGCTTTGGTGTTGGCCATACCAGGCAGCGGTGCATTGCTGCCGAGGACAGGTCCGACTGCTGTTATGGATGCGGCAGTCGGGACCATAAGATGGCAGTCTGTGCGGCCACGCCCAATTGCCCGCTTTGTGCGGGCGCGGGCAAGCAGTCTGGTTACCGCCTCGGCAGTCGGGCGTGTCCTGGCAGTGCGAGGCGAGGCAAGGGAGGCGGCCAAAGGCCGTCTGCCAGGTTGAATAATAAAGGGAGGGAAATCACGATGGCCAAGGCAGCGACCACCGTGGCCAGCAACGAAAAGGCGGCATCGCCTGATGCTACTGCCGCAACCGCGGGGGCGGATGGAGTTAGCAAGACCCCAGACGCCACCGCATCCGCGGCCGTAACGGCGATGGACACGGCTGTGTAATGGGGCCCCCGGGTTTATGGCACGGACAAGCGTGGGTCATCTGAGGAGACGGAAACCTTTTTTTGCAGCTGCCGAACATCTGGGCAGTGTCTTCCGTCTTTTCTAATGATCGCGACACGTCGTAAATCCGAAAGGCCCGGAAAATAATCCCGCAATAACACTTGAGATTTTTGAACGCGTCTTGGGATAGTTAGTCCCAACCGCCGCGGGGATGACATCTCAAGGCCCAGAGGACCTCCCGACTGAAGGACGGTACGAGAGGGTGGTGACAAAAAGTTTGGAGGACGCTGATTGCAAAATCATAAGATTCGAGAAAACCAATCAATGCATCCCGGCATGGAGGTGGAGGTTCCTTCAGGAATCTCAAGTGGGGAAAAATGTATAAAATACGCGAGCAGTCGAGGCACACACAAATATAGATATATTCTCATTCGGAGTCTCACTCGTTCGTTTCAAGTCTCAATCATTCGGAGACTTACTCTTCTCATTCGGAGACTCATTCGTTTCGGAGTTTCAATTCGTTTTCAAGTCTCAATCATTCGGAGACTCACTCTTCTCAATCGGAGAGTCATTCGTTTCGGAGTTTCAATTCGTTTCAAGTTTCAATCATTCGGAGACTCAATCGCATTCATTCGTATAACGACGTCCAACATTCGAGGACGTCGCGTAAACCGTACGAAGAGCATAAATTGTTAGCTCTCTCGTGACGTTAAATCGTTCGTTCATTCGAAATCGGTCAATATCGGACCGATAAATAGTGTAAACTGACGCGTCTTCAAACAGTGAAACCCGGGCCTTACAACCCCGGTAGGGTTGCGTCCGATCCCCGCGCGTCAAACAAGGCGCCGTAAAAGCACGGCGCTACATTTTTGGTCCTTCGAGCCGGATTTGGGAATCGCTCCAGGACTCGAGCAGCCAGCCTTGCAGAGTATCGAGATATGTCTTCGGCAATCATTCGGTCCAGAGACGCTTCCATCACGCAAGGACATCGTGCAAGGTAATCTCGTCCAAAAGGACTTGCTATTTCTTAATAAGAACGTGATCATTCCTTTCGTGATTCCCATCCACTTACATCGCATCATTTAATATTTCGACCTCAGTTGAGGACCGAGACCAACAAATTCGCGCTCTAAAAATGAAACGCCGCTCATTCAAGTCACAAATAACGTGGCTTCGGAATTTCATTGAATCATACGTCGATTCAGAAAAAGATAGAATCAGATTAGATGATCGAATCGGTAGACTCCGCAAGTCATTTGAAAATTTTAACGCGGATCGAGATGTTCTTATGATGATAGAAGATTTCGATGAATTAGAGCGCGAGCGCGAAGAAGTGACTGACGCATACGACGACGTGATGGCATCAGCACTCATTCTCCAACGATCATTCGATTCGCAGTCCCGAGAGAACATTTCCGCGCGAAATTCTCCGGTATCAACTGCACAGATATCAGTCTTCTCGTATTCTAATGATAGAGTACATCTCCATGTAACTAACGCACGAACATTTTTTTTGTTCATTATCAATCAAAAAACCTTTGACATAACAGCTTCATATACCGCTACAGACTGGTATAAACAACTCTATATACCGCTACAGACTGGTAAGAAACAGCTCTGTATACCGCTACAGACTGGTAAGAAACAGCTCTGTATACTGCTACAGACTGGTAAGAAACAGCTCTGTATACCGCTACAGACTGGTAAGAAACAGCTCTGTATACCGCTACAGACTGGTAAGAAACAGCTCTGTATACCGCCACAGACTGATATAAACAGCTCTGTATACCGCTACAGACTGGTAAGAAACAGCTCTGTATACCGCTACAGACTGGTAAAAGACATCCCCTGACAAGATTAGGTATAGGTCTGATAAGGAAGAAGGGTCGACGAGCGGTCAAAGAAAAGAAGAAGAAGAAGAACGACAGTAGCTATTGTACAATATACGAAGAATTCTACCAATTGCCAAACGAGGTGGTTTTCTACCGCTGCTGTTTCCTGCTTTGGGAGCTTTGGGAGCATTGTCAGGCGGTGCTGCTGCAGTGGCTAAAACGATAAACCAGGCGAAAGCTGCGAAGAAACAATTGGAAAAAATGGAACGACACAATCGTGCCATGGAGGGTCGTGGAGAATATCTTGCTCCGTACAAGCGTAGGAAAGGAATAAAGGAAGACGAAAGGAAAAAGAAGATAACTCAACGACGGATCGCGACGGATCGCGAATCAGCTACTTCGATAGTTTTGGAAATCTTCAGCCACCAATCGAATTAATTCTATACTTCGGACCGAACACGGCAATCTCATACAATCGCAAGAATTATCAAAATTACAACGAAAGCGTATGTGGACAATTGTGTGTAAAATTTTTGCGGGAATCTCTGACATAGTATTTTTTAATCATTCTACCGCCACCGCCGCAAGAATGTCCTACACGTTCACGTCATCGCGAAGAAGTAGCGTTTTATCGTCCAAGTACTTCCCGCCTATAGATCGGAGCAATGCCAACTACGAACTGGGTCTGCTCGATTTACAAACTTATTACACGATACCAAACATCAGTTCGAATATTGGAAACAATAAATTTTATTTCGACGACAAAGATGAGGAGATAAGCATCCCGGATGGTTCGTACGAACTGGAGACGATCAACGCTTACTTGAGGCGCGAGATAAGCATGCGGTATCCTGCAGCCAAAGATAAGAACGATCCGGAATACCCGCTGATCTTGCGAGCGAACAACAATACTATGAAAAGCGAAATTAAAAGCGCATATAAGATAAGTTTTACAAAGCCTAATAACGTGGGTCCTATTCTAGGATTCTCTATGAATCGTGTTTTATCACCAAACACATGGCATATATCGGACACCCCCGTGAATATCATTAATACGAATATTATTCGAATAGAATGCAACGTAACCACCGGTTCGTACGATAACGGGAAACTGGTTCACACGATACACGAATTCGCGCCCAACGTGTCGCCAGGGTATAAAATATCGGAAACGCCGGCACGAGTCATTTACCTTCCGACCGTCACACGGTCAATGGATGATTTAACGATTCGCATTGTGGACCAGTCGGGACGTTTAATTGATTTTCGAAACGAAGAAATCACGATACGGTTGCACGTTCGTCGAACCATCTCATAACCTCGGTAAAGAAATGTCATGCTAATTCACAATAATACGCCAAGCTTCAAAAACGGTGTATCGTTCCAAAATAATAATAATAATAATAATAATAATAATAATAATAATAATAATAATAATAATAATAATAATAAGGAGAAGAAGAAGACGTGGAAATTAACTGCACGAAACGTTAAATATCTACAATCTTTGGGATTTGTCGTTAACAAGTAATCGCGCGCTCCCGCATCATGTCGTACGAAATTTTCAACATCTCCGAAGCACCAATCTTCGACAATCGAATAACAAAGATCGACCTGCATACCTACAATCCGTACGCCAACACTACGTTTGGAAACAGCGATGAGATAAGAATACCCATTCAACATCAAGACTTGTACACTCTTCCGTGTAAAAGCTTCCTATTCGTGGAGGGAAGACTCAGCCTACCGGGAGGATTGGCCAACGACACGGTAGCTCTAGACAATAATGCGGTAGCGTTTATGTTCGACGAGATACGTTACGAACTGAACGAAGTGGAAATCGATCGATCCAGAAATCCCGGTACAACGACGACCTTGAAGAATTACATCAGTCTAAACATTACGAAGAACAACGCGCTGTCCAACGCGGGCTGGATGTACAGAAACGATGATCAATGGAGGGAAAATCTCATCGCAACGCCTACGATTTTTCGAAATTTCAACTTTTGTATGCCTATGAACACATTGCTAGGCTTCTGCGAAGATTACAAACGCGTTGTAATAAATGCTCGGCACGTATTGATTTTGATTCGCGCGCGCAACGACGCTAACGCGCTACGAAGCTGGTCCGACAATGTGAAACCTGTCCTGGATTTGCATAAAATTCAATGGAGAATGCCGCACGTTTCTTTGGACGAAATACACAAGTTGTCGATGCTGCGTATTCTTGAGAGCGAAAGATCGATCAGCATGAGTTTCCGTTCGTGGGAACTGTACGAATATCCGATGCTGCAAACAACCACGAAGCACACGTGGGCGATAAAAACGGCTCCGCAAATGGAAAAACCGCGATACGTGATATTCGCACACAAACCGAAAGGAAAAATGATTTAAAGAAAAACGCTACCCAATTCGATTCCTGCTTCTTATCCAATATTCGACTTTACTTGAACTCGGAAATGTATCCCTACGACGATTTAGACATCGATTTCGAAAAGGATAAATACGCGTTGCTCTACGACATGTGCGCGAAATTTCAAGAGTCCTATAAAGATAAATTTTAATTTCTTTAAAATAACATTTGTTATACACACCTCTTCTCATCCATGGTATAATCGTAGATACCGCACTCGTCCACACCGCTTCTTGATGGTGGTAGTGATATTGAAATGATTGTTGGATGAGCACCGATCGGCACGTTGCCGCAATTTCTCCCCAGTACATATGGGCAATTTCTTGACCAGAAATGATGCTCCGACATAGCCTTGTCGTTATGCTGCCACCGATGCAATTCGATGTCGCATGCAAAACATGCGACAAAATCGTCCTACCCCAGATAGTAAAATCCTGCGGCTGCAAGCTCCTCCGGCTGAATATATTCAATTGGTCAAAATTCAAAACTTCGAAGCCTATCCTCCTCGCGTCGATAATCCATCATTATCTCTTTCTGCAAAAAAAGGTACCATGGAAATGAAAAATAATAGTAACTAAAAAAGGAAAAAAATACGTTACCTTCCATGAACTACTTCCAAAAGACGCGCTCCTCGCTGAGGGCACAGTGATACTGAGCCGTTGATGGCAATCGCAAGCCTTCTCCTCCTCCTCCTCCTCCTCCTCTTCAAGAAGACGCTGTTAATTAAATAACAATTATTATACATACCTCTTCTCATCCATCGTATCAACACCGATCGGCACGTTGTTACAATTTTTTCTCCCGAGGATATCACCTCGACCAAAAAAAGATTCGCACAGGCTTACGTCTTTCGCTCTATTTCTACAAAAAATGCACCATAAAAATAATTGTAAAAAATAAAAAATAAAGAATAAAAAATAAAAAAAATTACCTTGCTGGTACCAATTGCGAAAGATTCGCACCTCGCTGAGGAGTGCACACAGGCTTACGTCTTTCGCTCTATTTCTACAAAAAATGCACCATAAAAATAATTGTAAAAAATAAAAAATAAACAATAAAAAATAAAAAAATTACCTTGCTGGTACCAATTGCGAAAGATTCGCACCTCCCTGAGGAGTGCACACAGGCTTACGTCTTTCGCTCTATTTCTACAAAAAATGCACCATAAAAATAATTGTAAAAAATAAAAAATAAAGAATAAAAAATAAAAAAAATTACCTTGCTGGTACCAATTGCGAAAGATTCGCACCTCGCTGAGGAGTGCACACAGGCTTACGGCTTTCGCTCTATTTCTACAAAAAATGCACCATAAAAATAATTGTAAAAAATAAAAAAAATAAAGAATGAAAAATAAAAAAATTACCTTGCTGGTACCAATTGCGAAAGAGATTCGCACCTCACTGAGAGCACACTATTGAGGTTCCTTCCGCTTCGAGTTTGAATTAGATGTCCAACAATGAAGCCTGCATGGTGGGTCTATTGGCCCATACTTCGGGTCCGCGGCTAAAATTTCGAATTTGGAGCAACCAAAAGATTCTAAATTCACATGTCGCACGCCAATTTGGCTTAACAAATCCCTCTCAATATGACCCCCCTTATACGCGATTACGGGATCCTTGAAACCGCGAATAAAAAGTTTAACTAACATTCCAATGTGTTTTTGTTTATAATTATCTTGCCCGGAAAATTTTTTGAATGGAATCCCGTGTATAAAACTCGAGACATACCATGCAGATTTCCTGTCAGCATCGCTCAAATCGCTGTATTGGACGTCTAATTCAAACTCATAGCGGGCAGCGTAGCCTGTGGGCACGTTCGCGATCGCCATTTCTTTACAAACAAATATTTTTATGGATATTTAATTCATCCATATCAATGATAAAGTCAACTTTTGACATATGTTAAAATATTTTTCAGTAGAAGGTGCGTGCTCACTTTGTCACAACGATTTGATTTGCTCCGCATTAGGCTTCGTCTATTTATTAACATGCACACATACACTTCTCTCACATCGTTATAATCCATCTCACTCTCTCTCCAAAACGATAAAGTAGAAAAATACATCTCTCCATCCATATCGTTGCAAGATAGCGAAACTGCTGCAAAAGAGAATGCGGTGCAAGAGAAAAAAACCGAGATAAAAAACCTTACTTTAATAAATCTCAACGAGACCAAAATCCTGATATCGCTTCGCAAGCGACTTTCCGGGTAAAGCATCCGCGAGTCTCTCCGGATACAAAACCACAAACTTCTTCGACGTTGCAAACGATTGCAACAATGACACTTTCAAATTCCATATCAATTCCCAACTCAGTAGCGAATAAAATGTTCGATGCAGAGGGAAAGGCAAATATGCAAAAAACAGTAAACGAGAGAGAGAGAAAAATGTCTCTTTCTCTCTGTCCACATCGTTACTGCAAAGAAAAAACTGGGGAAAGGAGACTTCCTAATCATGGAAAGGATGTGGCAACAAACCGTTGCAAGGTGGAAAAAATACATCTCTCTCTCTCTCTGTCCGCATCGTTTTTGCAAGAGAGAGAACAACCGCTGCATCCCCTCTCTCTCTCTCTCTAACTCCCTACAATATTATACCGTCTCTCTCCAAAAACACTTCCTTAACGCGCGCGAGGAACATCGTTTTTGCAAGAGAGAGAACAACCGCTGAATCCCCTCTCTCTCGCTCTCTACAATATTATACCGAGATAAAAAAACGTTACTTTAAGAAATCTAATAAACGAGACCAAAATCCCTGATATCGCTTCGCAAGATAAGCAACTTCCGGGTAAGGCATCCGAGATCACGGCAGGTAATCCGGAGATGGCTGCAATAGCGATCAGAAACCCGGATCTAACCGTGGTTAAGGTGTCTAACTTTTGCGACACGAATATATCCTGTGCTAGCATTTCAGGCTCGTTTGGGAGTTTCTTTCTGATCAGCCAGTACTTCCAATGCTCTGAAGAAGTTGAATCCGGTCTGGCACGATTGGGGAGAGCTCTTAATGCACTGAGGCACAGCCGAGTCATTATCTCTGCCGACGTCAACACAAAATCAACCCTGTGGGGTAGCGCGAAGACGGACGCGAGAGGCCGTAAACTCGAAGAGTTTATCGTGAGCCATGGCTTGGTTGTCTTGAACGAGGCTGGAAACGCTCAGCCGTTTTCCAGCCCTAGTGGACAGTCTTACATCGACGTCACACTAGCTACACTTGATGTATGCGACAAAGTGCGAGGTTGGAAAGTCCGCAAGGATCTGAAGACTAGTGATCACCAAGTGATAGAGTTTTCTTTGAAGATAGGCATTGACGAAACCGAGATACCGGCTCGAAAGCGCAAACAAGTCCGATAAGGCGCTGCTGTAATGCAAGAGGAATCTATCCCCAGTTCCACTGAATAGAGGGGAAGTCGAACATCTTGCACAGAAGATCAAAAGACGATCATCCAAGCGTGTAATTCCTCAATGCCAACCAAGCGATGGCACTCAAAATCCGTCCCATGTTGGACTGCAGACTTGACAAGACAGAAGAGGCGAGTCCGCAAACTTAGACGAGCCTCCCAGAATCAGGCATGTTCGGATAAGCAGAAGGTGGCCACGAGGACCGAGTATCTTAAACAGAGAAAGACCTACAAAGCCGCTATTAGAGCTACTAGAACCTTGCGTCGTTATGTATAAGATCACAAGGCAGAAGATGACCATTGGCGCAGTCGTCTCTAACATTCGTACTGCCCTGGGTTTCACGACAGACTGGGACTCCACCGCTAATTCCAGACGACTCGACCGAGAACGACTCTCTGAATCATGTGCGCGTCAGGAGGGAAGCTGCTTCCGCGCCGGTAAGAGAGAACGCAACTCCTTTCACTCACTCGATGCTTAGCGCGGCGGTCAACCCGACTGAAGAGCGGAAAGTATCTGGACCTTCACCGAATTGAGCCGGAGGTTTCAAAACGCTCGAGTCGAATGATCCGCCATGAACTCCTCCGACTCTACAACGGATGCCTGGAACACGGAATCTTTCCTGCTAGATGGAAATTTAGGTCCATTATTACGAAACTGAAAGGGACTGACAGACCTAGGACGCAGTCCTACAGGCCAATCTGCTTACTCTCGGTAGTAGGTAAAGTCTTGGAGAAGCTGATCGTGATGCGATTAACTAATTTGTTCTGGCACCCAGACTACGCCTCCGATCAGCAATATGGATTCAGGCCGCAGCGATCCATGACTGATGCCGTGGTAAAGCTGAGGGAGCTTGTGTCCAGTCGTGAAGAAAAGTATGTCATGGGTCTGCTCTTCGACATCGCTGAAGCCTTTGACAATGTCTGGTGGCCGAGCATACTCAACGCAATGAGGAAGAAAGTCAACAAAGGTTGTCCACACGGATCGATTCTCGGTGCGAGCTATGGGAACTGAATCTTCGATAAGGTTTTGCGTCTCCTATCGAACACCGGGCCTTCTTGCGGGCTCGTAGCCTATGCAGACTATCTGCTCGTCCTGGTCTACGCGAATAACAGTGCAGATCTAGAAAGCATTCTCCAATTGGTGGCGGACATCATTTCTCGCTGGTGCGACCAGCAAAAATTGTCGATGTCTGCAGCCTAAACCAAGGTGGTGTTCTTGAAAGGCTAGTTCAATAGAGAAACGCTGCCTTTTGTAAAAGTAGGTGATCGGAGTATCGCCAAGAAAGATTCCGTGAGGTATCATAATGTGTACTTCGATTACGGACTGGAAACTCATTCCCATGTTGAGTACTTGAGTGCTAAGTCTGTGCGAACGCTGAATACGCTAGCAAAGATTGCCAAGTCGAACTGGGGATTGAGACATCGGGCCATGCGTACTATATATATGTACCGCAGACTGTCCCTTCCAATCGTAACGTATGCTGCTGCGGGCTAGGCAGACCATCTTACCTCTGGGACGAGTATGTTGCTCACTCCTTCATGCCCTGGTCAAGTTTTACAACCTATTAGTGCAGTTCGGATCCTACACAACACAATTGGGGGGGGGGGGGGGGGGTAGAACCACTCTCATACCAAAACCAGGTAAAGATTCTAAAGATGTGCAAAACCGGCGGCTTATTGCTATAGAATCGCTACTGGGTAGGATATTTTCTCGCCCACTAGAAAAAATATTACGAACCAAAATTACGAACAGCACTAGACAAAAGAGATTCACAAAAAAAAGGATGGTTGTAAGCTTAACATTTCCATATTGGCCAGGGTCATGAGAGTGACGAAAGAGAAAACAGGTGACGTGGTGACTATCATCAATACAGCCAAAGCCTTTGATACCGTCCCCCATTCAGCTAAGGAGAATAGGCTGGTGCTTAAGGGCATTCCGGCAATCATCAGAAAGTATATTAGGGACATGTACGATGACTGGTCCTGAACAGAGGGGTCAAGCAGACCTTTAGCATCATAGCCGACTCATATAATGAAGACCACAGACGAGACAACGGAGGGCGTTATGATGGGTGACGAAAATGTTTCTATCTCGGCCTTTGCTGACAATCCGGTGCAGGTGGCCGAAGAAATGGAGGTAGCAAGAAAAAAAAACAGAATAACTCCATAGCTACCAATGCACCACCTTTCAAATCGTCCGTAAAAAATACCCCGGGCTC
The DNA here is from genome assembly GCF_051020955.1 of Megalopta genalis. NCBI lineage: Eukaryota > Metazoa > Arthropoda > Insecta > Hymenoptera > Halictidae > Megalopta > Megalopta genalis. The sequence continues at coordinate 8,040,230 of NC_135022.1, forward strand.
AGATTTTTTTTCTAGCAGGACTAGTCAACAAGATTTCCCAACACAAATTTCATCTTTCCTGCAAAACACCAATTGATCAACTAACAAACAATTTAGGACTGATAAGTGGTTTATATATCTATACGAACACACCACCCCACGGTTATGGCTCCCAGGGACCAAAAGTTGTTGAGACTGTCAACCGAGCTTTGCATATAACAAGAAAAAGAGTAACAAAGTGTTGGAGATTAATGGATACAATATTGAGAGATTAAATTGGGAGGTAGAGGATGGTGACTTTCCGATGAATGAGACTCATGCAAATTTTATGCCGGACGAGTTGAAGAAAATGGCCATGATATTTCTCCAAAATAACATTTCAGCCATAGACAGTTGTGTTGAAAGGACCATGGAACATGCCTTGCATACTAATTCAGACATCTTAACAAAAGGTAGACAAACACTTGATTGTTTCACTCACCAAAGTGTAGCAGCTAGCGTTGCTTATAAACGAATGTATGATTTCTATAGAAATACTTTTTCAGTGGGCTCCATAAGTTGTTTGGAATGGATCAGATATTTCTTTTTGGCTATGCAAGAAAAAGAGTTAACGGTACCTGCAATAATTGAAACTACAAGTATAGAAGAAAAATATGATAGAGTGCTCAAAATGAGAGTTCAAAAGGAGAAAAAGCATAGTAAATGGGTAAATAAAACACTAACAGGTGAAGCTTGTAGGAAACAGATGATGGATTACGCTAGATCATTTGCTTCTTATTTAAAACACAAAGAAGGAGGGAAATTGAATAGAAGAGCTATAGCGTCAGCAAACATGATTCTTCGAATTTTCTTATACATCATAGAAGATTTTCACTTATCATTAGGGAAAATTATTCAAGGCTCCACTATTTCGGTAGGAGGGGAAGAAAAGAAAGCAAAGATAATAAATAACTTAGGAGATATAGGCTTGTCCGAAACTGGTACAGTTGTTGAGATCCAAGGAACAAAAGATGCAACTAAATGGAATGAATGTCTATCACCAACAGCTTTTGCCATGATGCATAAAGTCTTCTTTGAACCTCAAATTCGCTTGCACTTAGGTCTCCCTAAACCCTCCGAATTTGCACTCATTTTTCAGGAAATAGCATTATCAGCTCATTTGATTAGGGCTGTAAAAAGAATACAAATGGGTGTTGGGCCGATCGCTGTCAATGATTTTTACTACAATAGGTTAAACTGGAACACTGATTCTTTAGATCGATTTAACTTAGAAACTAAAAATTGGTTGAAGGACACCAGAGAAAGAATAGACACAGAAAACTACTTGGAAGCTAGCCCTGGCATGCTCATGGGAATGTTAAATGCAGGAAGTACGACATTAGGTTTATTAGCAACAGGATATGCCTTAGATCACAAAGCCCAACAAGCTAAAACTCTCCGATCAAGTGATGATTAAACTACAATTTATGTTGGGGCAGACACTCAATCCCTCATTGAATGTATAGAGATAAATCGAAGAGCTTTAGCAGCAATAGGAATTAATTTGAGTTTGGAAAAGACTTTCTTTTATGAAAAATTTTATTCAGAGTACACTTCATGGTATCAAGACCAAGGTTTTGTAAGTCAATTTGGAGTCGAGACTAGTGCTATTAGACCTCAGGGAAAAAATCCTCCAGATGACTTTTACAGTGTAGCAAAAGGGACAGCGACCAGCTTAAGTACTTTGACTTTAAACCATATAGGATCCCTGGGATGCATGCAACTGTCATTTAGCGGAAATAGCTTTTAGAGAGACACACACTCAGTGTGAGGAGGACGAAATATACTTAAGAAAAATTTGCAACCCAAATAACCCAGTTGCTCCAGAACCACTTGAGGATATTACTTATTCAAAAGATACAGGTAGATTAACCACAAGTGAAATTGAGACGCCTAGAACAATTTTTCATTATATGAAAAGGTCCAATCGCACGGTGAATAACTCAATGAAAGAGCAAATGTTCAAAACTGAGAAAATTAACGCTGAAACAACAAAACTACACCACACAAGTCCTCACTGGACATGGGAATTTTCGTTCGCGCCTCTTCGCGTACGGGGTTGCCGACAGTGAGGCGTGTGGGTGTGGTCACGGGTCGGACACGGTAGACCACTTCCTTCTCCACTGCAAGGACTTCGACCCGCAGAGAGAGGCTCTGCGGGACATGACCCCTAGCGGAAGCTGGAAATGGCCTGAGGCGGCACAACACTTCGTGTCGTCAGAAAAGGTCTTCCAGGTATTCGCATCCTTCTGCCGGGAAACCCTTTGGTTAAAGGGCTTCCGGTAGGAAAAATCCTGATTCCAACACCCATCCCGATTTCCTAGGTCTTCGCTTAGTGGACGCGAGTCGTCGCGTCACGAGTTCGCCTCCCCGTGGTTCCCCGTGGGCGCCAGCAGATGGATGGAAACTGAAATTCGCTGGCGGCTAAAGAACTCGTCCATTGTAAACGTCTCAATGGCACGTGCGGATTTTTCCTCGGCCCTTTCCCTTGAACGTGGGGCCGCTGGAAGTAGATGGAAATTTAGTTGTGTATGCCCGAACGGGCGAGGAAGCATATCCGCGTCACCTTCGTGGTGGCCGGATTCACACTAAACTGTCCCTATCTACGTGGCGCAGGGCGCTGAACACAGGCAGAAAGGCGGGTAGGATACGGCTTGCCGGGTCCTATTCTGCTGATTCCTTAAGTACTAGGCGTTGTAGAGTAGCGACTACACGACCCCGAAGCGCTAGCCGACCAATGCTGGAGATGCGGTGTCTCCGAACATGGTATTAGCGTAGCTACGACAGGTCCTACCAGTCAGCCTTCTAAATACTGGTACCTCGGGTGTCGGCGTGCCCACGAGGTCCCGGCCATCTGGCTCGGGATACCTCGGGCCGGCAGTGGGTAGGCCCATCGAGGGGGCAGTGGTAAATGGCTAAAGCTGGCCAGAGGCTCTTTCCTTTCCTTTCCTTACCTCTTCCCTCCCTCCTTGTTCTGTCCCCCTCTCAATTTGTTAGGAGCCTCGACGGGTGAGCTGCGGTATTCAGCTCGGGAACCGACCTGCTGAGCCGGTAGAGCATAGAAAGGACTCGGCACCACCAGTTGTCTGCTGACGAGAGTCCGCGTCCTCGTAGTAACTGGTAGCTCCTGCATGGCTTGGCATGTGGGAGCGCGCTTATTGAGCGTATCTCAATTCCGCGCCCATGGGGGCCGTGTGGATAAGCCTTTGGGCAGGTGCCGCACGTAAAAATCACTAGAGACTTCTGTCCCTATCTACGACTGTCGCCGCATGAAGAAGAGGGTACTCTAGGACACTGACTCCGAGACCGTTGCCACCTCTGACCAGACCTTCCGACCGCCAATGGAGATCAGCCGGAAGAAGACAAAGAAGAAAAGGAAGGACAAACAACCGACCCAGGACCAGACACCAGAGCGATCGCCGGACAAAGCGTCAGAGGAGGACACCAATGCGGTCGCGTTCAGGGCAAGCGCGGCCAAGGCGTACCGGCAGCTCATGCATACCATCACGTTGCCGCAGAACGAGATCTCGCCCTCCGTGGTGCACGCCCTGTGCACGCAGGCTACCAAGTTGCACGACTACCTGGTAAAAATGCTTGTGTATTGCAGTAAGCTGGAGGGATGCCTCGATGAAGCCGAGCAGCAGACAAAGGCGCACTCGCGCTCCTGCCAGGCCCTCCAGGAGCAAGCCGCCGCCGTCGCCGTCGCAGCCGCCGCCACCACAAGGAAGCCACCCACGTACGCGGAGCGGGTTGGGGTCAAGTCGGCGATTGCTGCGAGGTCAACCCAAAAGCAGGACCCGCCGAACGTCGTAATCATAACACCGACGGACCAGACGAAGTTCGACGACAGCGACAAGACCAAAGAGGCCGTCTTCCAGCTGGTGTCCCCAAGGTCCCATGACCTCCGGATCAAGGGAATTCGGAAAACCCAGGGCTCCGGCGTCGCCCTGGTCACGGCCAATAGGTCTGATGTCGCCACCCTCATGGCCGACGACAAGCTCCGAGCCGCTGGACTGGTTGTGGCCCCTGCGCCGAAGAGGAACCCCAGGATCATCATGTTCGACGTTCCCCGGACCCAGGACGATAAGGAAATCGTCGCAGACGTAGCCGATCAAAACCTCGGGAAGGAAGAGGCCGCCACGGTCAAGAAGGAGATGAACCTGGTGTTCAAGAGTGGAGACAGAGACAGGTGCAACCTGGTGTTTGAAGTCTCCAGACGCGCCCGCAACCTCCTGGTGCCCAAGGAGAGGCTTTACATTGGCTGGAGATGCTGTCGAGTCCAAGACCGCCTCACTGTGACGAGATGCTACAAGTGTCAGGGCTTCGGACACCCAGCTAAATTCTGCAGGGCAGAAAAGGAGGTCTGCGGCCACTGCGCCGAAGCGGGACACAATTTCAAGGCGTGCCCGAAGAAGGACTGGCAAGCCACCTGCGCCAACTGCTCAAGGGCAGGAAAGAGCTCCGCACACTGTGTCACGAGCAAAGACTGCCATGCGTACATCACAGCCATAAATCTGTCGCTCACACGCACGGATTATGGTTATTAAGCCCCACACCAAAAGCATCCCGGGCATCACGATCATGCAACACAACATGAGGCGCTCGCGTCTGGTGTCGCTGGAGGTCGACAAACTGATGGCGGACAACAGGCGCATCGACATCCTCCTGGCGCAGGAGCCCTACTGCGCCAGAGGGAGACTCGTGGGCATTAACTCCTCAGCCACGATCATCACCGGGGCGAGAGACGGCGCGGAGGCCATGGCAGCTGTCGTCGTGCGTAACCCCAACATAGCGGCGCTCAAGATTGCGCACCTCAGTGACGAGCACTGTGTCTGTACGGAAATCACCGGCCCCTTCGGCCGCCTGTACGTGGCCTCGGTCTACTTCCAGTGCTCGGACAGCGTGGTCCCGTACCTGGACAGAGTGGACAGACTGGTAGCCCTGCTTCCGGGACAGAAACTGGTTCTGGGGGCCGACGTGAACTCCCAAGAGCACCCACCGCACCGGACGGACGAGAGGGGCGAACTTCTCGAGGACAGGATCGCACAGTGGGGCCTAACGGTCCTGAACGAGCCTGGCACCTCACTTACCTACAAGTCCCACAGAGGCGCCTCAAATATTGACGTCACGCACGCCTCGGGCTGGATCCTCCCGATGGTCAGGGACTGGGGCGTCAGGGAGGGATGGACTGCCAGCGACCACGCTGTCATCCTACTGCGTCTGGGACCCGACGGGGTCGCCCCGAGCCGCGGGCGGGACGGGAGGTTCAACGTCGCCGCGGCCGACTGGAAGCGCTATCGGAGCGCCCTGACCGAGCTGAGGAGGGGCCAGGACTTGACTGGACAGCTGAGCGCCGACCTTGGGATTGCGCGGGCCGTGCGTGCGATACAGGACCTGGTGATCGCGGCATGCAGGGCCGTGATGAGGACCAAGACTCTTCGTGCTAGAACTGCCCCTTGGTGGACCCCCGAGCTCAACAGAGCGAAGAGGGCCACGTACTCGGCCAGGAAGCGATACCAGCGGGAGACCAACCCGGACCTGAGGTCCGAGAAGAGAGCGACCTACCTGCGGCTTAGGCGCTCGTACCAGGACTCGGTCCACGAGGCGAAAAAGGCCAGCTGGCGGTCTTTCGTCACGGACGCTGGCAACCGCGACCCCTGGGGCGTGGTTTACAAGCTCTGTACGAGGAGATTCACCCCCGACATGGCCCTGGCAACCACGGGCGCGACTGACGTCGCCCCAACATGGGGAGCCTCCGCGAGGGCCCTCCTTGACGCCCTCGTGCCGGACGACACCCCGGACACCACTCGGGAGCAGGAGCACCGGCGCGCCGAGGCGCTCACCCCTGCATCTGCGCCGGACACGCCCCCGTTCACGGAGGGGGAGCTTCGGGTCGCGGTCTCGGGCATGAGGAACGGTAAGGCCCCCGGCATAGATGGTATTGAGGTGGACGTCCTCAAGGCCTCGTACGGGATCATGCACGGTGACCTCCTGGAGGTTTACAACGCGTGCCTCCGGCGCGGAGTCTTCCCCGGACAGTGGAAGATCGGCTCCATTCGCGCCCTCCTGAAGGGACCTGGCAGGGACGCCGGTGACCCGGCGTCGTATCGGTCGATTTGCCTCCTGCCGGTGCTGAGGAAGTGCTTCGAGAGGCTCCTCCTCAAGAGGCTCGAACCTGTGCTGCTGGACCCCCGACACGCGAGCGCGGACCAGTACGGGTTCAGGACTGGGAGGTCGACGACGGCGATTTTAGGGTCTTGAATGCAGCCCTCAGATCACCTTGATATCATTAATATGACGTCAAAAGATAGTAATCCTACTGTTAGTACTGTTGGCCAAGCAGTGATGGCTGGCAGCAATCGGGAAGGCATGGAGCGGCTCGCTTCAGAAATGAGGCGAAGTTCCGCCCGTCGCACAATGCCCCGTGGCCGAGGGTCAGGAGGTCGTTTGCGACATCAAAGAGGCAGAGTTGACAAATTAAGAGAAGAAAAGGGAAATGCAGCGAGTCATGATCTCGCGAAGGCACAACACACCAAACTATATCCTGGTGTTGCGTCAGCCCAATCAGCGGCTGAACGTCTGGAAACGACAGCTACCCTAAGAGCGATCACAATATGTGTAACAACACGTTCTATGGGATTTGGAACAGTTAATACTTTTATTGCTTTATTGGACTTACATACTGTTCCAGTCAGAGGCACGCTTTACCAGATGTATCGCCCCCCCCCGTGTCCACTACCTTGTCGTGGTGGGGGGCTTCGTGCCCTAATGATCCTCAAGGCTGTGCCAGCGGGGAATTTATTCCCTGGCAGGTTCTACCTAGCTGGAGTGGCTTGAGGTGAGGGGCCTACTAAAGTCGGACACATACCGTAAACCTGTGGTCATGTTTTACAGGAACGGAGGTTTTGCCTTAGCCGGCCGGGCCGCGAGGATGACAACCTCTCTAAAAAATCCCTAGCCCCAAGCAGTGTTGCGCGGTGAAGAGGGCGTAGCTGGAGTAAGCGCCAGCTATGGTTGGTGGGTGCACCAATCGTTAGCGGACAACCCCGGGGTACCTGGCGACCCCCCGGGCGTATTAGCCTTCCCGGGTATGGCGGCTCTACCCGGGGTGACCTCCTTTCCGACCACACTCGTGGGATCGATTATGGATTCATTTACAAACAAAACAGGGGAGGGGGGTAACGAGCGTGAGGGGGAGGCGTGCGAGGCTATCGTGCGCCTCGAGAGATATGTGGAGCCGGTGTCGCGGGGGCATTCTGCCACACGCGGCACAAAGAGGCCTGCGGCGGGCCTTGGCGATTGCGATGGGGGGGGGGAGGAGTCGGACTTCTCTGTCTCCTCCCACCACTCGACGCAGAGCGTCCCGGGCACCTCTTCTACAAGGAAGAGAGGCCGGCCACCGTCGACTGGTGTGTGCGTTGATCTCCGCGAGGCCAAACGTAAACAGGCTGAGGCCGACAAAAGCCTCATCGCGGGCATCTTTGACCCGGTTGCTCCGGGGCCGAAGCCCGCGAGATCGGGCGACCCGCTTCCAGACGAAGTGGAGGTCGCTGCGGATTTCCGCAACCGCCCGACGCGAGACGTAGCGGCGGCGGTGATGGAGAGCCTGGGCGACGTCGCGAGGATTTCTGCCGCGACGATGGGGCTAAAGGCCAGCGCGGTCCGATCCCTGCGGGCGGCGGCACTGAGCAGCCGGGTGGGTGTTGCGAAGCTGGCGATCAGGTCAGCTCCCAACGCTACCCGGCTGTTGGAGGCCGAAAATGCTCTGCTGAGGGAGTAGATGACGGAGCTGCGGGCCGAGGTCGCCCGACTCCGTCAAGCGGTGGAGGTGGGGCCGGTTGTTGCCGGGATGCCTCCGCCGCTGCCCCCTGGGGGGGGGGGGCACAGGGCTGCTGCCGGTTATCGGCGCTCGGGGACCCCAGTCCCCTGGGCGAGGAGGGTCCTCGCCCCCACCCGCGGCTGTGCCAGCAGACTTGCTGGCGCAGATCGGCTCCCTGATCGATGCCAAGCTGGCATCGTTCAGGAGGGAGCTGATTCCGCGGGTGCGGGACCCGCGATCGGTGGCACCTGTGCCACCCGCCCCCCCTCTGCTGATGGACAGAAGAGCGGGGAAAAAGGGTGGCAATAAGGGAGGGGCTGTGGCCGCTAGGGCGGCCCTGGCGCAGCCCACTCAACCTCGGGCCGCCCCTGCTGATGCGATGCCTTCCACCACGCCTCCAGTGCCTGAGGTGTGGTCCAAGGTGGTTGGCCGGAAGGCCAAAAGGGCTGCCAAGGCTGCTCCGACAGGGAGGGCAGCCAAGCGGGTGGCATCGGCTGCCCCCGGGAGGGCTCCTCTGCCGCCGCGTCCGCCCCGTACGGCTGCCGTCACGATAACGGTGCCGGCCGGCGGGGCGATGACCTACGCTGAGGCGATGACCACTGTGTGGTCCAAAGTGGACCTGGCAGAGATTGGCATCGCCTCATTGAAGCCCAGGAGGGCCGTGACGGGGGGGATTATTTTCGAGGTCCCCGGAGCAGATGGGGCTGCAAAGGCCACTGCCCTTGCGGTGCTTGTGGACTACCTCCGGGACCGCTCGGCGGTTCTCATCGGCAGGCACGAGCGGGTCAGCAAGGCGGCCACTAAGGGATGCCTCCAGGGCTCAATCCTGGGACCGGGACTATGGAACCTGGTCTTCGATGACCTGCTCCGGGAGCTGCGGAGCGCCGGGACCGGATTCGTGGCGTATGCTGATGACCTACTGGTCATAGTCGACGGGGACAGCCGCGCCCACCTTGAGCGTGCCGGTCAGACGATCGCGACCACCATCGAGGAGTGGTGCACAAGGGAGAAACTCGCACTGTCCCCCGGCAAGTCCGAGATGATCCTGTTCAGGGGCTCGCTGGACGTCAGGAGGCCGCCGACCATCAGGGTCGGGGGAAGGCAGGTGCGCATGGTCAGATCTGTCCGGTACCTGGGCGTGCATTTCGACGAGCGTCTGAGGGTCAGCACACACGCCAGGGCTATTAGGACCAAGACCATGGAAAAATTCGGCGCCTTGCTTGCCGTGGCCAGGCGAGACTGGGGCCTTAGACTCAGGTGCACGCTCACCCTCTACCGGGGTCTCTTCGTCTCCATCGCAACGTATGCGGCCGCGGCGTGGAGGGACCTTCTCACCGTGAGGGACAGGCTGGAGCTGGCCAGGGCCCAGCGACTTGTTCTGCTCAGGATGGCGTCGGCATACAGGACTGTGTCGACGGACGCGCTCCCGGTTCTGCTGGGCGCCCCCCCCCCCCACCCATTGACCTGAAAATCAAGGAGGCCGATTGCAGGTACAGGCTGCGGCGCGGTTTGGACACGGCCTCAGTGGTGCCCACGGTGGCAGTGGACCCGGACGCGGGGGGGGGTGCGCTGGAGGCCATCAGGGGAGCCCTCCTGGAGGAGTGGCAGGCAAGATGGACCGGGAGCACCAAGGGAAGGCACACCTTCAGTGTCTTCCCAAATGTAGAGGCAAGGCTGGGAGCCTGGTGGGTTAAGCCCAACCATTACGCCTCCCAGTTCCTAACAGGACATGGCGACTTCGCGGCCAAGCTTCATCACCTTGGCATCGCCCCGTCTCCGGCCTGCGGATGCGGCTTCAGCTCGGAGGATCCGCTTCACACCCTGATGGACTGCCCGCAACACGCGGAGGAGAGGATGGGCCTGCGGGTGCGCTGCGCGGCCCTCGGGATTGAGTGGCCGCCGACCCTCTCCGCCCTCGTCACCGAGGACATTTACGGGGAGTTCATGGCCGCGGCGCGCGGTATCCTGCGCGCGAAGGAGCGTCCCTGGGGGGTGCCGACCAGGGGAAGACCGCCCACGGCAACCGGGAGGGAACAACACCAATCCACCACCATGACGACCAGATCCACCACCAGCAGATCCGGGCCGCCGCCCGATCCGGATCCCTGAGGAACAGCGCCGGCAACCCAACCCCATACACCGCAACACAACAACAACACCACAACACACGCACGTATGCATCACCAAACAGGCATACGCACGCAAGTACACACACACACACACACACACACAACCCACACCAGCCCCGACCGCGGTAGCAGGCAACACCTCGGTGTTGATGCGGTGGGGCTTCGTCGGCAACTGTCTCGACTGAAGCCAACCTGCACGGGATCAGGCGAAAGCATGCGACTCTACCTCCCCGTGGGCCCCGCTGGACAGCGCTGGCCGGCGCCAAGCGACGGCCAGGGCTGACTAAATGAGTCGCTTCCTACTAGGTAAATCCAACTTGTCCAATGAGGCGTACTGCCGAGGGCAGGATTTTTCCAAGCCAATCCTGGCATAACATCTAGCCAGCGGTTCACCTGGCGGCGGCTCGCTGGAGAGTGGCGGCCAAATAACATCTGGCCGGTCCAAGCCGATATGGGCGCAAGCCTCGGGCGCGGCCGGGTCGACTCTCGACCCATGGACCACAGTAAACTGTCCCTATCTACACCCTTACCTCTCCCCTCCCTCCTTGTTCTGTCCCTCCCTCAAGTTGTTGGGGGCCTCGACGGGTGAGCTGCGGTATTCAGCTCGGGAACCGACCTGCTGAGCCGGTAAAGCATAGAAAGGGCTCGGCACCACCAGTTGTCTGCTGACGAGAGTCCGCGTCCTCGTAGTAACTGGTAGCTCCTGCATGGCTTGGCATGTGGGAGCGCGCTTATTGAGCGTATCTCAATTCCGCGCCCATGGGGGCCGTGTGGATAAGCCTTTGGGCAGGTGCTGCACGTTAAATCACTCAAGACTTCTGTCCCTATCTACTGGTCTCCAAAGTCCAATCCCGCCTCCACGCGGCGGAGACCGGGCAACGCAAGTCTGTATTTGCGGCCAGAAAGGGCTATGGCACCCGCCCTGCCTAGTCTCATCCTTCCCTATCATAGATTCCTCCTCATCACGGTTTTGTGGAGCTGAACGGCCGCGGTGCTTGCGTGAGGTGCTTGACCCCCGCTACCGTAGCTGGCGAAGCTCTGCCACGCCAACCGCAACTTGCTTATCCACCCTAGACGGGCACCAACCATGGGCAGCCGCCTAGAACACTACCAACGAGCAAAGAATAGCTGTCACTCGCCAACCTAGCACGCTGCATAATCATTGCTGTCGTGTGGAAAAGGGGGTGATTACATGTGGCAGAGTGCCGTCGCTGCGGAGGGCAGTGGCGGGCACCCACCGCCGCGGTCGAGCGGCGAAGCAAAACCCTCCCAAAAACCTATATACACAGTTGGAGTAGGTAGTACGGCCTACCCAACTCAAAATAAACTTGAACACTCCTTACACGGACACGGAGTTAAGACTGGGTCTTCCGTACCCAGCCTAATGAACGATGAGCGAAGGCGGCGATTTACCCACGTTCGGACCCCTCGTAGGTGTTCCGTCGGGGGGTAGGTAATCATCATTGTGTATGCCAACATTGGCGAGGAAACATATCTGCGCCACCTTCGCGGTGGCCAGATTCACAATAAATGTCCCTATCTACTCCCCTTTTAAAATTTATTAATCGGGTATCCGGAAGGAGAAATACACCATAATGTCTCAACGAAAAGAATTCGTACCCCGTGGAAGGGGCCAGAGTCGTGGCCGAGGGCGCGGCTTTGCGATGCGACGCAACGATCGTGAACAATTTTATAATGATCGTAGTGGTGAAGAAAAGCGACATGAACGCCCTAGAGCTCCTAAACCCAGGCCTTTGGCGAATGTACGCTCACCACGCGTCGAGGGGGAGAAGGTTGCTGGTGCACCTAAACCTACGCACCTAGCCACTTCGGGTACTGCTCCGAAGAATGACCCGCTCCATTTGGAGTCTTTGATTCCAGTAGTGGTGTCGGAGGGCAGACCCCTCGTCAAAGAAGAAAATGTATATCCATCATTTTCTGGACTACCTGGGATAACTTCCCAATTACATCAAACTATTTGTTCTATTGATAATGGATTTAGTAGACGAGTCCCTGAGTCAGCTTTCAGTTATTATTGCGGTGCAATTACTTTTTCTCGCTTACTTAAATTGAAGAAATTGACTGGAGCTTTTACGACTCCTGAAGAAGATGCATTTATGGACGCAATTTATACTGCCAATTTGCAAGTCCCTGCACTGTTGAATTACTATCTATCAGCGTTTGGTGATATAAAACTTAACGCGGACGGGATGTTCACGTTAAGTTTAAGAAAATTAATTATGCCACCTCTGAAGATGATAACTCAGTTGGTTGGTTTGGAAAAGTGAACGGTAGGAATCACTGGATGTATGCAGCTTATCCCTGCCTTCCAGTGTATTTATCTCGTGTCCCCAAAGTGACATTGTATATACTGCCGATCGAGACATTGATGATCCCTTTTGGCGATTGCCATTAGATATGGAACCCGAGGATGTTGATAATGTACATCCTGGTCATCTAACACGAAATCTTCTGGGCTATGGCCCAGCTAGAAAATTAACACCGATACAGACCCAATGGTTACAAGAAGCCGGATGGAGTGAAGCCGGCGATTACAGCACCGATATTGATACTATGGCCTTGATGATGCCTCTCGTCTTGGCTGTTCAGACTGAGTTACAGTCTGTAAAGATTAAGCTTGTACCATTAGTTGCCGATATTGCTGGCTCCGTTGCCCAATCGGTAACTATCCAGACATCACCTGGCTCTACTGCTATACTTGAGCCTAGATTATCTATGATTGCCTTATACGGCTGTGAGATACCTGGTAACATAGTTGTTGCCTCTAAGAGTGTTCGACCATTACAATATCATATTGTTGATGATGAAGAAGTAAATAACTGGTCAATTTATGAATGGGAGGACTTTAGCTCCGTTCCAGTAGCTTGGCAAGCTACTATTAACACTTTATATGATTCTTGTGGTTCGCTTCTTAGACTTCAGATGTATAGAACCGCACCCTTCACACCTCATGCGGAAGTGTTGAAGTTGTGCAATATATTGCACGCTACAGAGTAGCTTTGATATAGTTATGGGTTTATTTCAAGGGAAAATAAGCGACTCAACAATGCGGACCCCGACACCACAGCACCATCCCCCCTGCTGCTCCTCCTAACATTCAGCCAGGAGCTTGCCGAGAGCCTTCCTGAAGAAGATGCCAAGCACTTCAAAGGGCTAATCAAAAAGGCCTACACCTATACAGAGAACTTGATCGCAGAGAACAACTCCCTGAGGACCAAAGCCTGCGAACGCGACACGATCGAGGGAAGACTCGACAGCCTCGCAAAAATCGTGGGGAACGTGGTAAACACGGTAAACACTCTGAGGAGAACTGTCAATCAAGCACAAACAGCTCCACCTCCCACCACCTACGCCAGCGCCACTAAGATAACGCCAAAAAACCACAGGGCAACAATAACACCAAACAGATTGTGGCCACTGTCTACCCTACGGAAAATACCCCGACCTCCAGCAGCGATAACACTAAGGCAGCCATTGTCAACTCAATTGCCCCGGCAAAGGAGAACATAAAAATACGCAACCTTCGCAAAATCAACAATAACGGAATATTAATCGAAACGGAAACAAAGGAAGACCTCGATAAGATCCTGCAGAACAAAGCGTTGCCCAAAGTTGGCCTGAAGGCGGACCTCCCGCTGAAGAAGAGACCGCGCATAATAGTGTACGGAGTGCCCAATACCGTCGAAGAAAGTGCTATACTCAGTGCCCTCAAAAAGCAGAATCTCGAACACCTGACAGAAGAGGACTTCCAGAAGAAAATAAAAATCCTCTACAAAACAGACGACAGGTCCAAGGACACCACCAACTGGATCCTTGAAACATCACCCGATATCAGAGAAACTCTTTTCGCCGTCGGACGCATCTTCATTGGATGGCACTCCTGCGCGGTTCGTGACTACAACATAGTCAGCAAGTGTTACAAATGCCAGGCCTTTGGCCACACATCCAGGTATTGCAGGGCTACAATCGAGACGTGCGGACACTGCGCTAGCGATGGGCACTCCTTCGACAAATGCCCCAACAAAAGCAGCCACCCCACTTGCATCAATTGCAAAAGGGTGAACAAAACGTGCGACCACTCATCCAGAAGCAAGGACTGCCCTGCATACCGGTACGCCATGGAGGTTAACTCAAGTAGGATCGATTATGATAAGTAAGCCATCAACGAATTCCAACACAGGAACCGTAGGGAGCAACACTCTGCAACCGAGGAAAAGCCGTGTCTCCAATATTAGAATAGGCCAAATCAATGCTAATAATAACAGGACGGTTATGGACGAGCTGAGGTCGATAGCCTCGAACAAAAGGTTGGACATCTTAGCTCTCCAGGAGCCGTACATGCAACAGAATTCCAGATCCCTAAACACGATGGGCATCACTGCACAAGTGGTGACCGACACGAAAAAATTTTCAGACGTACAATCCAAAAATCTCATAAAAACCGCGATAGTAGTAAACAACCCGGAGTTCACCACGCTGAAGATCGAGCACCTCTGTAACACGCACTTTGCTTGTGCGGAAATAACAGCTGGTGACCTCGGGTTCTATGTGGTTTCCAGTGCTCAGATTCCATCTCACAATACATTGACCACCTTGATGGAATATTGTCCAGCCTCCGAGGGAAAAGTGTCCTAGTCCTCGCAGACATAATCGCGAAATCCACCCTTTGGCACAACCATGACACCGACAATAGAGGCGAAGCTGTCGAAGATCTCATCTCACAGCACAACCTCTTCATAGCCAATCAATTATCTAGCGCATGGTCCTCTGATAACACCAGAGGAAAGTCCAACATAGACATAACCCTGGTGGCCGGCCCGCTGGCAAACAGGGTCCACAATTGGGACATACACGACAAGGCGACCATGAGCGACCATAATCTGATTACGTTCCAAATTGAGCACTCAGACGAGAGAGCTCTCGGGCTTCCCACCAACCGGTTTAATCTAAAGCGGGCAAACTGGAAGAAGTTCGAGAGCACTCTCACCTCTGAGCTCACACAAAATTCAAACATCAGTAACGATGCCGACGCTAACACGCAAGTGAAGGAGCTCGAGGACAGGACTCTCATTAAAAGATCTAAACTCAGTAGCTGACAAAATTTCGTAACCACTGAGGGGAACAAAGACGCATGGGGTATTATCTATAAACTACAAACAAAGAAAATACCCATCATGAAAGTCTGCAACAACCTCAGCAACCGAAATGACCACACGCTAACCTGGTGTGACACAGCTGAGCTACTCCTAAACAGCCTTGTCCCGGACGACGAGGTGGAATCTGAGACACAATGGCACAAAAGAGTTAGAACTAGTACCCGGTCCCCTCCGAACTGCAGCAACACCCCTGCGTTCAGTTCAGCTGAAATAAGCGATGCAATAAAAAAGATAAAAGGAAAGAAGGCCCCGGGCATTGACGCAATGGAACCTGAAATTCTGAAAAGATCTTGGCCCATATTACACATGCAAATCAAAAAATTATTTAACACTTGCCTAGAAACAGCTGTATTTCCAGATAGGTGGAAGCGGGGTGAAATCAGAGTCCTATTGAAGAGCTCTGAAAAGAACCCCGCCGTCCCTAAGTCGTATAGACCGATCTGCCTGTTACCAGTCCTTAGCAAAACACTTGAAAGGCTGATCGCAGGCAGACTAAAACACATACTAGACACCCACACATTAGTCGCAGACCAACAATATGGCTTCCGCCATGCCAGATCCTCGGAGGATGCCACTGTTAGAGCCAGGCAAATAACAGCGCAATGCCAAAAACGATACGTCATAGGACTTCTCTTCGATATAGCTGGCGCATTCGACAATGTCTGGTGGCCTTCTATTCTCAATAGCCTAAAGAAACGAAACTGCCCTGCAAATCTGTACGGTCTCATCCAGAGCTATCTCTCGGGGAGATCCGTGCAGATAACCAGCAGGAGCGGCAGGAAAGTCGGCAAAAGCAGCACGAAAGGGTGCCCGCAAGGGTCCGTCCTGGGACCGAGGTTTTGGATCCTGATATTTGACGACCTCCTGAACCTCATAGCCACTAAAAACATCGCTAGCGTCGCATACGCCGACGACCTCATTGTTCTAATTTCTGGGGACTCCAGAAAGGAACTTGAGGTCGAAGGCAACAAGGCGACCAAAACTATCGCAGAATGGTGCCGAGCACACAAGCTCCACCTGTCAGAGCCTAAGACCGAAATGATCCTCCTGAAGGGACTCCTGGACACCAGGCGCCCTCCCACTATCAAAATCGGGAACACATCTATTAAAATGAGGAACGTCGTCAGATATCTAGGGGTAAACTTCGGCCCCAGGTTCAACGTCACCTCACACGTGCAGGAGATCGCGCGGAAGGCTAAGGCCATATTCCAGGGCTTCGCGAGAGTCTGCAAGTCCCACTGGGGGCTTGACTTCGGTACCACCCTAAAGCTGTACAAAGAAGTATTTGTAGCAATAATCTGCTACGCAGCGGCGGGGTGGGCCGACAAGGTCAACACCCACCACCTTAGCAGACTGCAGAGTGCGCAAAGGAATGCGCTACTCAGAGTTACGCGTGCATATAGGACAATCTCCAACGATGCCCTGAGAGTACTGGCCGCGGCTTCCCCGATCGACCTGCTGCTGCAGGAGAGGACTGCGCTATACAACCTCAGGAAAGGCAACGAAATCATAATTGGAGACACGACCATCCCACCAGTCACACACAACACACATACAGACACAGACACCACAACAGCACAAATAACACAACGCATCAAGAAACACACAGTAGATGTCTGGCAGATGCGATGGGACTCTACCCCCAAAGGTAGGATCACCCATCAATTCTTCCCAGACATCCCAACCAGATTACGGGCGAAACTAAAGCCTGACTTCTACAGCACGCAACTGCTGTCTGGACATGGCAAGTTCAACTCCAAATTAAAGGAGCTGAACTTGGCAGAGTCCGACAAATGCAGCTGTGGAAGGCCAGACACGGTTGCACACGTAATCTTCGACTGCCCACTTCACACAGAACACCGGAAAAAACTAGAAGCACAATTCACAAGACAACACCTCCCGTGGCCCTGTGAATTCAAGATGCTTACCGAAACAAAAGTAATCCTACACCTCCAGGCGTTCGCAAAGTTAGCCATGAAAGCACGCGAATAGTACCCGGATAACAATAACAGTCCGCAATCGGCCGATTCCTGGCCTCGCAGGCATCTTGCGCAAGCAAGATGAGCCGAATCGGCCGCAATCAATTACTCATGCATTGCACCTTCGCATTAGCCTGCAAGGGACTGAGCATATGCAATGCATATGCTGACAACCCCGCCTCCACGTGGCCCCCGCTGGTAACACTGCTCTACTCACCTCCAAGCGAGGCTTGCACAGTGGAGCAGTGGCTAAGTGGGTTGTCTCCTGAAAAGGACAGTCCACCTTCCTGATGATCCCCACCATAGGTGATGGAAAGGTTTTTCACAGCACGTCCCCCTCGTACTGGTTTCGCTACACACAACACCGCTAGTATAAGCTGCACCGCAGCTTCGGAATAGCAGAGCCGGCGAAAGCCCTTAAAGCTCACAGTGTAGGCATTCAACTGTCCCTATCTGCTGGTCTCCAAAGTCCAATCCCGCCTCCACGCGGCGGAGACCGGGCAACGCAAGTCTGTATTTGCGGCCAAAAAGGGCTATGGCACCCGCCCTGCCTAGTCTCATCCTTCCCTATCATAGATTCCTCCCCATCACGGTTTTGTGGAGCTGAACGGCCGCGGTGCTTGCGTGAGGTGCTTGACCCCCGCTACCGTAGCTGGCGAAGCTCTGCCACGCCAACCGCAACTTGCTTATCCACCCTAGACGGGCACCAACCATGGGCAGCCGCCTAGAACACTACCAACGAGCAAAGAATAGCTGTCACTCGCCAACCTAGCACGCTGCATAATCATTGCTGTCGTGTGGAAAAGGGGGTGATTACATGTGGCAGAGTGCCGTCGCTGCGGAGGGCAGTGGCGGGCACCCACCGCCGCGGTCGAGCGGCGAAGCAAAACCCTCCCAAAAACCTATATACACAGTTGGAGTAGGTAGTACGGCCTACCCAACTCAAAATAAACTTGAACACTCCTTACACGGACACGGAGTTAAGACTGGGTCTTCCGTACCCAGCCTAATGAACGATGAGCGAAGGCGGCGATTTACCCACGTTCGGACCCCTCGTAGGTGTTCCGTCGGGGGGTAGGTAATCATCATTGTGTATGCCAACATTGGCGAGGAAACATATCCGCGTCACTTTCGTGGTGGTCGGATTCACAATAAATGTCCCTATCTACTGGTCTCCAAAGTCCAACCCCGCCTCCACGCGGCGGAGACCGGGCAATGCAAGTCTGTATTTGCGGCAAAAAAGGGCTATAGCACCCCCGCCCTGCCTAGTCCCATCCTTCCCTATCATAGATTCCTCCCCATCACGGTTTTGTGGTGCTGAACGGCCGCGGTGCTTGCGTGAGGTGCTTGACACCCACTACCGTAGCTGGAGAAGCTCTGCCACGCCAACCGCAACTTGCTTATCCACCCTAGACGGGCACCAACCATGGGCAGCCGCCTAGAACACTACTAACGAGCAAAGAATAGCTGTCACTTGCCAACCTAGCACGCTGCATAATCATTGCTGTCGTGTGGAAAAGGGGGTGATTACATGTGGCAGAGTGCCGTCGCTGCGGAGGGCAGTGGCGGGCACCCACCGCCGCGGTCGAGCGGCGAAGCAAAACCCTCCCAAAAACCTATATACACAGTTGGAGTAGGTAGTACGGCCTACCCAACTCAAAATAAACTTGAACACTCCTTACACGGACACGGAGTTAAGACTGGGTCTTCCGTACCCAGCCTAATGAACGATGAGCGAAGGCGGCGATTTACCCACGTTCGGACCCCTCGTAGGTATTCCGTCGGGGGGTAGGTAATCATCATTGTGTATGCCATCATTGGCGAGGAAACATATCCGCGCCACTTTTGTGGTGGCCGGATTCATAATAAATGTCCCTATCTACTCCTATTCCAACACCCATTCCGATTTCCTAGGTCTTCGTTTAGTGGACGTGAGGCGTTGCGTCACGAGTTCGCCTCCCCGTGGTTCCCCGTGGGCGCCAGCAGATGGAAGGAAACTGAAATTCGCTGGCGGCTAAAGAACTCGTCCATTGTAAACGTCTCAATGGCACGTGCGGATTTTTCCTCGGCCCTTTCCCTTGAACGTGGGGCCGCTGGGAGTAGATGGAAACTTAGTTGTGTATGCCCGAAAGGGCGAGGAAACATATCCGCGTCACCTTCGTGGTGGCCGGATTCACACTAAATGTCCCTATCTACGGACCTCGCTCCGCCGGCCGAGTGCTGCAAAAGTGGTTTTTTTTCTAAGTGAGAATTATCTCAGTGTTGGAAGTGTGTAGAGGACGATCAGACGATCACGTTGGTGTAAAAATTGTGCGAACTGAACGAAAATTGTGGAAAATATCAGCCTGTGCAATTCAACGCCACGTGTCCCGACTCGTCGAAGTCCGGGACACGAAAGATCGGATTCCGGCCGAAATAGTGATCGGAAACCCAAACTGTGAACGGCAAAATTAATTGCTCGTTAAACGGCTTAATTCGACATAGTGATTGTGCGAATAGTGCAAAAATTGCGGAAGTTTCAAATTTCACAAATAGATCGAAAAGCACGTGTTTCTCCACCTCGAACTTTGGGACGCCACCGTTAGCGTGGGGTGGTGCTGCTGTCGGGAAATTTTGTCCAAATTCACCACATCAAGTTTCCAGTCTACGTGCAGGGGAATCAGTGCTGCCAACCCTTAAAATTTTGGCAAGGTTGGCAGCGGAAGTTCCCTCCGGCAAAAAATTACATTCGAGCCCCCACTCGAACAACCACGGACCAACAAATTCTTCCAGGCGCCAATTTCAAACTCTTTCGAAAATTTTAACTCTGTCTTCCTTCTGTTTCAGCAATCCCAGCCCAGCCGAAACCAGCCGTAATCAACACTGGGTGGACATTTGTTTAAATAATTGTTTAAACAATTTTTAAACAATTTTTAAACAATTTTCAGGATTTTTTATAAACAATTTTCGGAATTTTTTTTTCTCATTATTTTCAACTTTCAGCTAAACACCACCTTCACTGGAGCAAACTCCGAAGCCGGCCCCAGAGCCGAGTATGAGCCTCCTCAGGCTGGAGGCCAGCCCAGGAGCCGCCACCCCGCCCGCCATCGTCCATCAGCATGATGGACACCGAGGCTTCCGACTCCGAGGGGTACGTCAAGGTTACCAACAGGAACAGGAAGAGTAAGCGCCGAATCCAGTCTGACGACTCGGACACCCCTCTCGCGACTATACTCCCCCGAAAACCAACCAAGGCCATGAAACGGTCTGAAGTTCTCTCCCCGCCCCCGGTCGCCCCCGCCCCAAGCCCTGCCCCGTGCGGCGAGAAACCGGCCACGGCCGCCCCAGTACCCGACCCCACCGCCAATGACCTTCGGTTAAAGTCCGAAAAAGTGACCATAGCCCTTATGCGGTTCGTTATGGACCAGGATAACGGCCTTTACCCAGACGCCTCCCAGTTTATTGCCTCCAAGGTCGCAAAGCTCCAGAGCATACTCGGCGAGTCCCTGTTCCGCTGCATCAACCTGGAGGGTCAAATTAAGGCAATCAGGTCCGAGAACAGACAACAAAGAAAAACCCTCGAGTCTGTTACCGAGCACTGCCAGACCCCGAAAGAACCCTCTCTGCCCACCACCTACGCAGAGAGAGTCGGGGTCAGATCCAAGACGGCCGCTCTCTCGAACTTGAGGCAGAACCTCCCCCCCCCCAAAAAGCGCCATCACTATCCTTCCGCAGGACCCTAAGTCTTTTGAGTCCAGTGACAAGATGAAGGAAACGGTCCTCAAACTAGTCTCCCGCTCAGAATGTAAGCTCCAGATCAAGAGCATTAGAAAGATTCAGGGGAACGGTATCCTGGTCGAGTCCCCCCAGGATAATTCTTTATGACGTCCCCAAACTGGAAAGTGACGATGCCACCCTTCGTGCTATCGGCAGCCAGAATCTAGATGCCCCCGAAAAAGCTCTCTCACAGCAAATTAAACTTGCTTTCAAGTCCGGTAACAGGAACAAAGAAAAGAGCAACTGGATACTCGAAGTATCCAAGCAGGCCCGCGATGTCCTAATCAAAAAGGAACGCGTTTATGTCGGATGGAGTGGTTGCCGAGTCAATGACTACATCGCGGCCACCCGGTGTTACAAGTGCCACAGTTTCGGCCACACCACTAAGTTCTGCCGCGCCGAGAAGGACATCTGTGGCCACTGCGCCGAGCAGGGCCACACATTTAAGACCTGCCCCAACAAGGCCAAACCAGCCTACGTTGCAGCCATAAACCAGGTACTTTCACGTACGGATTATGGTTTGTAAACCTCACCCCTCCCAATCTAAGCTCTTAATTAGGATAGGTCAGGTCAACGCCCAGAACTCCAGATCGGCTCTCGAGGAGTTAACCCTTTGCACTCGAGCGGCGCCGATTTGGCGCCCGGCCGATTTGAAGTGTCACCTCGGGCAGCGCTGCTGCGGCACCCGGCTGATTTGAAGTCTCAAATTGCGGGACGCTCTAGCGGCACCCCTCTGATTTGAAGTGTCAACTTGAGCGATGCTGCTACGCCGCTATGGTCGTTTGTAACTCGATCTGCTTATTTACGATGAGCGATAAGATATTTTTCTCGGAAATACTTTCGTGGATTAGGCTTGGCTAGCATTGTAGCCAAATCTTAACTTAGTTTAGTTAGTCTCAGCGTTGCATTCGCTTGAAACAGTCTTGCCAGTAAAAATAGTAGCTGAAAAGTGTTCGAGCCCTAAAAATATGGAGGAAGATCAAATCAGCTCAAGTTCGGACGAATTCGATTTTGCCGCTTTGGATGAAGAAATTACGCTGATTTCCGACGGATTACGCCGTGAAACGAACGAATCCAGTGAAGATAGTGATACAGTAAGAGGTGTGAGAGGGCGAAAAATTAGAATTATAGAGAGCGACAGTGAAGTTGAAAGTGATGCTGAAAGAGAAATTGAAAATGAAGCTCCGGAAGGTGCAAGCAGTTCAGCATGGGTACTTTGCGAAGACTACGACGAAGTGCCGTCAAACATACAATTTATACCTGGCGAAAATCCCACAGCATCACGAATACTTTCGAAAATAAAAGAACCACAGGATTTTTTTAAACTGTTTTTCACACATGATCTCGTGAAAAAAATTATTTCTGAAACAAATGTCTACGCAAAAACAAAATTGGAAGGGAAGACACTGTCTGCAAATTCCGTATGGCGAAGCTGGCGTGATGTCACCAACGAGGAATTCTGGGCATTTATTGCTGTCATAATAAATATGGGGACAATGCCGTTAGCCAATTTGCAGGAATATTGGTCGCGGAATAACGTCAGCTATATTCCGTTCTATTCGGAGACATTTACAAGGGACCGATTCAGTCAAATATTCTGGATGCTCCATCTTCAAACTATTGCAACGCGCAACACCAATCCGCGAACGCGCCTACAACGCGCGCGCGTAAGTTGCTTCTTGGATTATATCAACGGGAAGTATTTGGATTATTTTACCCCGGGCGAACAAATATGTGTGGACGAGTCAACTATAAAATTCAAGGGTCGAATTTCGTTCATCACGTACAATCCGAAGAAACCGACAAAATGGGGTATCAGAGTTTATACTCTAGCTGACTCAAAGACTGACTACATTTGCTGTATTTTGCCATATTATGGATCGCTAACAACATAGCTCTTGGTCAGACCCGATTTACCAGTGTCAACAAGAATTCCGTTACATTTGTATCAAATGTTGTTGGATAAAATTCCAGGTGCTCAGGGGCACCATATGTTCACGGACCGCTATTACACCAGTTATTTCTTAGCTCAAGAACTAGCCAAACTGAAGTGTAACATTACTGGGACAATCTTAGCAAACAGAAAAGAATTGCCCAAAGAAATAAAAAAGCCGAAGTTTTTGACAAAATCCACGGTCGCGTATCGACGGGGCAACACCTTAGTTTTAGGGTGGAAAGATAAGAGGGTTGTCACTTGTTTGACTACGAGGGGTGACACTGGAATGACGACGGTCAAAAGAATTACACGAGGTGGTGTGGATATAATGGTCAAGAAACCCAATATTGTATTTAACTATACAAAATATATGGGTGGTGTTGATCGGGCGGACCAATATGCATCAACCTATTGTTTCCTGCGAAAATCGCTTAAATGGTGGCGTAAACTATTTTTTTGGGGCATGGAAATTTGCCTGATCAATTCATACATTTTATATAAACTAGAGACGACAAAAAAAGGGGGAAAGCCACTGAGCCATTTGCGATTTCTGAAAACGATTGTCGACCAATTGAGAGGATCATATCGCCAGCAACAAGAGCAAGCGTCTACGTCGCATTCCGATGAAATCCGACTAAACGGGAAGCTTCACGTAATGCTAAAAGGGCCAAAAAGGGACTGCAAGGTTTGTTCTGACCGTAACACGCCTGGAAGTAGGCGGGAAATTTCATATTACTGTGATACGTGTCCTGATAAACCTAGGATGCATCTTGGATATTGTTTTACAAGATATCACACCAAAACTAATTACAGAGTGTAATATTTATCAAAGTTTGTTGTTTCCAACATATAAATAAGTAAACTAGTGAAATATTATTATTTTTATACATTTATTTGTTAATAAATATTTTTAGACTACTTCTAAAATATTTGCATAATTTGTCCGAAATCGTCTCGAGTTGCTAGTTTGCGCAAGCGAAAAAGGCCTCGAGTGCAAAGGGTTAAAAGTCTGCGCCTTCGAGGAAAGAATAGATATCCTCGCAATCCAGGAACCCTACTCGTTCAACAACGCCCTCAGTAGTTTCGGTCCGAACTCCCGGATAATTACCGACCGCAAAAGGTTCTCCAGCCTCTCGGTTCCCGACCTCCCCAAGGCGGCGTTGGTCATCAGAAACCCCTACATAACCGGTCTCAAAATAGAAAAGCTATGCAACACACATTGCATCTGCGCAGAACTCACCTTCCGCGACCTGAAATTCATTGTCGTCAATATGTACTTCCAGTACAGTGACGACATCCAGCCCTTCCGCCACCACCTGGAAACCATCCTACATACCATCCACAACCGTAACGTCCTGATTGTCGCCGACTGCAATGCCAAATCGCCGCTTTGGTACAACCGATCCTCTTACGAGAGAGGCGAAACCATGGAGGACTTTATTGCCCAATCCCGACTAGTGATAGTCAATGAACCCACCAGCACCCCCACCTTCGACAATGCCCACAGTCGATCTAATATCGACTTAACGCTCGCCACGAATAGCCTTTCTAGCCACGTCTCCTCGTGGACTGTCCATCCAGACAGATCGACAAGTGATCATAACCTGATCACTTTCCTGATTAGCGCCCCCATGCCCACTGCCCCCCCCCCCAGTCCCGTTACAACATCCAGAGAGCCAACTGGGAAGAATTCGACAGAATTATGCCGGCTATCATAGCTGAATACCCCCCCCCCCCCTCCCAGATGACCCCTACGCAGTTGACCCCGATACCCTTAGCGCGGAAATTCAGGAAATAATCTCTTCAGCCTCCAATTCCGCGATCCCAAAGAAGACCAGATTCCCGAGATCAGTCCCGTGGTGGACCCCACAGCTCACAACCCTCAGATCCGAGGTCCGCCACACGAAAAGAATCTACTAATCGGAACCAAACTCCGCTCGTAAAGCAACCCTGAAAGCCCAGTATAGGCGACTCAGGAATCGGTACACCGCCATCATCCGCAAATCCAAACTCGAGAGCTGGAGAAACTTTGTAACAAAACAAGGAAATGCCAACCCTTGGGGCATTCCATATAAAACCATTTCTCCTCCACGCGCTAATGTCCGACGACACCTTCTTGACGGACACCGCCTTCCACACGGAAATCCGTCAAAACGCGAACACCATCCCGGACACTCCAAACGCCCCCTTCTTCGAGATGGAAGAAGTGCAGCGCGCAATCAAGCGCCTTAAGAATAATAAAGCCCCTGGCCAGGACCTGATGGAGGACGCCATCCTGAAACAAGCCTGACATCACTCTCCTCTTTAACAGCTGCCTCGCCCGCGGCAAATTCGTCAGCATATGAAAGACAGGAGTCGTCGGAGTCCTTCTCAAGAGCGTGGACAAGCACAGAACCGATCGGAACGTCCAGATGCGTCGAGAGAGATATCCGAGCATCGTGATGAGAATGCGAGCAGCATCGCAAAACAAGAACCGTGGATGTCCTTGAAATTTCGTTTCGAATAACCGCTTCGATGCGAAACGTTGAATGTACGTGGATTTCGAGTATGCGAGTTCGCGAAATGAATTCGTGGTCTTGATCTGTACACGGAGAACTTTATTTACTCGACAGACGGTGTTTGTCCGATCAGGAGGATCGTTCAGATATAAATTGAGATTGAAATTGAAATGCGAGACGTTTACTGGTTATATTTTCCGAAGCCGGTCGTTCGATCAGCGGCGATGGATGTGTAGCGTTAACGCGACAGTATTGTAGGGTTACATATTTCGGAAATAAATAAATAAATAGGTCGTAAATTACCGAACGAGGATGCTACGAATGCCTGTAGAGTGGTAGGAGTTACGGGGGACAGTGTTTTGTTTAAGTTTCGCGGAACTCCTCGAGCCGCTTGGCCGAAAGGAAGAGCGCGAGCGAGCGAGACAGCGAATGAGAGAGAAAGAGAGAAAAAATGTGTAAGAGTGAAACAAAGTGTACGGGAGAGTGGAGAGTTTGCTATGAAAATGCAACGAATAGGAAGATAGGGCGAGGGAGATTCAAAGGGTGGAAGATCCCAACGGAAAAGTCGAGAGGCATTCGTTACCGAGACGTGATCGAGTACCAACCAGTGGAGGAGATAAGTACGCAGGTGAGTGTAAAATAGCCGAGAGTCGAAGATGTGGCTTGCGAGGCGCGCCTAAAATTCGAGTATATGGCTCGAAGCGCGAGCAGCCAAAGCGACGACGGTTTCGCTAGTCCCGCATGTTCCTCGGCCGTCGCGTGTCACTCAACGAGATCGGTAGAAAAGCGATCGACTTTTCGGTTAGCGAAATTTGCGTTTAAGATGTTCCGCGTACAAAGAAGAAAACACTGGACGACGTCGCGTAGCCGTCGCACTCGACAATTCGGCCGAAGAAACTTCACGGATATCGGGACTTTGCGGGGAATGTCTTCGATAAATTCCTTCTCTTTCACAGCTGGATCTAAAATCCAGAAATTGACTTACCGCGTCTAAACCACTAGATTGGCATAATCGGTAAAATTGTTTCCTATCATGCTATATACTTGATTGTTGTTCATTTCATTGGCATTCTTATTTTTGTACAGGTCCGAGTTGTAGTAAAGGCCGCAACAGTGGAGAAAATAGGTAGTATTTTTGCAATATCTAGAACATTGGAATGCTCTAGAAGAATTAATGAACTAAAATTTAAGACTTTCGATAATATCGTGAGTAGACTCGTTAATGACAGAAGAAACAATCCAAGTGTTAACATTGACATTGAACAATGTATCAAGTTACAGTGTTAACCATGGGTGTTTGGAAACCATTATCGGCTGGCGTTATATTTTGCCAGTAAGAAGATCTTTGTTGGCCATTTGTCGAGAACAAAAAGTTGAAAGAATTATTCGATGAAATATTTAACGGTGAAAATTTCAATAAAGCATTCGAACCCATTACAAATGATATGAAAGAATTAATTAGGACCTCGAAATTACTTCGGGAGGAACAAAATTCCTGTCGCATAATTGTTAACACTGTAACTTGATACATTGTACTGTATCAATGTTAACACTTCGATTGTTTCTCGATACGACCATTCTTCTTAACAATCTCACTAATCTTCATACCAATGAACCCAGTATGCCGCAACTAGAATCCTCGCCACAAGAGCAGTCGTGCTCTACAAAATTTAACTCAACCTCTAGTCTACAAATCTTCTAATTCTCAGATATCCCTAAACTCTGAGATAGTAAAACTCAAACCAATTGTTACGTCCTCCGACGTATTGAATTAGTCGCATAAGAACATATATATACATATATACCCGATTAGCAATAAGTAGTAACAGTAAGACCATATTATACGAAACACGTATAGAATAAGTTAGCGATATCGAGTATAGCATATAACCACGTTAACGTAAGTTAGTATAGTCGTACCTCTCGAATCTACTGTATAGAACAAATTATTCTAAGTCCGAAATTCCGCCCGAGCGCGTCAAAGACACGCTCCTAGTTCTTCTACTGAGTTCCATTAACTTCTATGTCGTGTTTCGGTGGCAAAACCAAACGAAAATTTAGTGATGAATTCCTCAATTCACTTGGGACCAGGTCACTCACTAATGAAAAGATGAATTCAGCGAAGGAACTTTACAAGAAATTCCTACAGTGTAAAATGGATCTAATGGCTTTTTTGGAAATCAACTATGACAGCCTTATAGCTAGAAATCCTAACAGGAGAGAATGAGAAAGATTATTTGCAATGGTTTTTGACGACAGGCAATTTTGCTTTACAATGAATACCGACGGACATTATAAACACATGCTCCTTTTTTATGACAATAATGGGGCGTTACATACGACAAATTATTGATTTTCAATTGCCAAACAACGATCTCCATGTTTTCTTAGAATAAGGTATATGAAAAATATCAGACTCGTTCCGGGCTCCAGCGAGGGGAGTCATCTCCTCCTGCAAGCCATACCCCTAATTCAACTCAAGTCTCTTTTCTATTTCAAAGTCTCATTCAAACTCAAATCACCGCGTTAGTAACTAAGTCCTTGTATCGTTAATATCTTAGAATATATTTTAGTTATTACTACTTCTACAATCATTAATTACCTAGACTCTCTCCCTACTCGGCAATACATTCGTACATATTCACTTAGAAACTATTCCGCCTTCGTGTGTACCGATCTCACCCCGAATGATCTGCACGAATGCGTAATACAATTAACGACATTATTCCCAAAGCGCTTGTATCGATCTCACCCCGAATGATCTGGGCGCAGCAGGGATAAAACCGTCCTTCTTACATTCTTGCTTAACAAATAACGAATGCCGAAACGCGCCGGTCGTCGCCATCAACTAAGAAAGCTGGCGAAAGCTTTCGTTTACGGGCCGTATCGTTCGAAGCACCAGTACTCCGAACGCGTCATCGAGGTAATCTCGCACACCTTCGTCGCCGATCCAGCCACCGGAGTCTGCACCGAACATCAATCTACGGCCGTCCTGAGAGAGCGAACAGCACCCCGAAATTCCTGAGGACCATTGCGAACCGGCGTGCGATCGACCGACAAATTAGGTTCTCCGATAAAGGTTAGAGTTTGAATTGTCGCAGCGCGTTATTCGTGAAGCCCAGTGGATACGCGAAAGAACCGCGTCGCGTGCCCCAAAAGTTGCGATCTACGTCTTAGCCGCGGTAATCGCGCGATATATTATATATTTTACGCGTCGAGACTCGCGGGACGTAACACAATCCAGACTTTTACTAAAAAAATCTCCTGCTAACACAAAACTCAAAAATTCTAAAAAAAACACATTATAGCTGAATCCAGTACTAAATTCAAACCAGCACGTAATAATACCGATCAAGATTCAAATGATTTCAACATTAACTTCCCCGTTCTTCCTAACATTCCTGTTCATAATCGTTTCGCGTTTTTCACCGCGCTCGACAATCCAAACGACTCCAGTAACGCTAGTTCTTTCAACAACAAGCCCGTAGTCAATACATCTGCTGTTGCCAAGCCACACGCCTCGACAACACATTGCAAAACTTCAAACGATTCTAGACAAAAAATTGTTGCAAATCCGGAGACTCCAACACAAAAACCACCTCCCATTTATATTTACAACTTCTCAAATATTCAGCTGATAAATTCGAAAAAGAATTAACTGCCTATTATGGCAACAGTTTTTCACTAAAATATAACAGAAAGAATGTCCACATTTAACTTTCAACCATCAAAGATTTCAAAAAACTAAAATTAGGTCTTCAAGCTAAAAATATCACCTTCTACATATTCACAGTCGAGAACGAAAGAGCAATGGCAATGGTCCTCAAAGGTCTTCCAAACTACACTCCCGAGGAAATAATCCAACAAATTATTTTGCAAGGAATAAATTCCACAGCCTGCTTTCTCATTGAAGACTCAACCGCCTACAGAGTCAACATCTCAATGGGCACCTCAAACCAGGATATTTACAAAATTAAATTCCTATTCAGGGCCAGGGACAAGTACATGTCCAGGATCAAGCACACTCAGTTACTACAGATGCCAAGCTTCTGGCCATTATTCTTCTAATTGCAATCGACCCCCGGCACGTGTTAAATGCGCAAGGCCTCACCTCTCCAAAGATTGTTCGAAATCATATGAAGCCATCCCTAAATGGATCAACTTGATGGAAATTATCAAGGAAGAAAGTGGATGTCGTTCCCGGTATGGCATATATTGGGGACCCACGCCTGCATCATGCTCCTCTGGTCGAACCCTTTAGTCAGCCGTGTCTATCTGCCACCGGACAACCCCCTCATCCTTCTCATCGACGACTACATGGACCTAGAGACAACGAACGATGGATATTCGAGATACAACCCGTTATTAGGAAAAAGGTCAGCATCTTCTGTCTCGTCAGACATCTCGCCGATATTCGATCCAGTATGAAAAAGGACAAGGATAGAAGAAACGTCCTTGCTTCAAAGAGAAGATAATCTACGCATCCCAACTTCCGAAGCTCAAGAAGTACCGTCACAACCTGAAATCCCTGTCGAACAATTATCGACGAACGATATAATAAATTCTAGTCCTAAAAATTAAATAAAATTTATGTTAAATAAAAAACGACGACAAAATTCAAATTTGCAAATTAAAGAAGTTTATGAACCATTAGATTTAATTTATCTTATGAAAGAATCTAAAATAGGAAAATTTTGTAACCAATATAGTGGTCCACACAAAGTTGTAGAAATCTTGCCGAATAGAAATACTAATTGAAGGTAATCTACGTATAGTACACACTAACAAATTGAAAATTGCACATGTAAGATCTAAATTTAATTAACAAATAACGGTACAATTAAAAATAATGCCACATATGTATTACGTATCAACGAATATTCATTAGACTTTAACACTTTAACGACCGCTCACACAACATGTGTGTGATAGCCGGAACAACCGTTACCGACCGCTCACACAACATGTGTGTGATGCTGCCGCCGAAGGTTGTTGGCCAGTACCACACTCTTTGTGTGATAATTTATGAATGTAAACAAGTGTGGATATTGCTATTGGCTTCATATTTCATTGTCACGTCTTTGATTATAGGTAATTATTGCCTATTTTTAATTTTTGATTAAACTACGGTTGTGTACCATGTAAATGGTGAAGCAAATATCGGCGGTCGTCGTTGGTGTAGTACGCTAAGCTGCCGTATAAGCGCTAGTGTAGCGCGCGTTTTCTAGTTCAAAATGTTGAAACAGCGCTAAGTTCACTTGTATTTCGTTGAAGCAAGAACAAGTAACAATACGACAACAATAAATACAATACGACAATATTAGCAAGTTTTATTTTGGCAAGTTTGGTGCAGATATTTCGACGATTATTCTACGAAGGGAAAGGTATGCTTATATAAGACGAATGTCCGGATAATTTATTTGATATTCTAATTAAATTTCTGGATTTTGGAGAAATAGAAAAGTTTGCAACTTTGCATCTTTTAGAGAAACAAATTGAAACGGAACTTTCGAAATTTTCAACTCTTGGAAACATCGCGAAACCCCTCGAAACCTGGTTTAGAATGGAAGACGAAGTGTTTGAGGAAGAATACGCAGATAATTTTTCTGACGTTCCCAGTGATGCCGAAGACAAAGAAGGCAGCGATAGTAATGGTGAAGAAAATATTGAAAGAGGGGAAGTGGAAGATTCTTTCCCACAGCTAAGAAGAAATAACAGTGTACGGATATCAAGCAGCCGACGGATATCAAACAGTGACGATGGAGAAAGCGATGAGGATCCTTTCCCGCCACCAAGAAAAAAGCGCCGTGTACTTCGTATACGTAGTAGCAGTGAGGAAGAAGAAGAAGAAGAAAAGGAGAATCCTTTCCCACCCCCAAGAAGAAATCTCTGTCGACATCGCACGTCAAACAGCAGTGACGAAGACGAAAACGAGGAGGATACAATTGGCTGGTCTGACATTGATAGACCACGTGATAATGAAGCTTTCGAAGGTGCCACGGGACCACGTGTCAGCGTCAGCCACTGTGATTCGGTTGAAGAGGTCGTAAATTGTTTCGTCGGAGATGATCTTCTAGAGTTCATCGCGGTAGAAACGAATAAATATCATGCTCAGAATTACAGGAAATTTAAAAGAGGGAAAAAATGCGGAACGTGGCGTGATGTTACGATATTATCTCAACTAAAAAATTTTTTTGGATTAGTAATAATTATGGGGCTAGTCAAAAAAACAAGAATTAGCGACTATTGGTCCACTATCCCCATTATTGAAACACCAATTTTTTCAAAAACCATGAGTCGTAATAGATTTCGAGAAATCCTGACATATTAACATTTTTCGGATAACGAAAAAATGCCTCCAAACGCTGACAGGCTATACAAAGTGCAATATCTTCTCGATTACTTTTGCAAAAAATTTGAAGAGAACTTTTATCCAGGACAGAATATATCCGTCGATGAGGGCATGATACCGTGGCGCGGACGACTCAATTTCAAAGTATACAATCCAAGCAAAATGACTAAATACGGTTTACTTGTTAGAATGGCGTGTGATGCTGTTACCGGTTACATATCGAGCTTCAAATTATATTCCGGTACGGGACAAAAAATAGAGAAAACTGTAATGGATTTGTTGAAAAACTACTTCAATAAGTGGCATCACGTATATATGGACTTAATTTTATATAAAATTAGGTTATGCGGAACAATTAGGATACATCGGGGTTTACCAGAATTCTTGAAAAAAGTTAAATTAAAAGTGATGGAAAGCATATTTGCTCGTCAGGGTAATATATTGCTGCAGTTCTATAAAACTAATAAAAAAAGGGGCATTAGAATGATATCAACTATTCATAATGCAGATATTTGTGATACCGGGAAAAAGGATAAAAATGGTGATGCAATCTTGAAGCCAAAATGCATTATTGACTACAACCAGTATATGAAAGGGGTCGACCGCGCGGACCAATACCTGAGTTATTATCCCATTTATAGAAAAACAAAAAGGTGGGCCGAGAAAGTTTCGTTGTATTTCATAAATTGTGCATTCGGAAATTAAATTACCACGACTTTTTAATTAAATTAGGAACTGAGTGGATTAAAACTACTAATGATAGTGATCCTACTACATCTCGCGTCGTTCGTTCCAATCCAGTGGAAAGATTAACTGGAGGAATAAAACATCAATTAGTTAAAATATCGGAAATAAAAAAGGGTGCACGAAGGGATTGCCATGTTTGCTATGCTAATAAAATTAGAAAACCTACTTATTTTATGTGTAAGACATGTAAAATACCATTACATGTAGGTGATTGCTTTAATAATTATCATACAAAGGAAAAATATTAAATTTGTTTATAATTAATATTGAAAAATATTAAATTTTTGTTGTTTTTTGTTTTATGTTAACTTTTTCGTGAATTTAATAAAGTTCTTTAAAATTAATTCTTCAAAAATACTGCCGGCCCCTGGCGACGTTTGACTGCGTAGATGTGCGGTCGTTAAAGTGTTAACAGTACCAAGACAAGGTAAATTCTCAGAAATTTCTTGGAATTCAACGAACCAATGGATGATGTCATTCTACCAAATCACGACAAAACTCGCTGAAGCCTACCACAATCAAAGCCGTTATCTGTATCCGATGGAAGACCACATTTCGAAATGTACCAGTAGAAAAGAGCATCCTATATAGCAACGATAAAAATAGCATCTATAGAATACGATATAATAGAGAAGTAAAATTCGCCCCAGGAGTTCATTCGCATTAACTTGATTAATTATATCAAAGATAATAGATTTTTGAATATTCCAACTATTTAAATTATTGTCCTAAATAAAATATAATGTTTTTAATAATCTATGAGGTTCACAAAATTCGAAAATGTCAAAATTACTTAAAAAATATTGTCATTCTGAAACTAGTATCGAACGCATTTCCGAAACTCGATCAAGCCCAAATTATGCAAATAACTTCATCATAGTTCTGTTTAAACCAATAACACTACTATGAAAAACCTCAGAAATAAGTTTATTAATTGCATTAACTCTGCAATGCTATAAATGCTTGAGTTTGCTCGAAAAGATTCGACGCACCTACTTTTTAACTTTGCAGCTTACTTAATAGACAACAACAAGGTTTTGTCCTCGCAAAAGTTGCTACAACTAGACAATCTGCATTATCAATTTCATCGAATGAATGTTCCAACTTGATCATTTTAAACATGGATTTTTATAAATCTAGAGTATTTGATTTAATCGTGTCAGAATAGGTAGCAGCCAGTAAATTGATCAACGAACTCAAGAAAGCAATATCTCTAGTGGCAGTAGGATTTCAACGTAGAAATCAATCCTCTGAAGCTGTATTGCTTGTTATCCAAATATGGATGCAAGTTTTTAATTAATGGAAGGCAACAGCATATAATGACGAGTAAATAAAAATTACCGATCCAGATTTCAAGTTTGCTTCTACATGACTCATAACCATGCATTATGCAAATGGCAGATAATTTCAAAAGATTGCCGAACGATAAAAATGTATTTAAGATGATAAGAAACGATTAGAACAAAAAACTAATAAAGAAACTTCGTAGATAATGTCGACTGTTAATAAGTGGAAAGATGAAGCCACAAAACACTAGGCATTCAATATTATTGCTTGATTTATTGACATACATAATTTTTAGTTAAGTGTGCTAACATTTTGTCCGACTGTATTTCCATAAAAATTCTCTTTTTTTAAATAAAATTGTTTACACTTGCGAAATGCAATTTTATTTCATTTGTGTATGTTTATAGTGGTATTTTGCAAATTTATATAGAAACAGTATTTTAGTTGTAATGTTACATAAATGAAAATTACATTAGTTTTAAAGTATGTTATCTTTTTGTTAGATACTGTATTATCCCGAAATGAAAACTAGAGAGCATAATCGGAGACTTGAGACCAAGCATCCACATATTCGACACTTTCCTATCTTTATTTGAAAAACGATTCTATGAATATTGATTTGTTTTTGTTCTGGAACAATGTAGTTACGTGTTGATAATTAAGTGGTATTTTTATTTGTCGGACAAATTCTCGACTAATAAAATTATTTATTTCAAACACATCGAATAAAGATACTTATTTTATTAGGACCCTCCAATATTGCATAAAGATGAAGAAGTATCTTTTGTTCGTAACGTTTCTATAATTTATTATCTAAATAATGTACAACTCTGCTAGGTTGTCATTTGTTTCGCAATTACAAGATGCAAATGAATTTCAGCATAAATTATACTGCAAAAATATCGTACAGTATTTATGATGAAATAGTTGAAAATGTTAAATGCTAGATGTTTTTAATCGAGTAGTACATATATTTAATCGATCCAAAAGTTTCAGTCATATTACTACGAGATCGATTAATATTGT
This sequence comes from Megalopta genalis, assembly GCF_051020955.1. Taxonomy (NCBI): domain Eukaryota; kingdom Metazoa; phylum Arthropoda; class Insecta; order Hymenoptera; family Halictidae; genus Megalopta; species Megalopta genalis. The sequence goes on from NC_135022.1 coordinate 8,074,954, forward strand.
ATAAAAAAATAATGCACCGTCAGACATAATAAAATTCGTTTATTAGAAGTAAGTTAAAAAGATTAAATATTTTAATTATGGAAAAAATTATAACTTAAATTACATTGCACAGCTACTGCAGTAACTCGAAATTTTATATTATTTTCACGATTCCCTTAGTTTCGTTAATATCATTTATTCCAAGTAGACTAACAAATATACGATCAAACCCTACTAGAAAATCTGAAAAATTTGGAACATTGATTGCAATAGATCACACACACACACACACACATGTTGTTGAGGAACAGTCTTCTCTCTATTCCTGTGAAAAAGAAACATCAAATATTTTGCTTCCTCATTATTTTGGACCACAATTTTCAACAAAGAGAAGTAGACGAAATTCTGTAATGTATCAGAAAGGGTCTAGGTCTAGGTTTATTTAAAAATGGTTTCATGAAAAAGAAACAAAATACGTCGAGATATGCTGTGCAATGCTTCGAAATTCTTGTTTACGATAGCAATGGTAAAAAAATGCGTGCTGCAGCATAGTTTCAGGACAGTTCTCCCATCCTTGACAGCAATTACAGGGAATACTATCTTATGGCACCCTCGAGTGGCTTTCTCGTTTAGGGTCTCCGACGATAAGAATCAAGCCGTCAGAGGAATGATTAACAGACGACTCGAGACAATAGATACGAACATGTGTACGCTAGAGGCGAGCAGGACAAGGATGACCTGCAACGTCGAGATCCCATCGAATTAGGAAAGGACGAAAGAAATATTATAGTATATGCTTCTGATAGAATTGTTCGGTACCTATGAACCGAAGCATATACATTCGGATAAACGATGGAATAAACAATGCTCAAAAATTAGTTTTGCCTATATCTTTATCCGAAATATATTTAAAACATTAAGAACTTAATTTTGGAAAAAATTGAGAAAGAGCAATACTTATGAAAAAAATTAGCCTCATCGGCGCTCGTGTGAAACGAGGACTTCAATATCCAATCTCCGAACGGCTACATCATATCCCTCTGACTCATCCGATAACTTGTGAACAACAACATCGTATAACCTGACTCACCTATGACTCCGAACTTCAGACGACCACATCTCATCCCCTTGACTCAGCTTCCGACCTTTGCACCCAAACCCCTGTATAAAAGCCCTAGGAAACTAAATAAAGATACTCATTTTCACCCAGAAGCTCGTTGCGTTAACTTCGTCGAACTTATTAGCGTACGCGTACCATATAAGTATCGTTTTCTAGTGTTGTGTTAATTTGTGTTGTGTCCCATGACACTCGCACAGCGTTCAAAAGATTCGTATCTCGCTCGCACCATCAACCAACGACGTTGTAATCATAACGAAGATTTTGTATATCACGCATATCATAGTTTTATATCTTGAATTTCGTGTTCCTAGTTAAATAATCGTTTCTTTAAATGTAAAACCGTTTAATACTGCATAATATACTTATTAAGTGGACAATATCATACTTAACAAAGTTAAGTATGGAGAAAATGTCGAAAGTTTGGTTTTTATTTTTTATAACATTGTTTCACACCCACAAAAAGTCTGGCAAAGATTGCTGACAACATCAGAGATTGCTGCTTTTGACAATATCCTCCGATAGAATTGAAATGGCGAAGACAAGATTTGTCATTTCCGAAAAATTTGCAACTTTCCGATTTGTTTTTTCGTTCTTGAAAAATCTGAAAAAATTCTGTAACATGTGACCTGTTATTCAAAATGGATCAAATCTTTTTCAAAATTTTAAAATGCCATCGTTCATCAGTTGGTAAATATAAACAAAACTTTGAAACTGTTTTAAATAATTATATTTAATTACATATTTTGAGGTTAGCAATCTGTTGTTAAGAAGTTAAAAAATTTTAGGTTAAATCACTGCATACTACGTCGACGTATTTTTCGTCTGCTCTCTAATGCGGCTCGGTTTGCACCGAATGACGTGTTTATGATTAATCGATTAATTTAATCATTTTCCAGTTATTTTACTTTATTATTAATAAAAATATTGATACAATTTCGACAAACGCAAAAGTAGACAGCAAATAAAGAATGGATATAATTATAATGCAATGCGACACTTCTTTATTTCTTATTTTTTCTTAACGGTAATTGTAAGATTTTTCCCACTGTAATTGTGACGCGTTTTTGTGATTAAATTAAGATCAAATACAATATAATTTTTGTAAGATTATATCTTACAAAATTACAAATTTTATAAAAAAACTATATAAATATACTTTTCATATTAATACTTACTTAATTTTTTTTATTCCAACCAATAAAACGACAACATAAACATTTTTGTTTTTGTAATTTATGGTAAAAAATTAGTATTGAGATGAGCCGATTTATACATATTATGTTTGTTCTTATTTTAACCAGAAAAATCTTACAAACACATGTATGCAAATTTTATTTAAAAATAAACAAAAAGAAGGATGTTTCATCTTTGCATTATGTATTTTGTACCTGTTGTCCCATATTCAAGCCCGGATTAGATTACGATCCATGTGACTCGTTCGACTTTGAATTTTTTCGGCATGTCAAGGGGAGCCCCAAACCCCCCTCAGTAGTAAGTGAAAAACTACCTAGAACTACCATGCACTTATGCAAACAAAAATTACGTGTTCTAAGCAAAATGACCTATGCAAACGTAGTAAGTGGTACCACTCAAGAAGGAATTGAACGAATTTTCAAGAAACCAATCACATTTCAAGATAGGCGTATACAATCCTGTATGAGTGGAGAGTGTTCACAGTCGCGATAACGTGGGAATGATTGGCCTCGAATGTATTTAGAATGTTGATTCAATTACGAATTATATATATATATATATATATATATATATATATATATATATATATACTTCGAATACGCCCATCCCAATCCTACAAATACTCTGGCGGACAAAATGATAAGGAACCTCAAGATTTTTGAGTATGAACATCTATTTGTTCATATACATGGAAAATGAATACACGACAAAATATGGTAGCAATTTTGACGTAATACATGAAGAAATTAAATAAATCGTTCGATTCATTTGTTATTTATGCAAAAAAGTGAAATTTTGTGTGGACGAAATGATAAGGTACTTTAAATATGAAACAAAAATGCTTTGACGTTGTCCCCGTTTTGACCGGTGGTCAAGCTGGAAAATAAGGCCAACTCCGGGATTTTACAGGCTCCTAGACAGACCACCCGACATAATGCACGATATTCGGGAATTCGATTCGTGACGCAGGAAAATTCGTTCGGGTAGAGTGCCAGGCGAGCCCACCTGAGACGCATTCGATCAGCCTATCTTTCGGACATCCGATCCCTTTTACCTGCGCTATCATGTACGCCGTTATAATTGTACATGCATTCGATCACGTACGCCACAATGACAAAAGGTATAAAGAGTAATAAAACAGTCGTTCATTGGTAATCAAGCATAATAAATTTCTTACCTTACTTATTAGCTCTGTATTATTACGCCACGGCTAACATACATAAATTACTGAATAAAACCGCGCAAGTAACATGCAAATACGAGGCATAATTCGCTGATCACAGCACAATACACGTGTGCCAATAATTAGGCCAGTATCCTCCCCCTCCCCTATATGTACTTCGTTTATGCTAAAGTAGCGACTACCATTTGGGACCAATTGTTTTTTTCCACCTTGTGCCATCCACGTAGACCGAGAATTTTTCTCATCAAGTATACTTAAAACCATTTATTTGTTGATCGCGTCTGCGATTCTGTAATAAAGACTCGACGTGTTTACATATATTTAATCGTTTATTTAGGTTCAACCATTCCGACTAACAGTCTCCCATTCTGGGATAGTTCCAGCCCCGAACAGAAATGAATAACACATGGAAGGGATGAAGCTGGGTTATGTTAGAGGAGGAGGAAACACAAATTTTTTGAAAAGATGATTATTTATTGTATAATAAGGATGACGAAGAATTATGACAGAGGAAGAAAATTGTAACTTTGTTTTTAAAAATTCATTATTTAATTATTTATTTTTATTGGGATTATGGCTTGGATTATTTATTTACTGTACAAAGTTTTACTAAAACTTTTATTATAATTTTTATTTTAAAGAAGATATATGTACGTTATGCACGAACGACTGATCGCCCAATTTCAACTAACAGACCGCGACTGAATATCGTCCGCGTATATACCTTTTTGATGTGATCCTCTCCACCAATTAAAGACGGTCATTTATTGCGTTTTACATTGTATGCTACCGCTGGTGTGCTCTAACCACACCGGCGATAATGGGTGTGTATCGCGGTGTGTATTTATAAGTTACAGTTTATATTACCGCCTGTGCGCGCTTAAGAAACCGGCGCAATGAAATCTGATAATTTCGAACTTCATTCCCAAGTAAAGTATAAATTAATTTTTGTCCGAGGCTACAGTTACTTTTTCAACAATTTTAGATTACAACTATTACTACTACTACTACTATTGGTTGTCCTTTTAATAAATATATGTACTATTAACTCTGAATACACTGGGTAATGATATAATGAGTAAAAGAAAAGTGATAATAATAGAGTACATCTATATCGGCCATGAATTGAATTTTGATGAAATCGAATCGATTATGAATTGGGTACGAGGTGTGAAATCCAATCGAATAAAAAAATGGATCGTGTGCTACGAATTAGTTCGCGGTCAATTAGTATAACAACAATCCACCACCGTCCCTGATAGATCCGCATTTTTTAAAAATTGCTACGCAATACATCGTTCATTTCTAGCACATGTTTATATATTTTGCATGTTTGTATTTTTTCAGAAGTAAACAAGCTGTAGGAACAAAAATGATGCGCAACGCAGGAGTCGACGAAATGAAGATTATGCAAGAAATGCTCGAAAAATCTCAAACCCATATTCATTGCCAGAAAGCATTTCATCATCGAGGCAGGGATGCAGAAGAAATCACGTGCACGATCCATCATCGCCGAAGGATTCAACATTGTGGACTTACGGTCCGTGGTCGAACAAGCTTAGTGATAGGATATTACTCACGAACGTTTGCGTGTTCCACCGGTTTAAGGAGCTCAGGATTAACAACAACAATGTGCGTCCCGACATTTCACCGGGACGTTCGAGCGACTCAAATGAGTTGCGAGCTAAGATATCTTGACGCAGTATTGGAACCTAATACTTTAGAAGAGACATTGACAATTAAACAATATCAAGACCATACGATTCGTGGATTAAGAAATAGATTGGAAACAAGCGAGAAAAAATATTATGAATTAAGGGACGGTTAGTTTATAGGAAAATAGAAAAATTAATAATGATAAATTGTTATTTTACGTACCCGCGTGTTTAGAAAATAATATTATTAGGCTAATGACAATTATATAAATATATATAAATATATATAAATTAAATAATATATAAGTATATATAGATTATTAGGCTCATGACAATTTGGGGCATGTAGGTATTGACAAAGTCATCGATGACATAAGACAAATATACTGGTTTCCGGAAATGCGACAAAAGATTAAACAATATATTAACAATTGTTTGAAATGTATTGAATTTTAGCTAATTAGTGGTAGACAGGAGAGGTTTTTGCATAGTTTATCTAAAGGTGACCTACCATTTCAGACAATTCATGTGGATCATTACGGAGAAGTGTGGAAAAGGTTTTATATATGTTTTGGCAGTAGTGGATGGGTTTATACCAAATTCGTTAGACTGTTTGCTTGTAGATCGACAAGATCTGAAGAAGTGATTCGAAATTTGACAGAGTTTGAAATGAAGCATTGTGTCAGATTGTTCGAAAACTAAAACGATACCGCATTGTGAATAAGTTTAAGTTTGTGTGTGTTTGTATGCGTATTTGTTGCATTCCGTAAGACTTATTTTTATTATTTCTTATTTACGTTTTGTGTAATATGAATTGTATATTTTTTAAGATCTAACTCTTGGAAATAAAGTTGTGATTCTTTGGTGACCATGGATGTTCATTCTACAGTTCAGGATTGGCCGAACTGTAGAATGAATCGTGTTAGCTGTTTGATGCGATCGATAAGAAGATTGTTTAATACATTACGATGTTTATTCGAGCCGAGCCTTTGTGAAATAAACAATTTAAAACTTCGACTCAGAATAATAAATTTGCCGATTCATTTCCTACAGTATCATGATACAAATGTCGAGCGATCAGATCTGGGATGAGATCCTGACTACAGGAATCCTTCCCAACTCCCCAATAGTTCAAGAAACCGAGCCAACAACAAAACTATATCAGTCACCTCCTACGAAAATGCCAAACGAGAATACGCCCCAAACAAGGACCAAGCCATAATACTGCATGCTGTAGATGGTATTACCGTCAGGGACTATGCATTAGCCATAGGAAAGATAATAGGCCCCAGATATATCAAATACATATCGAGAATTTCAAACGGTAGGGTATGCACATACCTAGATAACAAAGAAACTGTCAGCAACATAACAGCAATATTTAAATCAATTACCATCAGCAACATAAATATTGAAATTCGTCCTATGATTTCGCCGACCCAACGTATCGAGCTGTCAAATGTAGCATCGATCATTCCAAATTCAGTAATTGAAAATGCATTTAGAACCAATAACATCAAACTCTGCTCAAGAATAACCGACCTGAGAGCAGAGATATCTGACCCTGAATTTGTGCAGCTTCAGACGTCAAGTATACGTCGATATCGAAGTCCTGAACAAATTTAGAAGCACATTCTTAATTAATTTTGACGATACCCTACACAGAATTTGTGCCTCTACTGACAAACAGATTTGCTTATTATACAAAAGAATATGCGCAATAAATAAACAAAAAATTTATGTTTCTACTAACTATAAGAAGTGCTTTATTATATGAGAAAACTATTGATTCAATAATACTATCATAAATAATAAAAGAGAGTAATAATTTTTATAATAATATCGTGTCCGAATATTAATGCGAGTCACTGTACTTGAAAGCAGTAATCACAGACCCAGATTTTGCAAACATATTAAGTTTCAGAAGAAGACAAGTCTACAAACTTGTTTATAACAAGTCTCTGAATATTCACCACTTCAGAGAAACAGATCTGCTTCAATTGTAATCAATCAAGCTATAAGCAATGTCCTAACAACACAAACACGAACGAAAACGGTTCCCAAACCGATCCGAATATAAATCCCCTCCCCCCGCATTAACGTATCAATCATCAATGATATATTCATATCGGTCAACGTATTGTCGAATATCAAGAAGGCAGGACAAATACAATGGAAATAGAGACAGAAAAATCCAACACAAACAAAACGGAGAATAAGAGACCGCTATCTATAACATCAGAAGAAAGCCATATCAACCCAATAAAATTAGCGACTTGAATTTCAAGATCTCTGCTCCAATAACATTAAAAAAAGATTAATCAAACGAACAGAACCACCCTTTTGCAACACGTGCAACCAAACTATGTCGACCAACCACGTCCTTTTCGAATGCAGAAAATACGAAATATCAAGACAAAAATACATGATACTACTCGTCGTAAAATTCCTAAAGGAAACCAACATCTACCAAGAAATAAAAACAAGAAACAGGACAATAAACCGTCGCTAATGACATGAAGGTCGATGCGACGTTAAACCTGAAAAAAAGATTCTTGGTCTTTTCCACAACAGTTTTCTTGTACAAATTCGTTGTATATTACCATCGCTTATCAAAAATGAATATCACGAGCCAGGCTCGCGAACGAGAGTTAGTCGCGATTCTTATAATTGTTGTTACAAAGCAGTTTAGTTATTAAAATTTAAGAAATCCCTACAAAATGCAAAATACGAAAGTGTTAGATAAAAGCAATGATAACGAATCCAGTGATAGTAACGTGTTTGCGCCAATCACAAAGCGTGTAAGGCGTATGATTATAGTTGGGAGTAGTGAAGAGAAAGGTACGACCATCATGGATTTGCCAGAAAGTAAAAAACACACCAATAGTTTGGAAGTATTCTGAACATCATGGAATAAAAGCGTCTATTTTAAATAATTTAAGCGAGAATCCAACAATGTTAGACCTATTTTTTATTACATTTCATAACAAGTTTCGGGAAATGCTGACACTTGGTATCCTGTTATCTTAGATGAAATAAAGGCCCATTATGCACTGTGAATTTTGATGGGTCAAGTGAAAAAAATCAAATATTTAACTGTATTGAACTAGAAGAGCTGTAGTAGAAACGCCAATTTTTAGACAAACGATGCCTTTTAAGAGATTTCGGTAAATTTCGAGATTTTTACATTTCTCTGATAATGAAACTGCTGATAGTAATGACCGACTTCGAAAGATAAAAGCTATCATCAACCTTTGGAATGAAAAATTTAAAGAAATTTACACACCCAATGAATATGTCAGTATAGACGAATCCTTAATGAAATATAAAGAGCGTTTAGCGTACAAACAATTCAATCCATCCAAAAGAGCCTGATTTGCATTAAAAATTTACAAATTGTACGAGGCAAGTACCGGTTTCTGTCACGGATTTAAAATATATACTGGCCAGTACAAAATTGATCGAAATGATAGTGCGTTAGAGAACGTTGTGATAGAGCTTTCAAAATGTATAATAAACAAGGAATATACTTTGTCTCTGGACAACTGGTACTCTTCACCAAAACTTTTTTTAAAAATTACATCAGAAAAAGACTAACGTAATCGAGACAGTGCGCAAGAACAGGAAAAATATGCCAAACGCCAATCAAAAGCATATTTTGAAGAAAGGAGAATGTATATGAAGATGTTGCAATAATTTGATAGCTGTGAGGTGGAAGGACAAGCGCGACGTGTATATGATATCAATGAAACACGAAACTGCAGAGATGGTCGAGTAATCAAACAAAGAATTACAGAAAGTAATGAAGCCTAAATGTATCCTGAAATATAACAAGGTTATGGGTGCAGTTGATCATCAAGATCAGATGTTTGCCTGTTTCCGAATCATGAAAAAAGTCATCGAAGGATACCGAAAACTTTTCTTTTGCATGTCAGATATGGCTCTGTTCAATACCTACATTATGCATAAAGCTATTCACAGTTGAAAAAGGGAGACTTATGTTGATTACGGTATAAATATAGCAGAAGCAATTTTACAAATTGTCGAATTACCGGACTACAAAATGCGTGGAAAATCTAGATCAGTTGAAACACCTCTTCGACTCCAAGCTCATACATAAACATAAAATTTGAAGCGAAACGAAGTGAGAATGCGCGAAAGGTAAAGTAGCTTCTGCCGGAATGTTTTAAGAAGTATCATACCGTGGAGGATTTTTAGAGTTGTACGTATTTTCTTATTAGATATTCATTCAAGGTAAACATTTTTTATGATTGATTTTTTTTTGTTTATAATATGCTATGTAACAAAAAAAATGATTTCTGAGGGTGAAAAAATAATGTACGTAAAATTTCAAAGCGACTGGATAACGGTAACCCGTGTCGCATCGGGTTCAAAAATTTGAAATTTCTATTATGTACGTTAATTTTAATATAAATGTGTACCACTGTTTTAGAGGCGGTACTAAATATTTTTTATAATGAAAATGTAATCTTACATGTATATAATATTATCGTGACTTAATTTAAAATTATACGTTATAATAAAATTAATTGAAATATCTTATAAAATGTTACATACTGGTCAATATACGGCTTTTATTCAGATTGATTTGCTGGCATCTGGATGACGTCACCGATAATCTTCTAATACTTGTAAAATAAATTGTTTATTATATTCATTTTTCGTTAATAAGCTATTACATTCCGTGATAAACTTCAAGCCTCGTCTTACACTGTCATTAACTAATTTTAAATTCCTTACATATTATATAAAGATTATTATATAAAAATGCTCATTCCATTCAATCAGACACGAGAAAGCTTGAACGTGATTAACTAGACATTATAAGTACGATTATAGGAGAACGATGCACCCCGATACATGTCACACAATTTTTATTAGGCTCTCAGGAGGAAGAAAGAAGAAACGTAAATGAAGAAACGAAAGAACTTCAAGAAGAACCGCAAGATATGATTTTTCACAGTAACGAAATTGTGAACAGAAATTACGTATTCTAATCAAAAGAATAACATTTGAAACTGCACACGCTCCGACGAACTCTCCTCACTTTCTTTCATTTCTCAAGGCCCATACCCAATAATGACAATCACATTCACATTCTCCCTGTTTTTTATTATGTTGACTTATATGTCTAGTCATGTTTGGAATAATAGAAAATGTTACCTTTTATCTTTTGTAATAAACTTGTTCCGTTCCGTAGGACCTCCCGTAGACCGCTTTCGCGAAGGTTTATGGCGCGGACAAGCGAGGTTCATCTAAAGAGACGGAAACCTTTTTTCCATCTGCCGATCATCTGTGCAGTGTCTTCCGTCTTCTTAATGACCGCGAGGCGTCGTAAACCCGAAAGGCCCGGAAAACAACCCCGTCATAAAACTTAAGAATTGCTTTATCATGGCTTTAATATCTGATAAAACAACTGCTAACCAATACTTTTTTAAATTGTCTCGCATAGTTAAAATGTAGCGATTTCCATTGATTGTTTTTGGAAGTAGTCCAAATGTGTCGATGGCAAGTTCGTCAAAAGGTTCCAGAGATGTGTCCGTAATAATCACGGGTTGACGGGTTTTGTTCTGATAAGTGAACGAACGAATTCTTGTGAATCTTTTCTCATTTCGGGGCAGTCATATTTTTCTTTTAACCCTTTCGGTACGGAGGACCTGGCCGCGGTTATACATTCGTGGAACGAGGAAGTTTTTCGCAAGAGTGGTTGCACTGTCCGACAGCGTAAACCGCGAAAACATGTTTTGCGGCATTCATAGAGATCTCGAGCGTGATTGACACTAAACTTTTCATTCGGACCGCGACATCGGTTACTGACGCGGAATTTAACGTGTTTGAAAAACATTTCAAAAATGTTTATACTGCTTTGTCGTAACCTAAACCAATTCTCGGCAGAAAACCGAGATTTCGACGGTATCTTATCTCGCGGAACAGACGGAAGGACAGACAAAACAGGCATGGCGCTTAACGTTTTAAAATCATATCTTTTTCTTTACAGTACATTAATTAAAGCAAATGGCATTGATATAAATAATATGATCCAATATTACAAAATTAAAATAAATAACAAAATTAATAGTGTAACATAATAAATAATAAAAAACTAATAATGAAATATAATCAACGACAAAATTAATAGTGTAACTTGGTGTGATAGTTTTCGAAACAAGGGGAAACGCGCAAGTCCACATTACATTGTTCGCACTGATACTTGGATTCACGTCTCACACCACCAGCCGCACATACAACACATCTTCGTTTTCGATCTTTTTTCCCCGACTGATATATCGAAGGAAAATATCCCCCTGTGAGCCTTGTGGGATAATTACTTCCTGACTTGCTGCACCGATGATATTCATGATTCTTGTGTGTTATTTTTCTAATATTTCCTTAATCAACTGAAGGTGAAATTTCGCCATTGAGATTTGTTTTTTTGTGGTGTGCTTATATAGGCAGTATGCGTTCCACACGCAAATGTCGATCAAGTGGAAAAAGTATTTGCGATACCACTTTAAACTTTTGCGAGTTGCATCGATAGTAATTATCACCATATCTGATTTATCGATTGTACCCATTGAAGAGTTATAATCTATTACGCATTTGGGCTTTAGAATAATTTCATTTTTTCTTGACTTCTTAGGTACTTCTGCAAATTCTGCGGTATGGATAGTGAAAAGCATATAAAATTTCTTTCTATCAAACCATTTCATTGCAAACAGATTTTCAGATGAGCGGAACACTGCCTCTCCTTTTTTCAATTTATCAGTTATTTTAAGCATCTCTTTCCGTCTTCTTTGCACAGTGCCACAAGCGTTTGTACTTTTTTCGTCGGGTAGGTTGAACAATATGGGACTGGAAAACCAGTTATCCAGATAAATACAATAGTATGGCCTTTGTTTAGAGAAGGTTGCAAAAGCGACATTACAATGTTCCCTGGCTTTCCAATATATTGATATTCGGTAGCTACAGTAGTACTAGCCCCACAATAAATGATTATATCTTGGATATAACCCGTCTTGCAGTCACAAAGTAGGAATGATTTTTTGCCAAACCTACTCCTCTTCGAGGGAATATATTGTTTAAACGAGAGACGGCCTTTGTAGAGGAATAGACTTTCGTCTATACATAACCGCTGGTATGGCTGAAATGCATTGATAAGAAGATGTTCGTAGCATTTCCACTACTTCATTTATTTTGTGTAAACGATCGGCAGTGTGGCCGACTATGTCCGCAAAATGCAACATTTTCAATCATGAAAAGTAGCGATCTCTACTCATAATTTTACTGAAAATATCGCTTCGGAGAAACTTATCTTTAGACCAATTTTCATTTAAGGATAACTTTTTGGTTCGCGTCATTAATAACGACGCAGCAATAAAACAATATAATTCATCCGCTTCCATCCCTTCTGAAGCGTTCAAGTGATCTCTTTTGAGCTGTTGACACCGGTAATAGTTTGTTTTTGCACAATAAATTTAACTAAATCTTTAGAAAAAAAGCAGTCTGAAGTAGTCCAAAATTCTCGACGAACGATTTAAATTGTTCCCTACTACTCCCGAATGATGTGGCGTAAAATCATGAATTTTTGGACTAAGCTTCTTTGATGTCCATTTGATGCTAGAAGGAGTATCAATTCGTACTTCAGGCTCTACTGCTTCTTCAGATACCGAGGTGCTAAGTACACGGGCTCGATTGTTCCTCCTTTTGCGAAATGCTAAATTATATTGATTTTCTTCATCAGAATCTCTTTTGGAATCAATGATTTCCTTTATCCATTGTTCTCCTTTCAAGCGTTTTACACTCATCCTGAAGGGAACTAAATTCAAATTGTAAGTTATACATTAAAAAAATTAACGATATAAGCAAACATTCAAATTTGTTTTTCGTAGCTTATCTATATATTATAAAACATATATAATTAAGGCCCGCTGTTGACTGTTACTAATTATATATTATAATGGAACGATTAGAACAGCCGGGAATTTTAAACACAGAATAGTAAAGTAATGTGTACTATAGAGAGTAATCATACCCACATAACTTTCCGTTGGTGCTGTTAACGGTGTCCACATAAAGTGCCCACATAACTTTCCGTGGATGCCGCGAATAGGCGGCGGTAGTACTGAAAGGGTTAATTGATTTAAGGTTTCCGTTACACCCTCGTGACCTGCGATTAATCTACTGCGAGCTTCTTCTATTAATTTTCATCGAATTTCATCTACTGGTGTGACAATGTTATCCGTGTTCGTAGGTTGTGGCAAAACGGGGCTAATATCTGGTTCGTCTCCATCAGTTGAACTGCTGTTCTCCTGGGATTTAGATTCGTAATCAGGTATAGACTAAGTTATACTTGGTTCACTGATCTTGGCAAGTGAGATTATTGGTAGATGTAATGGCGTAGATGAGACTCCTGGGAGATTGTAGATGAGTGGAGTTTGCATCATTGTTTCTTCTAATCTTGGCTTCGCTGTTATCACAGTTTCATCTATTGAATTGCGTTTGCAAAAGATGCTTGGGTCGTCGATGTGGTTATTTCGCTATTTGGACGTTTGGCTCTCATTGAGAGTGTGGGTTGTGGATGACTTAAATGAATTTAATGCTGTCTTAAATTCCCACGTTTTCGACGTTATGTTCGACGTTTTTTTCCTGTGGCAGAATAATTATTCTTGAGCGAATTTAAAGTATGTGGAAGATAAGCTATGAAAAATATGTCAGGAATGTTCTTCGTATGTCACACTTCCAGTGAGCATTTTCTATGACTTTAATCAACTTTCTACTTGACATTATTAAAACCCCAGAATAACTATGAGAAGAAAATGAAATAAAACATTTGTCTACAAACTCCTATTAAAATTTGGACGAAACACGCCTAAGTATTCTCCATGTTTTTTATTATGTTGACTTATATGACTAGACATTTTCGGAATAATAGAGAATGTTACTTTTCATCTTTTGTAATACACTGGTTTATATACACTTGACTAAACCAATTTCACACTAACCGATGATATTCCAAAAAGGATTTCATAATTTTGGTATTTTAAATTATGTTGTACACATAATAAATCTCATAGGTGTACTTTAAAAGTAGCTGAGAAAATTCTTTTTAATGATAATATAATAATTTAAATCTCTGTAGTTTCGGGAAAATACTCTTTATATTATACTATGTTGTAATGCCACATAGTGTTTGTTTTCATTAGTTTTATTTAATCTGATCTTATTTTTAGTAATAAATATTTAGCGTTATTTATGAAACTTACATTTGTAGGATAGCAATGCATAAATGCCATCTGAAAACGTGATCATTTTTTTATATCATTATACTCGAGGTAGGAAAGTTAATTCTTAATTATATCAATTCGTAATGAGACTTAATTCTGTTTGTACTATGCACAGTATTGAACTATAAGAATTATACATATATATGTTTGAATTGTTCAAACGAACACGGTAACATATAGTGTATTTGTTTGTATGATAATAAGTTTGCTCGAAAAAATTTGAACGCAAATTGTTATATTAAGTTTAATGTACAATTCATAACTCCTACTATCGTATAGTTTAAAGCTAACGAGAAGACTTTTGCGACGAACATGCTTGCACTGTTTATAGTCATCTCCTCGTCAAATCTGAATAGTGCATATAGCGGCTTGAGTACGAATCATGCATAATTAAAGTGTGGATAGTAAAGTATTATTATACTACTTTCATGCTTACTATAGCGAAGACAACCTGCAAAATTGACATCACTATTTTCATCACTTTTTTAAATCGTGGGTTTAAACATCAATGTAGAATATTATCAGAATCTGAATCATAATGTTTTATGTGAAATATTATATAATAGAATGAACCATCTACATCTCACAGTTGTATGTATTTATGTAACCGAAGGATGAAGTTTTGGAAATATGTAGTACCCGGGAAGGCTCATAAAGTGCAGAAATAAGTTTAATGTTCGACAATTTCCAAAATTACTAGTTTGTTATTCTTCTCAAATTTCCAAATATGTTGCAAATGTATCTTTTCGTTGGGAAGGATGAATTGGAGGAAGGATTGGAAGCATGAATTGGATAGTGGACTGTATGGTAAAAAAACGCTGGTGTAATAATGCTAAATATGTTTTAACCAATAAGATTCGTACAGAGGAGGTTATAGATGATATACAATAGAATGATGAAATGTGATGATGTGTCGTGAAGGTCATGAATGATACGATTAAGCGATCAATTTATGGCTATAAAGCTGTATCGAAATTTGCAAGCGCAATCGATTGTAGCGAAGCTAGGCTGCAAGCGCAAAAGTATTACAAGCGTAATGTGAATTGCGCGCACAAGAGCAGAGAAGAATTACAAGCGTAACTGTATGTATCTACGTAACAGTAGCTGATAACTGAGATGACAAATGAAAACTAGCCACGGTCGCGGTGTAAGGGCCTATTTATTTCGTTGTGAATATTGAAAACTAAGCAGCACTGAATGTTCGTTACAGTGCACGAGGGCAATGTCCTAACGAACAACGTTACATGGGAAACGACGGAAAATAAATAATGGTCGCGCTAGAATTCTTATGCATCGATCCAAGTGATACCAGTAAAGAGAAGGTAATCGACTGGCGATCTAAAATTGATCGATTTGATTTTAGACACACGGGGCTATTTGTTTCAGCGTACTGGATCTGTATTGGAAAATTTATAGTTGGGTCGGGTTGTTGCTTGACAAATTTCCAATATTCGGAATCAGCAACGGAATCGCCAACATCTAATTTCACCACAAATGAAGAGTTGCATTAAATGGAACATTCAGATTGAGAATACTCCATTTTTTATTACTGCAGAGCTGTGCATTCTTGGTAGTTTGCAGGAGATTTCTTGTACTCTACGCGCCCGAAATAACTAAATGTGTTTCTGTAATGGTTATAATATATGGAGGAAGAAAAGCAGTACAACACCCACTCTTATGTTATTCATCGAAACCAAATTATTCAAAATGCATTAATGATACTACTGCAGCTTGGTTTCAGTAGTCGAAGACAACTATGGCTGGGCTATTAATTATCTCATATCTTTCGATATTAATTATAGGTAAATATAACCATTTTCACAAAGCATTGTCACAACTATCAACCTCAATTTCCAAAGTATTTCGAAATTTGGTTCTAATAACCAGAAATGTAACCTGCAGTGGATACATTCTCAATAAACCGGCAACAAATATTAATCACATAATGAAAAATACCAAGATTGCACGATTCCTACTAAACATTCAAGTGGAAATATAGAAAGCAGGAATTTGTTTGCTTGAAGATTTACGGCTTTAATCGTCAGCAAAAACCGATTGGATCAATATGGAGATTGAGTGATGCAGTTTTCATGCCAAGATTCACGGCAGTGTTCAGCAGATATCTCGAAGACTGGTTCTTCTGCTTGAGACTTTGTATGGCGCGATTGTGGAAGTAATCAACAAGAAAAGGAAGACTACATTGATCTGAATTTCGATGTACTTTTGGAGCAAGGATTTCAGATTTGATATACCGAACTTTCCTGGATTTGGTTAACAGTCTGAAACATTTACTTCTCGGGGTGAACAGGATCGGAAGTGATTGTGCGAAGTCGTGTATATTATCTATGAATCAAATTGTGCAGTAATGGCACTAAACGTCATGTAGAAGCAAACTTGAAATCTGAATCGGTAATTTTTATTTACACGTCATTATTTGCTGTTGCTTTCCATTAGTTAAAAACTTGCAACCATATTTGTATAACAAGCAATACAGCTTCAGAGGATTGATTGCCTTGCAACTTATTTCTACATTCAAATCCTACTGTCACTAGAGATATTGCTTTCTTGAGTACGTTGATCAATTTACCGTCTGCTTCCGATTCTGACACGATTAAATCAAATACTCTAGATTTATAAAAATCCATGTTTATATGATCAATTTGGAACATTCATTCGATGAAATTGATAATGCAGATTTTCTAGTTGTAGCAAATTTTGCGAGGATATAACCTTGTTGTCTATTAAGTAAGCTAGAGTAGGTATGTCGAATCTTTTCGAGCAAACTCAAGCATTTATAGTATTACAGAGTTAATGCAATTAATAAACTTATTCCTGAGGTTTTTCATAGTAGTGTTATTGGTTTAAATAGGTCTATGATTTATATCGAACAGTATTTATCGCAGTTATTCTTGTGAAATGGAATCGCGTTGTATATTATGTGCTTGAGTACGAACGCTGTGTATTTCGAACCTGCAATTTGGTACTATCACTGATTGTGAGACACTGCATTGGTTTAGGTTGAAGTACGGAAAAGACTCGGTCAGGAAAGTAATTTTTCATTCTTATTGGAGGTTTTGTAAACGTTTTTAAAAAAGACAGAAATGGTAAATGTTTATTGTTTACATAACAGTGCAATAGATTTCTCGCAATATTTTGGGTCGTAACATTCCAATTTCAAAAAATCCTTCTCGCTAACATTGTTTCTATGTGAAATGAAGTTATTTGCATAATTTGGGCTTGATCGAGTTTCGGAAATGCGTTCGAGACTAGTTTCGGAATGACAATATTTTTTAAGTAATTTTGACATTTTCGAATTTTGTGAACCTCATAGATTATTTAAAACATTATATTTTATTTAGGACAGTAATTTAAATAGTTAGAATATTCAAAAATCTTATTTCTCTATAATCAAAAATAATAAATTATCTTTGATATAATTAATCAAGTTAATGCGAATGAACTCCTGGGGCGAATTTTACTTCTCTATTATATCGTATTCTATAGATGCTATTTTTATCGTTGCTATATAGGATGCTCTTTTCTACTCGTACGTTTCGAAATGTGGTTCTGATGTTTTCATGACACTCAACAACTATCTGCTACCATCACGGAAGTTGTCGAGTCGTCTCATCGGATACAGATAACGGCTTTGATTGTGGTAGGCTTCAGCGAGGTTCGTCGTGATTTGGTAGAATGACATCATCCATTGGTTCGTTGAATTCCAAGAAATTTCTGAGAATTTACCTTGTCTTGGTACTGGAATTTTAAAGTCTAATGAACATTCGTTGATACGTAATACATATGTGGCATTATTGTTAATTGTACCGTTATTTGTTAATTAAATTTAGATCTTACATGTGCAATTTTCAATTTGTTAGTGTGTACTATACGTAGATTACCTCCAATTAGTATTTCTATTCGGCAAGATTTCTACAACTTTGTGTGGACTACTATATTGGTTACAAAATTTTCCTATTTTAGACTCTTTCATAAGTTAAATTAAATCTAATGGTTCATAAACTTCTTTAATTTGCAAATTTGAATTTTGTCGTCGTTTTCTATTTAACATTTCATCATGATTTTTAGGACTAGAATTTATTATATCGTTCGTCGATAATTGTTCGACAGGGATTTCAGGTTGTGACGGTGCTTCTTGAGCTTCGGGAGTTGGGATGCGTAGATTATCTTCTCTTTGAAGATAATCAATATTATCGTTTTGATAATCTTGAGAAGACAGATCGACATCGAAAGTTAATGGTTCGCTATTGTGTTCGTCGCGGCCTAAATCATTTTGCGGGATATTTTCGGAGGGAACGTTCTTTACGGCAGACTTTTGAATGTCGTTCGCGCTGAAATTTTCGAGGAACTTTACATCGCGCGCGATTTCTACCCGTTTTGCAACCTTATTTCATATTCGATATCCCTTCGAACATTCGGAATACCCGACGAAAGTCCCCTTTCGCGAACGTGGTTCAAACTTCCCTTTATTCGGATCGTTATTTAGAAAATAGACGTCGCATCCGAAATCGCGAAAGTGTTTAACGACGGGCAGCTTCCCGTAAAGCCTCTCAAAAGGAGATTTTCTGGCTGTAGCTCTTGACGGACATCGATTATGAATATGATTCGCCGTCGATACGGCTTGTGCCCAATAAGATCGCGGTAGACCGGATTGCGCGATTAGACATCTCGCCGTTTCTACTATCGTCCGATTCTACCACTCGGCTACCCCGTTTTGCTGTGGATTGTATGCGACCGATAACCTACGTTTAATCACGTTATCGCTTAAGAATTTATCAAACCGCGAATTTATATACTCCTTCCCATTATCCGATTGTAGGAATTTCATCTTGCGACCGGTCTGATTTTATATATAGTTCTTGAATTCTCGGAACGCATCAAATACTTGGTCCTTTGACCTTATAAACCGAACTTCGCACCACCTAGAATAATCGTCAATGAACGTGACGAAATATCTGTTACCTGCGTGTGAGTGCGTTCGCATGGGGCCGCAGACATCGCTGTGAATTATTTCTAAGACTTCCGTCGCACGCTTCGATTGTTCCGGAAACGGCGTTTGCTAATTAAAACGGCTAATTAAAACATAAATAAATAAGGCAGTAGGTGTGGGGTGAGGAGTTGGGATGGGTGAGTTAGGGTTCGGAGGATCTATTTACAAGGGAACTTAAAACTAATGTTGCTGTTAAGCATTTTGCGCTATTTAAGGATTGTATACAGGTCTTAAGACAATCACTGATAATAACTAATGACCTTTGTTTTTCCGGAACTTAGTCTATTTTTTCACTTTTTACGGGTTCTTCTGCGGAGTTCGTCAATGTGCCTGGCGTCGTTAGCTAGCCAGGAGTAATCTTTGTTTAGTCTATCCCTGTCCATTTTGTCCTTGATAGAGAGTGCTGTTGAGTAGTTGGATTGTTCTCGTATGTATTTGTTGTCGTCTGGATTGATTTTCTTATTAGCGGAGTGTCTATTCCTATGGTAGATTATGGGTAAGTTATGTTGATCTTGGATTATTCCATTATGGTCACAGAAGAGGAACAGCTCTGGGGGTATGTAACCTGAGCTTAACTTGTTGGGGGTCGTCTCTTCTTCCGTTTTCATTGTGTCTATTATTATTTGATTTTTGGTGTGGCCAATCCTGCTGAAGTAATTTCGGGTGAGTTTTAAGTTGAAGCAGTCTATTCTTGGTATATCAGCTTTTGTGTATATTTTAATGTTACTGATTCTTTTGGTGTAATTTGATTCAGCTGTTCTATATCGGCCGAGGCATGTTCTTAAGCATGATCTTTCAAATCTTCTTATTTTTTCTATAATTGTTGGCCCGGTGTTCCAGAATATGGGTGCGGCATACGTTAATATGGGTCTAACTAATAGCTGGTAGCAAATAAGTTTGGCTTTGGTGGAAAGATTTTTGTTGTAGAAAAGTCTAGAGTTAGCTTTGAAGGTTCTTCTGGCTTTGTCCAGTTGCGTAATGTGGTGTTTGTTCAGTCTTAGATGATCCAGTTGTACTCCTAGATATTTTACTAGCTTTTTGGGGGGGATTTCAACAGTTTCGTTAGTGTGAATGTTTTTAGCTGTGATTGTTGCTTTTTCTATCTTTACTACGTTTGAGTATTTGATTTGTTTTACCGGTCTGCGGAAGAATATTAGCTCACTTTTGGTGGGATTAATTTTCAAGTTCCAGTTTTTATAGTAGTCAGTGATGTGGTTTAATGTCATTTGTAGTGAGTTTTTGATTTGTCCTCCGTCCGTGTCAGCTTTGTAGATTATTAAGTCGTCCGCGTAGGCAATCGAGTGTAGTCTGTCTACGGTGTTGAGTCCGAATTCGTTTATAACTTCGCTATTATAAATGTTGAAGAGTATTAGTGATGTTACTGTTCCCTGTTGTAGGCCTTCTGAGATGTTGAATGTGGTGGTAGACATTTTCGTTCCGTCCCATATGCGGAACGTTTTTCCTTTGGTCATATTTGCTATTAGTAGGATTAGTCCTGCTGGAAATTGGTATTTGTCTAGTTTATGAATTAGCCCATTATGCCAAACTGAATCGAATGCTTTTTCAAGGTCTAGCAATATTGCCCCCACTGTCAGTCCGTTGTGTAGGTAATTGTTGAGGTCAGAAGTTAATTTGTGAATTGCGTGTGTGGTAGAAAGTTTATTCTTAAATCCGAATTGGTTATCTGGTATAATATTGTGTTCAAATGTTCGTAGTGAGACTAATGGGTCTGTAGCTTTGTGGCTCTTCTGGGTTTTTACCTTTTTTTAGTATCGGTAGGATTTTAGCTTGTTTCCATCTGTTTGGGTAATAGGCGTGGTTAATTGCATTATTAAAGAGTATCGTGTATTCTATTATGATGGTTGTCGGTAGATTTTTGATGGCTATTGATGGGATGTTGTCCAGCCCTGACGAAGTCTTATTATTTAGCTTTTTGATAATTTCGCTTACTTCACTGCAAGAAATGAAATGATTGGTTTCTTTATCCAGGTGTACTGGCCTGTATGCTGGGTTAGCGTCTGTGAATGTTGTAAAAGTTGCCTTTGTATCTGTCATTCTTTTTGCTATTTTGCTATATTTGTCTGTTGTTTCGTCTGCCAGTCTTTTGGTGGTTGTATTGGTGTTAGTGTATCTTGGTGAATTTATTCTTTCCAGATACTTTCCTATTATCTCGAGTTTAGTAATCGGATCTGTAATGTAAAGTTCGTTGTTGTCGGTCCTGTCTGGTAAACTTTTCGCTACTTCTTTGTTAAATTCGTTTTTGTTAATATCAAGTCTGAGGTTTTCGATGCTAATGTGTTTTTGTGGTCTCAATATCCTGTTAATGGTCGGGAAAAATTCATTGGCGTTCTTGAAGTTATATTTTTAATGATGGAGGCCCAGTATGCGGTTGCAGCTTTAGAGATTTCAATGTGGAGTTTTTTATTGAGTATTTTTATTGTCCGTTTAATTCTGTTCGTCTCTTGTCTGCTGTGCTTGCTCGAGCTTTGGTACCTGATGAAATACAACCTTGATATTAGGCATGATTTTGCCGCGTGTAGTTTTTTAGTGTTATTGCTAATGTATTTTTGACAATAATTTGTATTGCTAGGTTTATTTGTTGAGACTATTCCTTTAATTGTTTTTGTGATAAGCAGTTCGAGGTAGCTGATACCTTCGTCTATTTCATTTATCGCGAGAATCCTATTACCCGGTAGTTTATTTTTTAGGTGCTTATCGGCCCGTTTGGCGAATTTTCGCCAATTAGTTTTTTTATAGTTGAATGAGTGGGGTTTAGGAGGAGTTGGTGTTATTCCTTGGAACAGTGTGGTTGGTTCTATTGCGAATGTTAGTGCATTATGATCGCTATCGTATGGGTTTGTCCTTATTTTGTTGTTGTTGAGGTTCAGTATTTCTAATCTGCTGTCTGTTATGTAGTAATCCAGGAAAGAGTTTGCTTTGGTGTACGTAGGGTTGGCAGCTGCGTAGATTGTTGTTTAATGTGATATACTGTTGTCGACCTCCCATTGTAGTAATCGTCTGCCCCTGTCATTCGTGTTTGAATCACCCCATTGTGTATTTCTGGCGTTTATGTCGCCGGCTATGATGAAGAAACTGTTTTCGTTGTCCAGATGAAAGTCTTTGTAAAGTTGTTCGAACTCGATTATGAATGTGTTTTTTGTGGATTGTGGGGCGTATATGCGGAAGATGAGTAATGTTTTTTTTTAGTTTACTATTATTTTTATCACTGTGTATTCTATGATTCTATTTTTCTTTGAGTTTGGGTATGGGACCATGGTGTAATTGATGTTGTTTTTTATAACTATTGCAGTACCTCCGCCTCTCGAGTTTGGAGCTCTGTCTGTCCTAATTATGTCGTAGTTGTTTAATTTCAGTTTGTGTTTGTTGTTAAGTTTCGCTTCTGAGATCAGTATAATGTCGTGTTTGTAAGCTTCAATATATTTTTGTAAGTCTAGTCTTTTTTTAATTGTGCACAGTGAATTTACATTTATCGCTGATATTATGATTGGGTTGCTGGTGGTTGTGTGAGCCATTACTCGATTGACCATTGTGCTAAATAATCGATTCTCAGTGTATTTTGGGTGATTTTATTATTGAAATCGACTAGTTGCTCTTTGATTTCGTCTAAGCTACTTCTGAATATATCAAGTATTTGACTTATATTTATGTTGTTGTCCGTTACTTGAAATTGTGTTCTTTCGTTGCTGTTGGTCAGCATTCTTGGGGGTAGGGGGGTGGGGGCGGGGGTGGGGGGGTGAGCCTTTCGTTTCTGGTGTGTGTTTCGGGTTGTGCCATATGTTGTGTGTATGGAATTCTATTGTTTTTTGTGATGTTTGCGTATGAAATACTCGGGTCAATTTGTCTGTGAATTTTTTGTGTTTTTTCGAAAGCTTTTCTGTTTTTGTTTTCGTGTTCTTGCTTCTTCATGTTCATTATAGACATATATGGGCAGCCCAGGTAAGAGGCCGGGTGCACATTTTCCCCGCAGTTAGCACATTTTAGCACGTTTTTATTACCTGATTTCTCGATGTTGCATTTTCCCGGTTTATGGCTTTGTGCGCATTTGACGCACCTGTACTCCATATTGCAGTTAGAGCTGGCGTGACCTACTCTTTGGCAGTTTTTGCATTGGAAAATTTTAGGCTTTCTAAGCCTTTCCCATCTTATTGATTGGCTTAGCAGTTTTTTTATTTTGAGTAGCTCCGGATGATTGCTATTTTTGTCTATTTGCACTATAAAATGGTATTTATTGCTATTTGTGCGGTCAAATTGTAGTTTGTTAATTTTGGTTATGCTTATGTTATTGATTTTGAGTTCTTCTAATGCAGCCATTACCTCAGCTTCATTGAAGCCCCCTCGAATGCCCTTAAGGACGAATGATTTGTTTTTAAGATGGCTTGGGGTGAAGGAGTGGAATTGGAGGTTATTTTCCTTCAGGATTTCCATGCTTTTAACCACTTGCGGTGCAAAGAAATTCTCGGTTGCGCGTGCCAGAACAATCGAGCGGGAATCACTTCGCGGCGCGTTCAGCGGGTGAGTTCCAGAAGAGAATATAAAGGGGCAGAAGGATAAAATTACATCTGTATCAATACTAAATTTATTTATTAATAATCTTGTAGGGTGTGATACTTTTCAAAACAACTTGGAATGTGTAACGCTACAAGACATGTTTTACACTCCCATGTAGTTTCACTCCGTTTTTTATGTTTAGCGCATACTACGCACCTCCGTTGTGGATTTTTTTTGGCGTTTGTAGGTGGTATATTTCTTGGGAAATGTCCTCATTGCTTCGCTTGTAAGCGACTCGGAGCATTTCCAGCAGACATCCTTCCACGTCTTTGGTAATCAGGAAGACATACTGTTTCTAAAATCTGTTTGGCTACATCGATTCGACACTTCGAAAAAGAATACTTTTTACATTTTGGTATTTCCATTTTTTTGCGATATAAAATATATGAATTGAGCAGTGCCATATCTGCTATGTAAAAAAATATTTTTTTATAGGTTTTAACGTATTTTCTCATTAATTTAAAAGATGATAAATAACTATCTTGCAGATCCACTCCACCCATACCCTCATTGTATTCCAAAACGATGTTAGGCTTTGTTGTAAGGCTATTATTATTTTTCCACCTCTTTTTTTCCACTTCGACCATCTCAATTTTTGTATGTTTCGTGGACATTACATATATGTCTTTTTTGTCTTTCCATTTTGCAACCAAAATTCCATTACAGGAGCGCGATATCACGTCAGAACGTTTTAGTTTTGCAGCTGCGAGTTCTTTAGGCATATTCTTCCTATTGCATCTCACTGTTCCTATGGCATTAATTTTTCTAGACTGTAACTTTTGAAATAGGCTTGGCGAAGAATACCAATTGTCCAAAAATAGAGTATGCCCGTAACCAGTTAGTACTGTGGACATAAGCATTGTGACGCTTTCGGAGACACCTACATTCGCATTTCTGTCTAAATCTTGACCAGTGTAGATTTTGAATTTAATGCAATAACCCGACTTGGATTCACATAACTTATAAAATTTCACTCCAAAACGTGCTCTTTTGGACGGATTATACTGTTTGTACGAGATCCGACCCGTGTACTTCATTAGCGACTCATCTAACGAAATGTATTCCGCGGGAGTGCAAATATTTTGAAATTTCTCATTAAAATAATCGATTACACTCCGCACTTTACATAAACGATCGTCATTATCGTTTACAACTTCGTTATCAGTAAAGTGCAAAAAGCGTGAAATTTGTGCAAATCTCCAATAGGGCATTGTTTTTCGAAATATTGGTGTCTCGATTACGCTTCTTTTAGACCAATATGACTGCACAGTAGATTTTTTGACTTGGGACATCAAAATGCACAAAGCAAAATACGCATGTACTTCATCTATATTGGTGTCCCACCAAATGTCTTCAAATTTTCGTAATTTGCGGTTTTCATTTTGTAGTGTTTGACTGGCGTAACGATTAATTTCTGTCACAATAATTTTCCAAAAGTCTTCTGCTAATACTTCTCTTGTCATTTGTAAAGCTGTGACATTTTGCCCAACAAGAATATGTATTCTAGATATTCTTGAATATTCCCATACTTGCGTTATATTTTCCGCGTCTTTCCAAATCCATTCCTGGGATGAAACATTCCTTTCTCTATTCTCATTCTGAACATCTTCCTCGTCGTCAGATATAATTTTACGCCGATTCCGACGTGGAAAAACAATTTGTTCTAAATCACTGTCAGATTCTACATTGTCTTGTCTTCTCCGTTTATTTATAGATATAACATCACTGGCTTCGCTATCACTTTCCATTTTACAGTCTGGGGTCAATACTAATAACTTTACACGATGAAGAGCAAGCAGAAACTGTGCCTCGGTAAAGAATTTTATTGAACAGTGGACATGCCACGCACGTCATTTATCTTTCTGTAACAATAGCCCAACGACGTGCGTAACACGTCGCTGGCGTTCCGGTAACAAAAGCATGTTGACGTGCGTGGCACGTCTTTCCACCGCAAGTGGTTAAAGTGAGCAGACTCATCACTGGCGTTGAGCCTCACAGTATCTTCGTCTAGTTGTTTTACCATAAATGACTCTGTGTTAAGTTTATTTTCTGAAATCAATGCTATTATAGTTTTTATCTTTGATTTTGTTATATATATTGGTGGCATTCTGCCCTTCCCTTTTGGTGTGGTGACATTTTCGGGAGTCCCCTGCGTTTATTTGTTCTCAGCGCACTCTGCCGCGAGGAGATTGTAAAGGGTGTCCCAAAATTCACGCAAGAAATAATTTTGATAGAAAACACAGGTTTATAATTAAAAATTGTAAATTTTTTATTGATTTATATAGTATACAGTGTAGGGTTATATATGGAATAGCAAAGCCCCCACGACTTTGCTGGCACATAGGCACTCTTTTGTTGAAATTTTCCATGATTGTTTTGCATAAATGTGGCTGAATTTCGTTGATACAGCGCTCAATTTCCTCCTTCAAGGCGTGGGTGGTCGTGGGCTTGTTGACATAAACCTTAGACTTCAAAAAACCCCAAAGAAAAAGATCCAACGGCGTTAAATCGCATGATCTGGGCGGCCAATTCTGATCACCAAAACGGGAAATTACACGACCAGGAAATGACTCATGCAGTAATTGAATTGTTTCTCGGGCTGTATGGCATGTTGCACCGTCTTGTTGAAACCACATGCCGTCCACATCCATGTCTTGCAATTTTGGCACAAAAAACTGCATTATCATGTCGCGATAGCGAGCACCATTAACCGTTATTGTCTGACCAGCTGCATTTTCGAAGAAGAATGGTCCGATGATGCCTCCAACCCAAAATCCGCACCAAACAGTGACACGTTGTGGATGCATTTGTTTCTCAACAATCACTTGTGGATTTTCTGAACCCCAAATGCGACAATATTGTCGATTAACAAAGCCATCCAGATGAAAATGAGCCTCATCGCTGAAGATGATTTTGTTCGAAAAATCAGCATCCACTTTTTGTTGTTCCATAATCCATTCAACGAACTCTCTTCGCTGTGCGTGGTCAGTAGGCTTCAGTTCTTGAGTCAATTGAACTTTGTAAGCATGAAGATGCAATTCTTGACCACGGCGCCGAATTGATGTTCCTGGACTCTCAGCAACACTCTCTCGAACTGCTTCAATGTTTTGTGTTGAACGACTTGTTGAAGGACGGCCAGACTGTTTAACCCATTCGCGGCGGAGCGCTCTGAAATGAGTTGCGCTCTAAGCAGCCGATGCCAGATCGACCGCGCGGACAAAATACGCGAGTCGTTCCGAACGCGGTGTGCGGAGCTGATTTTGCTGGTCATTTCTCTAACGCGGCTGGCCGGCACGCCGATCAAACAATAATATTAATAATAATAACAATTTTAGTAATGTTTAACAATCTTTAATAATCTTAGATAATTTTTAATAATATTCCTTTGTGTGGTACAATCTAAAGCAGGGTTCAATACATAAACCAACTTTACAGTCTTTACATTCAAATCGAGTTTCGGTTCGCTTTTTGTGTTTGCTGCAAACCACAAATTTCCGCCGACCGTTCTGCCGCTTTCCTGTGGGATTGATATATTTGGATGGAAAATGTGTTTGAACCAAACGTAACAGATTATCTTTGGATGCAGTTTGGCCTCCAGACTTATTGTTACATATATTTTTATTTGAATATTTGAGTAGAATTTCTCTAATGAGACGTAAATGAAATTTCGCAAATGTTATATTCTGTTTTGACGTAATTTTGTAAAGTATGTAAGTATTGTAAATCGAAAGGTCCACCATATGGGAAAATAATTTCTTATACCATTTTAGAGTTTTACGAATAGTATTAATGGAATTTAAAATCATATCCGTTTTATCAACTGCTCCCATAACGCGATTATAGTCTACTACGACAGTTGGTTTTAGAATTGGTCTTCCCGTTTTAATATCATTTCTTTTTGTTTCTGTATACTCAGCAGAATGATAACTTGATAACATTAGCACTTTTCTTTTGTCCATCCATTTTAGTGCTAATAATTTATCCGTAGATTGAAATGCAACTTCGCCTTTGCATAATTTATTGGATATATTAGGCATTCCACGTCTGGTTTTCTTCACGGTTCCAAATGCATGTGTCCTATTGTGATGTAAGAGAGAAAATAATGCCGGGCTTGAATACCAGTTATCGGTGACCAAAACATGACCCTTATTTAGATACGGTTCCATCAACGTCATGACAATATTTCCTGATTTTCAAATTTCTGCTAAATTATTGTTTGTTATATCCGTGCGCGCTCCACAATAGACAATAAAATCTTGGATATATCCAGTATAACAGTCACAAATAACATACGACTTGATGCCAAATCTGTTTCGTTTCGAAGGTATATACTGCTTGAAGAAACATCGTCCTTTGAAAAGCAGCAAGCTTTCGTCGATGCATAAATACTTGTACGGCTAAAATGCTCGTGAAAAGGAATTTCGCAGTCTGTCGATGATGCTCCGAATTTTTATTAGCACGTCTTGATTTGTTGTTTTATTGTTATCATGAAAGTGCAGCATTTGTAATAGAGATTTATACCTGTCTTTTGTCATTATTCTTGGAAAATTTTCCGTTCGTAATAACTCGTCGGTTGAACAATATTCTTCTATTGATACTTTTCTTACTCTTGACATTAACATCGACAGAGCAAAAAATCGATATATTTCGGTAACTGTTGTATTTTTCCATGCCAACAATCGTGAGTGCCTACTGCGTACAGTTTTCGTAGTATAATAAGCATTGCTTTCTCTTACAATATGTTCAACCATATTTTCGGAAAGCCAAATTTTGTGCGCTCCAAAGAAATTGCCGCGGATCGATGTCTGGTAATTCCTCAATGTTCTCAGAATCAGATTCCGAACTACTTGGCATTAGGCGCTTTTTATTATATGCATTTGGAATTCTACCTTTCTATCCAATTTCTCTAAACATTTCAGACAGGTCAGAATCCGATGAAAATTCCATATCATCGTAGCTCATATTCGTCGTCCATTTATCCATGATTAGGGCAAAATTTGTGGATAATTATATTTGATTATGTAAAAAAAATCTTTGCACAAGAAGCGTATGCTGCTAGCACGTCAAAAACAAACGACTTAATGGACATTATTGGGCAGTTGTTGATAACAAACGAACGGTGCTTTCTTTCGAAGAGAGCGGCTCCGGATGGGCACCATCTGGCGCTGTTCGTTCGCAGCGGGTAAATTTGCCTGAGCGCCATCAGGCACTGTTCGCTGAGAGTGAGCATCTATAGATGAGCGCCTAAAGGCGCTGTTCGCCGCGAAAGGGTTAAATCTGGGGCCGAAGTTGACGCCTAGGTATCTGACGGTCTTCTCCATTGCTATTGATCCATTCCCGATCTTGATCGTGGGAGGGCGCCTGATGTCAAGGAGTCCCTTGAGAAGGATCATTTCCGTTTTAGAGTCCGACAGATGCAGCTTGTGTTGCTTGCACCAGTCGGCTATGGTCTTCGTGGTAGCATTGCCTCTGACCTCGAGTTCCCTCCTGGAGTCGCCAGGGATCAGGACCAGGAGGTCGTCGGCATATGCTATGGTAATTATGTTGCAGCGAGCCAGAGTGTTTAGAAAACCGTCAAGCACCAGGTTCCAAAACCTCGGTCCCAGGACTGAGCCATGCGGGCAACCCTTTGTCACCCCTTTTTCTGCAATGTTATTATTGTTCTTGATCTGCACAGACCTCCCCGAGAGATAACTCTGGATAAGCCTGTACAGATTCGCCGGACAGTTGCGCTTCTTCAGGTTGTCCAGGGTTGAGGGCCACCAGACATTGTCGAATGCGCCAGCTATGTCGAATAGTATTCCAATCACGTATCTCTCTCGGCTTTATGAAGTGATCCGCCTGACTCTCACAATTGCTTCCTCCGTGGATCTGGCTGGACGGAAGCCGAATTGCTGGTCAGAGGTATGTGGGTGATTCTCAAAGATGCCTTTTAGTCTTCCTGCTATTAGCCTCTCCAGAACCTTGCTAAGGACCGGGAGGAGGCATACAGACCTGTAGGATTTGGGGTTGGCGGGGTCCTTTTCTTCGTTCTTCAGAAGAACTTTGACGTCCCTCCGCTTCCACCTTACCGGAAATGTCGCCGATGAGAGACACGTGTTGTACATATGTGTGATTTTCGCGTGTAGTATGGGCAAGGCCCTTTGTACTACTTCCGGTTCCATTGCGTCAATGCCTGGGGCCTTCCCCCTTTTCAGTTTCCGGATGGCCGTGTCGATCTCTGAAATGGTGAATGGAGTGGTGTCAGTAGTGTTGGGCGATTCGAAAACGGTGGACCGAAGTCGCCTGTGCTGTTGCGACTCAGTGCTCGTTTCATCATCAGGTACGAGGCTGCTCAGAAGCAGTGCAGCAGTGTCTTGCCATGTCATTGTGTGTGTGTGTGTGCTGTTGTCTGTGAGGTTGTTGCAAGCTTTAGCGGCGTGGACTTTCCTGGTTTGTAGTCTATAGACTACTCCCCAGGGGTCTTTATTCCCCTCAGTTGTCACAACGGAGAGGAGACAGATCGGTCGGTAGGACTTCGGGTCCTTCACGTCCTTACCCTCTCCCTTCAGGAGCACTCTGAGGGAGCCCTCCTTCCAGGTGGGGGGAAAGACGCCCCAACGAAGGCACCCGTTGAAAAGGCGAACTAACTGTCCTAATATTGCTTTCGCGGCGGCCTTCAGCGCTCGGGCCTCGATAAGGTCCGGCCCTGGTGCCTTGTCGTTTTCGAACGTGCGAATCGCATTCACGACCTCGTCCGGTGAAAACGGAGAGGCGTCCGCGGTGTTTGGCGCTATCCGCTCGTTCTCCCTAATCTCTAGCTGCGCGGGCGTGTCATCTTCCGGCCGGTCGTCCGGGACGTGTGCTTCCAGAAGTGTGTTGGCTGTCTCTACCGCGCTCATGTTACTATTGTTAACTCGCCGGAGGGTGCTGAGCACCCTCTCGACACGGAGATTGTTCGCTTGCAGCTTGTAGACGATGCCCCAAGGCTCCGTGTTCCCGTGCGACGACACAAAGTTTCGCCAACTCTGGAGTTTCGCCCACTTCACCTCTCTGCTGTAGTTCCGCAACGAAGTACGGTACTCCAGCAGTTTTATGAGGCGCGAGGACTCATTTCTTTCCTTCTGGAAGGCACGCCTCTGTCGGTAGACAGCCTTCTTCATGACTGTCAGTTCTTTAGTCCACCACGGATTGGACTTCCTAAATCTACGCTTTCTCGGCATTGACGCGGTGCAGGCATCTTGTATGATGTCTGTGAGCGTTTCTGCCACTCCTATCGTATCCTCCGCTGACTCCATGCTCAGGACTTCGAGCCTCGATCGTGAGAGATCGGACAGGGTCTCGGAGAATCGCTCCCAGTCGGCTCGACGAGTGTCGAACCGAGAGTTCGCGGCTCCGCGATTCCCCGTCGCGGCTCTGGGTGCCCGCAGCCTGATGTCAACGGCGTTGTGGTCGCTGGTCGTCCACGCACACCTTACGTTCCAGCTCCTGATGAACGGAGACATGGAAGGCGACGCCAGGGTTACGTCGATGTATGACGACCCCGTTGGCGTCCAGAAGGTAGGTGGCTGAGCTGCGTCGTTCACAACGTCCATGCTAAACGCCGCAATCAGAGTCTCGAATTGAGCTCCTTTCTCGTCTGTGCCCCGGGGGCTCCAGAGCGAGGATTGCGCGTTAGCGTCTGTAGAAACTATGAGTCTCTCCCCCCTCAGTGCGCAGAACACCTTCTCAAGGTGGCTGAGGTGCTTTTCTATTTCGTCGCGGTGCTGGAAATAGCACGACACCGCGTAGAAGGAAAAGCCGGGTGCTAGCACTTCCGCACAGACGCAGTGGGAGTTGCTGAGCTGCGAGACGAAGATCATGTCGAAGTTGGGGTTGCAGACGGCAACAGCCGTTCGGCTGCCGCCACCCTCACTCCGGACCCTAGTCCACTAATCTTATGTCGCGTGCCCAGCTGGCTGACGTATGCCTCCTGCAATAGCAGGACGTCTAGCCGCTTC
This sequence comes from Megalopta genalis, assembly GCF_051020955.1. Taxonomy (NCBI): domain Eukaryota; kingdom Metazoa; phylum Arthropoda; class Insecta; order Hymenoptera; family Halictidae; genus Megalopta; species Megalopta genalis. The sequence continues at coordinate 8,106,946 of NC_135022.1, forward strand.
TGGGCAATAAGCTCGCGTACTTCTCTGGTAACTGCAGCCGAACGTCTCATGTTCAGCTGCAGTATCCTAATGTCGGGGATATTATTGGGTGGGGGCCTAACAACCATAATCAGTTCGAGAGAGCGACTGATTAATGGCAGCTATGTACGCGGGGCAGTCCTTGCTTGTCACGAGGTGGGAGGCGGGTTTCTTACCCCTGACACAGTTGACGCAGGTGGCCGGTTTCTCCTTTTTCGGGCACGTCTTGATTCCGTGCCCCGTCTCCGCGCAGTGGCCGCAGGTCTCTTTTTCCGCTTTGCAGAACTTCGCGGGATGGCCGAATCCCTGGCACTTGTAGCACCTGGTCACGCTGATGTGGTCCCGGACCCTGCAGCAGCTCCAGCCCACATACAGCCTCTCCTTGGAGACCAGAAGGTCCCGGGCACGCTTGCTGACCTCGAATATCAGGTTGCAGCGGTCCCTGGTTTTATCACCGCTCCTGAACACTAGGTTAATCTCCTTGGAGAGGCTGGCCGCTTCCTCTTTGCTGAGGTTCTGCTGCAGGATCGCTGCGGTCGTCTCCTTGGGGTCCTCCTGGGTCCGCGGGACATCGAAGACGATGATCCGCGGGTTCCGCTTGGCCGGAGCACCTACGGTGAAACCAGCTGCTTTTAGCTTTTGATTCGCCATTAGTGATGTTACGTCGGTGTTTTTCGACGTGACCAGCGCGATACCCGAGCCCTGAACCCTGCGGACGCCCCTGATCTGCAGGCCGTCCGCTCTTGGCGAGACCAGCTCGAAGACCGCCTCCTTTGTCTTCGAGCTGTCCTCGTATTTTGTGGTGTCCATCGGCGTGATGATCACCACTTTCGGGGGGTCCTGCTTCTGCGTGGACCTGGCTGCCGCGGCGGACCTGACGCCGACGCGTTCGGCGTACGTGGTCGGCTTCTTGGCGGTGACGGCAGCGGCGGCGGCGGCGACGGCGACGGCTTTGTCTTGGAGTGCCTGGCAGGAGCGCTTGCACTCCTTCGATTCAGCCTGGACGGCCTCAAGACGTCCCTCGAGTCTGCTGCTGTAAACGAGTGCTTTAATTAGTATGTCGTTCAGCTTAGCAGCCTGTGAGCACAGGGCGTGCACCACAGTGGACGGGATGTCGTTTCCTGGCAGCGTTATCTCGTTTGCCAGCTGCTTATACGCCTTGGCGGCGCTGGCTCTGAGGGCTGCCACGGTCGTGTCCTCGTCTTCTGGGCTCGCATTTCTCGGCTCCTCGGGTGTCTCCTGCGTCGTCTGTGTCGTCTGTTGCGCCTGTATTTGTCTTTCCTTCTTCTTCTTCTTCATCTTTTTCGGCACCTCCGCCGGCTTTCGGAAAGAGAGGGGCACGTCCGAATTTGCTGCCTCCGTCTCCGAGTCCGTCGTTAGGAGCCTCTTATGGCGACGGCGGGAGTCAGTCCCTGAGGAGGCGACCTCCATCGTGGGACACTTGAGGAAGACACAGCGCCGAATTCCACCACCTCTCATGGGTGTGTGGGAGACCCTGGTCCAGCGACCAGGACTTTCTCACGCAGAGTGAGATTCGCGCCGACCACCAAAATGTAAATTTCAATGTATATAGTAGTCCATAAGTTAATTATAAGCGTTCGGGACATTGTCCCGGTAGAATTAGTACTCCATAAGATGTAAAAATTTTTATATTTTTGATTAATAAAATGAGTACGTTCACACTCGGGGGGGGGGGAGTCTGTGGGGATGTGGTTCCACCACTCCGACCGCCTGCGCATGGCGCAGGCGCGGCGGCTCTCTGCCGCCATCACGAGGAGCACATTTTCTTCCTCGTGGCTCTCCACCTCTGAACCTCGAAGTGTGCACATGTATAGTAGGGAACCTGGAGTATTTAATTTCACACTGAACCCTACACTATCCTAGCGGGCCCTTGCCTTAGACGTGGCGGTAGGAAAGACGAAGTCTCTGTATATATAGGAATCGAGGCGGATAGGTTACTAGCGGGAAGAGGAGCCATTTGCTGGCAGGTCTGGAGGTAGCCGCCACAACGTGTAACGTTCTAGTGTCATAAACAGATACTGAAAATACTTATTATGTGATTTAGAACAATGGAAAGTGCGTGTATAAAACGAAACATTAATGTGTTCGATCGTGAACGATACAGTGTCTGGAAATTCCGTGTACATGCTGTGCTGACAGAACTAACCATTATACACGTAATCGACGATGAACCACCACTGAATAAGACGGAGAAGTGGGATAAAGCAGAACGAACTGTTAAAGGCACAATTATAGAGTATCTGGCAGACTCGTTACTATGTTTCATGAAACCAGAAAACAGTGCGAGAGAAATCTTCAAGAACTTGGACAATTTGTACGAGCGAAAAAGTCTCGCCACTCAACTGGCTCTGCAAAAGAAATTACTGAGTATAAAATTGCAAAGTGATACCCCATTGATGAGACACTTCACGACATTTGATGGCCTAATCACTGAATTGAGAGCAGCATCAGGAAAGTGGGAAGAGATAAAGAAGAAATTGTTAAATGAGAATGCCGATTCAAGTATAAAGATTCTCCAGGCAATTAAACAAAATAATAATAAAAGGAGATTCACTAATCAAGACTTTCCTATAAAAACAAAAAAACGTGGAAATATTAAAATACGAAATAAAACGTCTACGAACACATGAAGACAAAAGCAATACATGTGACAAAATGTTACCAGTGTGGAAGAAAAGGACATATAAAGAAGGATTGTCACTACCACAAGAGAACCATGGACTATAAAAATAGCGAAAATAGGTGACACAGGAGTCGCAGGAGAATTGAAGGACGCCGTATATTCGCCGGAAGTACCATATAATTTGCTCTCTGTATCGAAGATGCGAAGTATGGGTAATACGATTGTATTTGATAAACAAGGTGTACAGATTTTTAAATCCGGTAAGGTGATCATCAGGGGTAAGTTCTCGAACAATCTTGTTACAATAGATTTTAAAATAAAGCATGAACAAGTAAACTCAGTCCAAATGAACAGTATTATCAAAGGTAATTTTGAACTATGGCATGAACGCTTGGGACATATTGGAAAAAGTAAATTCTTTGAGTTAAGAAATAAAGGAATGAGTAGCAATGTCAAATTGGTAAATAAAATAATACCAAATAATAACTTATGCGAAGCTTGCACTAATGGAAAACAAGCACGATTGCCATTTAAAAAGGAAAAAGATAAAGATCATGTAAAAAGACCTTTGTTTATAGTACATTCGGACGTGTGCGGTCCAATCACTCCTTCCACAAATAAAATATTTAAGAATATTTGGTTCTACAGTATATGTGCATGATAAAACTAGTAAAACCAAATTTAACGAAAAGTCATGGAAAGGAATACTAGCAGGCTATGAAACAAACGGGTATAGAGTGTGGGACGTGAAAAGGAAAAGTATTTCGTTGTCAGAGATACAATATTTGACGAAGTTAATTTCCTAAAGTCAAGGCCGGTAGCAAATGTTAAAGAGATTAGTTGTGAAAAATCTCAAAATAAAATTGAAATTTCTGACGTAATGTCAAACTCAATAAAGGAATTAAAGAAATCTGATAATGGCAAACCACATAGTTTAAGTTCGGAAAATATCGGAAATAAAACTGATGTTTCTGACGTAAAGTCAAAATCAGTGGGTGATCCTAGTAAGTCTGTTGATGGAAAAATAGATAAACTAGAGAGTATAAATCCAAACAGAATCTATGAAAAATAGATGGGTCTTCTTCTCAGAATAGTACAAATACAGAAAATACAAATAGCAGTAAAAGAATGTTATCAGAACCAAGAAGGAGTGATAGGATTAGAAGGAAACCGCACATTTCATATGATGAGGACATGCCGATTGATTATATGATGTGTGCACAATCGGTAGTTTATGAAACTCCTGCATCATATCAGGAAATAAATAACAGAAATAATAGGGAACAATGGGAACAAGCTGTTAGAGAAGAAATTAATTCTCTTATGGTGAATAAAACTTGGACATTAGTACCAAGGCCTAGCAATAGAAATATAATAAATTGTAAATGGGTATTTACGATAAAAGATGATGAATTTGTAAACCCATTAAGATATAAAGCTCGGCTGGTTGCAAAAGGGTTTAGCCAAAAGTATTTAGTAGATTATAATGAAACCTTTGCTCCGGTTGCAAGGATTTCAAGTTTCAGATTTATAATTGCTTATGCTAATCAATTTAATTTATTAATCCATCATATGGATGTAAAAACCGCATTTTTAAACGGTATATTAAAAGAGGACATTTATATGAGAGTACCTGAGGGAATTGAAAACAAACAGAATCAAGTTTGTAAATTAAATAAAGCTTTGTATGGATTAAAACAAGCAGCAAGATGCTGGTTTGAAGAATTCGAAAAGGCTCTTAAAGAAAAAGATTTTCAAAATTTCCCAGTTGACCGTTGTACTTATATTTTAGATAAAGGAGATATTTCTAAAAATATCTATGTAGTTCTGTATGTCGATCATTTGGTAGTTGCGACAGCTAATATCGTAACGATGAATAATTTCAAAGACTACTTAATGAACAGGTAATGAACAGTTTCATTAGAATTGAAAGGACTGGAGAAAATATAACTCTAGACCAAAGTACTTATATTAGAAAAGTATTGAAGAAATTTAATATGGATAATTGTAAACCCATAAATACTCCACTTGAAAGTAAGCTTAATTATGAAGCCCTGAATTCAGACGAACAATATGAGGCACCTTGTCGAAATGTTATTGGTTGTTTGATGTATATTATGATCTGTACGCGACCTGATCTATGTGTAGCTGTGAGCATTTTGAGCAGATTCACAAATAAAAGAAATAAGGAATTATGGATTTGTCTTAAAAGAGTTTTAAGATATTTGAAAGGCACGAAAGATATCAAACTAACGTACACAAGAGGTACATATGATAACATCTTGATAGACAGCAGGGTATGCTGATTCAGATTGGGATGGAAACGATATGTACGATAGAAAAAGCACAACAGGTTATATATTTAAATTGCTCGAAAAATATACAATTAGTTGGAATACGAAAAAGCAATCATCAGTCGCGGCCTCTTCGACTGAGGCTGAATACATGGCTTTATTTGAAGCAGTTAAAGAAGCATTATGGTTAAAATCTTTAGCAACCAGTATCAACGTAAATATATCAGAATCCATTGTAATCTATGAAGACAATAAAGGTGGTATTAGTATTGCAAACAACCCAACTCTAGTCACAAAATATCAAAACATATCGATATTAAATATCACTTTACCAGAGAGCAGGTAGAGAATAAAGTGGTAATATTAAAATATATTCCAACAGGTCATCAATTGGCAGATATGCTAACCAAGCCTTCCAGGACAGAAGTTCATCCAAATGAAAATTGGAATAGGCGTACAATAATAGAATTTTTTTTCTCATTTTTCAATTATTATAAGAAGTAAATGGTCTGGTCAGGTTTTTCTGGGTTTCCCTTGACCCTTAGCAACAAATGTTGGACCATATTGTATTTCCCAAAAGAGAGAACATATTTAGTTGATAAATATACATATTTTTATTGGTTGCATGTTAATCTTGTATTTTTCTTTTGTTTAATTTTTGAGGGGGCGTATTGAAAAAAAACTTTAGCCTCGGACAAAAATTAATCTATAGTTTACTTAGGACTGAGATTCGAAAATATCAGATTACGTTTCCGCTGGTTCCGTCAGCGCGCACCGACGGTGATGTAAACTGTACATCAAAGATATCGCCATATACCATCGCCGGTGTTGTAAGAACACATCGTGCTCTGACCGTTAGTGATCCCAGTACCGCGTATACAATGTACGACGCGATGAATGACCGTCTCTGATTGGTGGAGAAGACCACGCCAAAAAAGGTATATAAGCAGGCGATTTTCAGTTGCCGGTCTCTCAGTTGATTTTGGTCGCTCAGTCAGTTCGTACATATACCTTCTCTCAAATAAAAGTAAAAATGAAGCTTTTTAAGAAAAAGAATTTATATCATATTTATTTGAGAAATAATCCAAGCCTTAATCCCAATACCGATATTTGAACTGATGTTTGGTATCGTGTAATAAGTTTGCAAATCGAGCAGGCCCAGTTCGTAATCGGCATTGTTGAGATCTATAGGCGGGAAGTACTTGGACGATAACACGCTACTTCTTCCCGATAACGTGAACGTGTCTGACATCCTTGCGACGGACTATATTAGAGTTCCTCGCAGAAATTTCACACACAATTGTCCGCACACGCTTTCGTTGTATCTTTGATAAATCTTGTGATTGTACGTGATGGTCGGAAATAATGAATCAATTCGATCGGTGGTCGAAGATCTCCAAAACTATCGAAGTAACTGACTCGCGAATCATGCTTTATATACGCCACCCAGTGCGTTCCTGAACCATGACCGCTGTCCAGATTCACTATTCCTCGTTCGTTTACCCATATTTGTTTCGGCAATTCATCGCGCATGAAAACTCCGCGAAAATGCGATAATCTTTTACAGGCGATTTTCAATTCAACGTCCGTCGTCGAGTTATCTTTTTTCCTTTCTTTTGACTTTTTTTTTCTTCTTCATTCCTTTTCCACGTTTGTACGGCGCGAGATACACTCCGCGACCCTCCATAGCGCGATTGTGTCGTCGCGCTTCCTCCAATTGTTTCTTCGCAGCATTCGCATCGTTTATTGTTTTGATCATCCCAGCGCAGCGCCATCTGTCAACGCTTCCGAAGCTCCCAAAGCGGGTAATAACAGCGGTAGAAAACCGCCTCGTTTGATGATAGGTAGAATTCATTCGATACTGTTTCTACCTTCTTTCTTTTTCCTTTGACCGTTCGTCGGTCTTCCTCCTTCTTCTTCTTCTTCTTCTTCAAACCCATACCTAATCTTATCAGAGCTGTTTTTACCAATCTGTAACGGTATACAGAGCTGTTGTTACCAGTGTGTAACGGTATACAGAGCTGTTTTTACCAGTCTGTAAATGGTATATGGAGCTGTTATGTCAAGGTTTGTTTTATTTTTCTGTTGATTATGAAAAAAGAAAAAATGTACGTACGTCAGTTTACATGGAGATGCGCTCTATCATTGGAATACGGGGAGACTGATATCTACAGTTTCGTACGACAGTCCTTGAATATCCGGGTTCCGACCTGCCGCACGTTCGACGATCACGATGTGATAATTCGGAAACACGGATCATTGCTACCGAGTAGTATACGGTGCGTGATAAGCGGCCCGTGAGGATGTGGTAAAACGAACGTTATGATTAGTCTGTTGGAGAGTCCGAATTGGCTGCGATTCGCAAACGTGTCCGTGTATTCGAAATCGCTGCGTCAACCAAAGTATCAATACTTGAGCAACTTGCTCTCGTCCGTGGGGGAAGTAGGTTATTGGCGTGCGGGGCAGTCGTGAGCGGCGCGGCAGTTGCAGCAAGAACGCTCGTCGAATACTGTAAATATCTGAACAATAATAAAAAAATGGTCCTTTCTACATCCGAAGCCCCCCAGCTTAGACTTTTCTGAATCGATATATCCAACTCTCGAACTGCTTACTCGAATATAGGCACGTCCATCTTGCTTGAAACGAACAGTTGTCACGAAGATATTCTGCCGCGCGCTAGGTTACTTGACCAGGGGAAGGTGGCGTGCGGGGCAGTCGTGAGCGGCGCGGCAGTTGCAGCAAGAACGCTCGTCGAGTAATCGGGTAGGTGATGTAGGAATTTTAATATATAATAATATATATTAAAATAATAATAGACTTTTTTATAATAATAATAATTTAATAAGACATGTATTTATAATTTTTATAGAATGATTCATTATACTATAATAAACTAAGAATAATAAAAACGTAAGGATGAATAATTATAGGAAATCAGAAAAAAAGTTTGATTTTGTCGGACAGTGCTAGTGGGATAGGATGTGATATGTAGATAATGCGAAGTAAACAAATAATTTAAATGTAGTTCGTTTATTTAAAAAACTGATGGTGATGGAGCAATTCGTAAATAAAATGAACAACAGACATGATAAAACGATCCTTTTATTAATTAATAAAAATTCAAAACGTATTTACAACTCCCCCCTCCTCCCCCTCCTCGTCCTCCTCTTCCTCCTCTTCCTCCTCTTCCTCCTCTCCCTCCTCTTCCTCCTCTTCCTCCTTTTCCTTTTCGTTCTTTGCCCCTTTTTTGAGGGCCATAAATAGTTGTTTTGAACAGTTTTTTGAGCTCTCTCTGCAACGTATAAGTATATATTATTATTATAATTTGTTACTATACATATTACTATAGTATATTATATATAAAAGTATTTTTCATTTACTTACATTGGCCGCCACCAGGTTTGCCAGGTTAGGCCTGGCTACCCCTCTGGCCAATTGGCCCAATATGTTCCTCCACTGGGACTGTAACATAACAGCAGAATTAGAAATATATATATTATAAACATACATTCTGTTGTGCACACTTATATTGCATATACTTACAGCCCTCCCGGACTCGTACGCGGCAGCGATTTCTCGCTGCCGCGCTAGTATTGAGTCCAGCGACTCGTTCGCGGCGGAGGTGTCCGTCGCTGCTGAGGTCGCCGTTGATGCTGCGGCGGTGTTCGCCGCTGCTGATCCGGCGGATGCGTTTTCTTCTTCTAGCTGCATTTCCTGCATTTTTTGTTCGACTTCTCGTTCCATATTTCTGAAAAAAAAAATATTATTAAAATAAATTGCTACACAATTACTAGAACAAATTTCCATAATACTAAATTTTATCGCGTTATAAATTCGAAATAAAATCAATTGAATCGTTTGCATACCAGATGGTTCTAAAAAAACAGGATCGAAAAACGCCAAAGAGCGCGATCGCGCTCCTTCGATTACATAACTAATATTTTAACTTATATTTAGCGAAAAATATACTACATGTATATGCCCTGGCTTTTCTCAACCCAAAATCTGAAGAGCGCGAAAGTGGCTCGTGGTACGCAAACGTTTCAAAACTTTGAAATTCTAATGCCACATACATAGTTTATATATTAGTATGTACTTACTTGCAATTTCTTCGTGGTTTCTTACTCCTCCAAGAGTTGAATGAAACTGCGACCCTTCGCAGCTCGAAGTTAGGCCCAGTGTCGGTCTCGGAGCCGTGTTTGTGGTGGGGGGAATTTCAAAATGGGACTACATGATGCGCCAATGGTTCAAATAGTATGATTGGTTGTTTGCCAATGGTTCAAATAGTATCATTGGTTGTCTGCCAATGGTTCAAATAATATCATTGGTTGTCTGCCAATGGTTGAAATAGTATCATTGGTTGTCTGCCAATGGTTCAAAAAATATCATTGGTTGTCTGCCAATGGCAATGTCCAATGGTAGCATCGCAAGCATACCCTGGTCCAAATCATGATCCCACACAACGGTTGCTTTCCCTATTTCGAATTTCCCGCTACCGCTGTTTGCAGTTCGAAAATGATTTGTTTACACTTTCGTAGGCGATAAAGCTACATGTATTAGTAGTATCGTAACGTGACTCGCATTCAGCTGTTCTCTGCGTTTTTACGTCGCGTTCAGTCGTGATTTGTTCTCCAAGTGATACGGTCTAGGAGTGCAAAGCGCGCGATGTTTATTTCTTATAATTTTAGATTTTTTCTATTTCATTCTATTTCATTCTACTTCATTCTATTTTATTTTATTCAATTCTATTATTTTTGATTCTACTTTTATATTCTACTCTATTCGGCATTATTCTACTACATTTCATTGTAAACAATAGAAACAGATAAATTTAACAATTTCAAAAGTGTAGCGAAACGATGCCAAAGGTTGTGAATTCAATGAATTGGGAGGATGTGGTTTCTTCCCAATTGTTTAGACGTATGAAGGGGGGTGCATCGAAAAAACTGACCTTGACCACACCAAGATACAGCAAAAGAAAAATTATGAAGGAGAGGTAAGTGAGCATTTTGTTTCGTTACTATGATTTCGGTAATATGTTTCGATATAATTTAAATGGTAAGAGCAAAAGTTCTCATTAATGCTGGAAATACATTTTTTCGCTTTCTCGCTTTTGTACTTCCATTTCTTGGATTTTTATGATATTGACATATGCTGTAGTCCATATTCAATCATTAGAATGAAGTTGCAAAACAAAATCGACGGGTCGAAGTGGCTGATTAGTGTCATTTATACGTCATTTATATTTCACGTAAATTTCTGTATCATCGAAAACACTGACATCGAGATATCCCTTCCTTTTTTTGGGATCTTCGTCACGTACAAATGCTTTCCCGGTTGTATGGACGGATGTTCGTATTGTTTGACGAACAGATGGGGTCGAAAGAAAATTTTAGGATTATTGTCGTAAAGAAAGCTGATTGCCTTCGTGTGTCCCTAAAGAAAGAAATTAGAAGGCCGAGGATCTGGAACTCGTTGCTTTTACGAGCGGTCCTTGAGACCCGGCCGCGTACGGCACGCAGATGGGAAGGTTACAATTTCCGCGTCCGACAATTCATTCCCTCCCACGGTGAGGGCCCACTGCAGATATCATTTCAATATGTATTCTGCATTTGTTTGCAACAAACGTTTTCTCTTCAATCTTCTGCAAAGAGCGTAGCCGATTCAAGATGGCCAAAATTGTCCTTACAGGTTTTTCAAATGAGTACTATACCGTTCGATCTAAATAAATTGATATTATTAATTAAATAATGTGAGCCAGTCACTGTGCCGTTGCAACCATTTCGAATCATAACCTGCAGTAAGCCGTTCAATCTTTCCATTTTAATTGAACACTTGCAAATGATAACGATGACAATACAAGTAGCAACGATTTGTTGCATAGCAATACGGCCCACCGGTCATCAAAAACCTAGCTGCGCAAAATTTCAACCCCGTTGCAAGCTGTGGTTATCTCTGACTATCACGAAGTAAAATAATACAAAATTTATTGTATACGTATCTATTATTTAAAAAATATAATATTATATATTAGAGTTTAGACTTATTTAAGATGAATTTTATGTTGATTACTAATGTGGGATTAATTTATAATAGAGTTGAATTTAATTTTTATTTTGATTTCGGTTCGAGAGATATGAAATTATCTAATTGAATAATTGAATTTGATTTCTAATATACAGTTACGGGGTAATTTTCGTAGAAATAAATAATTGAGTTATAGCTAATTAGTACTATGATTGTAATAATATCATTTATTTTATTTAGGTTCATTTGATTGAATTATATTGAACTGTTAATTATGAATTAATTTGCTTTGTTGGAGTGAGAATATATATATATATTATTTTAACTGCGGCTAAAAAATTGGCTATAGAATATTTTTCATACATACAATTTATGAATTCATCTAAAAATTTAAATAGTTTTCATACGAGTGAAAAGTAGAGATTAATTTTTAATATTACATGAAAGTTTGAATAAGAAATTTAAATTAAATAATGATAAATTTAGTGCGCCAGCACCAACAGTTAAACTGCTGTTATTCGTTAATTTTAAGAATTTTTAGGGGCTTCAGTTATCTCGATAGTAAATTTTAATAATTATCTAGGTTGAATAAATTTATGTGAACCGTACAAATTGCCCGCCAATTTCATTATAAATGGAATAAATCGTAACGTTGTAAAAGTATGGGAAAATGTTTTCATTAAAATTTTAGTTTAACAATAAGTGTTTCATTTACATTGAAAGGATTCTGAATGAGGAAAATTTTATTATTTGCACAAATTATAAATATTATTGATTTCTTAATTTAATATATTTGAAAAAAGGAATTACATGATTATAAGTTATAGTATTTATTTACGAATAAATTTAATGATTTTAAAATGTGTGTGCGTGTGTTGTAGAAGAAGAAAGTAATATTAGTATAAGTAAAAGTGATTTTTTCGTACCTTTTGTATCAGGGTTAATTAAAATAAAGTTAGTGTTTTTAATTATCTCGAAAGTAAAAGAGTTAATTTAATATTTCTGTTATGTATCATAATAATTATTAATACTGAATTGATGAGTTTATGTTGGAAGAAAATCCTAACTTTGGCATTGTTAGTTGTTACATTTTTTATTGGAATTTTTTTTTCTTTTCTTTTTTACGGACATTATTATTTCATACTTTTAAATATATTTATTCATTTATTCTACATCAAATTGAATTGGTTAGTTTAGGGTATTCAATAATAAATGAAATAAATAATGGTTCATTGTCATATAAAGTATTAAAGTCGTGTAAAGAATTAAGTTTAGATTTATGATAATTGAAGATTTAAAGTTTTATTAAAATTAATCAGTAAAATTAAATGATTTGTATTTCATAACAATTTTATTACTTTGTTGTAATATAATTTAACTTAACTGGATAAATTTATTTTAAAACTAATTTAAAATTGGACTTTTAAAATTAGAATATTTAAATTTTCAGTAGTTTCAATCAATAAAATTAAATATTTTGTATTATGATAATTAGACCGCATTTCCAATATTTTCACGTGGCCCGCGGGTGGTCTGGTCTGCCGATAGGACCCACAGCGGACAGTCGCATGAATTGGGGAAAAAACATAATTCGTTTTCTATGGCCATAAATCCGGTCGACGGGCTAACGATGCATACTGTCAATGTCGTACTAAGAGAAACAAACAGTTGTGCGTTTGTAGTAAATTATGTTAAGTGCGAGCGGCGATTGTGTCGCGCCTTCGACTGACGAAATACACACGACCAGGCACTCGAGGCCCCAATAGTGTTTGGTTTCCTGGATCGCAGACAAAATATATATATTGCCGGGTAAGTGGCCGAGGACTGACGCGTGGTTTCCCACAGATCAGTTTGTTTTTCCTTTAGAGAATCGCGAGCCCCGGGGCAGACAAGATAACTGTTATTCGTTGAATTTTTATGGGCTGCAGTTATCTGGTCTGCCCCGAGCGGAGAAGAGCAGAGCAGAGAAGAGCTGAGCAGAGCAGAGAAGAGCGGAGAAGAGCAGAGCAGAGAAGAGCTGAGCAGAGCAGAGCAGAGCAGAGCAGAGCAGAGCAGAGCAAATCAGAGCAGAGCAGAGAAGCGCAGAGAAGAGCAGAGCAGAGCAGGGCAGAGAAGAGCAGAGCAGAGAAGATCAGAGAAGAGCAGAGCAGAGAACTGCAGAGCAGAGCAGAGCAGAGAACAGCATACCAGATCAGACCAGAGGTCAGCAGACCAGAGAAGAGCAGAGCAGACCAGAGCAGAGCAGAGCAGATCAGAGCAGAGAAGAGCAGAGCAGAGAAGTGCAGAGAAGAGCAGAGCAGAGAAGAGCACAGAAGAGCTGAGAAGAGCAGAGAAGAGCAGATGAGAGCAGAGAAGAACAGAGAAGAGCAGAGCAGAGAAGAGCGGAGAAGAGCAGAGCAGAGCAGAGAAGAGCAGAGAAGGGCAGAGCAGAGCAGAGCAGAGCAGAGAAGAGAAGAGCAGAGAAGACCAGAGGAGTGCAGAGAAGAGCAGGGAAGAGCAGGGAAGAGCTGAGAAGAGCGGAGAAGAGCATACAAGAGCAGAGAAGAGCAGAGAAGAGCAGAGCAGAGAAGAGCAGAGCAGAGCAGAGCAGAGAAGAGCAGAGAAGAGCAGAGAAGAGCAGAGCAGAGAAGAGCAGAGCAGAGGAGTGCAGAGCAGAGAATAGCGAAGAAGAGCAGAGCAGAGAATAGCGAAGAAGAGCAGAGCAGAGCAGAGCAGAGCAGAGCAGAGCAGAGCAGAGCAGAGAGGAGCAGAGAAGTGCAGAGAAGTGCAGAGCAGAGCAGAGCAGAGCTGAGAAGTGCAGAGCAGAGCAGAGAAGAGAAGAGACAGAGAAGAGCAGAGGAGTGCAGAGAAGAGCAGGGAAGAGCTGAGAAGAGCGGAGAAGAGCATACAAGAGCAGAGCAGAGAAGAGCAGAGCAGAGCAGAGCAGAGAAGAGCAGAGAAGAGCAGAGCAGAGCAGAGCAGTGCAAAGCAGAGAAGAGCAGAGCAGATCAGAGCAGAGCAGAGCAGAGCAGAGCAGAGCAGAGCAGAGAGGTGCAGAGAAGTGCAGAGAAGTGCAGAGCAGAGCAGAGCAGAGCAGAGCAGAGCAGAGCAGAGAGGAGCAGAGAAGTGCAGAGAAGTGCAGAGCAGAGCAGAGCAGAGCAGAGAAGTGCAGAGCAGAGCAGAGAAGAGAAGAGACAGAGAAGAGCAGAGGAGTGCAGAGAAGAGCAGGGAAGAGCTGAGAAGAGCGGAGAAGAGCATACAAGAGCAGAGCAGAGAAGAGCAGAGCAGAGCAGAGCAGAGAAGAGCAGAGAAGAGCAGAGCAGAGCAGAGCAGTGCAAAGCAGAGAAGAGCAGAGCAGATCAGAGCAGAGCAGAGCAGAGCAGAGCAGAGAGCAGCAGAGAAGTGCAGAGAAGTGCAGAGCAGAGCAGAGCAGAGCAGAGAAGTGCAGAGCAGAGCAGAGAAGAGAAGAGACAGAGAAGAGCAGAGGAGTGCAGAGAAGAGCAGGGAAGAGCTGAGAAGAGCGGAGAAGAGCATGCAAGAGCAGAGAAGAGCAGAGAAGAGCAGAGCAGAGAAGAGCAGAGCAGAGCAGAGCAGAGAAGAGCAGTGAAGAGCAGAGCAGAGCAGAGCAGTGCAAAGCAGAGAAGAGCAGAGCAGATCAGAGCAGAGCAGAGTAGAGGGGAGCAGATCAGAGAAGGGCAGACCAGAGAACTGCAGAGAAGAGCAGAGAAGAGCAGAGATGAGCAGAGCAGAGCAGAGCAGAGCAGAGAAGAACAGAGCAGTGCACAGAAGAGTAGAGCAGAGCTGAGAAGAGCAGTGAAGAGCAGAGCTGAGAAGAGCAGTGAAGAGCAGAGGAGAGCAGACAGATCAGAGCAGAGTAGAGGAGAACAGAGAAGAGCAGACCAGAGCTGAGCACAGAAGAGCAGATCAGAGAAGAGCAGAGAAGAGCAGTGCAGAGCAGAGCAGAGAAGAGCAGAGAAGAGCAGAGAAGAGCAGAGAAGAGAAGAGCAGAGGAGAGCAGAGCAGAGAAGAGCAGGGAAGAGCACAGCAAGGCACAGAAGAGCAGAGCACAGCAGGGCAGAGAAGAGCAGAGCACAGCAGAGCAGAGCAGAGAAGAGCAGATCAGAGCAGATCAGAGCAGATTAGAGCAGACCAGAGCAGAGAAGAGCAGAGAAGTGAAGAGCAGAGCAGAGCAGAGAAGAGCGGACAAGAGCAGAGGAAAGCAGAGGAGAGCAGAGAAGAACAGAGAAGAGCAGACAGATCAGAGCAGAGCAGAACAGAGCAGAGCAGAACAGCGCAGAGAAGAGCAGAGCAGAGCAGAGCAGAGAAGAGCAGTGCAGAGCAGAGAAGTGCAGAGTACAACAGAACAGAGCAGAGCAGAGAAGAGCAGACCAGAGCAGAGCAGAGGACTTTAGAGCAGTGCAGAGAATAGCAGTGCAGAGAATAGCAGAGCAGAGCAGAGAAGAGCAGAGCAGGTCAGAGCAGAGCAGAGAAGGGCCGAGCAGAGCAGAGAAGAGCAGAGCAGAAAAGGGCAGAGAAGTGGAGAGCAGAGAAGAGCAGAGAAGGGCAGAGTAGAGCAGAGCAGAGCAGAGCAGAGCAGAGAAGAGCAGAGCAGAGAAGAGCAGAGCAGAGCAGAGAAGAGCAGAGCAGATCAGAGCAAAGCAGAGCAGAGAAAGGCCG
The DNA here is from genome assembly GCF_051020955.1 of Megalopta genalis. NCBI lineage: Eukaryota > Metazoa > Arthropoda > Insecta > Hymenoptera > Halictidae > Megalopta > Megalopta genalis. Next base: position 8,122,585 of record NC_135022.1, read on the forward strand.
AGCAGAGCAGAGAAGAGAAGAGCAGAGAAGAGCAGAGAAGAGCAGAGAAGAGCAGAGAAGAGCAGAGAAGAGCAGAGAAGAGCAGAGCAGGGAAGAGCAGAGAAGAGCAGAGCAGAGGAGACCAGAGAAGAGCAGAGCAGAGTGGTGCAGAGAAGTGTAGAGCAGGGCAGAGAAGTGCAGTGCTGAGAATAGCAGTGCAGAGAACAGCAGAGCAGAGAAGATCTGAGAAGTGCAGAGCAGAGAAGAGCAGAGAAGTGCAGAGCAGAGGAGAGCAGAGAAGATCAGAGCAGAGCAGAGAAGAGCAGAGCAGTGCAGAGAAGAGCGGAGAAGAGCAGAGAAGAGCAGACCAGAGAACAGCGGAGCAGAGCAGTGCAGAGAAGAGCAGCGAAGAGCAGAGCAGAGAAGAGCAGAGAAGAGCAGAGCAGAGAAGAGCAGAGAAGTGCAGACCAGAGGAGAGCAGAGAAGATCAGAGCAGAGCAGAGAAGAGCAGAGCAGAGCAGAGAAGAGCAGAGAAGAGCAGAGAAGAGATGAGCAGAGAAGAGCAGAGCAGAGAAGAGCAGAGAAGGGCACAGCAGGGCAGAGAAGAGCAGAGCAGAGCAGAGCAGAGCAGAGAAGTGCAGAGCTGAGCAGAGAAGAGCAGAGCAGAGAAGAGCAGAGCAGAGGAGTGCAGAGCAGAGAATAGCGAAGAAGAGCAGAGCAGAGAAGAGCAGAGCAGAGCAGAGCAGAGAAGAGCAGAGCAGAGAAGAGCAGAGCAGAGCAGAGAAGAGCAGAGCAGATCAGAGCAAAGCAGAGCAGAGAAAGGCCGAGCAGAGCAGAGCAGAGAAGAGAAGAGCAGAGAAGAGCAGAGAAGAGCAGAGAAGAGCAGAGAAGAGCAGAGCAGGGAAGAGCAGAGAAGAGCAGAGCAGAGGAGACCAGAGAAGAGCAGAGCAGAGTGGTGCAGAGAAGTGTAGAGCAGGGCAGAGAAGTGCAGTGCTGAGAAGAGCAGTGCAGAGAACAGCAGAGCAGAGAAGATCTGAGAAGTGCAGAGCAGAGAAGAGCAGAGAAGTGCAGAGCAGAGGAGAGCAGAGAAGATCAGAGCAAAGCAGAGAAGAGCAGAGCAGTGCAGAGAAGAGCGGAGAAGAGCAGAGAAGAGCAGACCAGAGAACAGCGGAGCAGAGCAGTGCAGAGAAGAGCAGCGAAGAGCAGAGCAGAGAAGAGCAGAGAAGAGCAGAGCAGAGAAGAGCAGAGAAGAGCAGAGAAGAGCAGAGCAGAGCAAAGAAGAACAGAGCAGAGCAGATAAGAGCAGAGAAGAGATGAGCAGAGAAGAGCAGAGCAGAGAAGAGAAGAGCAGAGCAGAGCAAAGAAGAACAGAGCAGAGCAGATAAGAGCAGAGAAGAGATGAGCAGAGAAGAGCAGAGCAGAGAAGAGCAGAGAAGGGCACAGCAGGGCAGAGAAGAGTAGAGCAGAGCAGAGCAGAGCAGAGAAGTGCAGAGCTGAGCAGAGAACAGCAGAGCAGAGAAGAGCAGAGCTGAGAAGAGCAGAGCTGAGAAGAGCAGTGCAGAGAACAGCAGAGCAGAGAAGATCTGAGAAGAGCAGAGCAGAGAAGAGCAGAGAAGATCAGAGCAGAGCAGAGGAGAGCAGAGCAGATCAGAGCAGGGCAGAGAAGAGCAGTGCAGAGAAGAGCAGAGCAGGGAAGAACAGAGTAGAGCACAGAACAGCAGAAATGATCAGAGCTGAAAAGCGCAGAGCAGAGCCGAGCAGAGGAGAGCAGAGCAGATCAGAGCAGAGCAGAGGAGAGCAGAGCAGGGCAGATAAGAGCAGAGAAGAGCACAGCAGAGCAGAGAAGAGCAGAGCAGAGGAGAGCAGAGCAGAGGAGAGCAGACCAGAGGAGAGCAGAGCAGAGCAGAGAAGAGCAGACCAGAGAACAGCAGAGCAGAGCAGAGCAGAGAAGAGCAGCGAAGAGCAGAGCAGAGAATAGCAGAGAAAAGCAGAGCAGAGAAGAGCAGAGATGGGCAGAGAGCAGCAGAGAAGAGCAGAGAAGATCAGAGAAGTGTAGAGAAGAGCACAGAGGAGCACAGAAGAGCAGAGAACAGCAGAGAAGAGCACAGAAGAGCAGAGAATAGCAGAGAAGAGCAGAGAAGAGCAGAGAAGAGCAGAGAAGAGCAAAGAAGAGCAGATCAGAGAAGAGCAGAGCAGAGCAGAGCATAGCAGTGGAGAGCACAACAGAGCAGACCAGAGCAGAGAAGAGCAGACAGATCAGAGCAGAGCAGAGTAGAGCAGAACAGCGCAGAGCAGAGAAGAGCAGTCCAGAGCAGAGCAAAGAAGAACAGAGCAGAGAAGAGCAGAGCAGAGCAGTGCAGTGCAGAGCAGAGCAGAGCAGAGAAGAGCAGAGCAAAGAAGAACAGACCAGAGAAGAGCAGTGAAGAGAAGAGCAGAGCAGAACAGTGCAGAGCAGAGAAGAGCAGAGAAGAGCAGAGAAGAGCAGAGAAGAACAGAGCAGGGAAGAGCAGAGAAGAGCAGAGAAGAGCAGAGCAGAGAAGACCAGAGAAGAGCAGAGCAGAGTGGTGCAGAGAAGAGTAGAGCAGGGCAGAGAAGAGCAGTGCTGAGAAGAGCAGTGCAGAGAACAGCAGAGCAGAGAAGATCTGAGAAGAGGAGAGCAGAGAAGAGCAGAGATGTGCAGAGCAGAGGAGAGCAGAGAAGATCAGAGCAGAGCAGAGAAGAGCAGAGCAGAGAAGAGCGGAGAAGAGCAGAGAAGAGCAGACCAGAGAACAGCAGAGCAGAGCAGAGCAGAGAAGAGCAGCGAAGAGCAGAGCAGAGAAGAGCAGAGAAGAGCAGACAGATCAGAGCAGAGCAGAGAAGAGCAGAGCAGAGCAGAGCAGAGAAGAGCAGTGAAGAGCAGAGCAGAGCAGAGCAGTGCAAAGCAGAGAAGAGCAGAGCAGATCAGAGCAGAGCAGAGTAGAGGGGAGCAGATCAGAGAAGGGCAGACCAGAGAACTGCAGAGAAGAGCAGAGAAGAGCAGAGATGAGCAGAGCAGAGCAGAGCAGAGCAGAGAAGAACAGAGCAGTGCACAGAAGAGTAGAGCAGAGCTGAGAAGAGCAGTGAAGAGCAGAGCTGAGAAGAGCAGTGAAGAGCAGAGGAGAGCAGACAGATCAGAGCAGAGTAGAGGAGAACAGAGAAGAGCAGACCAGAGCTGAGCACAGAAGAGCAGATCAGAGAAGAGCAGAGAAGAGCAGTGCAGAGCAGAGCAGAGAAGAGCAGAGAAGAGCAGAGAAGAGCAGAGAAGAGAAGAGCAGAGGAGAGCAGAGCAGAGAAGAGCAGTGAAGAGCACAGCAAGGCACAGAAGAGCAGAGCACAGCAGGGCAGAGAAGAGCAGAGCACAGCAGAGCAGAGCAGAGAAGAGCAGATCAGAGCAGATCAGAGCAGATTAGAGCAGACCAGAGCAGAGAAGAGCAGAGAAGTGAAGAGCAGAGCAGAGCAGAGAAGAGCGGACAAGAGCAGAGGAAAGCAGAGGAGAGCAGAGAAGAACAGAGAAGAGCAGACAGATCAGAGCAGAGCAGAACAGAGCAGAGCAGAACAGCGCAGAGAAGAGCAGAGCAGAGCAGAGCAGAGAAGAGCAGTGCAGAGCAGAGAAGTGCAGAGTACAACAGAACAGAGCAGAGCAGAGAAGAGCAGACCAGAGCAGAGCAGAGGACTTTAGAGCAGTGCAGAGAATAGCAGTGCAGAGAATAGCAGAGCAGAGCAGAGAAGAGCAGAGCAGGTCAGAGCAGAGCAGAGAAGGGCCGAGCAGAGCAGAGAAGAGCAGAGCAGAAAAGGGCAGAGAAGTGGAGAGCAGAGAAGAGCAGAGAAGGGCAGAGTAGAGCAGAGCAGAGCAGAGAAGAGCAGAGCAGAGAAGAGCAGAGCAGAGAAGAGCAGAGCAGAGTGGTGCAGAGAAGTGTAGAGCAGGGCAGAGAAGTGCAGTGCTGAGAATAGCAGTGCAGAGAACAGCAGAGCAGAGAAGATCTGAGAAGTGCAGAGCAGAGAAGAGCAGAGAAGTGCAGAGCAGAGGAGAGCAGAGAAGATCAGAGCAGAGCAGAGAAGAGCAGAGCAGTGCAGAGAAGAGCGGAGAAGAGCAGAGAAGAGCAGACCAGAGAACAGCGGAGCAGAGCAGTGCAGAGAAGAGCAGCGAAGAGCAGAGCAGAGAAGAGCAGAGAAGAGCAGAGCAGAGAAGAGCAGAGAAGTGCAGACCAGAGGAGAGCAGAGAAGATCAGAGCAGAGCAGAGAAGAGCAGAGCAGAGCAGAGAAGAGCAGAGAAGAGCAGAGAAGAGATGAGCAGAGAAGAGCAGAGCAGAGAAGAGCAGAGAAGGGCATAGCAGGGCAGAGAAGAGCAGAGCAGAGCAGAGCAGAGCAGAGAAGTGCAGAGCTGAGCAGAGAAGAGCAGAGCAGAGAAGAGCAGAGCAGAGGAGTGCAGAGCAGAGAATAGCGAAGAAGAGCAGAGCAGAGAATAGCGAAGAAGAGCAGAGCAGAGAAGAGCAGAGCAGAGCAGAGCAGAGAAGAGCAGAGCAGAGAAGAGCAGAGCAGAGCAGAGAAGAGCAGAGCAGATCAGAGCAAAGCAGAGCAGAGAAAGGCCGAGCAGAGCAGAGCAGAGAAGAGAAGAGCAGAGAAGAGCAGAGAAGAGCAGAGAAGAGCAGAGAAGAGCAGAGCAGGGAAGAGCAGAGAAGAGCAGAGCAGAGGAGACCAGAGAAGAGCAGAGCAGAGTGGTGCAGAGAAGTGTAGAGCAGGGCAGAGAAGTGCAGTGCTGAGAAGAGCAGTGCAGAGAACAGCAGAGCAGAGAAGATCTGAGAAGTGCAGAGCAGAGAAGAGCAGAGAAGTGCAGAGCAGAGGAGAGCAGAGAAGATCAGAGCAAAGCAGAGAAGAGCAGAGCAGTGCAGAGAAGAGCGGAGAAGAGCAGAGAAGAGCAGACCAGAGAACAGCGGAGCAGAGCAGTGCAGAGAAGAGCAGCGAAGAGCAGAGCAGAGAAGAGCAGAGAAGAGCAGAGCAGAGAAGAGCAGAGAAGAGCAGAGCAGAGCAAAGAAGAACAGAGCAGAGCAGATAAGAGCAGAGAAGAGATGAGCAGAGAAGAGCAGAGCTGAAAAGCGCAGAGCAGAGCCGAGCAGAGGAGAGCAGAGCAGATCAGAGCAGAGCAGAGGAGAGCAGAGCAGGGCAGATAAGAGCAGAGAAGAGCACAGCAGAGCAGAGAAGAGCAGAGCAGAGGAGAGCAGAGCAGAGGAGAGCAGACCAGAGGAGAGCAGAGCAGAGCAGAGAAGAGCAGACCAGAGAACAGCAGAGCAGAGCAGAGCAGAGAATAGCAGCGAAGAGCAGAGCAGAGAAGAGGAGAGAAAAGCAGAGCAGAGAAGAGCAGAGATGAGCAGAGAGCAGCAGAGAAGAGGAGAGAAGATCAGAGAAGTGTAGAGAAGAGCACAGAGGAGCACAGAAGAGCAGAGAAGAGCAGAGAAGAGCACAGAAGAGCAGAGAATAGCAGGGAAGAGCAGAGAAGAGCAGAGAAGAGCAGAGAAGAGCAAAGAAGAGCAGATCAGAGAAGAGCAGAGCAGAGCAGAGCATAGCAGTGGAGAGCACAACAGAGCAGACCAGAGCAGAGAAGAGCAGACAGATCAGAGCAGAGCAGAGTAGAGCAGAACAGAGCAGAGCAGAGAAGAGCAGTCCAGAGCAGAGCAAAGAAGAACAGAGCAGAGAAGAGCAGCGCAGAGCAGTGCAGTGCAGAGCAGAGCAGAGCAGAGAAGAGCAGAGCAAAGAAGAACAGACCAGAGAAGAGCAGTGAAGAGAAGAGCAGAGCAGAACAGTGCAGAGCAGAGAAGAGCAGAGAAGAGCAGAGAAGAGCAGAGAAGAACAGAGCAGGGAAGAGCAGAGAAGAGCAGAGAAGAGCAGAGCAGAGAAGAACAGAGCAGAGCAGATAAGAGCAGAGAAGAGATGAGCAGAGAAGAGCAGAGCAGAGAAGAGCAGAGAAGAGCAGAGAAGTGCAGAGCAGAGGAGAGCAGAGAAGATCAGAGCAGAGCAGAGAAGAGCAGAGCAGAGAAGAGCAGAGAAGAGCAGACCAGAGAACAGCAGAGCAGAGCAGAGCAGAGAAGAGCAGCGAAGAGCAGAGCAGAGAAGAGCAGAGAAGAGCAGAGCAGAGAAGAGCAGAGAAGTGCAGACCAGAGAAGAGCAGAGAAGAGCAGAGAAGAGCAGAGAAGAGCAGAGCAGAGCAAAGAAGAACAGAGCAGAGCAGATAAGAGCAGAGAAGATATGAGCAGAGAAGAGCAGAGCAGAGAAGAGCAGAGAAGGGCACAGCAGGGCAGAGAAGAGCAGAGCAGAGCAGAGCAGAGCAAAGAAGAACAGAGCAGAGCAGGTAAGAGCAGAGAAGAGATGAGCAGAGAAGAGCAGAGCAGAGAAGAGCAGAGAAGGGCACAGCAGGGCAGAGAAGAGCAGAGCAGAGCAGAGCAGAGCAGAGAAGTGCAGAGCTGAGCAGAGAAGAGCAGAGCAGAGAAGAGCAGAGAAGATCAGAGCAGAGCAGAGAAGAGCAGGGCAGATCAGAGCAGGGCAGAGAAGAGCAGTGCAGAGAAGAGCAGAGCAGGGAAGAGCAGAGTAGAGCACAGAAGAGCAGAGAAGATCAGAGCTGAAAAGCGCAGAGCAGAGCCGAGCAGAGGAGAGCAGAGCAGATCAGAGCAGAGCAGAGGAGAGCAGAGCAGGGCAGATAAGAGTAGAGAAGAGCACAGCAGAGCAGAGAAGAGCAGAGCAGAGGAGAGCAGAGCAGAGGAGAGCAGAGCAGAGCAGAGAAGAGCAGACCAGAGAACAGCAGAGCAGAGCAGAGCAGAGAAGAGCAGCGAAGAGCAGAGCAGAGAAGAGCAGAGAAAAGCAGAGCAGAGAAGAGCAGAGATGAGCAGAGAGCAGCAGAGAAGAGCAGAGAAGAGCAGAGAAGATCAGAGAAGAGTAGAGAAGAGCACAGAGGAGCAGAGAAGAGCAGAGAAGAGCAGAGAAGAGCACAGAAGAGCAGAGAATAGCAGAGAAGAGCAGAGAAGAGCAGAGAAGAGCAGGGTAGTGCTGAGACTTAGGCTAAATCCGCTGTAGCTGCTAAATTTGACGCTTTGTCTTATGTATCTACTGAAATTGAAACTAAATCGTACGCTTAGTCTAAAATTGCAGCTAACTCATTTGTTTCGGCTGAGCTGGTAGCTATATTATGAGTATCGGCTGAATCTAGAGCTAAATCAGCTGTATCTTCTAAATTTGAAGCTTAATCTTATGTTTAGGCTCAATCTGAAGACAAATCGCACGTATAGTATGAATTAGAAGCTAAATCGTATGTTTCTTCTGAATTTGAAGCTCTATCATAAGTATCGGCTGAATCTGAATCTAAATCAGCAGCATGTGCTAAATTTGAATCTTAATTGTATGTCTCGGCAGAATTTGAGGACAAATCTTTCGTTTAGTCTCAAATTAAAGCTAACTCATATGTATCGGTCGACCTTGAAGCAATATCATGAGTATCGGCTGAATCTGAAGCTAAAACAACTATATCTGCAAAATTCGAAACATAACCGTATGTTTCGGCAGAATGTGAGGACTACTCGTAAGTTTAATCTTAAATTGAAGCTAACTCATATGTGTCGGATGATCTTCAAGCTATATCATGAGTTTCAGCTGAGACTGAGGCTAAATCAAATGTATCTTCTAAATTTGAAGCTTAATCGTATGTTTCGGCAGAATTTGAAGACAAATCGTACGTATAGTCTTAATCTGAAGCTAAAACTGTTTTAAACAAAAACCCGGAACAAAGCAACCAACGTAATGCATCTTAAAACATCGTAAATCATCATTGCGACCCAAAAAACACACAACGTAATGTGATCGTAATGTGAAACAATATTAAAAACGTAAAAACAATGTATAATAACGTAAAACAACATAATACTGTTATAAACAACAACGCGAAACGAAGCAACCAAAGTAATGCAACGTAAAACAACGTAAATCTTCAATGCGAAGCAAAGAAATCAACGTAGCACAACGTAAAGCAATATAAAACAATATAAAACAACGTAAAAACAATGTATAACAACGTAAAACATCGTAATACTTTTTTAAGCAACAACGCGGAACAAAGCGAAGAACATTGTTGCGCACGGCACAAAAATAACCGCCAGAAGTCGTGAGGAGACGACAACGATTTATTTGTTGGACTCCACAGTCCTCGTTTACAATGTTTGGAGCACGGCTCCGTTCAGAGGTTAAATTTGACGCACGGCTTCGAACTTAGTATGAAATGAAGCACGACTTCGCACAGACTATAAAAATGAAGCTCGGCTTCGTACGGGCGCAAGGGCGCTGAATAAAACTTGTAATGGTATCTGCACTGAAATTGTTGACAATTCCATCCGTTATCGAATTTGCGGTAGTATATATAGACACCTGGCCGATGTTCAAGGAGAAGCATCGTCAGGTGTCGAAGGCCGGGTCATTGCCTCCTAAGGCAAAACGCCGCGTGTTTACAACGGCCGAGGCGAGCGTTTGACGGTCGGGCCAACGCACGTCGATCGGGTTATTGTCTTGCCGCCTCGCCGTTTATTCGACAAAAACGGCGAGACGGCGTACATCGAATGTCGAACGTGCGTTGACCCGCGGTCCGCGATTCGGCCGGAACAAACATAAAGCATCGTAAAGCAACGTTTGTCCAATCAGTGCCCTTTTAAATTTTAGCAACTCCCCGAGAGCGACTGGTCTCGGAGAGGACGTGATTGTTTTATGACACGGTCGAAGGGTTTCCGCCGCCTTCCACGACACAACGGAAATTCCTCCAGGTCAACTCACGGTAGCCTCGAGTACCGTGTTACGCACTCGGCTCGAGATGACCCTTCGGAAATCCTAGGTTTACGACACATTATGGTTGGTGGAATAGCCGAAAATTAGTTTTGGAGGCCGGATGGTCGCTAAACGTAAAAAAGGTCTTTATTCTATTGTCGAATCCGTGTTGTAAACCTGGTCGACGAAAACTCGACGGAATTTGTTCTTCCGTGCCGGAGCAAATGTGCGGCGCAGATGTGCTGTGGAGTGTCTGATTGCTTGTTTTATGGGTTGAAAACTGCGGATAGTTGTATTGGCATGAAACGTTCTACGAGAACGGAACAACTGATTTGTAATGCTACATAACCGTCGTGAACTTTACTATTTTTTTCCATTTCACTTTTGATAATGCTGTTCACTTCTTCTCTATCAGGTTGATTAACTGCAAATACTAATGTATCCAAAAATGCTTCTTTTATTTCTTTCTGGGAATATTTTCTATCTTTTATTACTGTCTGCATAGCAGACGAAAATTCTAATCGCTTTAAAAGTTCTTCTCTTATTATTTTATCTCGCGCAAATTGTTAAAAACCACGCCCTTGTATATTATCATTTATAAACAAAAAGTCTCTTAATATGATATCACGTTCTTCCATGCTATCAAATTTGGACGGATAAAAGTTTTTAAATCGTCCCCTTTTTAATCTTTTTCCTTTCGCAAGATTCAAGCCTAAATTAGTATACAGGGTGTTCCACAATTATTTTAACAGCCGAAAATGAGGGGTAGCTGAGGTCATTTGAAGTAACTTTTTTCTTTGCGAAAATGCAATCTGCGGCTTTGTTTACGAGTTATTAACGAAAAACACTGGCCAATGAGAGGTGACGGTGCGAGAGAGAGAGAGTGAGAGAGAGAGAGAGAGAGTCCACGACATAATCCGCAGCACGCGAGACTTTGACAATAGGTTGGGACGGACTCGAGCCGCGTTCGAAGTATTGAACAAGTCTCGAAGCGAGAACTTTCCGGATTTTTTTTACTACATAATAGTGATATTTTAAAAAAGAACGCTGTTCACCTTTACTTTAGAACGTCTGAATAATATTTACTAATTTTTCAGACCCGAAATAATATGTAGTTTAACCGTGACAGCCGTTTTAATTTTCTGATGTGCATGACACCTCGTGTGTACTATATGAAATTTTTATGCAAGGTGTACAGTGAAGATTAACGAATGAATTGCAAAGCTGATTTAATAATAATTAATCGCGTTAAGGGACGTAAAGATTTGTTTATTAGAGAAATGTGAAAAATATTATTAATAAGAAACTCACCCACTTAGTTGAGGATGTATTTGCTGGCTGAAATTGTGGCTCACGATGTCGAAGGGCACTGACCTCGTATACTGTACAGCTGATCTTTCAGTGCACTGTCACCAAACACTGATCACTTAATTAATCACTGACAATCCGAATCACTTGTGGATATTATGAAAGATCACTGAGACTCGTTCGCGGATAATCTTTTATTTGACGCGTTCGTTCGGGAGTTGACGTTTCACTGCCGAAAAATTCAGACCGCGACCATGGGCCCTTGTTGTTCGTTGTTCGGTCGTCCGAGGAAATGACACCCGATACCGTTTTCTTCGAAGCGCAGGGTACCACCATATGAAATAAACAAGATATGCAGAGACGTAAACTGCGACTGACCCGCTGTCACCGACGGTATCCTGCGCTCTTAGAACGTAATTAATGGCCGTGCGAAGAAAATGGTATCGGGTGTCATTTCCTCGGACGGCCGAATGACGAACAACAAGGGCCCACAGTCAAGGCCTGAATTTTTCGGCAGTGAAACGTGGACTTCCGAACGAACGCGTCGAATAAACGATTATACGCGAACGAGTCTCAGTGATCTTTCTTAATATCCACAAGTGATTTGGATTATTAGTGATTAATTAACTGATCAATGTTTGATAACCATACCAGAGGTTCTTCCGACAGTATCCCTCGAATATTGCGGCCACCGACCTGGGATCAGCTGTTAGTTGTACGAGGTCAGTACATACGAGTCAGCAAATGCATTCTCAACTAAATGGGTGAGTTTCTTACTGATAATATTTTTCATATTTCTCTAATAAACTAATCCTTTACGTCCCTTAACGCGGTTATTTATTATTAAATCAGCTTTGCAAATCATTCGTTAATCTTCACTGTACATCTTGCATACAAATTTCATATGGTACACACGAGGTGTCATGCACACCAGAAAATTAAAACGGCTGTCACGGTTAAACTACGTATAATTTCGAGTCTGAAAAATTAGTAAATATTCTTGAGACGTTCTAAAGTAGAGATGAACAGCGTTTTTCTTAAAAATATCACTTTTACGTAATAAAAAAAATCCGGGAAGTTCACGCTTCGTGACTTGTTCAATACTTCGAACGCGGCTCGAGTCCGTCCCGACCTTCTGTCAAAGCCTCGTGCTGCGGACTCTCTCTCTTTCGCACCGTTACCTCTCATTGGCCAGTGTTTTTCGTTAATAACTCGTAAACAAAGCCGCAGATTGCATTTTCGCAAAGGAAAAAGTTACTTCAAATGACCTCAGCTACCCCTCTTTTTCGGCTGTTAAAATAATTGTAGAACACCCTGTAGATAACAAGGTATTCTATATCATTTGATAAATCATCTGTCTTAGAGATTATATGTTTAACAAAACTATTAAGGTAATTATTCTTGGAAAAACTTCGATTTTCTTTAGTAAATAATCTAGCATAACTAATATTATTATCTGTATAATATTTGTGATTAATAGACCGTCAATTTGTAGATTAATAGACCTCTTCTCGTAGCAAAGAACAATGTTACTAAACTTATCAATATCAGACTTTTCAAACGCTAACGATAATGAAGGATATTTATGTTTATATATGGACTTCCTTACTAAGCAAAGAATCGACAAGTCTAATTGATACATAAGTCCAATCAATTGATGGGGAATACGTTGATAAGCATTACTCATTCCATCCCGTCTAGATCCATCTTGTAAATCATTAAGAAATTCCGAATCCTCATTGCTAGTATCATTTATATCAATGTGCCCACTTTTTGGTACCTTACTATCTTTGTCCGTAACAGTATGTTTACGTTTTCTAGAGCTTGCACCAATTTCACGATTTTCCTTACTTGTACTCCTTGAATGACCACTTTGTATGTGTGAGTTATTTTTAATATCTCGTAGTTGCGTAAGATTTGGAAATATTGTTCGAGTTTGAATCTATATCACATTACCACGAGCTTCCTCTCTAGAAACTTTCATGTTTCTCTTTATATCTTTTTCAATATTACTAAGAAGTGGTACAAAATGGTTCCTGTAATTCATCATATAAATAATATTATCACCTGGATCCACCTTACCTAATTTTTGCGCCATACTTTTCATATATCAATTTTCCTTCAATTTCAGGACTTCCGCATAGAACATTTTTCAACTTTAGATTTCTTATTTCTGAACCGGAACCCATATTTTCAATGTCTTCTGCAGTAAATTCAATGTGTGGAATATATTCACAAAGCTTTCATATTCTCCTTTTAAAGCATTACCCAAACATGACCCTTCCTTTGACTGATTAACTTGTTGCGCATATTGCTTGCAACTTTCCTGTAAAGACTTTATACTGAATCCTCTACTACCTGTAATCAGGTCCTCAAAAAAAAAAAAATAATAATCTACTTTACCCACGGCAGCTAATACGTAGGCTATAGATTCTGCAATCTCGGTCTTGCAAGCTCCTCTTCTGTCCAACCTTTTGTCCCAACACAAATCATCATATTTGGAAATCTTTTTGATTAATTTCTTAAGCTAATCATGCAAAAACTTCATTGTTACAGCAATCAGGTTTGTTTCGTTCTTCTCTTTGAGCATTTGGTAGACTTTAAGTTGCAAACCTACTTCAAAGAGGTTAAAAAGAATTTCAAAGAAATTTCTCAGTGCTCTTTCTCTCTCGCCGTTGGATCTTTATCATCTCCTTTAGTATGTAGTTCTGCTTCAGATAATATTTGTCTGGCAAGCTCCTCTAATCATCGAAAGAGAGAGCAACAGAGGCAGAACAATACAAATAGTTAAAACCTTTCTAAATCTTGATCTAGAAACAGTTCTCACGGTAGTTGTTTTGATTTAAACAAAAGTAACCATATATTCTTAATTTAATGATAAAATATATGAAAGTATATACTAATTAAAGTGATATTATCCGACATAAAATAATGTCTTTAATTATAATGTTTAACCATTTTTTCGCAACGGTTTCCGTCGCACACGATGAATGCATCGCATTTGTAACGAGTTTGGAGACGATTTCTATGCAGTCTTCTTGTCTTATTGAATTTAATATCATGTGGCGTTATTTTATCGCGCTTGCATTTTTACACTGTAGGAAATGTTTTAGAGTGAGAGAGCGAGAGAGGGAGGGGTAGATTAGAGAGGGAGCGCTTGCATTTTTACGACGTTGTGGAGAGTGAAGTGCGCGTGCGTGCATGTTAATAAATAGATGAAGCATAACGCGGAGCAAATTAAATCGTTGTCGTACAGTGGAAAGGTGCGTGTTGCTATAGACATATATTTTGCAAAAAGTAAGTTTACGTTTAAGATGCCCGCAATAGATTTTATTGTCGATATGGACGGTTTCTTCGTAGCCAACAAATTTAATTGTAAAGAATTAGCCATCGTAAATGCTCATACCGCTGAATATGAATTATTTGAATTCGAATTGCGCGTTCGCTACATGGGTTTATCCAGAAGCGATCAGAAGTCTGCATGGCATGTCTCGAATTTCGTGCACGGGATTCTATTTAAAAATTTATAGGGGAAAAAGAATTATCAACAAGAGGACATTGGCACTATTATAAAAAATTTCGTTCGAGACTACAAGGATCCCGTCGTCGCGTACAAATATTTAAAAAATATTTTAAATAAAATAGGAGTTCGCAGTTTCAATTTGGAATATCTCGGCTGTCCGAAATTCAATTCATTGATCGCGGAACCGATGTATCAAGAATACCACATACCATGCAGGCTCCATTGCTGGACGCGAACTTCGAAAGAGAAGATTCACTATCATTGTTGTTTGAGCGAAGTTCATGTATTTTGGATGTGGCTAATGAAATCGAAAGGTAACACATTTTTTTTCTTTTCTTTTTAGTTACAATTAATTTTTATTTCTATCGCGCCTTTTTGTAGAGAGAGAGAGAGAGAGAGAGAGAGAGGGAGAGAGAGAACGTAGGAACGTATGGATTATCGGTGCGAAGAGGACAGGCTTCGCAGCTTTGAAAATTAGCCGATCCCGTTTATTAAGCCGGAGGAGCTCGCGATCGCTGGATTTTATTATCTGAGGGAGGATGATTTCGTAGGAAGCCGTCTATTGGTGGGAAGCCGGGAACAAACCCATGTTGGAGCATCGCTTTTGCTCCAGGAATTGTCTGTACGATCTTCGAACGACGTTACGTTATCCTCGAACCGCCAAGAAGCGTGGACGAGTGAGGCATCCTTTACCATACGACGGAGGAGAAGACAGAGGCGTGTGCAATAATTGTGAGTTTGAAAATTAATGAAATTAAAAATTTATTTTAAAAAACGCTTGATTATAATATATGTTTAGCGCGCAATGTCCGTTTTGTCCATCAACGATGACGACGACAACGAGGGTGGTGGCGTCAACGATGAATAAAAAAAATGTAATACAAAGTTTAAAATATTTTTTAATTTGTAAATTTGCTGTGTAAAAGCATACGCATCAATCGAAAATAGGGATACATTTCCGAGTTCAAGTAAAGTCGAATATTGGATAATAAGCACGAATCGAATTGGGTAGAGTTTTTCTTTAAATCGTTTTTCCTTTCGATTTGTAACGCGAATGTCACGTACCGCGGTTTTTGTGCTTCGTGGTTGTTTGCAGCATCGGATATTTGTACAGTTACCACCAATGGAAACTCGTGCTGATCGATCTTTCGCTCTCAAGAATACGCAGCATCGACAACTTGTGTATTTCATCCAAAGCGACGTGCGGCATTCTCCATTGAATTTTATGCAAATCCAGGACAGGTTTCGCATTGTCAGACCAGCTTCGTAACACGTTAGCGTCGTTGCGCGCGCGAATCAAAATCAATCCGTGCCGAGCATTTATTACAACGCGTTTGTAATCTTCGCAGAAGCCTAGCAATGTGTTCATAGGCACGCAAAAGTTGAAATCTAGCAAATTCGTAGGCGTTGCGGTGAGAGTTTCTGTATATCCAGCCCGCGTTGGACAGCGCGTTGCTCTTCGTAATGTTTAGACTGATGTATTCTTCAAGGTCGTCGTTGTACCGGGATTTCTGGACCGATCGATTTCCACTCCGATCAGTTCGTAATGTATCTCGTCGAAAATAAACGCTACCGCATTGTTCTCTAGAGCCACCGTGACGTTGGTCGATCCTCCCGGTAGGCTGAGTCTTCCCTCCACGTATAGAAATGGGTATTCTTATCTCATCGCTGTTTCCAAACGTTGTGTTGGCGTACGGATTGTAGGTGTGCAGGTCGATCGTAGTTATTCGATTGTCGAAGATTGGTGCCTCAGAGATGTTCAAAATGTCGTCGGACATGGCGGTGAGGCGAGTTCGATTACTTGGTAACGATGAGTCCCAAAGATCGCAGATATTCCACCTTTCTGTTAGTTTCCTCGTCTTCTTCTTCTCCTTATTGTTGTTGTTATTTCAAAACGGCGCGCCGTTTTTTATGTTTGACGTATTCGATATCGTATTATTATTATTATGAATTAACATAACGGCTATATCAAGGTTATGAGACGGTGCGACGAACGTGCAGCCGTACCGTGATTTCTTCGTTTCGAAAATCAATCAAACGTCCAGACTGGTCCACGATGCAAATCGTTAAATCGTCCATTGATCGTGTAACGATCGGAAGGTAAATGACTCGTGCCGGTGTTTCCGATATTTTATACCCCGGCGACATGTTAGGCGTGAATTCATGTATCGTGTGAATCAGTTTACCGTTATCGTACGAACCGGTGGTTACGTTGCATTCTATTCGAATAATATTCGTGTTAATGATATTCACGGAAGTGTGCGATACATGCCACGTGTTCGGTGATAGAATGCGTTTCCTAGAGAATCCTAGGATTGGACCAACGGTGTAAGGTTTCGTAAAATCTATCTTACATGCGCTTTTAATTTCGCTTTTCATAGTGTTGTTGATCGCTCGTAGGATCAGCGGATATTCTACATTGTTGTTATCTTTGGCTGGAGAAGGATACCGCGCGCTCATCTCACGCCTCAAGTAAGCGTTGATCGCCTCCAGTTCGTACGAGCCGTCCGGGATGATTATCTCCTTACCCTCGTCGCCGAAATAGAATTTATTGTTTCCGATTGTTTAAAAAGAAACTTTAGCCTCGGACAAAAATTAATCTATAGTTTACTTAGGACTGAGATTCGAAAATATCAGATTACGTTTCCGCCGGTTCCGTCAACACGCACCGACGGTGATGTAAACTGTATATCAAAGATACCGCCATATACCATCGCCGGTGTCGTTAGAACACACCGTGCTCTGACCGTTAGTGATCCCAGTACCGCGTATACAATGTAAAACGCGATGAATGACCGTCTCTGATTGGTGGAGAAGACCATATCAAAAAAGGTATATAAGCAGGCGATTTTCAGTTGTCGGTCTCTCAGTTGATTTTGTTCGCTCAGTCAGTTCGTACATATACCTTCTCTCAAATAAAAGTAAAAATAAAGCTTTTTAAGGAAAAGAATTAATATCAGATTTATTTGAAAAATAATCCAAGCCATAATCCCAATACCGATATTTAAACTGATGTTTGGTATCGTGTAATAAGGTTGCAAATCGAGCAGGCCCAGTTCGTAATCGGCATTGTTGAGATCTATAGGCGGGAAGTACTTGGATGATAACACGCTACTTCTTCCCGATAACGTGAACGTGTATGACATTCTTGCGACGGACTATATTAGAGTTCCTCGCAGAAATTTCTCACACAACTGCCCGCACACGCTTTCGTTGTAACTTTGATAAATCTTGTGATTGTACGTGATGGTCGGAAATAACGAATTAATTCGATCGGTGGTCGAAGATCTCCAAAACTATCGAAGTAACTGACTTGCGAATCATGCTTTATATACGCGACCCAGTGCGTTCCTGAACCATGACCGCTATCCAGATTCACTATTCCTCGTTCATTTACCCATATTTGTTTCGGCATTTCATCGCGCATGAAAACTCCGCGATAATGCGGTAATTTTTTACAGGCGATTTTCAATTCAACGTCCGTCGTCGAGTTATCTTCTTTACTTTCTTTTGACTTTTTTTTTCTTCTTCATTCCTTTTCCACGTTTGTACGGCGCGAGATACACTCCGCGACCCTCTATAGCGCGATTGTGTCGTCGCGCTTCTTCCATTTGTTTCTTCGCAGTTTTCGCATCGTTTATTGTTTTGATCACCCCAGCAGCGCCATCTGTCAACGCTTCCAAATCTCCCAAAGCGGGTAACAACAGCGGTAGAAAACCGCCTCGTTTGGCGATCGGTAGAATTCTTTCGATACTGTTTCTACCTTCTTTCTCTTTCCTTTGACCGTTCGTCGGTCCTCCTCCTTCTTCCTGTTTTTCTTCAGACCCATACCTAATCTCATCAGAGCTGTTTTTACCAGTCTGTAACGGTATAGAGAGCTGTTTTTACCAGTGTGTAACGGTATACAGAGTTGTTTTTACCAGTCTGTAAATGGTATATGGAGCTGTTATGCCAAGGTTTGTTTTATTTTTCTGTTGATTATGAAAAAAGAAAAAAATGTACGCACGTCAATTTACATGGAGATGCGATCTATCATTGGAATACGGGGAGACTGATATCTACAGTTTCGTACGACAGTCCTTGAATATCCAGGTTCCGATCTGCCGCACGTTCGACGACCACGACATAGTACTGTAAGGTGCGTAATAAGCGACCCGTGAGGATGTGGTAAAACGAATGTTATGATTAGTCTGTTGGAAAGTCCGAATTGGCTGCGATTCGCAAACGTGTACGTGTATTCGAAATCGCTGCGTTAACCACAGTATCAATACTTGAGCAACTTGCTCTCGTCCGTGGGGGAAGTAGGTTATTTTGCCTACTCGGACAACGCGATGTCATGAGAGAATATTTCGCGATAGGCAGACATTCGCACGTCGATTGTTTCTATCTGTCGCAATCGTACGCGAGAATATCCAAACATTTGATTCGCAACAATGCGAATCTGGTGGTTCTATTCAATCAAGATGTCACGAATCTGCGACACGTTCATCAGGATCATGTGAATACAGATATGTCGTTCGAAACTTTCAACGCACTTTGTACGAGGTGTTAGCGAAACAAGTATGGATTCCTTGTAATCGACAACGACAGTCCTGCGAATCGTGGTCGTCACTGGCGCGGATTTAACGAATTCGTCGTGCTGTGATCGGGGGCTCATTTGGACAGCAAGAGTCGTCGGAGTCGCATCGTACCGCTCGATATGCGTCGGTCTAAGGAAAACCGGCGAGCCGCGATAACCAAAGAAATAGCCAACACCAGTGACGTCATACGTAAAAAGAGTTTAGCCCTGAAGGTTGGGAAAATGGATACGGAGTTGAACATTGAGATGAATTTATGTCCGATCGTGGAGCCGTTGAAACAGCTGGTTCAAAATACAGTTACGGAAGCGAACGATAATACGCCGATTGTGGATCGGCCGTCGGATCCACAAACGCAGTCGCTGCTCTCTACCAAGAAGGTGGAAAGAGAATGGAAGAAGAGGAAGCATGACGAAGCAGCTTTAACGCCAAGGATGCATTTGAAGAAGAAAAAGAAAATATATTCCTCTGTTCCTACCAACGATGACATCGACTATGTGTTGTACGACGACGACGGCGACAACGACAGTGGCAACAGTGACGATAACGACGCGGGTGGCAATAAGGCGCTCGAACCGATACCTACGATACTTTCGGCGCAACAGGAGAAAGCTTTCGAATCGTCTCCAATGGCCACAGCATCGTTGGAATTATCGGTGCGAAACATTTTGAAAAGTCCTGAAACGCACCGCGACGAATACGAACATTTGTTCAACAATCTTGGACCTTTAGCAAGCAAATACTTGCGCAATTTCTTTAGTGGACCACCGAAAAATTTGGACAACGTATACGGAGTGTATTTTCACAATGACAAACTGATACTTGGAAACACCACGTTTGATGTTGAAAGCAACGACGATATCGTTATCAATAAAATTAGGTACGAGGGAACTCCAGGTCTCTACGAATTGATATTTAAAAGAATACCCGACGAAAACCTGTACATCGAGGTCGATAAGAATATTTACAGTAACATTCTCATCGCTATGCTCGCGCATCAGCGACGTAACCAGATAATGGGGAATAAGGGTTAATAGTACAAAACTATCATAGGACCAATGTTTTCGACGTTGCGCGGAAAGGGTATACAAATTCCAACGATGATGCGTGTAACCAACAATCCGATCGATTACGTGCATTGGGACGATCCGAACAAGCTGGTGGATCGTTTGAAATTGCTGATGGCATCGAATAATGCCGGGCCCACTGGTCACGACAACGAAATAATATCTGCAATCGAAGAACTTCGAAAAAGTCGGATTGATTATAAATTAAATCGTTCGATACTCGTTACTGCAGTAATGAATGAAATGCCTATTGATAAATTTAACAGGTGGTTCGATAGAACGAGTATTCGTTGGAATTGCTGCGAAACCAATCAAGCGATATCTGTGGACGAAAATTGCAACGATAGATTTTCATATATTGAGTTGAAACATAGATGAAGAAGATAATGATTGAACCGAGAAACCTCGGTAGCATAAAGTAAAACGAAGAATTCGTTCATCTTTCGTTTTGAAGCGACCGCGAACCTGATAAAGCAAGAGAGAGAGAGAGAGAGGTGTCAGTGGTAATCATGAGCGATGATAAAGTAAAGTTGGTGAACGAAATGCATGCTCCGGCGAGGCGTTTCTTCCTGCGCAGGCGAGTGATCGTGCGAGGACTCGACGATCTTGTAAGGGCCTTAATACATTCTCATGTTACACACAGACACTACGTCATCCGGAAGATAACCCACCCAAGATCCTGCACATGGCCCCGTCGCCGAATGTTCTGGAAGCACCAACCTCTGACAAAGACCGATATAAATACCAGTCTCCAACGCCCCAAACCTCAGCCTTGACGAATCCTCCACCAGCTACGGAACTATTGTACTCGGTATAAACTATTGTAAATCGTATAAAACTTGTATTATTTGTAATAAAAAGTTAGAGAGTTGGGCAACGGCTCAACTCCTTCTTTTTTTATACTTCTTGGTATTGCTTTACGTAACAATCTCTGGCAAGCCGACATCGTCGAGGTTCAACGATATGCTAGAGACAATAGAGGACATCGATACATTCTCACGATAATCGATAATAAATCGATCTAATAAACAAATCCTTTACGTCTCTTAATGCGATTATTTATTATTAAATCAGCTTTGCAAATCATTCGTTGAGTTCTGTTCGGACACGGAATTATTTAAATTAAAATATCATTTACGAACTTTGTTAATCTTCACTGTACACCTTGCATAAAAATTTCATATGGTACACATGAGGTGTCATGCACACTAGAAAATTAAAATGGTAAATATTATTCAGACGTTCTAAAATAAAGATGACCAGCTCTTTGTTTAAAAATATCACTTTCACATAGTAAAAAAAAATCCGGAAAGTTCACGCTTCGTGACTTGTTCAGTACTTCGAACGCGGCTCGAGTCCGTCCGGACCTTCTGTCAAAGTCTCGTGCTCCGGGCTCTCGAACTTCGCGCCGTCACCTCCCATTGGTCAGT
Source organism: Megalopta genalis (assembly GCF_051020955.1). Lineage (NCBI taxonomy): Eukaryota > Metazoa > Arthropoda > Insecta > Hymenoptera > Halictidae > Megalopta > Megalopta genalis. The sequence goes on from NC_135022.1 coordinate 8,143,280, forward strand.
GTTTTTCGTTAATAACTCGTAAACAAAGCTGCAGATTGCATTTTCGCGAAGGAAAAAGTTACTTAGAATGTTCTCAGCTACCCCACATTTCCGTATTGCGAGACATTTTTGGGACAACCTGTATAATAAATACATATTTAAATATATATTTACGTTTTATTATAATATATATTAATATCTATATTTTATTCAAATATTTTATTAATTAACTGTAATTAGCGAATTATATAATATATATTATAAATTTATAAAATATAAATCACAGGATTATTAAATTTATTAATATATATTTTTAATAGATCAACTATAAATTTAGAAATATTATCTGTCCTCATAGATATATTTAAATGGATCCATTAAACAAATAATTAATATTTAATAAATATCTTTATATATTCATAGATTAATTAACAATTCTACTTCAAAAGAAGTAATCTAAATTTATAAATCTTTACATCTTAACATTATTCTTAAATATAATTAACTTATGATATTTTATTAATTATTTAATAATATACAAATATTTAACCAATAAACAACTACTCGAGGTGTATCTTCAATTTTCTTGCAAAAGTTACGAGGCATACTACTCTATTCTATTCTATTCTATCATCTATTCTATTCATCCTATCCAATTTATCCAAATCCTATCCTGATTACTAGGTAGCCATCCGTGCTGAAAGAAGCATCGGCTGGTCCACGCAATCTCCCTTATAAAAAATCCCAATCGCATCGAACCTCTGACCACGCAAAGCTGCCTGGCCCTCGGCTCGTAACATAGCAAATGTTCCTGCGCGGTTGCATGCATTGCACTCCTATTATCTCTTTTTACAATTCGCACGTCCAATAATTACATTTCATTTACCTCCGTCCCTGACGCATCTCAAGCAACTTTAACCAACAAACTGCGGCAATTATAGCCCATACACACAGATCTTGTACACTCCCTCTGCTCAACAGAACACTCAACGTTGAAGTTCTCCACGTCATCTAGAGCAACAACCACTACAGGAGCTACAAGCTCAACAAAGTACAACAATCATAACAACGAACTCCTCTTTCCCTCCCTTCCACCCAACTCCAATAATCTTGAAACCTACCAATTCTTGAGCCTTAACACAAATAGTTAACTCCAACTCTCAGCACTTTTCCACGTACAATCCTAATTCAACTTGACTTGACCCCATCACACCCAAAGCAACAAATGGTAATACACCACTACTCACTCAATCCAACAACCCCACTTCCTCATCGCTGACTCACCCTACCCTCCTTTCCTCTCCACACCTATCCTCTACGTATCATATTGTTGCGAGTCTCTCCGTTTCTCTCGCGTCGCGGCATTTTATATACATTTACAATAAAGAATATAAACTATAATACAACTCGATACGATTATATTTCAGGTCTTTCAATTTGAAATGTTGCTCGTTCGACGGTCCGACTTCGACTCTCCGATTGTCCGTTGGTAACACTCTTCCGTGGCAACACCTATCTTCTATTATTTTTTAAGGAGTTGTTCACAACAGGGCAGTTTCACATTACAGCGACTTGATTTGGACAAGTCACCGTAACAATATAATCATATTATTCACCATATTATTCAACGGCATCCTCTCAAGCCGGAGTTTTTTTGCAAATTTTTCTCCTTCAGTCACTCATTAAAATGAATTTTTTACATCCTGCAGGTACCCACAATCACGTAATTCACTTGATAAGTCTGGATTACAGGCAGCAACGGATCCAACATCACAGCATAAACCAAAAAAAACCACTCGTCAGCGTTTCACCAGGAGCCTAGAAGCAAGGCGCTACTTGCAAAACCGGCTCCCGAAGGACACTGCCCCGCTATATAGATTTCATGGCGAGTTCACGAGTAACATGTAATATGTAATATACACTATATTTTTGAACATTTCGGGACTCAAAGTTTCGGGTTCTGACCCAAACTCAAAGAAAATTTTCGACCCGACTCTAACCTGAAATCTCAGATCCCTGCTTACCTCTAGTGTACAGTAAAGTGAACATTCTGACACCATATAGAGGGTGTCCCAAAATTATGTTACTTGCGGAAATGGAGGGTTCCTGAGGTCAATTCAAGTAACATTATTTTGAGAAACCCTGTATACCAGCGATAAAAATAGCATCTACAGAATACGATAGAATACAGAAGTAAAATTCGCCCCAGGTGTTCACCCGCATTGACTTATTTAATTATATCATCAAAAATAATTTGTTTATGATTATAGAGAAATAAGATTTTTGAATATTCTAACAATTTAATTGATGACGTTCGTCAAATTCGAAATTGTCAAGTTTACTGAAAAAGATATTGTCATTCCGAAACTAGTCTCGAACGCATTTCCGAAACTCGATCAAGCCCAAATTATGCAAATAACTTCATTTCACATAGAAACAATGTTAGCGAGAAGGATTTTTTGAAATTGGAATGTTACGACCCAAAATATTGCGAGAAATGTATTGCACTGTTATGTAAACAATAAATATTTACAATTTCTGTCTTTTTTAAAAACGTTTGCAAAACCTCCAATAAGAATGAAAAATTACTTTCCTGACCGAGTCTTTTTTCCGTACTTCAACCTAAACCGATGCAGTGTCTCACAATCAGTGAGAGTACCAAATTGCAGGTTCGAAATACACAGCGTTCGTACTCGAGCACATAATATACAACGCGATTCCATTTCACAAGAATAACTGCGATAAATACTGTCCGATATAAATCATAGTTCTGTTTAAACCAATAACACTACTATGAAAAACCTCAGAAATAAGTTTATTAATTGCATTAACTCTGCAATGCTATAAATGCTTGAGTTTGCTCGAAAAGATTCGACGCACCTACTTTTTAACTTTGCAGCTTACTTAATAGACAACAACAAGGTATGTCCTCGCAAAAGTTGCTACAACTGGACAATCTGCATTATCAATTTCATCGAATGAATGTTCCAACGTGAACATTTTAAACATGGATTTTTATAAATCTAGAGTATTTGATTTAATCGTGTCAGAATAGGAAACAGACAGTAAATTGATCAACGAACTCGAGAAAGTAATATCTCTAGTGGCAGTAGGATTTGAATGTAGAAATCAATCCTCTGAAGCTGTATTGCTTGTTATCCAAATATGGTTGCAAGTTTTTAATTAATGGAAGGCAACAGCATATAATGACGAGTAAATAAAAATTACCGATCCAGATTTCAATGACTCTTGGTACTATTACTGCACAATTCTCAAAGCCTTGCTTCAAAAGTACGTCGAAATTCAGATCAATGTAGTCTTACTTTTCTTGTTGGTTACTTCCGCAATAGTCATCTGGATATCTGCTGAACTCTGACGTGAATCTTGACATGAAAACGGCATCACTCAACTTCCATGTTGACCCAATCGGTTTTTGTTGACGGCAAAAACTGTAAATCATCAAGCAAGCAAATTCCTGCTTTCTGTATTTCCACTTCAATATTTACTAGGAATCGTGCATTCTTTTTTTTTTTTTTTTTTTTTTTTTTTAACGTGGGGGAAATCTGCAGGTCAGACACCCCCGCTCCGCCCGAAGGGCGGAGGGGGGGTAGTGCGGGGTTCGACCCGCTAAAATCCCCACGGCGGCCTAGGGCGCTGGCGATTAACGGGGGAGCCACGGGAACTCTTCAAGAACACGACCGCAGCTCCCCCTCGCCTGGCCGGCCACCACGATGGAGCGGTGGCCGGCCGCGTCCCGGGGGGAGATTAATCCTCCCCCCCATGAATCATCTTGATTCGGCGGTGCGGGGGACCGCACCCCACACCGCCTCTTCACGACGGCCGCACCAGCGGCCGTCGGGGGCGACGGTTTTGTCGCCCCCACTTTAAAATAGGGCATCCTCGGTTGGCGGGCGGCGGGCAATTAAACCGGCATGGTCCGGTACACCCGCCGCCCGCCTAGTATCAGCTACTCGGGGGGGGGGGCTCTAGGCGTGGGCGCACACGCCGCACCCCCCGCTCACGGCGACCCCGCTCGGCAGCCTCCTTCTGCAACATTACCTGTTCGCAGAAGGCTATGGCTGCCGCCCATTTTGTCGGGCTCTCCAGCATGGCCCCAACTAAGCTGGAGAGAGCGAGGTCGCCACCAACTTCCCTAGTTAGGACTCGGCGCAGCACTGAAAAGGCGGGGCACACCTCCAGTGTATGCTGCGCCGAGTCCTCCTCCGCGCCACAGTGGTGGCACACCGTCGTCGCTTCCCGACCGATGCGACACAGGTAGACACCGAAGCAGCCATGCCCGGTGAATACCTGCGTCGCACGGTAGGAGAGCCTGCCAATCCGCCTCTCCCGCCACGTGGTGAAGTGCGGCAGGAGAGCCCCGGGGACGCGCTCGGCGGCATGGGAACAAAGCTCCGCATGCCACCTGGCGAGCGCTAGTCCCCGGGCCTGGAGCTCGAAGCCCTCGACCGCCTCTTGCTCCGGCGGGTCCCCCCGAGCCCGGCCAGCGATGCATATGCGCCTATAGACATAGGCGCGCATCGCCGCCTGCAGCTCGAAGGGAATTTCTCCCGCCAGAGCAAGCGCCGCCACGGTAGACGTGGTGCGGTACCCCCGTATGAGGCGAAGGGCCATTTGCCTCTGAAGCCGGCGCAACAACAATGTGCTGCGCCGGCTTGCCCTCACGGACGGCGCCCAAATCGGGGCGCCGTATAATACCATTGACCGCACCACGCCTAGGTATAGGCGGCGCACCATATCGCCCGGTCCCCCGATATTGGGCAACAGGCGGCCTAACGCGGCCGCCGCCCTCTCAACTCGGGGGACGAGGCGGCCGAAATGTGCTCCGAACCTCCAGTGGCTGTCGAGGATCAGTCCGAGATACTTGATCTCGGACTTCACCTCGACGCAGGCTCCTCCAACCCAGATCCACGATCTGGCCCGTGGCCGAGACCAAGGCCGTCCAAACCAGACGGCCTCGGCCTTCTCCGGGGCCACCTTCAGCCCCAGACCGTGGATCCTCGCGACGACGGCTGCCACCGCAACTTCCGCTCGTCGGATGGTCCTCTCGAAGGTGTCCCCGACGGCGACCACCAATGTGTCATCTGCATAGCAGATGAGGGTGGCACCGTCGGGTAGGGAGGCCTTCAGGACTGCGTTATATCCCAGGTCCCACAGGAGTGGTCCTAACACGGACCCCTGTGGGACCCCGCAGTCCACTTCCCTCCGTATCGTCCCGTACCGGCCCGGGTATTCCACCCACCTGCCCCGCAGGTAGGCCCCGATTACCCGCCTCAGATAGGGAGGCACCTGGTGTTCAACCAGGGCCTCCCTAATGGCGGACCAGGGCAGGGTGTTAAACGCATTGACGATGTCTATCGACACCGCCAAGCACACCCCGCCCCGTGCCACGGCATTGTCCGAGAGGGACTTTAGACGGTCGATTGCATCGACCGTCGATCGCCCCTCCCGGAAGCCGAACTGGCAGTCCGCCAGATCGGGGCCAACGCGGGACAGGTGCCTGGCGAGGCGGGCAGCAATGATCTTTTCAAAGATCTTGCCCACCTCGTCCAGGAGGCAAATGGGCCGGTACGCGGAGGGAGAATCCGCAGGCCTCCCATCCTTCCTTAAGAGGACCATCCGACTTCTCCTCCAGAGGTCCGGGAACACCCCGGACCTCAGGAGCCCGGAGTAGAGGCCTCTAAGCCTCTCGCCCAGGACGCCCATGGCAAGCAGCCAGACCCGGCCGGGGATACCGTCCGGCCCCGGGGCAGTATTCTTGCCCCGGAGCCATTTGACTACCCCGGCCATTTCCTCCGGCGCGACCTCCAGATCCGGGGACCACTCGTGTCCCTCTAGCTGAGGGACGGGCCGGGACGCCTCCCCGCTGACGGGGAATAGCGCGTCCACGACCCGTCCGAGCATCCCCGGATCCAGGCTCTCCGTCAGAGGGGGCGCCCAGGGACGTAATCGTCCCATCGCCATTTTATATGGGCGCCCCCATGGATCTCGGTTGATAGTGCCGAGGAGGTCGCGCCAGGCCTGGCTCTTTGCTTGCCTGATGGCCAGCTGCAGGGCGACCACCTTCTCCCTGTATCGCCCATACAGCTGGATAGCCAGCTCCACGTCGGAACGCCGTCGTCGACGGGCGCGGGCGTACTGGCGTCGCGCGCGAACGCACTCTGTGCGCAAATCCGCTATCGCGCGCGACCACCAGTACACCGCCTTCCTCGGGAAAACCCTGGCCCGGGGCATGGCGACGTCGCAAATGGACGTCATTGCGCCCCGGAACCATTGGGCCTCCCTTGTCCCGTCGACTGGCCCGGCCGGTGTTGCTGGCCAGGCCACGACGTGGGCTGCCGCCATCAGGGCGTCCTGGTCGAGGCGCTTTAGCGCCCACCGCGGCTGAGGCGATCCCTCATCAGCGGGGCGACGTCGGGGCGTCGATGGGGCGGCGGAGAGGCCGAGAACAATGTACCTGTGGTCAGACAGTGTCTCGACCTCCTCCGCCACCCTCCACCCCGTAATACGGCGCGCGGCGGGGGGCGTTGCCCATGAAAGGTCAACGATGGACCCCCCATTATGCCGCACGCACGTATGGACCGAGCCCGTGTTTAAAAGACGGAGCTCGAGTCCCGCCGCCCAGTCAAGCACCTCCCGGCCCCTCGGGTTCGTCCTGGGGGAACCCCAAGCCGGCGACTTGGCGTTGAAGTCCCCCAGGACCAGCACCGGACGGGGCTGGCAGCGGGAGACGCATCTCCCCACCCCGTCCAGATACTGCACAAACTCCTCGAGGGACCACCTTGGAGGTGCATAGATCGCCACAACCGCGGTGCCGCCCCAGTCAACGGCCAGGTATCCCCGGCCGCGCTCGATAACGGAGCACGCCGGGGACCCCGGCCGGCCTACCCATATTATAACGGCGGAGCCGCTCAGGTCCCCCATCCAATGTGGATGATCGGGAATCCTGTACGGCTCCGCCGCTACGGCCAACCCGGCACCCCGCTCGGCCAGGAATTGCACCAGGAGGTCCTGTGCTCTGGCCGAGCGGTTCAGGTTGGCCTGTATTATAGGGCCCTTGGGCCCCATTACGGGCAGGCCTCCACCTCCATCGCCGCCGCGGGAGCGGTGGCGTCTGGGGCCTCTTTGGCCCCATCCGCCCCCGCGGGCGCGACGGTGGCACCTTTGGGTGCCACCTTTGGCTTAGTAGCCACGGTGGCCGTCGCCTTGGCCACCGCGGATTTTCTCCCCCTGCTGCCCCTGCCGCGTTTCGCGCTGGCGGGGCACGCCCGGCTACCGAGGCGGTGGCCGGCCGGCTTGCCCGCTCCCGCACAGAGCGGGCAGTTGGGCTTCGCCGTACAGCCGGCCACCTTGTGGTCCCGACTGCCGCACCCAAAGCAGCAGTCGGAACGATCCTCGTCCACAGTGCATCGCTGAGTTGTGTGGCCTAGGCCAAGGCAGCGATAGCACTGCAGGGGCCGGGCGCTGAGGGCCTCCACCGTCGCCCGGGTCCAGCCGACCGTGAGCTTGCCCGCGACCGCAACTTTACGCGCGGCCGCAGCAGGGCACTGGACCCAGAGGGTGCCCAAACCGGAGGGGGAAGACCGGATTTCGCCGGTCTTAACATCCCCCCGGTCGCACCCTCCCACATGGGCGACGGCCACGGCAACCTCCTCCGGCGTGGTCGAGTCGACCAGGCCGCGCACCCTTAGATCGGCCTTCTTAATTGGGCGCGCGACCTTCACGCCGGTTCCCGCCAGCGCGTCCGCCATCTTCGCAGCTAGGGCAGTGGCCTTAGCTGCCCCATCAGCCCCGGGGACCTCCAAAATGATTCCCCCCGTCACCGCTCTCCTGGGCTTTAACGAGGCGATGCCAATCTCTGCCAGGTCAACCTTCGACCTGGCAGTGGCCATCGCCTCGGCGTACGTCATCGCCCCGCCGGCCGGTACCGTTATCGTAACGGCAGCCGTGCGGGGCGGACGCGGCGGCAGGGGAGCCCTCTTCGGGGCAGCCGGTGCCACCCGTTTCGCCGCCCTCCCGGCCGAAGAGGCCTTGGCAGCCGCCGCAGGTTTAGCTGCGGCAGCCGCCTTTTTGGCCCTTCGGCCAACTACCCTCGACCACAGCTCAGTAGGAGGTGTGGTGGAGGGCGGCACAACAGCAGAGGCAGCCCTCTGCTGTGGGGGCTGTATCTGCGCCGCCTTAGCGGACGCAGCCCCTCCTCCACTGCCACCCTTTCTCCCCCCTTTCTTGCCTATCGACGGGCTGGGGGCGGGTGGCACTGGCGGCACCGACCGCGGATCCTGCATCCGCGGGATCAGCTCCCTCCTGAACGATGCCAGCTTGGCATCGATCAGGGAGCCGATCTGTTGCAGCAAGTTTGCCGGCGCCGCTGCGGACGCCGGCAAGGGCTTCCCTCGCCCAGGGCGTTGGGGCCCTCGGGCGCCGGCGCCAACCAGCGGCCCCGTGCCCCCCTCAGGAGCCGGCGGCGGAGGCATCTCGGCTGCTGCCGGCTTCGCCTCCACCGCCTGACGGAGTCGGGCCACCTCGGTCCGCAACTCCGCCATCTGCTCTCTGAGGAGAGCGTTCTCTGCTTCCAACAGCCGGGTGGCGTCGGAAGCTGACCTCATGGTCAGCTCCGCAACGCCGGCCCGGCTGTTCAGGGCCGCCGCCTGCAGGACCCGCACCGTGGCCGGCCGCAACTCCCTTGTTGCGCTGGAGATCCTGGCCACTTCGGCCAGGCTCTCCATTATTGACGCCGCCACGTCCCGCGTCGGACGACTGCGAAGATTCGCGGCGACCTCCACCTCGTCCGGAAGTGGGTCGACCGATCTCCCGGGCTGCGGCCCCGGGGCCACCGGGTCGAAGATCGCCGCGATGAGGCCCTTGTTGGCCTCCGTCAACTTACGTTTGGCCTCATAGAGGCCAACGTACTGCCCAGTAGTTGGCGGCCTTCCCCGCTTCCTCCCTGTTGAGGAGCCAGAGGCGCTCTGCGAAGAGCGGTGAAAGGAGACCGAGTGGTCGGACTCCTCTCCCGCATCGCATTCGCCAAGGTCCAAAGCGGACCTCTCTCTGCCGCGTGTTGCGGGAAGTTCCCGCAACACCGACCCATCCATGCGCTCGAGGCGCACGCTAGCTACGCGCGCCTCCTCCTCCCTCTCGTTTCCCCCCTCCCCGGTTTTTTTATTTTGTGAACTATCCATGATAAATCCCACGAGTGTGGTCGGAAAGGAGGTCACCCCGGGTAGAGCCGCCATACCCGGGGAAGGCTAATACGCCCGGGGGATCGCCAGGTACCCCGGGGTTGTCCGCTAACGATTGGTGCACCCACCAACCATAGCTGGCGCTGACTCCAGCTACGCCCTCTTCACCGCGCAACGCTGCTTGGGGCTAGGGATTTTTTAGAGAGGTTGTCATCCTCGCGGTCCAGCCGGCTAAGGCAAGACCCCCGTTCCTGTAAAACATGACCACAGGTTTACGGTATGTGTCCGACTTTAGTTGGCCCCTCACCTCAAGCCACTCCGGCTAGGTAGGACCTGCCAGGGAATAAAATCCCCGCCGGCACAGCCTTGAGGATCATTGGGGCACGAAGCCCCCCCACCACGACAAGGTAGCGGACATGGGGGGGGGGAATCGTGCATTCTTGCTATTTTTCATTATGTGATTAATATTTGTTGCCAGTTTACCAAGAATGAATCCACTGCGCGTTACTTTTCTAGTTATGTACACTATTTAAAATTTTGTAACCCTGAATTATGTAACCCTGAAAATTTTGTAACCCTGAAATTGAAGTCGATAGTTGTGAAGTTAACTTATCATTTTTTGAAAATGGCTATATTTGCCTGTAATTAATACTTAGGTAAGTATCGTTGTCGTATCCAGCCATAGTTGTCTTCGACTAATGAAACCAACGACTATTGTTACACTGCTTTTCTTCCTCCATATTATAACCATTTCAGGAAAACATTTAGTTATTTCGAGCGCGTAGAGTACTAGAAATGTTCTGCAAACTACCAAGAATGCATAGCTCTGCAGTAATAAAAAATGGAGTATTCTCAATCTGAATGTTCCATTTAATGCAACTCTTCATTTGTGGTGAAATTAGATGTTGGCGATTCCGTTACTGATTCCGAATATTGGAAATTTGTCAAGCAAAATGGCCCCGTATCTCCAAAATCAAATCGATCAATTTTAGATCGCCAGTCCATTACCTCCTCTTTACTGGTATCACTTGGATCGATGCATAAGAACTCTAGCGCGACGTTAGTTTTTTTACTTTAAGTCGAGCTCAGCTGTTTGAGTTTGACGCCCGTCCAGGTAGACAACCCGTAGTAAACACTTCAAGCAGTCTTTTTTTGCAGCGTCGCAATGTATTTATCACCTTCCAATAATCCCAATATCAAATCCGTTACCTATTTTTCGTTGTTTCCCATGCAGCGCTCTTCGTTAGGTCATTGCCTTCGTGCACTGTAACGAACTTTCAGTGCTGCTTAGTTTTCAATATTCACAACGAAATAAATAGGCCCTCACACCGCGAGCGTGGCATTAGTTATCAACTACTGTTACGTAGATACATATAGTTGCGCTAGTATATATAACTCTAAGTTCTCTGCTCTTGCAGTCCAGTGTCTGTATACTTTTGTGCTTGCAGCCTAGCTTAGCTGTAATCAATTGCACTTGCAAGTTTCGCTACAGCTTTGTAATCATAAATTGATCGCTTGATCGTATAAATTCGTGACCTTCATGATACATCATTAGATTTTATCATCCTATTGTATATTATGCTGCTCTGTACAAATCTTATTGGTTAAAATATATTTAGTGTTATTACACTAGCGTTCTTTACTATACCGTCCACTATCCAATTCATCCTTCCAACACTACTAGAGTTCCCAACGAAAAGATATATTTGCAACATAAACTTTTATAAGAATAACGAACTAGTAATTTTGAAAATTGTCGAACATTTAACTTATTTTTGTACTTTATGAGCCTTCCTGAGTACTACATATTTCCAAAACTTCATACGCCGGTTACGCAAATATATACAACTGTAAGATGTAGATGGTTCATTCTATTATATATTTCACATAGAACGTTATTATGATTCAGATTTTGATAATACTCAACATTCATGTTTAAACCCACGATTTAATTTAGTGTTGATAAAAGTGATGTCAATTTTGCAGGTTGTCTTCGCTATAGCATGCATGAAAGTAATATAGTAATACTTTACTATCCACACTTTAATTATGCATGATTCGTACTCAAGCCGCTATATGCATTGTTCCGACTTGACGAGAAGGCGACTATACACAGTGCGGACACGTTGGTCGCAAAAGTCTTCTCGTTAGCTTTAAACTATACGTTAGTAGGAGTTACCGTGTTCGTTTGAACGGTTCAAACAGATATATGTATAATTTCCTTATAGTACAATACTGTGTATAGTACAAACAGAATTAAGTCTCATTACGAATAATTTCTTTCACGAACCATCATTGAACGCGACATCGGGTCGACACATTTGATGGAAGAAATAGAAAAGCTCGTCTCGATGACCACATTGTGCGACATATGTCCAAAATGATCTATTGGAATCAAAATATACTCCATAAATACTGCAGAATTAATTTGAATTGATAGTATTAAGAATTAACTTTCCTACCTCGAGTATAATGATTTAAAAAAATGATCACGTTTTCAGTTAGCATTTATGCATTACTATCCTACAAATGTAAGTTTTATAAATAACGCTAAATATTTATTAATAAAAATAAGATCAAAATAAATAAAACTAATTAAAACAAACACTATATGATACTACAATATAGTATATAGAGTATTTTCCCGAAACTACAGAGATTTAAATTATTGTAATATCATTAAAGAAATTTTTTTCACCAATTTTTAAAATACACCTGTGAGATTTATTATGTATACAACATTATTTAGAATACCAAAATTATGAAATTCTTTTTCGAAAATCATCGGTTGGTGTGAAATTGGTTTAGTCAAGTGTATCGACTGAGCACTGGCCAGAAAAGCATAGGACTACATATTTCCAGACTTGTGGTCGGGAGATTAACCGAATCAATTAAACCAGTTTGTTTCGCACTTATCCGGCTCGAGGGACCGGAATGTGTCGCGGATCCGGCTCGAAGGATCAAAATGTGTGTGCGAAGCGAGTCGAGCTTTTTCGACCCGCGATTGCGTTCGCTCGTTAGCGAATTTATGCCGCGGATGAGGATTCTACGGGAGGTCCTACGGAACGGAACAAGTTTATTACAAAAGATAAAAGGTAACATTTTCTATTATTCCAAACATGACTAGACATATAAGTCAACATAATAAAAAACAGGGAGAATGTGAATGTGATTGTTATTATTGGGTATGGGCCTTGAGAAATGAAAGAGAGTGAGGAGAGTTTGTCGGAGCGTGTGCAGTTTCAAATGTTATTCTCTCGATTAGAATACGTAATTTCTGTTCACAATTTCGTTACTGTGAAAAATCATATCTTGCTGTTCTTCTTGAAGTTCTTTCGTTTCTTCATTTACGTTTCTTATTTCTTCCTCCTGAGAGCCTAATAAAAATTGTATGACATGTATCGGGGTGCATCGTTCTCCTATAATCGTACTTATAATGTCTAGTTAATCATGTTCAAGCTGTCTCGTGTCTGATTGAATGGAATGAGCATTTTTATATAATAATCCTCCATTCCGAAAAGCGATGAAACGTATAAAAGAGCCTTAGAAATAGTAAGGAATTTAAAATTAGTTAATGACAGTGTAAGACGAGGCTTGAAGTTTATCACGGAATGTAATAGCTTATTATAATGAAAAATGAATATAATAAACAATTTATTTTACAAGTATTAGAAGATTATCGGTGACGTCATCCAGATGCCAGCAAATCAATCTGAATAAAAGCCGTATATTGACCAGTATGTGACATTTTATAAGATATTTCAATTAATTTTATTATAACGTATAATTTTAAATTAAGTCACGATAATATTATATACATGTAAGATTACATTTTCATTATAAAAAATATTTTGTACCGCCTCTAAAACAGTGGTACACATTTATATTAAAATTAACGTACTTAATAGAAATTTCAAATCTTTGAACCCGATGCGACACGGGTTACCGTTATCCAGTCGCTTTGAAATTTTACATACATTATTTTTTCACCCTCAGAAATCATTTTTGTTGTTACATAGCATATTATAAACAAAAAAAAATCAATCATAAAAAATGTTTACCTTGAATGAATATCTAATAAGAAAATACGTACAACTCTAAAAATCCTCCACGGTATGATACTTCTTAAAACATTCCGGCAGAAGCTACTTTACCTTTCGCGCATTCTCACTTCGTTTCGCTTCGAATTTTATATTTATGTATGAACTTGGAGTCGAAGAGGTGTTTCAACTGATCTAAATTTTCCACGCATTTTGTAGTCCGGTAATTCGACAATTTGTGAAATTGCTTCTGCTATATTTATACTGTAATCAACATAAGTCTCCCTTTTTCAACTGTGAATAGCTTTATTTATAATGTAGGTATTGAACAGAGTCATATCTGACATGCAAAAGAAAAGTTTTCGGCATCCTTCGATGACTTTTTTCATGATTCGGAAACAGGCAAACAACTGATCTTGATGATCAACTGCACCCATAACCTTGTTATATTCCAGAATACACTTAGGCTTCATTACTTTCTGTAATTCTTTGTTTGATTACTCGACCAGCTCTGCAGTTTCGTGTTTCATTGATATCATATACACGTCGCGCTTGTCCTTCCACCTCACAGCTATCAAATTATTGCAACATCTTCATATACATTCTCCTTTCTTCAAAATATGCTTTTGATTGGCGTTTGGCATATTTTTCCTGTTCTTGCGCACTGTCTCGATTACGTTTGCCTTTTTCTGGTGTAATTTTTAAAAACAGATTTGGTGAAGAGTACCAGTTATCCAGAGACAAAGTATATTCCTTGTTTATTATAAATTTTGACAGCTCTATCACAACGTTCTCTAACGCACTATCATTTCGATCAATTTTGTACTGGCCAGTATATATTTTAAATCCGTGACAGAAACCGGTACTTGCCTCGTACAATTTGTAAATTTTTAATACAAATCAGGCTCTTTTGGATGGATTGAATTGTTTGTACGCTAAACGCGCGCTCTTTATATTTCATTAAGGATTCGTCTATACTGGCATATTCATTGGGTGTGTAAATTTCTTTAAATTTTTCATTCCAAAGGTTGATGATAGCTTTTATCTTTCGAAGTCGGTCATTACTATCAGCAGTTTCATTATCAGAGAAATGTAAAAATCTCGAAATTTGCCGAAATCTCTTAAAAGGCATCGTTTGTCTAAATATTGGCGTTTCTACTACAGCTCTTCTAGTTCAATACAGTTAAATATTTGATTTTTTTCACTTGACCCATCAAAATTCACAGTGCATAATGGGCCTTTATTTCATCTAAGATAACAGGATACCAAGTGTCGTCCACATGCCGTCTTTATGCTCGTCGTGAATTGTCTGATGTGCGAAGCGATTTGTTTTCATGGTCAGCATTTCCCGAAACTTGTTATCAAATGTAATAAAAAATAGGTCTAGCATTGTTAGATTCTCGCTTAAATTATTTAAAATAGATGATTTTATTCCATGATGTTCAGAATACTTCCAAACTATTGGTGTGTTTTTCACTTTCTGGCAAATCCATGATTGTCGTACCTTTCTCTTCACTACTCCCAACTATAATCATACGCCTTACACGCTTTGTGATTGGCGCAAACACGTTACTATCACTGGATTCGTTATCATTGCTTTTATCTAACCCTTTCGTATTTTGCATTTTGTAGGGATTTCTTAAATTTTAATAACTAAACTGCTTTGTAACAACAATTATAAGAATCGCGACTAACTCTCGTTCGCGAGCCTGGCTCGTGATATTCATTTTTGATAAGCGATGGTAATATACAACGAATTTGTACAAGAAAACTGTTGTGGAAAAGACCAAGAATCTTTTTTTCAGGTTTAACGTCGCATCGACCTTCATGTCATTAGCGACGGTTTATTGTCCTGTTTCTTGTTTTTATTTCTTGGTAGATGTTGGTTTCCTTTAGGAATTTTACGACGAGTAGTATCATGTATTTTTGTCTTGATATTTCGTATTTTCTGCATTCGAAAAGGACGTGGTTGGTCGACATAGTTTGGTTGCACGTGTTGCAAAAGGGTGGTTCTGTTCGTTTGATTAATCTTTTTTTAATGTTATTGGAGCAGAGATCTTGAAATTCAAGTCGCTAATTTTATTGGGTTGATATGGCTTTCTTCTGATGTTATAGATAGCGGTCTCTTATTCTCCGTTTTGTTTGTGTTGGATTTTTCTGTCTCTATTTCCATTGTATTTGTCCTGCCTTCTTGATATTCGACAATACGTTGACCGATATGAATATATCATTGATGATTGATACGTTAATGCGGGGGGAGGGGATTTATATTCGGATCGGTTTGGGAACCGTTTTCGTTCGTGTTTGTATTGTTAGGACATTGCTTATAGCTTGATTGATTACAATTGAAGCAGATCTGTTTCTCTGAAGTGGTGAATATTCAGAGACTTGTTATAAACAAGTTTGTAGACTTGTCTTCTTCTGAAACTTAATATGTTTGCAAAATCTGGGTCTGTGATTACTGCTTTCAAGTACAGTGACTCGCATTAATATTCGGACACGATATTATTATAAAAATTATTACTCCCTTTTATTATTTATGATAGTATTATTGAATCAATAGTTTTCTCATATAATAAAGCACTTCTTATAGTTAGTAGAAACATAAATTTTGTTTATTTACTGCGCATATTCTTTTATATAATAAGCAAATCTGTTTGTCAGTAGAGGCACAAATTCTGTGTAGGGTATCGTCAAAATTAATTAAGAATGTGCTTGGAAATTTGTTCAGGACGTCGATATCGACGTATACTTGACGTCTGAAGCTGCACAAATTCCGGGTCAGATATCTCTGCTCTCAGGTCGGTTATTCTTGAGCAGAGTTTGATGTTATTGGTTCTAAATGCATTTTCAATTACTGAATTTGGGATGATCGATGCTACATTTGACAGCTCGATACGTTGGGTCGGCGAAATCATAGGACGGATTTCAATATTTGTGTTGCTGATAGTAATTGATTTAAATTTTGCTGTTATGTTGCTGACAGTTTCTTTGTTATCTAGGTATGTGCATACCCTACCGTTTGAAATTCTCGATATGTATTTGATAGATCTGGGGCCTATTATCTTTCCTATGGCTAATGTATAGTCCCTGACGGTAATACCATCTACAGCATGCAGTATTATGGCTTGGTCCTTGGTTGGGGCGTATTCTCGTTTGGCATTTTCGTAGGAGGTGACTGATATAGTTTTGTTGTTGGCTCGATTTCTTGAACTATTGGGGAGTTGGGAAGGATTCCTGTAGTCAGGATCTCATCCCAGATCTGATCGCTCGACATTTGTATCATGATACTGTAGGAAATGAATCGGCAAATTTATTATTCTGAGTCGAAGTTTTAAATTGTTTATTTCACAAAGGCTCGGCTCGAATAAACATCGTAATGTATTAAACAATCTTCTTATCGATCGCATCAAACAGCTAACACGATTCATTCTACAGTTCGGCCAATCCTGAACTGTAGAATGAACATCCATGGTCACCAAAGAATCACAACTTTATTTCCAAGAGTTAGATCTTAAAAAATATACAATTCATATTACACAAAACGTAAATAAGAAATAATAAAAATAAGTCTTACGGAATGCAACAAATACGCATACAAACACACACAAACTTAAACTTATTCACAATGCGGTATCGTTTTAGTTTTCGAACAATCTGACACAATGCTTCATTTCAAACTCTGTCAAATTTCGAATCACTTCTTCAGATCTTGTCGATCTACAAGCAAACAGTCTAACGAATTTGGTATAAACCCATCCACTACTGCCAAAACATATATAAAACCTTTTCCACACTTCTCCGTAATGATCCACATGAATTGTCTGAAATGGTAGGTCACCTTTAGGTAAACTATGCAAAAACCTCTCCTGTCTACCACTAATTAGCTAAAATTCAATACATTTCAAACAATTGTTAATATATTGTTTAATCTTTTGTCGCATTTCCGGAAACCAGTATATTTGTCTTATGTCATCGATGACTTTGTCAATACCTACATGCCCCAAATTGTCATGAGCCTAATAATCTATATATACTTATATATTATTTAATTTATATATATTTATATATATTTATATAATTGTCATTAGCCTAATAATATTATTTTCTAAACACGCGGGTACGTAAAATAACAATTTATCATTATTAATTTTTCTATTTTCCTATAAACTAACCGTCCCTTAATTCATAATGTTTTTTCTCGCTTGTTTCCAATCTATTTCTTAATCCACGAATCGTATGGTCTTGATATTGTTTAATTGTCAATGTCTCTTCTAAAGTATTAGGTTCCAATACTGCGTCAAGATATCTTAGCTCGCAACTCATTTGAGTCGCTCGAACGTCCCGGTGAAATGTCGGGACGCACATTGTTGTTGTTAATCCTGAGCTCCTTAAACCGGTGGAACACGCAAACGTTCGTGAGTAATATCCTATCACTAAGCTTGTTCGACCACGGACCGTAAGTCCACAATGTTGAATCCTTCGGCGATGATGGATCGTGCACGTGATTTCTTCTGCATCCCTGCCTCGATGATGAAATGCTTTCTGGCAATGAATATGGGTTTGAGATTTTTCGAGCATTTCTTGCATAATCTTCATTTCGTCGACTCCTGCGTTGCGCATCATTTTTGTTCCTACAGCTTGTTTACTTCTGAAAAAATACAAACATGCAAAATATATAAACATGTGCTAGAAATGAACGATGTATTGCGTAGCAATTTTTAAAAAATGCGGATCTATCAGGGACGGTGGTGGATTGTTGTTATACTAATTGACCGCGAACTAATTCGTAGCACACGATCCATTTTTTTATTCGATTGGATTTCACACCTCGTACCCAATTCATAATCGATTCGATTTCATCAAAATTCAATTCATGGCCGATATAGATGTACTCTATTATTATCACTTTTCTTTTACTCATTATATCATTACCCAGTGTATTCAGAGTTAATAGTACATATATTTATTAAAAGGACAACCAATAGTAGTAGTAGTAGTAATAGTTGTAATCTAAAATTGTTGAAAAAGTAACTGTAGCCTCGGACAAAAATTAATTTATACTTTACTTGGGACTGAAGTTCGAAATTATCAGATTTCATTGCGCCGGTTTCTTAAGCGCGCACAGGCGGTAATATAAACTGTAACTTATAAATACACACCGCGATACACACCCATTATCGCCGGTGTGGTTAGAGCACACCAGCGGTAGCATACAATGTAAAACGCAATAAATGACCGTCTTTAATTGGTGGAGAGGATCACATCAAAAAGGTATATACGCGGACGATATTCAGTCGCGGTCTGTTAGTTGAAATTGGGCGATCAGTCGTTCGTGCATAACGTACATATATCTTCTTTAAAATAAAAATTATAATAAAAGTTTTAGTAAAACTTTGTACAGTAAATAAATAATCCAAGCCATAATCCCAATAAAAATAAATAATTAAATAATGAATTTTTAAAAACAAAGTTACAATTTTCTTCCTCTGTCATAATTCTTCGTCATCCTTATTATACAATAAATAATCATCTTTTCAAAAAATTTGTGTTTCCTCCTCCTCTAACATAACCCAGCTTCATCCCTTCCATGTGTTATTCATTTCTGTTCGGGGCTGGAACTATCCCAGAATGGGAGACTGTTAGTCGGAATGGTTGAACCTAAATAAACGATTAAATATATGTAAACACGTCGAGTCTTTATTACAGAATCGCAGACGTGATCAACAAATAAATGGTTTTAAGTATACTTGATGAGAAAAATTCTCGGTCTACGTGGATGGCACAAGGTGGAAAAAAACAATTGGTCCCAAATGGTAGTCGCTACTTTAGCATAAACGAAGTACATATAGGGGAGGGGGAGGATACTGGCCTAATTATTGGCACACGTGTATTGTGCTGTGATCAGCGAATTATGCCTCGTATTTGCATGTTACTTGCGCGGTTTTATTCAGTAATTTATGTATGTTAGCCGTGGCGTAATAATACAGAGCTAATAAGTAAGGTAAGAAATTTATTATGCTTGATTACCAATGAACGACTGTTTTATTACTCTTTATACCTTTTGTCATTGTGGCGTACGTGATCGAATGCATGTACAATTATAACGGCGTACATGATAGCGCAGGTAAAAGGGATCGGATGTCCGAAAGATAGGCTGATCGAATGCGTCTCAGGTGGGCTCGCCTGGCACTCTACCCGAACGAATTTTCCTGCGTCACGAATCGAATTCCCGAATATCGTGCATTATGTCGGGTGGTCTGTCTAGGAGCCTGTAAAATCCCGGAGTTGGCCTTATTTTCCAGCTTGACCACCGGTCAAAACGGGGACAACGTCAAAGCATTTTCGTTTCATATTTAAAGTACCTTATCATTTCGTCCACACAAAATTTCACTTTTTTGCATAAATAACAAATGAATCGAACGATTTATTTAATTTCTTCATGTATTACGTCAAAATTGCTACCATATTTTGTCGTGTATTCATTTTCCATGTATATGAACAAATAGATGTTCATACTCAAAAATCTTGAGGTTCCTTATCATTTTGTCCGCCAGAGTATTTGTAGGATTGGGATGGGCGTATTCGAAGTATAACTTTAATGACGAAATAATTTAATAAAAATGTAAAAATGTAAAGATATAAAAATGGTCATGTGTACATTCACGATCGAAACTGATACATATCTGCGGTGTCTCCGCGATCTTCTTTTATTTCTTCCTGGACACGTTCCTGGAATGCTGGAGAATGATCGCAACGTTCTGTTTCTTTCGGTTCAATATTTCGGAAGCTCTCGATCCTCCGGGATGCTTTGTTGCAGCATCGGTATCGCCGGTCTCATTAGCCAATATCAGCCGATTACGATGCATCTGAAACAATAGTGTAAGAATGCCCATAAGGATGCCAAATGAAAGGTAACGTAACGACCTTTGAGGTCCATTTATACAAACGTCACCGCGGGTACATCGTAAAACTCACACCAACAGATCAGTACGGTCCACAGACATGGCCTCGCCGTAAGACGGCCGGGCTGACGGAAAAGTGTTGTTCTGAACTACATCTGACCGTTACCAGACCGGATGACGAGGTCCTAACCTCGCTATTAAACTAAAAGAAGAATGGATTCTACTCAGCTACATCGGAAGCTAGGCTAATCCTCTCGACTTGTTTTTATAGTTGTTGACAATTGACGACTATAATTCCGTATCGGTACACGGCTGGCGACGTTTTCATCAGCGAAGTTTGCTGTACACGTGAAAATAGTAAAAGAATAAAGTCATTTCCAGGCTTATAAACATCAGGGAAAATATTTCTCACCTAAATATTAGATATTTCTCACATCTGAAAGCGGACAGTTCGAATGGATATTTGATCGCCGACCGTGTGTCGCTGCAAGGCATTCCTGTTTCTTATAAGTTTCTTGATAAACTATTTTTCGCTTATAGACATTTAAATTACAGACAGGCTGTGGATATTATTTCTCACAAACCAGGTATGTATTGTGAAAGGGATGACTGATATGCTATTTTTGAATGTATTACTTTACGAATGGAATGGAGCCGTTCTTCATTGAATAAGAATTTCATTGGCAGAAGTTGACGTTCCCATTACGACAGTTCTAGGTACTAAGTATTTTTTTACAATAGCAGTTAATGGTTGCTGTATCATATGATTCTAGGTAACTCATATTTAACAGACAGTTATTTTTATATTTTTAGGTCAATAACTCGCAGGGTACCTTATCACTTTAACAGCTATCCTAACAGCTACCTGCGATGAATGCTCAGTCAAGTGTTTTAGTGCATTGTATAATAATTAAATGTAGAGCTCGAAATGTCGACTAAAAAGGCGCTTATATGTTAAGTGGCCGCGACATTTTGAAGTCGGAAACGATTGTCCTCGTTACTGCAACATGGCTACTTTGGGGTACTGCCGATCTTACGATAATTTCTTATGTTTATTCTCAATTGATCTAATATATTCTAGATATATAACAGAATGCTTCAGGAAACATAGTGTCACAGAACTAAAACCATTTTATTTGACTAGTTCCCTTCATCT
Source organism: Megalopta genalis (assembly GCF_051020955.1). NCBI lineage: Eukaryota > Metazoa > Arthropoda > Insecta > Hymenoptera > Halictidae > Megalopta > Megalopta genalis. The sequence goes on from NC_135022.1 coordinate 8,164,557, forward strand.
GTAATTTTCACAACCGAATCAAAAGTTTAACATCCTAAGATTTATGAAATGCGGAAACTAGCTTCTTAAATTTCTAATAATGGTTTGACGTCATTTTGCCCTATGAATCAGGTTGCAAATAAAGACGAAAGAGATACAAAAAACATGCTTTCCAAAACAAAAGAATAAACTATTATATCTATAAAACTCGACAAAATTACAGAAAAATAATAAATAATCCACTGCCTAGATACATTTACGTCTTGTTTTAAGTTTTCATGTCTTTTTTTATGTGTGCGTTGTGATTACAGAGCCCTCTTATGACAAACTGCGTATTGCATTTAACGTTAATTTCTTGGTCTGTGAAATGTATGGACACTGCACGTAATTTTCTTTCCTTTTTTAAAATAATATTGCAAGTACTGAAACATGTATAATAAGTTATGATACCTAAAGCTCATACAATTTTCGAAGTTTAGTATTTACCTAGAACTGATTACATCAAATTAGATCTAATTAGATCAGTGCACAGAAATCGACACACGGTAACTAGATGAGTGATCAGAAATTGGCACATGGTAATTAGAAAAGGCTCAGTTACTGGCACATAGTAATTAACTTTTCATTTTTTAAGAGCGCAGTAATTCGATCGAAAACTGATTTTTATATTAGATTTTGTTAATTATTTTGTGTTCTTTATATATTTCGGTTATCATAAAATTTGTATTTATATTATATAATAGACATCAATGTTAGAGGTGTGCGAGTACTTCTTAAAATACTGGGAGCGTGTCTTTTTTTTAATACGGTCCTAGTTAAAAATTTTTGATTTCCATTGTTGCAGTTTATTTTGCAAAATTTTATATTTTTTAACAAACCAGAAAAGTAAGATATGTATAGTTTGATTTAAAATTCTCTACGTATGACAGTATGTAATAGCTTGGTTCTCTCGATTGCAACGATATTTCCAATTGTTGAAAACATCTTTTCGCTAGTCAATTTTGTACTAGGTACGGCGATGTGTCGTTTTGTAATAATTGGTAGCATAGGAAATCGAATGTTTTCAGGAATCTTGAATATTGTCGTCCCGATCTCGTCACGACCCGATACACATCTTCTCATCCCGTTCCAAGCATCGGGTTTCGGGAAATCTCGAGTTCACGCACACCACTAATCAACATATATTTTAAATATTTTAAGAATTGCGATAAGGGTTAAGAAAACCATTTAATTTGTCGAAAACTTAGGACGACACTTTAATGAACACTGTTGCGCACGGCACAAAATAACCGCCGGAAGTCGTGAGGAGACGACAACGATTTATTTGTTGGACTCCGCATTCCTCGTTTACAATTCTTGGAGCACGGCTCCGTTCGACGTATAAATTGCAGCACGGCTACGAATTTGTTACGAAGTGAAGCACGGCTTCACTGAGACTATGAAATGGAAGCACGGCTTCGTATGGGCGCATGGGCGCTGAATAATACTGGTCTATAAGCGATAACGTTGTCTACCAAAAATCCCCCGTTATCAAATTTGCGGCAGTATATATAGACACCTGGCCGATGTTCAAGGAGAAGCATCGTCAGGCGTCGAAGGCCGGGTCATTGCCTCCTAAGGCAAAACGCCGCGTGTTTACAATGGCCGAGGCGAGCGTTTGACGGTCGGGCCAACGCACGTCGATCGTGTTATTGTCTTGCCGCCTCGCCGTTTATTCGACAAAAACGGCGAGACGGCGTACATCGAATGTCGAACGTGCGTTGACTCGCGGTCCGCGATTCGGCCGGAACAAACACAGTAAATAACCCACTTACCCTAGTAAATAAATATAGAAAAGAAAGAATATTGCACCGAGTGGCAGACCAAAAAAATTAACAGTACAAAAACATGAAATTCTTAGGATTATTAAAAAGAAGCCAGATATAAGTGCGTCTGAGATTGTATCAAAAGTCCAGGAACGAAATAAAAATCAAATGCATACAAGAACGATTCAGATTACATTGGGCAGGATTTAAAAGCAAAATTGTGAGGAAGCAACCGTACATCAGTGAAGTGAATAAAACAAAGAGAGTGGAATTTGCGAAGCAAATCTCTCTCTGAGTCGGAGAATTAGTGGTTATAGACGAAATAATGGGTAAACACTTGAATTTTGACGTATGAAAGGAAAATTAGCAAAAAAGTGCGGGTTAATTAGGAATGGGAATGATATACTATTTTTAATGGGATAACAATTCGAAACTTGCGGCTGATATGGTACGTCAATGACTTTTATGTAATACTATATGACTCCTATCGAGATCCATCCATGTAAATCGGGGATTGAAATTATCGAGCATGCAGCATTGTTAGCAGGCGTAGCCTCGCGCTACACTTGCGTCTACTTGAACGTACTCGAACGACAGTGCTCGACAAGACATTCTGCAAGTCAGATGTTTGTTTCATGTCACCACACTCCCATATTTGTATTTGTTGTTTGTAAGGAATTTATATGTTACGACCAACCTGTTCACGAAAAAGGCTACGCAAGGAGTGAGGACAAGCGACGCATGTGCGAGAGTCCCGCACAGCGACGTGGCGCGTAAATGTATAGCTTTGGAAGTTGAGTTGAGAAAGTTGAGGAACCAACCTACAGTGGATTTTCCTTAGTTGGAAAAGTACTTGAGCGATTTATTGAATGCTTTTTAGAAATTGCGGTCTTTTGCGGACAATTCATCAAATCCTTATCGGTTAAGGATAAGGATCTGGTGAACATTTGAATTTCTCAAGGAATTATAATTACAATGTAATTCGATATTGAGATCGCCATTTAATTAAAATACAAGGTGATTTGTAATTCAATAGGAGTATAATTACAAAATACTAAGTATTTCAATTACATTAATTACGAATTACAATGTACTTAATAAATAAATTAAAATATTATTAATAACTACGACGTAATTATTATTTATTGGACACGGTATACCGCATGAATAATAAATACTTAACCATTAAATGATAATTAATAAGTAACAATTGAAATCGTATTCGTAATTAATAAACAAATTTTATTATTTCAAATAATTAATATGTAATTGTTTTCTCTTTCATTTAAACTTTCAAACAACAAATAATTATACATAAATATATATTGTATTTCAATTACACTCGTGATTAAAATAATTCGTAATTGAATCAACATTCGAACAATCAACATTCTAAATACATTCGAGACCAATCATTCCCACGTTATCGCGACTGTGAATACTCTCCACTCATACAGGATTGTATACGCCTATCTTGAAATGTGATTGGTTTCTTGAAAATTCGTTCAATTCCTTCTTGAGTGGTACCACTTATTACGTTTGCATAGGTCATTTTGCTTAGAACACGTAATTTTTGTTTGGTGTAGTTATGGCATGGTAGTTCTAGGTAGTTTCTCACTTACTACTGAGGGGGTTTGGGGGCTCCCCTTGACATGCCGAAAAAATTCAAAGTCGAACGAGTCACATGGATCGTAATCTAATCTGGGCTTGAATATGGGACAACAGGTACAAAATACATAATGCAAAGACGAAACATCCTTCTTTTTGTTTATTTTTAAATAAAATTTGCGTAAATGTGTTTGTAAGATTTTTCTCTCTGATTAAAAGAAGAACAAACAAATTTTTTACCATAAATTATAATCAAGTAAGTATTAATATGAAAAGTATATTTATATTTTTTATAAAATTTGTAATTTTATAAGATATAATCTTACAAAAATTATATTGTATTTGATCTTAATTTAATCACAAAAACCTCACAATTACAGTGAGAAAAATCTTACAATTACCGTTAAGAAAAAATAAGAAATAAAAAAGTGTCGCATTGCATTATAATGATATCCGTCCTTTATTTGCTGTCTACTTTTGTGTTTGTCGAAGTTGTATTAATATTTTTATTAATAATAAGGTAAAATAACTGGAAAATGATGAAATTAATAGATTAATCATAAACACGTCATTCGGCGCAATCCGAGCCGCATTAGAGAGCAAACGAAAAATACGTCGACGTAGTATGCAGTGATTTAACCTAAAAATTTTTATCTTCTTAACAACAGATTGCTAACCTCAAAATATGTAATTAAATATAATTACTTAAAACAGTTTCAAAGTTTTGTTCATATTTACCAACTGATGAACAATGGCATTTTAAAATTTTTAAAAAGATTTGATCCATTTTGTATAACAGGCCACATGTTAGAGAATTTTTTCAGATTTTTCGATCGTAAAATATGGTTACAAAAAAATAAAGAACGAAAAAACAAATCGGAAAGTTGCAAATTTTTCGGAAATGACAAATCTTGTCTTCGCCATTTTAATTCTATCGGAGGATATTGCCAAAAGCAGCAATCTCTGATGTTGTCAGCAATCTCTGCCAGATTTTTTGAGGGGGTGAAACAATGTTATAAAAAATAAAAACCAAACTTTCGACATTTTCTCCATACTTAACTTGGTTAAGTATAATATTGTCCACTTAATAAGTATATTATGCAGTATGAAACGGTTTTACATTTAAAGAAACGATTACTTAACTAGGAACACGAAATTCAAGATATGAAACTATGATATGCGTGATATACAAAATCTTCGTTATGATTACAACGTCGTTGGTTGATGGAGCGAGCGAGATACGAGTCTTTTGAACGTTGTGCGAGCGCCGATGAGGCTAATTTTTTTCATAAGTATTGCTCTTTCTCGATTTTTTTTCAAAATTAAGTTCTTAATGTTTTAAATATATTTCGGATAAAGATATAGGCAAAAGTAATTTTTGAGCATTTTTTATTCCATCGTTTACCCGAATGTATATACTTCTTATTACAGTTTTGTTTCACATTCTTTATATTAAATAGATACACGTGACTCCCATTAATATTCGGACACGATATTATTAGAAAAATTATTGCTCCCTTTTATTGTTTATGGCAGTATTATTGAATCGTTTTCTCATATAATAAAGCACTTCTTAAAGTAAGTAGAAAAATAAATTTTGTTTAGTTATTGCACATGTTCTTTTGTATAATAAGCGATAAACAAGATTGTGACAAAATTTAACGTCGCAAAAATATTCGGACACAACATCTTAGATGGCAGAGTAAAATATTGTATTACATTGACGACGCCGCTAACACATATTGTATATAAATAAATAAAAATTCGTTGTAAGAACTCGGTACCACAGAAATTATTGGTGATATCAGACGCTTTACTTGTGAAAATGGGATGAAAAGGAAGAAATACGTCTTTTGAAATCCGACAATTGGTTATTTATCACAAGGGAATGGGATCTTTTAACAATAAAGCAAAATTAATGGAAACAATCACGAAAATATGGTCAGAAATTCCGACTGAGTTTTGTGTTCGATTAATTGAATTTATGCCACACAGATGCAATGCAGTCCTCAAATCCAAGGGTTATCCAATAACTTATTAGACTGTTATGAAAACTACAGTCAATGATACATCGCTGTTTTTCATTAAAAGTGATTATATAACTTAAGCGGCGTATGTTTCTATGCATTCGTAGGTACCGAACAATTCTATCAGAAGCTTATACTATTTCTTTCGTCCTTTCCTAATTCGATGGGATCTCGATGTTGCGAGCCATCCTTGTCCTGCTCGCCTCTAGTGTACACATGTTCGTATCTATTGTCTCGAGTCGTCTGTAAATCATTCCTCTAACGGCTTGATTCTTCTCGTCGGAGACCCTAAACGAGAAAGCCACTTGAAGATGCCATAAAATAGTATTCGCTGCAATTGCTGTCAAGGACGGAAGGACTGTCCTGAAACTATGCTTATCGTAAACGAGAATTACGAAGCATTGCACAGCATATGGTGTATCTCGACGTATTTCGTTTCTTTTTTATGAAACCATTTCTAAATAAACCATAGACCTTTCCTAATATATTAAAGAATTTTGTCAGCTTCTTCTTTGTTGAAAATTGTGGTTCAAAATAATGAGGAAGAAAAATAATTGATATGTTTCTTTTTCACCGGAATAGAGAGAAGACTGTTCCTCAACAACATAGAATCTATTGCAATCAATGTTCCAAATTTTTCAGATTTTCTAGTAGGGTTTGATCGTATATTTGTTAGTCTACTTGGAATAAATGATATTAACGAAACTAAGGGAATCGTGAAAATAATATAAAATTTCGAGTTACTGTAGTAGCTGTGCAATGTAATTCAAGTTATAATTTTTTCCATAATTAAAATATTTAATCTTTTTAACTTACTTCTAATAAACGAATTTTATTATGTCTGACGGTGCATTATTTTTTTATACAATATTAATCGATCTCGTAGTAATATGACTGAAACTTTTGGATCGATTAAATATATGTACTACTCGATTAAAAACATCTAGCATTTAACATTTTCAACTATTTCATCATAAATACTGTACGATATTTTTGCAGTATAATTTATGCTGAAATTCATTTGCATCTTGTAATTGCGAAACAAATGACAACCTAGCAGAGTTGTACATTATTTAGATAATAAATTATAGAAACGTTACGAACAAAAGATATTTCTTCATCTTTATGCAATATTGTGGAGGGTCCTAATAAAATAAGTATCTTTATTCGATGTGTTTGAAATAAATAATTTTATTAGTCGAGAATTTGTCCGACAAATAAAAATACCACTTAATTATCAACACGTAACTACATTGTTCCAGAACAAAAACAAATCAATATTCATAGAATCGTTTTTCAAATAAAGATAGGAAAGTGTCGAATATGTGGATGCTTGGTCTCAAGTTTCCGATTATGCTCTCTAGTTTTCATTTCGGGGTAATACAGTATCTAACAAAAAGATAACATACTTTAAAACTAATGTAATTTTTATTTATGTAACATTACAACTAAAATACTGTTTCTATATAAATTGGCAAAATACCACTATAAACATACACAAATGAAATAAAATTGCATTTCGCAAGTGTAAACAATTTTATTTAAAAAAAGAGAATTTTTATGGAAATACAGTCAGACAAAATGTTAGCACACTTAACTAAAAATTATGTATGTCAATAAATCAAGCAATAATATTGAATGCCTAATGTTTTGTGGCTTCATCTTTCCACTTATTAACAGTCGTCATTATCTACGAAGTTTCTTTATTAGTTTTTTGTTCTAATTGTTTCTTATCATCTTAAATACATTTTTATCATTCGGCAATCTTTTGAAATTATCTGCCATTTGCATAATGCATGGTTATGATTTTCGCAACAATTTTCAACGATATGATCTTGCTGATTAATCCTCGAGAAAAAAATTCGCGGCATCACCCTGTTGAAAAATATGTACAGGGTATTCCTGAAAGTATATACAAGCGGTCACCGGGTTATTCTTCATAAAAAAGAAATGAAAAAGATATAGAGTGACTTCTTTTTTTTTAGGATTTCGTTTTTGAGAAAACCAGGTTTTAAAGCTTCTTCACATGTCGCGAAGTAAAGATATTTTTCTACCAGAAAGTGCACATTTCTTTTTACATCCATTTCCAATACATATATTTTTTATTCAAAGCGTATTTATTCGTGGCGTTGAATATAATTTTCATCTTTTATCTTTATCTTTATATGAAGGCTACGAATAGATTTGCGGATAACTTTTGCCAGAATTTTGAAGATTCAAACTTTTACATTCTTGAATATACCTTCATAAAGCAGAGATTGAAAACAATTATGACATCGGTTTCAGTTCGTGAAAGAATTATGGAGAATCCAAAAATTCTCATCAAACAGTTTCCATTGTTTAATGATGGAAATAAACAAAAAGCAATACCGCGTATCCAATTAAATAATGATATTTTATTCGAAGTATGCACACGTGCTATTTTATGTCCTTTATATCCGTTTATGTAACTGCGACAGGCTGACTAGAACGCGCTGTTTGACCCATCAATTGAAACAAAAAACTCAACGCACACAAAATAACTGCCGAGTAGCGACGATGTCTTCGAGCACCAAGGAGAAATGCGATAGTTGAATGCCGACATTTAAAATCGATATTATGTATATAGGTCCATAACTGTTAATTTTCAGTTCTGTATGATAGCCAGATAGGATTAGTATGTCACTTACTGTGCCCATTAAAGTGGCGTCTGAAGTTTTCGATAAATTATATGGTTTTCTATGTTGATGTCTTTTATGTTGTTGATGTCATATATGTTGATGTCTTTTACATAACTACTAATTTTATTATAATTGAAATATATAAGGAACATAAAATATTTAACAAAATATAAATAGTAGTTTTCGATCGAGTTACTGTGCCTTGTAAGAATGAAAAGTTTACTACTGCGTGCTATTTGAGCCGTTCAGTGCATACATCGATTAACTCCACTTTTTGAAAAATTTTAAATTTATGTGTCAAAGCACTTGCTATAGTCATAACTTTTTATATTTATAATAACTTCCCTGAATAATAAAAATTAACACCATTAAACGGCAACATTTTTTTGGCCATTGAAAAATAAGTAATTTATTTCAGAAGTCATTTTGATTAACTCCATACCCTAATGTAATCGTTGCTTTATTGTCATGCATCAACGCTTTGTTTTAAACAGCCGAAGATGCTTTCCCTCCTCTCAATAATATTGGTAATAAAATCGCATCGACAAACAGATTAAAAAAAAGCGCAACGCAAACGGTAGTTAGTATAACAGTGATCTCGCACGCTGAATGTTACTGTCTACTTCACCATTATTGCACGGCCTACATATTTTCTTGGTCTTTTCATCATTACTCCCAGATTGTTTTTAAAGAAATAAATATTATATTATAAATATATTATATAGAAATAAATATTATACCGAAATAAATATTATCCGGTTTGGAGAAGCCTGCGTAGAGGTGAAGTCCGAGTTGAAATATCTCGGACTGATCCTCGACAGCCGCTGGAGCTTCGATGCGCATCTCGACCGTCTCGTCCCCCGAGTCGAAAAGGCGGCGGCCTCTTTGGGCCGCCTGCTGCCCAACCTCGGGGGACCGGGAGATTTGGTGCGCCGCCTATACCTGGGCGTGGTGCGGTCTATGGCCTTATACGGTGCCCCAATATGGGCGCCGTACGCGATGACCAGCCGGCGCAACACGCTGTTGTTGCGCCGGCTGCAGAGGCGGATGGCCATCCGCCTCATAGGGGGTTACCGCACCACGTCTACCGTGGCGGCGCTTGCTCTGGCGGGAGAACTTCCCTTCGAGCTTCAGGCGGCGGTGCGCGCCTGTGTTTATAGGCGCACTAGCATCGCAAGCCGTGCTCGAGGGGCCCCGCCGGAGCGTGAGACGGTCGAGGGCTTCGAGCTCCAGGCCCGGCGACTAGCGCTCGCCAGATGGCGTGCCAAGCTTTGCTCCCACGCCGGCGAGCGCGTCCCTGGGGCTCTCCTGCCGCACTTCACCTCGTGGCGGGAGAGACGGCATGGCAGGCTCTCCTACCGAGCGACGCAGGTGTTCACCGGGCATGGCTGCTTCGGTGTCTACCTGTGTCGCATCGGAAGGGAAGCGACGACGGTGTGCCACCACTGTGGCGCGGAGGAAGACTCGGCGCAGCATACGCTGGAGGAATGTCCCGCCTTTTCAGCGCTGCGCCGAGTCCTAAAACGAGAAGTCGGCCACGACCTCGCACTCTCCAGCCTAGTTGGGGCCATGCTGGAGGGCCCAGGGAAGTGGGCGGCAGCAATCTCTTTCTGCGAGGAGGTTATGTCGCGGAAGGAGGCTGCCGAGCGGGATCGGGAGCTTACAGATCCCGCCCGACGTGCCCGGGGACGGCGTGCGCGCCCACGCCGAGAAACCCCGGGCAGCTGAGAGTAGGCGGGCGCCGGGTGTACCAGAATATGCTGGTTTCATTGCCCGCCGCCCGCCAACAGAGGGGGACGTCCACTGTTGGGAGTGGGGGATGACGAGTCGCCTGAAGGAGGCGAGGGATAATTGTGATCCTCCTCCAATATACTCGTCGTCCCCCCGGCGGCCGCTGTGATCAGGGCGGGGGCCCTGGTCACCTATCGCGCGGTCGCCGTGTCGGGGCGGTGCGGGGTGCGACCCCTCGCGCCGCCGAATTTAAATGGATTTTAGGGGGGAGGATTATATCTCCCCCCGGGACGCGGCCGGCCATCGTTACCATATTGATGGCCGGCCAGGCGAGGGGGAGCCGCGGTAGTGTTCTTCAAGAGTTCCGTGGCTCCACCGTTGAATCGCCAGCGATCGGTACAGCGTCCTCAGGTCGCCGTGGAGGTTTTAGTGGGTCAAACCCCACACTACCCTCGTCCCGCTCCCCCGGGCGGGGCGGGGGTGTCTGGCGAGCAGATTTCCTCCACGTAAAATAAAAAAAAAAAAAAAAAAGGTTGCGCTCGCCACCCCCCCATGTCCGCTACCTTGTCGTGGTGGGGGGGGCTTCGTGCCCTAATGATCCTCAAGGCTGTGCCGGCGCGGAATTTATTCCCTGGCAGGTTCTACCATGCCGGAGTGGCTTGAGGTGAGGGGCCAACTAAAGTCGGACACATACCGTAAACCTGTGGTCATGTTTTACAGGAACGGGGGTCTTGCCTTAACCGGCCGGGCCGCGAGGATGACAACCTCTCTAAAAAATCCTTAGCCCCAAGCAGTGTTGCGCGGTGATGAGGGTGTAGCTGGAGTAAGCGCCAGCTATGGTTGGTGGGTGCACCAATCTTTAGCGGACAACCCCGGGGTACCTGGCGACCCCCGGGTGTATTAGCCTTCCCCGGGTATGGCGGCTCTGCCCGGGGCGACCTCCTTTCCGACCACACTCGTGGGACCAATTATGGATTCTTTTTCAAATACAACCGGGGAGGGGGGAAACGAGCGTGAGGTGGAGGTGCGCGGGCCTATCGTGCGCCTCCAAAGATGTACAGAGCCGGTGTCGCGGAGGAATTCTGCAACACGCGGCAAAAAGAGGACCGCAGCGGGCCTTGGTGAGTGCGATGAGGGCGAGGAGTCAGATTTCTCTGTCTCCTCCCACCACTCATCGCAGAGTGTCCCGGGCTCGTCGTCAGCGAGGAAGAGAGGACGGCCGCCGACGACCGGCGAATATGTTGGCCTCGCAGAGGCCAAACTTAGGCTGGCCGAGGCTTCGCAGCTGGAGGCCGAGGCAAGGGAGGTGGCGGCGATATTCGACCCGGGTGCCCCCGTGCCGAGACCATCGCGGTCGAGCGTTCCGCTCCCGGACGAGACGGATATCGCGGAAAATTTCCGCAACCGTCCGACGCGGGATGTCGCGGCCGCCATATTGGAGAGCCTGGATGAGGTGGCCAGGATCTCCGGCGTGTCAAAGGGGCTGAAGGGCAACTTGGCCCGCGCCCTGAGGGTGGCTGCCTTAAACGGCAGAGTGGGGGTGTCCGAGCTGGCAGTGAGGTCGGCTACCGACGCCACGCGTGTCCTGGAGGCCGAGAATGCCGTCCTCAGGGGGCAAATAACGGAGCTGCAGGCGGAGGTGGCCCGGCTCCGGCAGGTGGTGGAGGCGAGAACGGCTGCTGCCGCAATGCCTCCGCCGCCACGCCCGGGAGAGGGCTCAGTATCGCCGCCGAACGTCGGCGCCCGGGATTGCCATCGCTCCGGGCAAGAAAAGTCCTCGCCACCACCTGCGGCTGCGCCCGCACATTTTCTGGCGCAAATAGGCGCCCTGATAGACGCCAAATTGGCGTCATTCAGGAGGGAGCTCGCGCCGCGAACGGACTCGGCCCTGCGATCGGTGGCCCCTGGGCCTTCCGTCCCCACACAGTCTTCGAACAGGGTGGGGCGCAGGGCGAAGAAGAAGAAGAAAGGTGGGAAAGCTGGGGCGGCTATAGCGGCCCAGACGGAGCCCGCTCGACCTCGAGCAGAATTGGCCCCACACTCCGCCGCGCCTCCACCCCAGGAGGCGTGGTCCCAGGTGGTTGGCCGGAAGGCCAAAAAGGCGGTTGCCAAGGCCACTGCGGCCGCGAATAGAAAAGGACGGGTGGTCCCGGCGGCCCCCAGGAAGACACCCCTGCCTCCTCGACCACCACGCACAGCAGCGGTTACCATAACGGTTCCGTCTGGCGTGGACATTACTTACGCGCAGGCGATGGCCACTGCCAGGTCCAAGGTGGACCTGGCAGAAATTGGCATCGCCTCGCTGAGGCCGCGAAGGGCGGTGACTGGGGGGTTAATTTTGGAGGTCCCTGGCACCGATGGGGCCGCCAAGGCCACCGTCCTCGCCAGAAAAGTGGCGGAAGCGCTGGCAGGCACCGGCGTAAAGGTCGCGCGTCCGGTCAAAAAAGCTGACCTTAGGGTGCGCGGCCTGGTCGATTCGACCACGCCGGCGGAGGTCGTTGCGGCTGTTGCCCGCGTGGGCGGGTGCAGCGAGGGAGACATCAATACCGGCGAAATCCGGTCTTCCCCCTCGGGATTGGGCACCCTCTGGGTCCGATGTCCTGCCGCGGCCGCTCGCAAGGTTGCTGTCGCGGGCCGGATAACCGTCGGCTGGACCCAGACAGCCGTGGAAGCCCTGAGTGCCCGGCCTCTGCAGTGTTACCGTTGCCTTGGTGTTGGCCACACCAGTCAGCGGTGCACTTCTGCCGAGGATAGGTCCGACTGCTGCTATAGATGCGGCAGTCGGGACCATAAGGTGGCAGCCTGTACGGCCACGCCCAATTGTCCCCTTTGTGCGGGCGCGGGCAAGCCGTCTGGTCAACGCCTCGGCAGCCGGGCATGTGCTGCCAGTGCGGGACGAGGCAAGGGAGGCGGCCAAAGGCCGTCTGCCAGATTGAATAAAAAAAGGAGGGAAACCACGATGGCCAAGGCAGCGACCACCGTGGCCAGCAACGAAAATGTAGCATCGCCTGATGCTACCGCCGCGCCCGCAGGGGCGGATGGGGCCACTAAATTCCCAGACGCCACCGCATCCGCGGCCGTGACGGCGATGGACACGGCTGTGTAATGGGGCCCCCGGGCCCGATAATACAAGTTAACCTCAACTGCTCGGCCAGAGCGCAGGATCTCCTGTTTCAATGCCTGGCCGAGCGGGGTGCCGGGTTGGCAGTCGTGGCGGAGCCGCACAGGGTCCCCAAACATCCACACTGGATGGGGGACTCGATTGGCTCCGCCGCGATTATTTGGGCTGGGAGGCCAGGGTCCCCGCCGTGCTCGGTTATCGAGCGCGGCCTGGGATACGTGGCCGTTGATTGGGGCGGAACCGCGGTTGTGGCGATATACGCACCTCCAAGGTGGTCCCTCGAAGAGTTTGAGCAGTATCTGGACGGGGTAGGGAGATGCGTCTCCCGCTGCCATCCCCGTCCGGTGCTGGTCCTGGGGGACTTCAATGCCAAGGCCACGGCTTGGGGTTCCCCCGGGACTGACTCGAGGGGCCAGGAGGTGCTTGATTGGGCGGCGGGACTGGAGCTCCGTCTCCTGAACACGGGCTCGGTCCATACGTGCGTGCGGCATAACGGGGGGTCCATCGTTGACCTTTCGTGGGCAACGCCCCCGGCCGCGCGACGTATTACGGGGTGGAGGGTGGCGGAAGGGGTCGAGACGTTGTCTGACCACAGATACATAGTTCTCGACCTCTCCGCCGCCCCACCGTCGACACTCCGTCGTCGCCCCGCCGATGAAGGTTCGCCTCGACCGCGGTGGGCGCTGAAGCGCCTCGACCAGGACGCTCTGATGGCGGCAGCCCACGTCGTGGCCTGGCCAGCAACACCGACCGGGCCAGTCGACGGGAATGGGGAGGCCCATTGGTTCCGGGGCGCAATGACGTCGGTTTGCGACGTCGCCATGCAACGGACCAGGGTCTTCCCGAGGAAGGCGGTGTACTGGTGGTCGCGCGAGATAGCGAAATTACGCACCGAGTGCGTTCGCGCGCGACGCCAGTACGCTCGCGCCCGTCGACGACGACGAACGGACGACGTGCTGGCTGCCCAGCTGTACGGGCTATATCGGGAGATGGTGGTCGCCCTGCAGCTGGCCATCAGGCGGGCAAAGGACCAGGCCTGGCGCGATCTCCTCGGCTCTCTGAACCGAGATCCGTGGGGGCGCCCATACAAGATGGCTTTGGGACGATTGCGTCCCTGGGCGCCCCCCGTGACGGAGAGCCTGGATCCGGGGCTGCTCGGGCGGGTCGTGGACGCTTTATTCCCCGTTAGCGGGGAGGCGTCCCGGCCTGTCCCTGAGCCAGAGGAACATGAGTGGTCCCCGGATCTTGAGGTTGCACCGGAGGAGATGGCCGGGGTCGTCAAATGGCTCCGGGGCAAGAATACCGCCCCGGGGCCGGACGGTATCCCCGGCCGGGTCTGGTTGCACGCCGCGAGCGTCCTGGGGGAGAGGCTGAGGAGCCTCTACTCTGGACTCCTGAGGTCGGGGACGTTCCCCGACCTATGGAGAGAAAGTCGGATGGTCCTCTTGAGGAAGGATGGGAGGCCGGGGGATTCTCCCTCCGCGTACCGGCCCATTTGTCTCCTGGATGAGGCGGGCAAGATCTTCGAGAAGATCATTGTTGCCCGCCTCTCCAGACACCTGTCCCGCGACGGCCCAGATCTGGCTGACTGCCAGTTTGGCTTCCGGGAGGGGCGATCGACGGTCGACGCTATCGACCGTCTCAAGTCCCTCTCGGACAATGCCGTGGCAAGGGGCGGGGTGTGCTTGGCGGTGTCCATTGACATCGTCAATGCGTTCAACACCCTGCCCTGGTCCGCCATTAGGGAGGCCCTCGTCGATCACCAGGTGCCTCCCTATCTGAGGCGGGTGATCGGGGCCTACCTGCGGGACAGGTGGGTGGAATACCCGGGCCGGTGCGGGATGATACGGAGGGAAGTGGACCGCGGGGTCCCGCAGGGGTCCGTTTTAGGACCGCTCCTGTGGGACCTGGGTTACAACGCGGTCCTGGAGAAGGCCTCCCTGCCCGACGGTGCCACCCTCGTCTGCTACGCGGACGACACGTTGGTGGTCGCCGTCGGGAGTACCTTCGAGAGGACCATCCGACGAGCAGAGGTTGCGGTGGCAGCCGTCGTCGCGAGGATCCGCGATCTGGGGCTGAAAATAGCCCCGGAGAAGGCCGAGGCTGTCTGGTTTCACGGACGGCCTCGGTCTCGGCCACCGGCCAGATCGTGGATCCGGGTTGGAGAAGCCTGCGTCGAGGTGAAGTCCGAGTTGAAATATCTCGGACTGATCCTCGACAGCCACTGGTGCTTCGATGCGCATCTCGACCGTCTCGTCCCCCGAGTCGAAAAGGCGGCGGCCTCTTTGGGCCGCCTGCTGCCCAACCTCGGGGGACCGGGAGATTTGGTGCGCCGCCTATACCTGGGCGTGGTGCGGTCTATGGCCTTATACGGTGCCCCAATCTGGGCGCCGTACGTGATGACCAGCCGGCGCAACACGCTGTTGTTGCGCCGGCTGCAGAGGCGGATGGCCATCCGCCTCATAAGAGGTTACCGCACCACGTCTACCGTGGCGGCGCTTGCTCTGGCGGGAGAACTTCCATTCGAGCTTCAGGCGGCGGTGCGCGGCTATGTTTATAGGCGCACTAGCATCGCCAGCCGTGCTCGAGGGGCCCCGCCGGAGCGTGAGACGGTCGAGGGCTTCGAGCTCCAGGCCCGGCGACTAGCGCTCGCCAGATGGCGTGTCGAGCTTTGCTCCCACGCCGGCGAGCGCGTCCCCGGGGCTCTCCTGCCGCACTTCACCTCGTGGCGGGAGAGACGGCATGGCAGGCTCTCCTACCGAGCGACGCAGGTGTTCACCGGGCATGGCTGCTTCGGAGTCTACCTGTGTCGCATCGGGCGGGAAGCGACGACGGTGTGCCACCACTGTGGCGCGGAGGAAGACTCGGCGCAGCACACGCTGGAGGAATGTCCCGCCTTTTCAGCGCTGCGCCGAGTCCTAAAACGAGAAGTCGGCCACGACCTCGCACTCTCCAGCCTAGTTGGGGCCATGCTGGAGGGCCCGGGGAAGTGGGCGTCAGCAATCTCTTTCTGCGAGGAGGTTATGTCGCGGAAGGAGGCTGCCGAGCGGGATCGGGAGCTTACAGATCCCGCCCGACGTGCCCGGGGACGGCGTGCGCGCCCACGCCGAGAAACCCCGGGCAGCTGAGAGTAGGCGGGCGGCGGGTGTACCAGAACATGCTGGTTTCATTGCCCGCCGCCCGCCAACAGAGGAGGACCTCCACTGTTGGGAGTGGGGGATGACGAGTCGCCTGAAGGAGGCGAGGGTTAACTGTAATCCTCCTCCAATATACTCGGCCTCCCCCCGGCGGCCGATGTGATCAGGGCGGGGGCCCTGGTCACCTATCGCACGGTCGCCGTGTCGGGGCGGTGCGGGGTGCGACCCCTCGCGTCGCCGAATTTAAATGGATTTTAGGGGGGAGGATTTATTTTATTTCCCCCCGGGACGCGGCCCGCCATCGTTACCATCCTGATGGCCGGCCAGGCGAGGGGGAGCCGCGGTAGTGTTCTTCAAGAGTTCCCGTGGCTCCCCCGTTAAATCGCTAGCGATCGGTCCTGCGTCCTCAGGTCGCCGTGGAGGTTTTAGTGGGTCGATCCCCACACTACTCTCGTCCCGCTCCCCTGGGCGGGGCGGGGGTGTCTGGCGAGCAGATTTCCTCCACGTAAAATAAAAAAAAAAAAAAAAAAAAAAAAAAAGGTTATGTCAAGGTTATGTCAAGGTTATGTCAAGGTTATGTCGGTCGGATAAGGGACTGTCATGCGTAACTAAGGCCTTCTGGCCATAGCCTCTGCAGTCCAAGTCTTCCCCACCTTCACGTGGTACCGGCTGTTCTCGCCGAAGGGGTTCAGGCTCTCGAATGACGCAGCAACAGTGGTAGCTGTCGACGGGCACAACCACTCACTTTCATATACACACACGTTTCTACGCGTGCTTCCGAGCACCCTTTGTCTCGGGGAGAGTGTAAGAGAGGCCTTCCCCTTTTTCCGGGGAGCCAGTGGATGAATTGAGTAACCCTATAAACGGGTTCACTCGTGAATGAAGGGGGCCTACCTATAAACGGGAATGCCCTGGCGGGTTATGAATGGTCCGGGTACCTGGTTAATAGGTACACCGGAATATGAATGAGTCTCCGAGTTCGAGGGGTCGCTGTCTGGGAGTACGGTGCAGTGATCGTCGGGGGAGGGAATGATCGGGGTTCCTGAGGGGACTTCGTCGTGTCCGTGTGCGCCCCCTATCTGGAGGGTACAGCGGTTAACACCGGTGGGCACTGCCGGGCCGCCATTAGTAGGGGGGCCCGAACCCAGCCCAGCCAGTTGGGAGGCAGCCCTGCACAGTGGTAGGGCGATTATGCTAAATCCCGCTTCTCGTAGTAGTGCCGAGTGGCGTCCGGACGGGTACCCTGCTGCGGGGAGCGGGGGGGGGAACCGACGAGGCCACCGGATTGTAGGGACGCTCGGACATCGGGGGGGTCC
This sequence comes from Megalopta genalis, assembly GCF_051020955.1. Classification (NCBI taxonomy): domain Eukaryota; kingdom Metazoa; phylum Arthropoda; class Insecta; order Hymenoptera; family Halictidae; genus Megalopta; species Megalopta genalis. The sequence goes on from NC_135022.1 coordinate 8,181,941, forward strand.
AGGACGGGCTGCCGGTGCCCCTTCTCCCGGCGATCCTCCTGACCATATCACACATTTACACTCTCTTACACTGTTCTTGTCCCTTTATGTCTAACTCTTCTTCTTTAAAATGAACAGAGACAACGAAAATAAGCAGGTTTTTACAGTGCCGCCTGCGTCCCTCGGTTTATCCGAGGTAAGGGTGCTTCCCGGCACCCGCAATTCCGCCAAGTCGGTAGGCAACCAGGCCGACTTGGATGTGCTGGCTACTGGAAGTCAGCGCTTCGACCTCGTGCAGGAGGGCTCGCCCTTCCTGCCGAGAAAGAGTCTGGCACGGTCTCCGCCGTCGGGATCTCGCGATCCTGCACGTGAGGCCGAGGACCAGGAGAATCCCCGGACGGCGGCCGTTACGGCCTCCTCTCCGGTGCCCAATCCCCCCTCTCCTCCCTTCTTCTCCCCTCTCCCTCCTTCCTCTCTATTTTCCTTTTCCCCTTCACCTACCCTCGGCTCCGCCAAGAGTTCGGGGGGTGGTAAGAGTAAAAGTAAGACGAAGAGAAAGAGGACCGCGGTTTCGTCTCCCGAGGAAGCGATCGGCGGTACCTCGGACGAGTCTGCCACGACGAGCGGCTGCGTGAGCCCCCTGCCTGGCCTGGAAACGCAGGTCAAAAAGGCGGTCGCGGGCACACGAGCGCTCTGCAAGAGGCTAGGCGCCTCCACGGAAATGGAGGAAGACACGAGGAAATTGTTTAATTCAATTATAAGAAGCCTCAACGAAGTGCAGCACGCGGTCAAGGCGATGAGGAGAAATGATCGAGCCTCCGCAATACCGACATCGACTCCCCGGCATTCTTCACGGAGCTCTCCGGCTTCGGTCACGGTCGGCACCCAGACGGAGGTACACGAGGTGATGGATTCTAGTGGCTCTGTCTCGCCGAAGTCTAGATCCTGCGGCACCCAGACCTGCGACCCGCAGGAAGTCGACGATCACGACGTCGTGGAGTGGACGCGCGGGTCCAGGGACTGGCTGTCGCTTAGAGCCCTGGTGGACAGAAGGTGGGCGGAAACCGCTTTTACGGCTACAACCATCGTGGAGGGCAACCCACTTGTTAGCTGCCCCGACGACGACGTGGCCTGCTTCGCCCCGGCCGACCTTGAGGTGGGAGGTGGTCCTGCCCACTTCCTCATGGACCGCATTCCGGGGATCGCCGATTTGAGGGCGGACCCTCCACCGGTGGGTGAGTCCACATTCTTAACTTTAAGGACGTCCATTCCGCGCCGCGATGCCCCCCTTAGAATTCGCGAGAAAAAAATATTTTTCGCAGCCGATAGGGTTAATGGGACGAGTGTTTTTGTGGTCGAAAATGCATTCAAGGCTCTGGTGCATCTTAGGGAGTTGGGAGTCAAAATGGCATGCAAGTGCATAGCCATGGCCTCCCACCCCAACATTCCGCCGGAGCCTTTCCGGAAAATGCTTGAGGCGGTATTTTCGGGTACCGGTATTTTAATTAAGATCTGGGGGATCCCGGCCGGCCTAGTGCGTCGTCCTCCCGAGCCGCCCTCCGACACGGTCCTGGTGAGGGGCGAGAATCTCTCGTACGCTCAGATGCTCCGAGCCGTTAAAGACAAGGTGGACATCGACGGCGCGGGGATTCTCGTCTCCGACGTCAGGACCAGCAGGGAGGGCCACATGCTCATTCAAGTGAGGGGCGACGGGGCTAAGGCTAGGGCCCTCAGCACTCTAGTCAACGAAAAGGTTCAGGGGCTTAGGGCGTCGGTCGGTGTGGGGAGGGGCCCTCTCCGCACCCTGCATCTTCGCCGTGTCGAAGGCGATGCGACCGCCGACGATATAAAGGCGGCCATTCACAGGAGGCTGCCTGATGTTCCGACTGACAGCTATAGGATACGCGCACTCCGGCCGGCATTTGCCGGGAGACAGAATGCTTCAATTCTGGCTCCCGCGTCGGTGGCGGCGCGTATCATCGCTCTCAGCCCACTACGGGTGGGCTGGAGTTGCTGTCTGGTAACTGAGCGCGAGGAAATCCTCCAGTGCTTCAGGTGCCGGGGTTACGGGCATCGGGCTGCCGAGTGTGAAGGGCCAGACCGTACTAAGGTCTGCCGTAAATGCGGTGCCGATGACCACCGGGCTGGCGATTGCAAGGGTCGGGAGAGGTGTGTGGTCTGTGATCAGGACGGGCACCGGGACGGGGGTCTGCGGTGCCCTGCCTATCGCAAGGCCCTCGAGGATGCGAAGAATAAAGGGGGGAAGCCCCCCTCTGGCGAGCGGCGCCCTAGGGTAACCCCGCGCGCGCGGCCTTCTCCCCCTTCGGTCGAGAAGGGGGTTCGCTCGTCCACCGGGGGTAAGGAACCCACGGAGACAGCTCCCCTACAGGGGCAGGCTATTAGCGGTGCTAGGGGTGGCATCGTTCGTGCGGGTGGCGCTCCGCGGCCTGCACCGCGCGGTGCATCGGCCGGGGGGGAGTCCTCCGCGCCAACGAGCGCGACGTCGACGCGCAGCGATGTCTGCGCAGACCGGTGCGCAGACTCGGCCTCCCGTCGCGACGCGGGCCGAGGCGAGCCGAAGCTCAGGCTGCGGCGAGCGCCGGCCCAGGGACGAGCGGGGGGAGACGGGTTAGACGGTCAGGATGACGTCGCGCTAAGACCGCGCAACTCGGGACGCGCAGGCGGCGGCGCAGGCGCGGCCGAGCGAGGCGGCGGAACACGACCGGAGCCGAACGGCTCGACAGGCAATACGGAACAGGGACGTGCGGAGGGGGCCGGCCCTCTTCGTCAAATTTCGAAAGACGAGGCTGACGTCACGCAACGTTCGTGACAACAAGCGACCGACTCGACCAGTTTTTCTGCCCGTTTTTACCGGAGCGGAGTTTCTTGTAGGCCTTTTTGCCGATCTTTTTCGCCTCCTTTCGTTTCTTTTCTTTTTCTTTTTCCGTTCTTTTTCGATTAATTTTAGATATCGACAGCTTATCGGTCAATAACCGGTAAGCTTGAAATTTAATTTAATTTAATTTAAGCAAGCAAAAGTGCAGTTAGGTGTACGCGACGGATACGCCGATTTAGTGGGTGCCGTGCTTGATTTTGTTGGATTTTAAGTGCCGCACTGATTGACATCGGAATATATCCGGCTGCATTGGATTTACCCGGCTGCATTGGAATTTTATCCGGCTGCATCCGCACTCTTGGCTCTGTACAGGCGCCTTGTCAGGGGTACTACTACTAGCCAAGCTAAGTGTATTTTATTTTATTTTAGTGTATTTTACTGTATCGTTTATACCAGTGTACTGCGATGGCCAGCACGGCCAATACGCAGAGAACCCGACTGGGGGGTCTGAACGTTCTCCAGATCAACTTGCATGGGTGTCGGCTAGCCCACGACCTGCTCCAGCAGGCCGTGCACGAGCTCGAGGTCGACGTTGTCCTCGTGTCGGAGCCCTGGACCGTTCCAGGTGACTGGCACAGGGACGAAACCGGAAAGGCGGCTGTCTGGGTCACGGGGAGGGGCGCCGCGGGGGCGGGAGCTACGCCTGTTGGTGCCGTTCGGGGGGCGGTGGCGGTCGGCGTGGGTGATCTCACCCTCGTTGGCTGCTATTTCTCCCCGAATATCCCGCTCACCGAGTTCGGTGCCCTTCTCGGTGGGCTTGAGGCCCTAATTGGAAAAGTTCCTTTGGGCCAGATTGCGGTGGGCGGGGACTTCAATGCGAAGTCCCCGGCCTGGGGATCGGTCTGCTCCGACGCAAGGGGGCACGCCGTCCTCGAGCTTGTTAATAGGATCGGACTCGTCCCGGTGAGAAGCACCGGGGCGTTTACTTTTGAGCGGGGGAGCCAACGCTCCCTCATCGATTTCATGCTTTGTGGCGGGGGCGCCTATGCGAGGTTGACGGAGAGCAGAATTCTCGACGTTGAGACTGCCTCCGATCATCGGTATATATTACACAAATTTGTAGACTGCGCCGCCGGGCGGGGGCCGTTCAATGGCCCTCCGCGCCGGAGCGTAGATATCAAATGTTTTCTGAGATACTATCACAAGTTTGCGCATGAAGCTAACCCTCTCAGTATTGTTACTGTTGAGGACGTGGACGCGTACATAGACATGGTTGTCGATCTGGCCGGACGCGCGTCACGCACTCTCCACCCCGGGTTGCGCAATAAGCGCCCCGTGTGGTGGTGGAGTAGCGAGATTGCGACGGCCAGAAGATTATTATGTAAAGCAAGACGGAGCCTCCAGAGGGCCAGGCGCGGCCATGACGCCTGTGCCCTGGAGGTCAGGGCCGCGGCCTATAAAGTATTAAAAAAGGACCTGGCCCGCATAATTGCGAAGGCCAAGTCCTCCTCGTGGAAGTCCTTTACGGACAGTGTGGAGGCGGACGTTTGGGGCCGGCCATACCTCTGGGTCAGGGGTAGGGTCAAGGGACGCTCTCCGCCAGCATCCCTTAGCGCCGACGAGGTGGCGGGCGTCGTTCGCAAGCTTTTTGTAACGGAGCCTCCTAGTGGGGCTCCGTTCCCGCGAATTGAGGAATTTTGTTCAGAGTGCCCTGCCTCTTCTAGGCGGCGGTGGCGGTCTGTGGCCACCCAGGGCGGGAGATAACCCCCGAACTAGCCCTCGCGTAGGAGGGTTGATCGGCCGAGTCGATGGGTGTATCGGCGATGAAGGCATTAGAGACCGTCAGTGCGTCGTACATGTAGTACTTCGCATAATGGCGAGGCCCTGATTTAGCATACGGGCTGTGGCGTGTTCTTTGTACAGCACTGTATGTGCTGTATGACTTCCGACTGGGGAACTGTTGTCACTCGTGGCATCAGTTCCCCAGTTTACGTTAAACGGTTTTTCAGACCGTTTTTCGTGGGCGGAACACGCCACTAGACAACACTCCGCTGGGCTCAGGAATACATGGGATGCAATCAATCCCCTGGGCAACCCAGGCCGCAAGGGGCAAACGTGCCCTAGCCACACTTGAGCCTCCACGAAAAAGGTACCGCTGGATAGCTCGTGTTCTTAAATACGCAGCGAACTGAACGAAGTGTGGTGGAGAGGAAGAGGCAGCCTCTCCGACTGCTGTCTCCCACGTGTTTGCCGTGCGTGGCGACCCTTGTCGTCGGAAAAGAGGATCCTGGGATCTGAGGGGGCCCTCTCCTGCGGGTGAGACGTCCCCAACACGTACCTTTGGCCTCTGCTTCGGCTAGATGGGCGGCTGGACGAGAAAAGCAGCCCTGGTCCAGTCAATCGGCTTGGAACGACCACACGCTTCGGGCAAGTGGGTTCTGCTGGGCGAGGACGCGGGCTGGGTAAGGAAACCGACCCAGCCAGCAGACTATATTCGGTGCGTAGCCCTAACTCAGCCTTTGGCGGGTTCCAAATTGTGCGGGTCGGTGGTGGCCGGGGAGCGCACTGAATGAAAGACCAAGACACATTATGGGTCTGAACAAAATTGAACAAACAAAAACTAAGCGTCCAAAGACGACGGGTCCAGCTCCTACTCGGAGTGAAGCCGTCGCCGCAGACGCGGGAACTGCAAATGCAGATGTCAGTCCCCCCGCGTCTGTGAGAAAGACAAGATCCGGGAAGGTGATTAATATCGCCAATCCTCGTGTGATCTTGCAAAGATGTACGACTCCCACGCGAGCGGTCTCGGTGAAAACCGAGCCCACGGTAGAAGGTACGCCGGACACCGGTAACGTGGAAGTAATCGAACGAGTCGGAGACACGTCACTCGTGAAGGTGCAGTCGGCACCCGAGCGTGTCGAGGACCCTACTGGTGACGGTTGGCAAACCGTCACCAAAAAGTCGAAGCGAGCCAAGCCGGGCGCTCCCACCGGCAAGGCCGCAGTAAACCGGGCCAGGAGACCGAAGGGGACGTTCTCCGGGCAGAAGGTACGGCCTCTCGATCTCGTAAGAGACGAAGCCTTTAGGCGAGTGTCCGAAATACGGACCTTTTGCTTTCGACCTGAGTCGAAAGTCAATAAGGAGTCCGGGTCAAAGATACTCGCCCAGGTTGAGGCACTCAACGAGCTGGTCCAGGAGCTTATTCAACGGAATAGCTTCGTCGAAGGGCAGCTCGCCGCGGTCAGGGCGGACCTAAAAGCGCGTCCTGCCGTAATGAGTGCGATGCGACCTGGGCCGTCCAAGGGAACTCTCCCGAAGACGGCCTGCAACGCCGCGCAGTCGACTTACGCCCATGTGAACAAAGTCGACTGCAAAGGAGCTTCTCCGGAAGCGGGGAGACGGCCACAATCGCAGCATGTGGTAAAAATCTTCCCGCCGAAGGAAAAAGGACAGAGCAGCGAAGTTACGAAGGTTACTGTTCTGTCCCTCATTAAACCAGCGAAGGAGGCGATCCGAGTAAAGTCGGTCCGACGCATCCACTCCGGTGGCATCGTCGTCGAGACCGACCGAAAGGAGGACCTGCAAGCCTTCGTTGGCAATAAGAAGCTCCGGAGCGCGGGTCTGTCCGTCTCCCTACCCACCAAGCGGGACCCCGAGGTTTTAGTTTACGACGTCCCGCGTCGGATGGGTAAGGACGAAATTGCCTCCAGTATTTGGAGGCAAAATCTCTGCGATGCGAACCAGAAGGATGTGCCTTCGGGAATTCGGGTCAGCCGCATGGCTGGCAAGACCCCGGAGACAGCCAACTGGGTCGTTGCCGTCAGTCCGCAGAATCTTCAGCGGCTGAAGCAGAGGGGTAGCCGAGTTTACCTTGGATGGAACTCCTGTCGTGTACGGGATTTCGTCCAGGTGCTTCGGTGCTACCGTTGCCAACGCTTCGGGCATACCTCGAAGCGTTGTAAATTCAAGGAGGACGTGTGCGGTCACTGCTCCCAAAAGGGGCATACCTTCACGCTCTGTAGCAAGAAGAGTGAACCTCCGGTCTGCTCTAATTGCAAGGACAGAGGGTGGGCTAGTGCACACAAGTCGCGGGACCCAGCTTGCGCTTCCTATCAGGCGGCGCTAGCTTTGGAGTCGTCCCGTGTCCGACTTGAGTGACGGGCAGACGTGGACTTGTCCACTCCGCCATTCGAACGGCATGCTGGGCGGACCCCTCGGGGTTCGTCCCCTCGGGCCAGGCTGAAGCCCCTCTTGCGGAGATAAATTGACTTTAACACTACTCCGTCAAGAGTGCCTGGATTGGGTTGGACTCGAGGTGGCAGCGGGAGTAGCACGTTGTCTTCCCCTGTCACGATAACGAACGAGGGTAGAGCCAGACCATCGGCACGCGACGAGAGAGCGGCTAGTATAGTCCACATAGGACCCAGGCATAGCCCATCTTAAGACTCACAACGACGACACTAACTGCCTCTTCTAGGCAGTTTTTTTACAGAGGAAGAGGTCGAGGCGGCCATCAAAAGGGTCAAGAGGAAGGCGGCCGGCGTCGACGGTATCGCGTCCTGCGTGGTCTGGGCTCTCGGGGGAGAGGCACTTAGCCATATTGCCCACCTTTTTAATACATGTATCACTCTGGGATATTTCCCGGAGGCATGGAAGGTGGGCAGGCTTGTGCTGATTCCCAAGAGGCCTGGACCCGGGGGCGTGGTGTCGTGGCGCCCGCTTTGCCTCCTCTCAAACTTCTCCAAGGCGTTCGAATATTGTCTTAAGGAGCGCCTCGCGTCCGGGGTTACCTTCGCAAGCAACCAATTTGGCTTTGTCAAGCGCAAAAGCACGGTCGATGCCATGTGTCGTCTCATCGACACATGGGACGCTGCCAAGCGTACAGGTTTGCATTGCGTGATGGTGGCCTTGGACGTCAGGAATGCCTTTAACACCGTACGGTGGGACGGTGTTCTGGGCGCTTTGGCGGGGAAAGGGGTCTCGGCTCCGCTGCTGCGCGTGTTGAGTAGCTATCTCAGCGGGCGCGTGGTGGAGGCGACGACCCCGACAGGACCTGAGCGTTTTGCAGTGCATGCCGGGGTGCCTCAGGGCTCCGTTCTCGGCCCCTGGCTCTGGAACGCTCAATATGATGGTCTCCTCGAGATGCCTCTCCCTAGGCACTGTAGTGTCTTAGGGTTTGCCGACGACGTCGCGCTTCTCGTTGGCGCGCGTAGTGCCGAACGCGTGGTTGCGTTGGCCGAGCAAACGCTCGCCCGCATCCACGCGTGGTTCCGGGAACAACACCTTGAGCTGGCGGAGGAGAAGACCGAGGTCCTGCACCTGACCAGTAGGAAGGCGCCGGAGGCCCTCCAACTTGCCCTCGGCACGGCGTCCCTTCGTGGCGGCGGATGCGTGCGCTACCTTGGGCTGCTGATTGAGGGCAATCAGTGCTTCCGCGCGCATGTCAGGCGTAGCTGCGAGAAGGCAGCCAAATACGCGGGCCTGCTAGCCCGAATCCTCCCCAACATCCGGGGCGGGGGCTACTGGGCTCGGCTGCTCTATTATAGGGTGGTCGAGTCGGTGGTCCTCTACGCGGCCCCTGTCTGGGCGCACGTGGCGTCGAGGTGTGGCAATGACAAGGCCATTAACGCGGTCCAGCGTGCGATCCTGGCTCGAGTAGCCAGGACGTACAGGACCGTGTCCCTCGACGCCGTTTGCGTTCTGGCAGGCGTGCCGCCCCTGGTGTTGGTGGCGGAGGAAAGGCTGCGTATTTTTCGCAGGCTGTCCACCCTCGACAGGGGCTCGGAGCGCTTCGTGTCGGAGGCTGGGCGGGTGAAGGCTGAGGAGAAACTTGTCACGCTGCAGCGTTGGCAAGTTAGATGGGATGCTACAAGGCATGGACGCTGGACCCACCGCTTGATTCCCAATATCAGCGAGTGGATCCAGTGGGGCCCTAAAGTACTCAGCTTTCGCCTAGCTCAGTTTATCTCCGGGCACGGATGCTTCGCTGAGTACCTGTCGAGGATGGGCTTCACGGACAGTAATCTCTGCCTGGCATGCGGGGGGGGGGCCTGATGGCCCCGTTCACGCGCTCATGGAGTGGGACGCCTTAAGTCTCGACAGCTTTATGTCCCTGCTCAAGGACGAGGATACCAGGACGACTCTCGCATGTTACGTCAACGACGTGATTAAACAGAGAGAGGATTTTGACAGGACCGAGAAACGACGGCACCGCAGGGCGCGAAGTACCAGACCGAGACGCAGGCCTCAGCCTTTAGGCTAGGCGTTTATTATTTTATTTTTATTTTTAATTGCTTATTTTTATTTTAGGTTTAACTCTTGTCCCTGTTTTTTTTGACTCTAGGTGTAGTATAGGCTTACCGTGGCCTTAGTTAAACGGTTATTGACTCATGATCCAGACACCCACCGTGCAGGAATCCCGAGAGGGGACGCCGCGGTGGGTGTTCTGCGCAAAGGCTGACGCCTGAGGAGGGGTTTAGTGGGTATACTTGGTATTGCACCTTTCGCCAGGGAGTCCCACACTCCCGCCCACTAACACCATAGGGCGGCGTGCGCAAAGCATTCCCCTCCTCCTGAAAAAAAAAAAAAAAAAAAAAAAAAATGTCAAGGTTATGTCAAGGTTATGTCAAGGTTATGTCAAGGTCAGGTGGGTTGAATACCCGGGCCGGTGCGGGATGATACGGAGGGAAGTGGACCGCGGGGTCCCGCAGGGGTCCGTTTTAGGACCGCTCCTGTGGGACCTGGGTTACAACGCGGTCCTGGAGAAGGCCCCCCTGCCCGACGGTGCCACCCTCGTCTGCTACGCGGATGACACGTTGGTGGTCGCCGTCGGGAGTACCTTCGAGAGGACCATCCGACGAGCAGAGGTTGCGGTGGCAGCCGTCGTCGCGAGGATCCGCGATCTGGGGCTGAAAATAGCCCCGGAGAAGGCCGAGGCTGTCTGGTTTCACGGACGGCCTCGGTCTCGGCCACCGGCCAGATCGTGGATCCGGGTTGGAGAAGCCTGCGTCGAGGTGAAGTCCCAGTTGAAATATCTCGGACTGATCCTCGACAGCCACTGGAGCTTCGATGCGCATCTCGACCGTCTTGTCCCCCGAGTCGAAAAGGTGGCGGCCACTTTGGGCCGCCTGCTGCCCAACCTCGGGGGACCGGGAGATTTGGTGCGCCGCCTATACCTGGGCGTGGTGCGGTCTATGGCCTTATACGGTGCCCCAATATGGGCGCCGTACGTGATGACCAGCCGGCGCAACACGCTGTTGTTGCGCCGGCTGCAGAGGCGGATGGCCATCCGCCTCATAAGAGGTTACCGCACCACGTCTACCGTGGCGGCGCTTGCTCTGGCGGGAGAACTTCCCTTCGAGCTTCAGGCGGCGTTGCGCGCCTATGTTTATAGGCGCACAAGCATCGCCAGCCGTGCTCGAGGGGCCCCGCCGGAGCGAGAGACGGTCGAGGGCTTCGAGCTCCAGGCCCGGCGACTAGCGCTCGCCAGATGGCGTGCCGAGCTTTGCTCCCACGCCGGCGAGCGCGTTCCCGGGGCTCTCCTGCCGCACTTCACCTCGTGGCGGGAGAGACGGCATGGCAGGCTCTCCTACCGAGCGACGCAGGTGTTCACCGGGCATGGCTGCTTCGGTGTCTACCTGTGTCGCATCGGGCGGGAAGCGACGACGGTGTGCCACCATTGTGGCGCGGAGGAAGACTCGGCGCAGCAAACGCTGGAGGAATGTCCCGCCTTTTCAGCGCTGCGTCGAGTCCTAAAACGGGAAGTCGATCGCGACCTTGCACTCTCCAGCCTAGTTGGGGCCATGCTGGAGGGCCCGGGGAAGTGGGCGGCAGCAATCTCTTTCTGCGAGGAGGTTATGTCGCGGAAGGAGGCTGCCGAGCGGGATCGGGAGCTTACAGATCCCGCCCGACGTGCCCGGGGACGGCGTGCGCGCCCACGCCGAGAAACCCCGGGCAGCTGAGAGTAGGCGGGCGGCGGGTGTACCAGAACATGCTGGTTTCATTGCCCGCCGCCCGCCAACAGAGGAGGACGTCCACTGTTGGGAGTGGGGGATGACGAGTCGCCTGAAGGAGGCGAGGGCTAACTGTGATCCTCCTCCAATATACTCGTCGTCCCCCCGGCGGCCGCTGTGATCAGGGCGGGGGCCCTGGTCACCTATCGCGCGGTCGCCTTGTCGGGGCGGTGCGGGGTGCGACCCCTCGCGCCGCCGAATTTAAATGGATTTTAGGGGGGAGGATTTATTTCCCCCCCGGGACGCGGCCGGCCATCGTTACCACCTTGATGGCCGGCCAGGCGAGGGGGAGCCGCGGTAGTGTTCTTCAAGAGTTCCCGTGGCTCCCCCGTTGAATCGCCAGCGATCGGTCCTGCGTCCTCAGGTCGCCGTGGAGGTTTTAGTGGGTCAAACCCCACACTACCCTCGACCCGCTCCCCCGGGCGGGGCGGGGGTGTCTGGCGAGCAGATTTCCTCCACGTAAAATAAAAAAAAAAAAAAAAGGTTATGTCAAGGTTATGTCAAGGTTCCCCCCCGTGTCCGCTACCTTGTCGTGGTGGGGGGGCTTGGTGCCCTAATGATCCTCAAGGCTGTGCCGGCGGGGAATTTATTCCCTGGCAGGTTCTACCATGCTGGAGTGGCTTGAGGTGAGGGGCCAACTAAAGTCGGACACATACCGTAAACCTGTGGTCATGTTTTACAGGAACGGGGGTCTTGCCTTAATCGGCCGGGCCGAGAGGATGACAACCTCTCTAAAAAATCCCTAGCCCCAAGCAGTGTTGCGCGGTGATGAGGGTGTAGCTGGAGTAAGCGCCAGCTATGGTTGGTGGGTGCACCAATCTTTAGCGGACAACCCCGGGGTACCTGGCGACCCCCGGGTGTATTAGCCTTCCCCGGGTATGGCGGCTCTGCCCGGGGTGACCTTCTTTCCGACCACACTCGTGGGACCAATTATGGATTCTTCTATACAAATAACCGGGGTGGGGGGAAACGAGCGTGAGGGTGAGGTGCGCGGGCCTATCGTGCGCCTCAAGAGATGTACAGAGCCGGTGTCGCGGAGGCATTCGGCAACACGCGGCAAAAAGAGGACCGCAGCGGGCCTTGGTGAGTGCGATGAGGGGGAGGAATCAGATTTCTCTGTCTCCTCCCACCACTCATCGCAGAGTGTCCCGAGCTCGTCGTCGGCGAGGAAGAGAGGCCGCCGACGACCGGCGAATATGTTGGCCTCGCAGAGGCCAAACTTAGGCTGGCCGAGGCCTCGCAGTTGGAGGCCGAGGCAAGGGAGGTGGCAGCGATATTCGACCCGGGTGCCCCCGTGCCGAGACCATCGCGGTCGAGCGTCCCGCTCCCGGACGAGACGGATATCGCGGAAAATTTCCGCAACCGTCCGACGCGGGATGTCGCGGCAGCAATATTGGAGAGCCTGGATGAGGTGGCCAGGATCTCCGGCGTGTCAAAGGGGCTGAAGGGCAACTTGGCCCGCGCCCTGAGGGTGGCCGCCTTAAACGGCAGGGTAGGGGTGTCCGAGCTGGCAGTGAGATCGGCTACCGACGCCACGCGTGTCCTGGAGGCCGAAAATGCCGTCCTCAGGGGGCAAATGACGGAGCTGCAGGCGGAGGTGGCCCGGCTCCGGCAGGTGGTGGAGGCGAGAACGGCTGCTGCCGCAATGCCTCCGCCGCCGCGCCCGGCAGAGAGCTCAGTATCGCCGCCGATCGTGGGCGCTCGGGATTGCCATCGCTCTGGACAAGAAAAGTCCACGCCACCACCTGTGGCTGCGCCCGCAGATTTTCTGGCGCAAGTAGGCGCCCTGATAGACGCCAAATTGGCGTCATTCAGGAGGGAGCTCGCGCCGCGAACGGACTCGGCCGTGAGATCGGTGGCACCTGGGCCGTCCGTCCCCTCACAGTCTTCGGACAGGGTGCGGCGGAGGGCGCAGAAGAAGAAGAAAGGTGGGAAAGCTGGGGCGGCTATAGCGGCCCAGACGGAGCCCGCTCGACCGCGAGCACAATCGTCGCTACCCTCTGCCGCGCCTCCACCCCAGGAGGCGTGGTCCCAGGTGGTTGGCCGGAAGGCCAAAAAGGCGGCTGCCAAGGCCACTGCGGCCGCGAATAAAAAAGGACGGGTGGTCCCGGCGGCCCCCAGGAAGACACCCCTGCCTCCTCGACCGCCACGCACAGCAGCGGTTACCATAACGGTTCCGTCTGGCGTGGACATTACTTACGCGCAGGCGATGGCCACTGCCAGGTCCAAGGTGGACCTGGCAGAAATTGGCATCGCCTCGCTGAGGCCGCGAAGGGCGGTGACTGGGGGGTTAATTTTGGAGGTCCCTGGCACCGATGGGGCCGCCAAGGCCACCGTCCTCGCCACAAAAGTGGCGGAAGCACTGGCAGGCACCGGCGTAAAGGTCGCGCGTCCGGTCAAAAAAGCTGACCTTAGGGTGCGCGGCCTGGTCGATTCGACCACGCCGGCGGAGGTCGCGGCGGCTGTTGCCCGCGTGGGCGGGTGCAGCGAGGGGGACATCAATACCGGTGAAATCCGGTCTTCCCCCTCGAGATTGGGCACCCTCTGGGTCCGATGTCCTGCCGCGGCCGCTCGCAAGGTTGCTGTCGCGGGCCGGATAACTGTCGGCTGGACCCAGGCAGCCGTGGAGGCCCTGAGTGCCCGGCCTCTGCAGTGTTACCGTTGCCTTGGTGTTGGCCACACCAGTCAGCGGTGCACCTCTGCCGAGGATAGGTCCGACTGCTGTTATAGATGCGGCAGTCGTGACCACAAGGTGGCAGCCTGTACGGCCTCGCCCAATTGTCCGCTTTGTGCGGGCGCGGGCAGGCCGTCTGGTCACCGCCTCGGCGGCCGGGCGTGTCCTGCCAGTGCGAGGCGAGGCAAGGTAGGCGGCCAAAGGTCGTCTGCCAGATTCAATAAAAAAGGGAAGGAAACCACGATGGCCAAGGCAGCAACCACCGTGGCCAGCAACGAAAAGGTAGCATCGCCTGATGCTACCGCCGCGCCCGCGGGGGCGGATGGGGCCACTAAAGTCCCAGACGCCACCGCATCCGCGGCCGTGACGGCGATGGACACGGCTGTGTAATGGGGCCCCCGGGCCCGATAATACAAGTTAACCTCAACTGCTCGGCCAGAGCGCAGGATCTCCTGTTTCAATGCATGGCCGAGCGGGGTGCCGGGTTGGCAGTCGTGGCGGAGCCGCACAACGTCCCCAAACATCCACACTGGATGGGGGACTCGATTGGCTCCGCCGCGATTATTTGGGCTGGGAGGTCGGGGTCCACGCCGTGCTCGATTATCGAGCGCGGCCTGGGATACGTGGCCGTTGATTGGGACGGAACCGCGGTTGTGGCGATATACGCACCTCCAAAGTGGTCCCTCGAAGAGTTTGAGCAGTATCTGCACGGGGTAGGGAGATGCGTCTCCCGCTGCCATCCCCGTCCGGTGCTGGTCCTGGGGGACTTCAATGCCAAGGCCACGGCTTGGGGTTCCCCCGGGACTGACTCGAGGGGCCGGGAGGTGCTGGATTGGGCGGCGGGACTGGAGCTCCGTCTCCTGAACACGGGCTCGGTCCATACGTGCGTGCGGCATAACGGGGGGTCCATCGTTGACCTTTCGTGGGCAACGCCCCCGGCCGCACGCCGTATTACGGGGTGGAGGGTGGTGGAAGGGGTCGAGACGTTGTCTGACCATAGATACATAGTTCTCGACCTCTCCGCCGCCCCACCATCGACACCCCGTCGTCGCCCCGCCGATGAAGGTTCGCCTCAGCCGCGGTGGGCGCTGAAGCGCCTCGACCAGGACGCTCTGATGGCCGCAGCACACGTCGTGGCCTGGCCAGCAACACCGGCCGGGACAGTCGACGGGAATGGGGAGGCCCATTGGTTCCGGGGCGCAATGACGTCGATTTGCGACGTCGCCATGCCCCGGGCCAGGGTCTTCCCGAGGAAGGCGGTGTACTGGTGGTCGCGCGCGATAGCGGAATTACGCACCGAGTGCGTCCGCGCGCGACGCCAGTACGCTCGCGCCCGTCGACGACGACGTACGGACGACGTGCTGGCTGCCCAACTGTACGGGCGATATCGGGAGAAGGTGGTCGCCCTGCAGCTGGCCATCAGGCGAGCGAAGGACCAGGCCTGGCGCGATCTCCTCGGATCTCTGAACCGAGATCCGTGGGGGCGCCCATACAAGATGGCATTGGGACGATTACGTCCCTGGGCGCCCCCCGTGACGGAGAGCCTGGATCCGGGGCTGCTCGGGCGGGTCGTGGACGCTTTATTCCCCGTTAGCGGGGAGGCGTCCCGGCTCGTCCCTGAGCCAGAGGAACATGAGTGGTCCCCGGATCTTGAGGTCGCGCCGGAGGAGATGGCCGGGGTCGTCAAATGGCTCCGGGGCAAGAATACCGCCCCGGGGCCGGACGGTATCCCCGGCCGGGTCTGGCTGCTCGCCGCGAGCGTCCTGGGGGAGAGGCTGAGGAGCCTCTACTCTGGGCTCCTGAGGTCGGGGACGTTCCCCGACCTATGGAGAGAAAGTCGGATGGTCCTCTTGAGGAAGGATGGGAGGCCGGGGGATTCTCCCTCCGCGTACCGGCCCATTTGTCTCCTGGATGAGGCGGGCAAGATCTTCGAGAAGATCATTGTTGCCCGCCTCTCCAGACACCTGTCCCGCGACGGCCCAGATCTGGCGGACTGCCAGTTTGGCTTCCGGGAGGGGCGATCGACGGTCGACGCTATCGAGCGTCTCAAGTCCCTCTCGGACAATGCCGTGGCAAGGGGCGGGGTGTGCTTGGCGGTGTCCATTGACATCGTCAATGCGTTCAACACCCTGCCCTGGTCCGCCATTAGGGAGGCCCTCGTCCATCACCAGGTGCCTCCCTATCCGAGGCGGCCCCCCCCGTGGTTCGTACCTTGTCGTGGTGGGGGGCTTGCGAGCCTTGATGATCCTCAGGGCTGTGCCGGCGGGGAACTTGATTCCCTGGCAGGTCTAACCTAGCCGGAGTGGCCTGAGGTGAGAGGCCAGACTAAAATTGAACCTCATACCGTAAGCCCGTGGTCATGTTTTACGGGCCCGGGGGTCTTGCCTTAACCGGCCGGACCGCGAGGATGACAACCTCTCTAAAAAATCCCTAACCCTAAGCAGAGGTGCGCGGTGATGGGATACCTGGCGCCACCAGTTGTATTTTAGCCTTACCTGGGTGCTGGGGGCTCCGCCCAGGTGGACAAATTTTTCCGCCATACTCGTGGGAACATTATGGATCCGAAACGTGAAAAATTAATGGGGGGTGTCATTGGGGAGAAAGGGGATGATGAGCCGGGGACGCATGGCTCGATCACGGGTGGTGATAGTGTGAAGAGTCAGGGTTTGGTGAGACAGGGCAGTAGAAGTGGTAGTTTGAGAAAAAGGAAAGTTGATGGTTCGAATGCGTCGGAAGAAGAGGATAAAAGTGTGAGATCGAATGTTAGCATAAGCGGTATGAATGTGCGTGAAATGGATATTCGCATGACAGAAGCTGAAGGTAATGACATGCTATGTATGAGAAAGATTGGTGAGAAAGTGAGGAAATGTGTATTTAATGACTCTAATCGTGTATCTAAAGTAGTGAGTGAGTATATTTTAAACTGTGTTGGTGAGTATGAAGAGTGTATGATGCGATTGATTTGTGAGAATGAGAGATTGAAAGGTAAATTGGAAGAATGTGAGAAACGTGTGTGTATGCCTGCTAGCCCGGGCAGAACGTATGCGAGTGCTGCCAGAATGGGTTTGGGCGTTGGAGTGGGTGTGGGTGTTGGAGCGGGTGTGGATGCTGGTAGAATGAGGGGTGATAAAATGAGCAGAGTGGATGAGAAGAAGGACAGGAAGTATGCTGTCATTGTAAAGCCTAAAGATGACAAGGTCACAATGACAAGTGAGCAGGTGAAAGAGAGAGTGATTAATGAGATAAGTAAGGATTTGAATGTGCGAGTGAGAGCTGTCAGAAAGATAAGGAGTGGTGGACTAGCGATTGAGACTGCTAGTTTGAATGAATTAAATAAAATTAAAGGTTGCGAGAAATTTAATGAGGTTGGTTTGAAAGTTGAAATACCAAGAAAAATTGGACCAAAGATAATTGTTTTTGATGTGCCGAATGAAATGAATGAGAAAGAATTTTTGAATGAATTGTATGAAAAGAATTTGAAGGAATGTGTGAGTGAAAATGAATTTAATGAGCGAGTGCGAATAGTGAGTAGGAGAAGTAGGAAGGATGCGAGTGTTGGGAATGTTATTGTTGAATTGAATGTTAGGATGTTGAGTGTGTTGACTGGTGAAGAGAGAATTTATATAAGATGGAAATCTTGTAAATTTAAAGAATATGTGAGTGTTTTGAGATGTTTTAAATGTAGTGGCTTTGGCCATGTTGCGAAAGAGTGTAAAGAAAAAGACAATTTATGTCAAAAATGTTGTGAGAAAGGTCATGTGAGGATTAATTGTGTGAGAGATGGATTTGTGTGTAGAAATTGTAGAATGAAAGGTAACAAATGTGATCATTCGGTTATGTCTGAGGAATGCCCAGAATATAAACGTATTGTAGAGAGAGAGCGAATGAGGATTAGCAATGAATAAGTGCAAGTTAAGTATGATTCAGTGTAATTGTCAGCGGGCGTATACGGTTATGTGTGATCTGGGAGTGGTTATGGGCGAAAAAAGAATTAGTGTGGCAATGTTGCAGGAGCCGTATATGGCTGTTGATGGGAATGTTAGAGGATTACCAGGCTGTATGAAAGTATTTGTGAATGAAGGTGAGCGAATTGGAGCGGTTGTTGTTGTGAATGATGTATGTATAGAAGCGGTGCGTGTGAGTGAGTGTACAGATGAGTGTGGTGTGTGTGTGTGGCTGAAAGGAGATTTTGGTGAGTTGTATGTTGTGTCCATGTATTTCAGATTTGGTCGGGATATTGAGGATTATCTTAGATACATGGATAAATTGTGTGAATGTTTATGTGGTAAGAGAATCATTTTTGGTATGGATGCGAATGCGGTGTCTCCTTTATGGTATAGTAAGGGAGGTGGCCGCTCAAGAGAAAATGTAATACGTGGACGTGAATTGGAAGATTGGATTATTGCGAATGGTATGCAGGTGTTAAATGAGCCGAGTGAATGGTATACGTTCTCTGGTCCGAATGGACAGAGTGATATTGATGTGACAATAGTGAGTGATTCTTGTGCTGGATGTCAGTTTGAATGGAAAGTAGAGTGTGAGTGGGGAATAAGTGACCATAATGTTATAAGTGTTGATATGATATTTGATAAAGAGTGTGTGGAAATTTTGTATGCTGAGAAAAGATGGTTTTGTAAAAATGTTGATTGGGATGAATATGTGGATGAGTTAAGATGTAGTGCGGTAGTGGGTGAGCTTGATGTGCGGAAAAGTGCGGATGAGTTAGCGGTTGAAATGGTACGTTTGATTCAAGATGTGAATGATAAATGCTTGAAAGTATGCAAAAGATCGAATAAGAAAAAGAATGCATGGTGGACAAGAGAGTTAGAGAAAATGAAGAAGAACGTACGGAATAAACGGAAGAAAATGCAGAATGCTAGGCGGCGAGGAGAAAATGTGTGTGAAAGAGCACTAGAATATAAAAGATGTTTAAGTGAGTATAAGAAAGAGATGTGTAGAGTGAAAGAGGATTATTGGAAGAACTTTGTGAGTAAAAGTAGTAATGAGGACCCATGGGGTCCTGTTTACAGAGTATGTAGAGGGAAATATCGGAGTGAATGTTTAAATACGATGAATGTGAATGGAAGAATGACGAAAACATGGAATGAAAGTGTGAATGTGATATTGGATCGCTTGTTTCCGGCTTCGGAAATGGATGATGTGAATGATGGATTGAATGATGAAAATGAAGTAATAAATGAGGAAGTGAATGATAATATAAATGAAGTAAATACTAAAAGTTTTAAATGGCATGAATTAAAAGAAGCGATTAGTGAAATGAGGTTGGGTAAGGCGCCAGGAATGGATGGTGTGAGTGCTGAGATGATGAGGAATGTAGGACGAGCGATTCCGGAATATTTGAAGAGTATGTATGATGAGTGTTTGAGAGCGAATACCTTTCCGAGCGAATGGAAGAAAGCACGGGTGATTATATTGCTGAAGTCTCCTGATAAGGTTAAGTCCGATCCAGGGTCGTATAGGCCGATTTGTTTATTGTCTGTTTTAGGGAAAATCCTGGAGAAGATGATGATCAGAAGGCTTGAGCGTAAGATGGATGGTAGAATGTGTGATGTGCAACAGGGATTTATGAAAGGTAAATCTACGGAGACTGCATGGTTGAAAGTTAAGGAGTATGTTTCTCGGAGTGAATGTAAGTATGTATTAGGGATATTTGTTGATTTTAAAGGAGCGTTTGATAATTTAGAATGGTGTAGAGTGATTGAGAAATTGAGTGAGATTGAATGTGATGAGATTGATTTATGGAAAGATTATTTTAGGGACCGAATGGTTTGTATGACTGGAGTAAATGACATTGTTTGGAAGCGTGTAGTGCGTGGCTGTCCGCAAGGATCTATAGCAGGGCCGTTTATTTGGAATTTAATGATGAATGATCTGCTTGTGGATCTAAGTGCGACGGGGTGTAAATGTGTTGCATATGCGGATGATTTGTTTTTAATGATTGAAGGGCGAAACCGAGTGGAACTGGAGAGAAAGGGAACTGAATGGATGAGAATTGTGTGTCAATGGGGAGATAGAGTGGGAGTGAGTGTTTCTGAATCTAAGAGTGTGATGTTGATGATGAAAGGAAATTTGGCAATGACTAGAAGTCCGAATGTACGTATGAAGGATAGAGGTATGAAAAGAGTTGAATGTGTGAAGTATTTGGGTGTTTGGATGAGCGAGAGACTGCAATTTGGGGTACATTTGAGGAGTTTGAAAGACAAAATTACTGGAGTGGTTGGACAAATGAGTAGAGTAATGAGGCGAGAATGGGGAATGAGAAAGAAGGGTATGCGTGTAATTTATAGAGGTTTGTTTGAAGCATGTGTGATGTATGGTGCTAGTGTATGGTGTGAAAGTATGAAGTTTCAGTATGCTAGAGATATTATGAATAGATGTCAGCGAATAGTGTTGTATGCTTGTCTAAATGTGTGTAGAACCGTTTCGACGGATGCAATGCAGGTCCTAATGGGTACCCCCCCCCCTGGGACCTGGAATGCAGAAAAAGAGGCATGATTTGGCGATGGAAGCATGGTGTGAGTGTTGGTGAAAATGAGATTGTTAATGATGAGGAAATGGATGGAATAGAGGAACGGGAGGGAGTGAGGCTTATAAATGAGAGAATGATAGAGGTATGGCAGCGTAGATGGCATGAGAGTGGAAAAGGACGTGTGACGTATGAATATATTAAGAATGTTTGTTTTGCTTTGAGAACGATTGTATTTGAGCCTAGTTTGTATGTATGTTTTCTGATGACTGGACATGGAAGCATGAATGACTTTTTATGGAAGCGTGGGTTAAGTGAAACTAGGATGTGCGGATGTGGTAGAGCACATGAGGATTGGAAGCATGTGTTAGTTGAGTGTGAATGGTACAATGATATCCGAAATTTGAATGATTGTGGTGTGATAGTATGTGAAGATGGAGGTGTGAGTGTTGGGCGTGTGGTGGAGAATAAGGCGACGTATGAGTGTTTTAGTATGTTAGCGAAGAGTATATTTGTGAGAAGACGAGAGAGAATGAGTGAAAGAGCGAATGTCGTGTAAGCCTGGTGTCCAGAGGCGCAGGGGGGTACCCTTGCCGGATGAAAGGTTGGCTGGATACGGCTTGCCGGGTCCACTTGGCCGATTCCTGCAAGGGCCTTTGGAGCGTAGCGACTCCACGCACTCGAAGCGCTGGTTCACCAGTACCGGAAGTGTAGGCTTCCAAACTGGTAGTAGCTAACGCTACGGAAGATCCAACCAGTGATCTTGACTGGTACCGCGGGGACCGGGAGCCCCTGAGGAGTGCCTCAGCCCGGTCATGGGTAGGACCATCGCGGGGGCAGTGGTAAGGCCAAATGCTGGTCAGAGACCTCTTTTTCCAGGGTCTCGGCGGGTGAGCTGCGCATTGTTCAGCTCGGGCACCGTCCTGCAGAGACGGTAGAGTGTGGAAAGTCACTCGGCACCACCGGTTGTCTGCTCTCAGGCCCTGCAGCCTGGGAGTGTACCGGTAGTTCCCGCATGAGCGGGAATGCGCTGATTGGGCGTATCCCAATCCCGCGCCCATGGGGGCCGTGTGGATAAGCCTTTGGGCAGGTGCTGCACGTAAAATCACTAGAGACTAACTATCCGAGGCGGGTGATCGGGGCCTACCTGCGGGACAGGTGGGTCGAATACCCGGGCCGGCACGGGATGATACGGAGGGAAGTGGACCGCGGGGTCCCGCAGGGGTCCGTTTTAGGACCGCTCCTGTGGGACCTTGGTTACAACGCGGTCCTGGAAAAGGCCTCCCTGCCCGACGGTGCCACCCTCGTCTGCTACGCGGACGACACGTTGGTGGTCGCCGTCGGGAGTACCTTCGAGAGGGCCATCCGACGAGCAGAGGTTTCGGTGGCAGCCGTCGTCGCGAGGATCCGCGATCTGGGGCTGAAAATAGCCCCGGAGAAGGCCGAGGCTGTCTGGTTTCACGGACGGCCTCGGTCTCGGCCACCGGCCAGATCGTGGATCCGGGTTGGAGAAGCCTGCGTAGAGGTGAAGTCCGAGTTGAAATATCTCGGACTGATCCTCGACAGCCGCTGGAGCTTCGATGCGCATCTCGACCGTCTCGTCCCCCGAGTCGAAAAGGCGGCGGCCTCTTTGGGCCGCCTGCTGCCCAACCTCGGGGGACCGGGAGATTTGGTGCGCCGCCTATACCTGGGCGTGGTGCGGTCTATGGCCTTATACGGTGCCCCAATATGGGCGCCGTACGTGATGACCAGCCGGCGCAACACGCTGTTGTTGCGCCGGCTGCAGAGGCGGATGGCCATCCGCCTCATAAGAGGTTACCGCACCACGTCTACCGTGGCGGCGCTTGCTCTGGCGGGTGAACTTCCCTTCGAGCTTCAGGCGGCGGTGCGCGCCTATGTTTACAGGCGCACTAGCATCGCCAGCCGTGCTCGTGGGGCCCCGCCGGAGCGAGAGACGGTCGAGGGCTTCGAGCTCCAGGCCCGGAGACTAGCGCTCGCCAGATGGCGTGCCGAGCTTTGCTCCCACGCCGGCGAGCGCGTCCCCGGGGCTCTCCTGCCGCACTTCACCTCGTGGCGGGAGAGACGGCATGGCAGGCTCTCCTACCGAGCGACGCAGGTGTTCACCGGGCATGGCTGCTTCGGTGTCTACCTGTGTCGCATCGGGCGGGAAGCGACGACGGTGTGCCACCATTGTGGGGCGGAGGAAGACTCGGCGCAGCACACGCTGGAGGAATGTCCCGCCTTTTCAGCGCTGCGCCGAGTCCTAAAACGAGAAGTCGGTCACGACCTCGCACTCTCCAGCCTAGTTGGGGCCATGCTGGAGAGCCCGGGGAAGTGGGCGGCAGCAATCTCTTTCTGCGAGGAGGTTATGTCGCGGAAGGAGGCTGCCGAGCGGGATCGGGAGCTTAAAGATCCCGCCCGACGTGCCCGGGGACGGCGTGCGCGCCCACGCCGGGAAACCCCGGGCAGCTGAGAGTAGGCGGGCGGCGGGTGTACCAGAATATGCTGGCTTCATTGCCCGCCGCCCGCCAACAGAGGAGGACGTCCACTGTTGGGGATGGGGGATGACGAGTCGCCTGAGGGAGGCGAGGACTAATTGTGATCCTCCTCCGGTATACTCGTCGTCCCCCCGGCGTCCGCTGTGATCAGGGCGGGGGCCCTGGTCACCTATCGCGCGGTCGCCGTGTCGGGGCGGTGCGGGGTGCGACCCCTCGCGCCGCCGAATTTAAATGGATTTTAGGGGGGAGGATTTATTTTATTTCCCCCCGGGACGCGGCCGGCCATCGTTACCACCTTGATGGCCGGCCAGGCGAGGGGGAGCCGCGGTAGTGTTCTTCAAGAGTTCCCGTGGCTCCCCCGTTGAATCGCCAGCGATCGGTCCTGCGTCCTCAGGTCGCCGTGGAGGTTTTAGTGGGTCAAACCCCACACTACCCTCGTCCCGCTCCCCCGGGCGGGGCGGGGGTGTCTGGCGAGCAGATTTCCTCCACGTAAAATAAAAAAAAAAAAGGTTATGTCAAGGTTATGTCAAGGTTATGTCAAGGTTATGTCAAGGTTATATCAAGGTTATGTCAAGGTTCCCCCCCGTGTCCGCTACCTTGTCGTGGTGGGGGGGCTTCGTGCCCTAATGATCCTCAAGGCTGTGCCGGCGGGGAATTTATTCCCTGGCAGGTTCCACCATGCCGGAGTGGCTTGAGGTGAGGGGCCAACTAAAGTCGGACACATACCGTAAACCTGTGGTCATGTTTTACAGGAACGGGGGTCTTGCCTTAACCGGCCGGGCCGCGAGGATGTCAACCTCTCTAAAAAATCCCTAGCCCCAAGCAGTGTTGCGCGGTGAAGAGGGCGTAGCTGGAGTAAGCGCCAGCTATGGTTGGTGGGTGCACCAATCGTTAGCGGACAACCCCGGGGTACCTGGCGACCCCCCGGGCGTATTAGCCTTCCCCGGGTATGGCGGCTCTACCCGGGGTGACCTCCTTTCCGACCACACTCGTGGGATTAAGTATGGAGTCTACTTTTTCACAAACAACCGGGGAGGGGGGAAACGAGCGTGAGGTGGAGGTGCGCGGGCCTATCGTGCGCCTCAAAAGATGCACAGAGCCGGTGTCGCGGAGGCATTCGGCGACACGCGGCAAAAAGAGGACCGCAGCGGGCCTTGGTGAGTGCGATGAGGGGGAGGAGTCGGATTTCTCTGTCTCCTCCCACCACTCATCGCAGAGTGTCCCGGGCTCGTCGTCAGCGAGGAAAAGAGGACGGCCGCCGACGACCGGCGAATATGTTGGCCTCGCAGAGGCCAAACTTAGGCTGGCCGAGGCTTCGCAGCTGGAGGCCGAGGCAAGGGAGGTGGCGGCGATATTCGACCCGGGAGCCCCCGTGCCGAGACCATCGCGGTCGAGCGTCCCGCTCCCGGACGAGACGGATATAGCGGAAAATTTCCGCAACCGTCCAACGCGGGATGTCGCGGCCGCTATATTGGAGAGCCTGGATGAAGTGGCCAGGATCTCCGGCGTGTCAAAGGGGCTGAAGGGCAATTTGGCCCGCGCCCTAAGGGTGGCCGCCTTAAACGGCAGGGTGGGGGTGTCCGAGCTTGCGGTTAGGTCAGCTACCGACGCCACGCGTGCCCTGGAGGCAGAGAATGCCGTCCTCAGGGGGCAAATGACGGAGCTGCGGGCGGAGGTGGCTCGGCTCCGGCAGGTGGTGGAGGCGAGTACGGCTGCTGCCGCAATGCCTCCGCCGCCGCGCCCGGGAGAGGGCTCAGTATCGCCGCCGATCGTCGCCGCCCGGGACTGCCAACGCTCCGGGCAAGAAAAGTCCTCGCCCCCACATGCGACTGCGCCCGCAGATTTTCTGGCGCAGATAAGCGCCCTGATAGACGCCAAATTGGCGTCATTCAGGAGGGAGATCGCGCCGCGAACGGACTCGGCCCTGCGATCGGTGGCACCTGGGCCGTCCGTCCCCTCACAGTCTTCGGACAGGGTGGGGCGGAAGACGAAGAAGAAGAAGAAAGGTGGGAAAGCTGGGGCGGCTATAGCGGCCCAGACGGAGCCCGCTCGACCGCGAGCAGAATCGGCGCTACCCTCTGCCGCGCCTCCGCCCCAGGAGGCGTGGTCCCAGGTGGTTGGCCGCAAGGCTAAAAAGGCGGCTGCCAAGGCCACTGCGGCGGCGAATAATAAAAAAGGACGGGTGGTCCCGGCGGCCCCCAGGAGGACACCCCTGCCTCCGCGACCGCCACGCACAGCAGCGGTTACCATAACGGTTCCGTCTGGCGTGGACATTACTTACGCGCAGGCGATGGCCACTGCCAGGTCCAAGGTGGACCTGGCAGAAATTGGCATCGCCTCGCTGAGGCCGCGAAGGGCGGTGACTGGGGGGTTAATTTTGGAAGTCCCTGGCACCGATGGGGCCGCCAAGGCCACCGTCCTCGCCACAAAAGTGGCGGAAGCGCTGGCAGGCACCGGCGTAAAGGTCGCGCGTCCGGTCAAAAAAGCTGACCTTAGGGTGCGCGGCCTGGTCGATTCGACCACGCCGGCGGAGGTCGCTGCGGCTGTTGCCCGCGTGGGCGGGTGCAGCGAGGGGGACATTAATACCGGCGAAATCCGGTCTTCCCCCTCGGGATTGGGCACCCTCTGGGTCCGATGTCCTGCCATGGCCGCTCGCAAGGTTGCTGTCGCGGGCCGGATAACCGTCGGCTGGACCCATGCAGCCGTGGAGGCCCTGAGTGCCCGGCCTCTGCAGTGTTACCGTTGCCTTGATGTTGGCCACACCAGTCAGCGGTGCACTTCTGCCGAGGATAGGTCCGACTGCTGCTATAGATGCGGCAGTCGGGACCATAAGGTGGCAGCCTGTACGGCCACGCCCAATTGTCCGCTTTGTGCGGGCGCGGGCAGGCCTTCTGGTCACCGCCTCGGCGGCCGGGCGTGTCCTGTCAGTGCGAGGCGAGGCAAGGTAGGCGGCCAAAGGTCGTCTGCCAGATTCAATAAAAAAGGGAAGGAAACCACGATGGCCAAGGCAGCGACCACCGTGGCCAGCAACGAAAAGGTAGCATCGCCTGATGCTACCGCCGCGCCCGCGTGGGCGGATGGGGCCACTAAAGTCCCAGCCTCCACCGCATGCGCGGCCGTGACGGCGATGGACACGGCTGTGTAATGGGGCCCCCGGGCCCGATAATACAAGTGAACCTCAACTGCTCGGCCAGAGCGCAGGATCTCCTGTTTCAATGCCTGGCCGAGCGGGGTGCCGGGTTGGCAGTCGTGGCGGAGCCGCACAACGTCCCCAAACATCCACACTGGATGGGGGACTCGATTAGCTCCGCCGCGATTATTTGGGCTGGGAGGCCGGGGTCCCCGCCGTGCTCGCTTATCGAGCGCGGCCTGGGATACGTGGCCGTTGATTGGGGCGGCACCGCGGTTGTGGCGATATACGCACCTCCAAGGTGGGCCCTCGAAGAGTTTGAGCAATATCTGGACGGGGTAGGGAGATGCGTCTCCCGCTGCCATCCCCGTCCGGTGCTGGTCCTGGGGGACTTTAATGCCAAGGCCACGGCTTGGGGTTCCCCCGGAACTGATTCGAGGGGCCGGGAGGTGCTGGATTGGGCGGCGGGACTGGAGCTCCGTCTCCTGAACACGGACTCGGTCCATACGTGCGTGCGGCATAACGGGGGGTCCATCGTTGACCTTTCGTGGGCAACGCCCCAGGCCGCGCGCCGTGTTACGGGGTGGAGGGTGGCGGAAGGGGTCGAGACGTTGTCTGACCACAGATACATAGTTCTCGACCTCTCCGCCGCCCCACCATCGACACTCCGTCGTCGCCCCGCCGATGAAGGTTCGCCTCGACCGCGGTGGGCGCTGAAGCGCCTCGACCAGGACGCTCTGATGGCGGCGGCCCGCGTCGTGGCCTGGCCAGCAACACCTGCCGGGCCAGTCGACGGGAATGGGGAGGCCCATTGGTTCCGTGGCGCAATGACGTCCATTTGCGACGTAGCCATGCCCCGGGCCAGGGTCTTCCCGAGGAAGGCGGTGTACTGGTGGTCGCGCGCGATAGCGGAGTTACGCACCGAGTGCGTCCGCGCGCGACGCCAGTACGCTCGCGCCCGTCGACGACGACGTACGGACGACGTTCTGGCTGCCCAGCTGTACGGGCGATATCGGGAGAAGGTGGTCGCCCTGCAGCTGGCCATCAGGCGAGCGAAGGACCAGGCCTGGCGCGATCTCCTCGGCTCTCTAAACCGAGATCCGTGGGGGCGCCCATACAAGATGGCATTGGGACGATTGCGTCCCTGGGCGCCCCCCGTGACGGAGAGCCTGGATCCGGGGCTGCTCGGGCGGGTCGTGGACGCTTTATTCCCCGTTAGCGGGGAGGCGTCCCGGCCTGTCCCTGAGCCAGAGGAACATGAGTGGTCCCCGGATCTTGAGGTCGCGCCGGAGGAGATGGCCGGGGTCGTCAAATGGCTCCGGGGCAAGAATACCGCCCCGGGGCCGGACGGTATCCCCGGCCGGGTCTGGCTGCTCGCCGCGAGCGTCCTGGGCGAGAGGCTGAGGAGCCTCTACTCTGGGCTCCTGAGGTCGGGGACGTTCCCCGACCTATGGAGAGAAAGTCGGATGGTCCTCTTGAGGAAGGATGGGAGGCCGGGGGATTCTCCCTCCGCGTACCGGCCCATTTGTCTCCTGGATGAGGCGGGCAAGATCTTCGAGAAGATCATTGTTGCCCGCCTCTCCAGACACCTGTCCCGCGACGGCCCAGATCTGGCGGACTGCCAGTTTGGCTTCCGGGAGGGGCGATCGACGGTCGACGCAATCGACCGTCTCAAGTCCCTCTCGGACAATGCCGTGGCAAGGGGCGGGGTGTGCTTGGCGGTGTCCATTGACATCGTCAATGCGTTCAACACTCTGCCTTGGTCCGCCATTAGGGAGGCCCTCGTCGATCACCAGGTGCCTCCCTATCTGAGGCGGGTGATCGGGGCATACCTGCGGGACAGGTGGGTTGAATACCCGGGCCGGTGCGGGATGATACGGAGGGAAGTGGACCGCGGGGTCCCGCAGGGGTCCGTTTTAGGACCGCTCCTGTGGGACCTAGGTTACAACGCGGTCCTGGAAAAGGCCTCCCTGCCCGACGGTGCCACCCTCGTCTGCTACGCGGACGACACGTTGGTGGTCGCCGTCGGGAGTACCTTCGAGAGGACCATCCGTCGAGCAGAGGTTGCGGTGGCAGCCGTCGTCGCGAGGATCCGCGATCTGGGGCTGAAAATAGCCCCGGAGAAGGCCGGGGCTGTCTGGTTTCACGGACGGCCTCGGTCTCGGCCACCGGCCAGATCGTGGATCCGGGTTGGAGAAGCCTGCGTCGAGGTGAAGTCCGAGTTGAAATATCTCGGACTGATCCTCGACAGCCACTGGTGCTTCGATGCGCATCTCGACCGTCTCGTCCCCCGAGTCGAAAAGGCGGCGGCCTCTTTGGGCCGCCTGCTGCCCAACCTCGGGGGACCGGGAGATTTGGTGCGCCGCCTATACCTGGGCGTGGTGCGGTCTATGGCCTTATACGGTGCCCCAATATGGGCGCCGTACGTGATGACCAGCCGGCGCAACACGCTATTGTTGCGCCGGCTGCAGAGGCGGATGGCCATCCGCCTCATAAGAGGTTACCGCACCACGTCTACCGTGGCGGCGCTTGCTCTGGCGGGAGAACTTCCCTTCGAGCTTCAGGCGGCGGTGCGCGCCTATGTTTATGGGCGCACAAGCATCGCCAGCCGTGCTCGAGGGGCCCCGCCGGAGCGAGAGACGGTCGAGGGCTTCGAGCTCCAGGCCCGGAGACTAGCGCTCGCCAGATGGCGTGCCGAGCTTTGCTCCCACGCCGGCGAGCGCGTCCCCGGGGCTCTCCTGCCGCACTTCGCCTCGTGGCGGGGGAGACGGCATGGCAGGCTCTCCTACCGAGCGACGCAGGTGTTCACCGGGCATGGCTGCTTCGGTGTCTACCTGTGTCGCATCGGGCGGGAAGCGACGACGGTGTGCCACCATTGTGGCGCGGAGGAAGACTCGGCGCAGCACACGCTGGAGGAATGTCCCGCCTTTTCAGCGCTGCGCCGAGTCCTAAAACGGGAAGTCGGTCACGACCTCGCACTCTCCAGCCTAGTTGGGGCCATGCTGGAGAGCCCGGGGAAGTGGGCGGCAGCAATCTCTTTCTGCGAGGATGTTATGTCGCGGAAGGAGGCTGCCGAGCGGGATCGGGAGCTTACAGATCCCGCCCGACGTGCCCGGGGACGGCGTGCGCGCCCACGCCGAGAAACCCCGGGCAGCTGAGAGTAGGCGGGCGGCGGGTGTACCAGAACATGCTGGTTTCATTGCCCGCCGCCCGCCAACAGAGGAGGACCTCCACTGTTGGGAGTGGGGGATGACGAGTCGCCTGATGGAGGGGAGGGTTAACTGTGATCCTCCTCCAATATACTCGTCGTCCCCCCGGCGGCCGCTGTGATCATGGCGGGGGCCCTGGTCACCTATCGCGCGGTCGCCGTGTCGGGGCGGTGCGGGGTGCGACCCCTCGCGCCGCCGAATTTAAATGGATTTTAGGGGGGAGGACGTATCTCCCCCCGAGACGCGGCCGGCCATCGTTACCATCTTGATGGCCGGCCAGGCGAGGGAGAGTCGCGGTAGTGTTCTTCAAGAGTTCCCGTGGCTCCCCCGTTGAATCGCCAGCGATCGGTCCTGCGTCCTCAGGTCGCCGTGGAGGTTTTAGTGGGTCAATCCCCACACTACCCTCGTCCCGCTCCCCCGGGCGGGGCGGGGGTGTCTGGCGAGCAGATTTCCTCCACGTAAAATAAAAAAAAAAAAAAAAAAGGTTATGTCAAGGTTATGTCAAGGTCCCCCCCATGTCCCCCCCGTGTCCGCTACCTTGTAGTGGTGGGGGGGCTTCGTGCCCTAATGATCCTCAAGGCTGTGCCGGCGGGGAATTTATTCCCTGGCAGGTTCTACCATGCCGGAGTGGCTTGAGGTGAGGGGCCAACTAAAGTCGGACACATACCGTAAACCTGTGGTCATGTTTTACAGGAACGGGGGTCTTGCCTTAACCGGCCGGGCCGCGAGGATGACAACCTCTCTAAAAAATCCCTAGCCCCAAGCAGTGTTGCGCGGTGAAGAGGGCGTAGCTGGAGTAAGCGCCAGCTATGGTTGGTGGGTGCACCAATCGTTAGCGGACAACCCCGGGGTACCTGGCGACCCCCCGGGCGTATTAGCCTTCCCCGGGTATGGCGGCTCTACCCGGGGTGACCTCCTTTGCGACCACACTCGTGGGATTAAGTATGGAGTCTACTTTTTCACAAACAACCGGGGAGGGGGGAAACGAGCGTGAGGTGGAGGTGCGCGGGCCTATCGTGCGCCTCAAAAGATGCACAGAGCCGGTGTCGCGGAGGCATTCGGCGACACGCGGCAAAAAGAGGACCGCAGCGGGCCTTGGTGAGTGCGATGAGGGGGAGGAGTCAGATTTCTCTGTCTCCTCCCACCACTCATCGCAGAGTGTCCCGGGCTCGTCGTCAGCGAGGAAAAGAGGACGGCCGCCGACGACCGGCGAATATGTTGGCCTCGCAGAGGCCAAACTTAGGCTGGCCGAGGCTTCGCAGCTGGAGGCCGAGGCAAGGGAGGTGGCGGCGATATTCGACCCGGGAGCCCCCGTGCCGAGACCATCGCGGTCGAGCGTCCCGCTCCCGGACGAGACGGATATAGCGGAAAATTTCCGCAACCGTCCAACGCGGGATGTCGCGGCCGCTATATTGGAGAGCCTGGATGAAGTGGCCAGGATCTCCGGCGTGTCAAAGGGGCTGAAGGGCAATTTGGCCCGCGCCCTAAGGGTGGCCGCCTTAAACGGCAGGGTGGGGGTGTCCGAGCTTGCGGTTAGGTCAGCTACCGACGCCACGCGTGCCCTGGAGGCAGAGAATGCCGTCCTCAGGGGGCAAATGACGGAGCTGCGGGCGGAGGTGGCTCGGCTCCGGCAGGTGGTGGAGGCGAGTGCGGCTGCTGCCGCAATGCCTCCGCCGCCGCGCCCGGGAGAGGGCTCAGTATCGCCGCCGATCGTCGCCGCCCGGGACTGCCAACGCTCCGGGCAAGAAAAGTCCTCGCCCCCACATGCGACTGCGCCCGCAGATTTTCTGGTGCAGATAAGCGCCCTGATTGACGCCAAATTGGCGTCATTCAGGAGGGAGCTCGCGCCGCGAACGGACTCGGCCCTGCGATCGGTGGCACCTGGGCCGTCCGTCCCCTCACAGTCTTCGGACAGGGTGGGGCGGAAGACGAAGAAGAAGAAGAAAGGTGGGAAAGCTGGGGCGGCTATAGCGGCCCAGACGGAGCCCGCTCGACCGCGAGCAGAATCGGCGCTACCCTCTGCCGCGCCTCCGCCCCAGGAGGCGTGGTCCCAGGTGGTTGGCCGCAAGGCTAAAAAGGCGGCTGCCAAGGCCACTGCGGCGGCGAATAATAAAAAAGGACGGGTGGTCCCGGAGGCCCCCAGGAAGACACCCCTGCCTCCGCGACCGCCACGCACAGCAGCGGTTACCATAACGGTTCCGTCTGGCGTGGACATTACTTACGCGCAGGCGATGGCCACTGCCAGGTCCAAGGTGGACCTGGCAGAAATTGGCATCGCCTCGCTGAGGCCGCGAAGGGCGGTGACTGGGGGGTTAATTTTGGAAGTCCCTGGCACCGATGGGGCCGCCAAGGCCACCGTCCTCGCCACAAAAGTGGCGGAAGCGCTGGCAGGCACCGGCGTAAAGGTCGCGCGTCCGGTCAAAAAAGCTGACCTTAGGGTGCGCGGCCTGGTCGATTCGACCACGCCGGCGGAGGTCGCTGCGGCTGTTGCCCGCGTGGGCGGGTGCAGCGAGGGGGACATCAATACCGGCGAAATCCGGTCTTCCCCCTCGGGATTGGGCACCCTCTGGGTCCGATGTCCTGCCGCGGCCGCTCGCAAGGTTGCTGTCGCGGGCCGGATAACCCTCGGCTGGACCCATGCAGCCGTGGAGGCCCTGAGTGCCCGGCCTCTGCAGTGTTACCGTTGCCTTGATGTTGGCCACACCAGTCAGCGGTGCACTTCTGCCGAGGATAGGTCCGACTGCTGCTATAGATGCGGCAGTCGGGACCATAAGGTGGCAGCCTGTACGGCCACGCCCAATTGTCCGCTTTGTGCGGGCGCGGGCAGGCCTTCTGGTCACCGCCTCGGCGGCCGGGCGTGTCCTGTCAGTGCGAGGCGAGGCAAGGTAGGCGGCCAAAGGTCGTCTGCCAGATTCAATAAAAAAGGGAAGGAAACCACGATGGCCAAGGCAGCGACCACCGTGGCCAGCAACGAAAAGGCGGCACCGCCTGATGCTACCGCCGCACCCGCGGGGGCGAATGGGGCCACTAAAGTCCCTGACGCCACCGCATCCGCGGCCGTGACGGCGATGGACACGGCTGTGTAATGGGGCCCCCGGGCCCGATAATACAAGTTAACCTCAACTGCTCGGCCAGAGCGCAGGATCTCCTGTTTCAAGGCCTGGCCGAGCGGGGTGCCGGGTTGGCAGTCGTGGCGGAGCCGCACAAGGTCCCCAAACATCCACACTGGATGGGGGACTCGATTGGCTCCGCCGCGATTATTTGGGCTGGGAGGCCGGGGTCCCCGCCGTGCTCGGTTATCGAGCGCGGCCTGGGATACGTGGCCGTCGATTGGGGCGGCACCGCGGTTGTGGCGATATACGCACCTCCGAGGTGGTCCCTCGAAGAGTTTGAGCAGTATCTGGAC
Source organism: Megalopta genalis (assembly GCF_051020955.1). Taxonomy (NCBI): domain Eukaryota; kingdom Metazoa; phylum Arthropoda; class Insecta; order Hymenoptera; family Halictidae; genus Megalopta; species Megalopta genalis. The sequence goes on from NC_135022.1 coordinate 8,214,172, forward strand.
GGGGTAGGGAGATGCGTCTCCCGCTGCCATCCCCGTCCGGTGCTGGTCCTGGGGGACTTCAATGCCAAGGCCACGGCTTGGGGTTCCCCCGGGACTGACTCGAGGGGCCGGGAGGTGCTGGATTGGGCGGCGGGACTGGAGCTCCGTCTCCTGAATACGGGCTCGGTCCATACGTGCGTGCGGCATAACGGGGGGTCCATCGTTGACCTTTCGTGGGCAACGCCCTCGGCCGCGCGCCGTATTACGGGGTGGAGGGTGGCGGAAGGGGTCGAGACCTTGTCTGACCACAGATACATAGTTCTCGACCTCTCCGCCGCCCCCCCATCTACACCCCGTCGTCGCACCGCCGATGAAGGTTCGCCTCAGCCGCGGTGGGCGCTGAAGCGCCTCGACCAGGACGCTCTGATGGCGGCAGCCCACGTCGTGGCCTGGCCAGCAACACCGGCCGGGCCAGTCGACGGGAATGGGGAGGCCCGTTGGTTCCGGGGCGCAATGACGTCGGTTTGCGACGTCGCCATGCCACGGGCCAGGGTCTTCCCGAGGAAGGCGGTGTACTGGTGGTCGCGCGAGATAGCGGAATTACGCACCGAGTGCGTTCGCGCGCGACGCCATTACGCTCGCGCCCGTCGACGACGACGAACGGACGACGTGCTGGCTGCCCAGCTGTACGGGCTATATCGGGAGAAGGTGGTCGCCCTGCAGCTGGCCATCAGGCGAGCGAAGGACCAGGCCTGGCGCGATCTCCTCGGCTCTCTGAACCGAGATCCGTGGGGGCGCCCATACAATATGGCATTGGGACGATTGCGTCCCTGGGCACCCCCCGTGACGGAGAGCCTGGATCCGGGGCTGCTCGGGCGGGTCGTGGACGCTTTATTCCCCGTTAGCGGGGAGGCGTCCCGGCCTGTCCCTGAGCCAGAGGAACATGAGTGGTCCCCGGATCTTGAGGTCGCGCCGGAGGAGATGGCCGGGGTCGTCAAATGGCTCCGGGGCAAGAATACCGCCCCGGTGCCGGACGGTATCCCCGGCCGGGTCTGGTTGCTCGCCGCGAGCGTCCTGGGGGAGAGGCTGAGGAGCCTCTACTCTGGGCTCCTGAGGTCGGGGACGTTCCCCGACCTATGGAGAGAAAGTCGGATGGTCCTCTTGAGGAAGGATGGGAGGCCGGGGGATTCTCCCTCCGCGTACCGGCCCATTTGTCTCCTGGATGAGGCGGGCAAGATCTTCGAGAAGATCATTGTTGCCCGCCTCTCCAGACACCTGTCCCGCGACGGCCCAGATCTGGCGGACTGCCAGTTTGGCTTCCGGGAGGGGCGATCGACGGTCGACGCTATCGACCGTCTCAAGTCCCTCTCGGACAATGCCGTGGCAAGGGGCGGAGTGTGCTTGGCGGTGTCCATTGACATCGTCAATGCGTTCAACACCCTGCCCTGGTCCGCCATTAGGGAGGCCCTCGTTGATCACCAGGTGCCTCCCTATCTGAGGCGGGTGATCGGGGCCTACCTGCGGGACAGGTGGGTTGAATACCCGGGCCGGTGCGGGATGATACGGAGGGAAGTGGACCGCGGGGTCCCGCAGGGGTCCGTTTTAGGACCGCTCCTGTGGGACCTGGGTTACAACGCGGTCCTGGAGAAGGCCTCCCTGCCCGACGGTGCCACCCTCGTTTGCTACGCGGACGACACGCTGGTGGTCGCCGTCGGGAGTACCTTCGAGAGGACCATCCGACGAGCAGAGGTTGCGGTGGCAGCCGTCGTCGCGAGGATCCGCGATCTGGGGCTGAAAATAGCCCCGGAGAAGGCCGAGGCTGTCTGGTTCCACGGACGGCCTCGGTCTCGGCCACCGGCCAGATCGTGGATCCGGGTTGGAGGAGCCTGCGTCGAGGTGAAGTCCGAGTTGAAATATCTCGGACTGATCCTCGACAGCCGCTGGAGCTTCGATGCGCATCTCGACCGTCTCGTCCCCCGAGTCGAAAAGGCGGCGGCCTCTTTGGGCCGCCTGCTGCCCAACCTCGGGGGACCGGGAGATTTGGTGCGCCGCCTATACCTGGGCGTGGTGCGGTCTATGGCCTTATACGGTGCCCCAATATGGGCGCCGTACGTGATGACCAGCCGGCGCAACACGCTGTTGTTGCGCCGGCTGCAGAGGCGGATGGCCATCCGCCTCATAAGAGGTTACCGCACCGCGTCTACCGTGGCGGCGCTTGCTCTGGCGGGAGAACTTCCCTTCGAGCTTCAGGCGGCGGTGCGCGCCTATGTTTATGGGCGCACAAGCATCGCCAGCCGTGCTCGAGGGGCCCCGCCGGAGCGAGAGACGGTCGAGGGCTTCGAGCTCCAGGCCCGGCGACTAGCGCTCGCCAGATGGCGTGCCGAGCTTTGCTCCCACGTCGGCGAGCGCGTCCCCGGGGCTCTCCTGCCGCACTTCACCTCGTGGCGGGAGAGACGGCATGGCAGGCTCTCCTACCGAGCGACGCAGGTGTTCACCGGGCATGGCTGCTTCGGTGTCTACCTGTGTCGCATCGGGCGGGAAGCGGCGACGGTGTGCCACCATTGTGGCGCGGAGGAAGACTCGGCGCAGCACACGCTGGAGGAATGTCCCGCCTTTTCAGCGCTGCGCCGAGTCCTAAGACGAGAAGTCGGCCACGACCTCGCACTCTCCAGCCTAGTTGGGGCCATGCTGGAGGGCCCGGGGAAGTGGGCGGCAGCAATCTCTTTCTGCGAGGAGGTTATGTCGCGGAAGGAGGCTGCCGAGCGGGATCGGGAGCTTACAGATCCCGCCCGACGTGCCCGGGGACGGCGTGCGCGCCCACGCCGAGAAACCCCGGGCAGCTGAGAGTAGGCGGGCGGCGGGTGTACCAGAATATGCTGGTTTCATTGCCCGCCGCCCGCCAACAGAGGAGGACGTCCACTGTTGGGAGTGGGGGATGACGAGTCGCCTGAAGGAGGCGAGGGTTAACTGTAATCCTCCTCCAATATACTCGTCGTCCCCCCGGCGGCCGCTGTGATCTGGGCGGGGGCCCTGGTCACCTATTGCGCGGTCGCCGTGTCGGGGCGGTGCGGGGTGCGACCCCTCGCGCCGCCAAATTTAAATGGATTTTAGGGGGGAGGATTTATTCTATTTCCCCCCGGGACGCGGCCGGCCATCGTTACCATCTTGATGGCCGGCCAGGCGAGGGGGAGCCGCGGTAGTGTTCTTCAAGAGTTCCCGTGGCTCCCCCGTTGTATCGCCAGCGATCGGTACAGCGTCCTCAGGTCGCCGTGGAGGTTTTAGTGGGTCAAACCCCACACTACCCTCGTCCCGCTCCCCCGGGCTGGGCGGGGGTGTCTGGCGAGCAGATTTCCTCCACGTAAAATAAAAAAAAAAAAAAAAAGGTTATGTCAAGGTTCCCCCCCGAGTCCGCTACCTTGTCGTGGTGGGGGGGCTTCGTGCCCTAATGATCCTCAAGGCTGTGCCGGCGGGGAATTTATTCCCTGGCAGGTTCTACCATGCCGGAGTGGCTTGAGGTGAGGGGCCAACTAAAGTCGGACACATACCGTAAACCTGTGGTCATGTTTTACAGGAACGGGGGTCTTGCCTTAACCGGCCGGGCCGCGAGGATGACAACCTCTCTAAAAAATCCCTAGCCCCAAGCAGTGTTGCGCGGTGAAGAGGGCGTAGCTGGAGTAAGCGCCAGCTATGGTTGGTGGGTGCACCAATCTTTAGCGGACAACCCCGGGGTACCTGGCGACCCCCGGGTGTATTAGCCTTCCCCGGGTATGGCGGCTCTGCCCGGGGTGACCTTCTTTCCGACCACACTCGTGGGACCAATTATGGATTCTTTTAAACAAATAACCGGGGAGGGGGGAAACGAGCGTGAGGTGGAGGTGCGCGGCCCTATCGTGCGCCTCAAAAGATGTACAGAGCCGGTGTCGCGGAGGCATTCTGCAACACGCGGCAAAAAGAGGACCGCAGCGGGCCTTGGTGAGTGCGATGAGGGGGAGGAGTCAGATTTCTCTGTCTCCTCCCACCACTCATCGCAGAGTGTCCCGGGCTCGTCGTCAGCGAGGAAAAGAGGACGGCCGCCGACGACCGGCGAATATGTTGGCCTCGCAGAGGCCAAACTTAGGCTGGCCGAGGCTTCGCAGCTGGAGGCCGAGGCAAGGGAGGTGGCGGCGATATTCGACCCGGGTGCCCCCGTGCCGAGACCATCGCGGTCGAGCGTCCCGCTCCCGGACGAGACGGATATCGCGGAAAATTTCCGCAACCGTCCGACGCGGGATGTCGCGGCCGCTATATTGGAGAGCCTGGATGAGGTGGCCAGGATCTCCGGTGTGTCGAAGGGGCTGAAGGGCAACTTGGCCCGCGCCCTGAGGGTGGCCGCCTTAAACGGCAGGGTGGGGGTGTCCGAGCTTGCGGTTAGGTCAGCTACCGACGCCACGCGTGCCCTGGAGGCCGAGAATGCCGACCTCAGGGGGCAAATGACGGAGCTGCGAGCGGAGGTGGCCCGGCTCCGGCAGGTGGTGGAGGCGAGAACGTCTGCTGCCGCAATGCCTCCGCCGCCGCGCCCGGGAGAGGGCTCAGTATTGCCGCCGATCGTCGCCGCCCGGGACTGCCAACGCTCCGGGCAAGAAAAGTCCTCGCCCCCACCTGCGGCTGCGCCCGCAGATTTTCTGGTGCAGATAAGCGCCCTGATAGACGCCAAATTGGCGTCATTCAGGAGGGAGCTCGCGCCGCGAACGGACTCGGCCCTGCGATCGATGGCCCCTGGGCCGTCCGTCCCCTCACAGTCTTCGGACAGGGTGGGGCGGAGGGCGAAGAAGAAAAAGAAAGGTGGGAAATCTGGGGCGGCTACAGCGGTCCAGACGGAGACCGCTCGACCTCGAGCAGAATTGGCGCCACCCTCCGCCGCGCCTCCACCCCAGGAGGCGTGGTCCCAGGTGGTTGGCCGGAAGGCCAAACAGGCGGCTGCCAAGGCCACTTCGGCCGCGAATAAAAAAGGACGGGTGGGCCCAGCGGCCCCCAGGAAGACACCCCTGCCTCCTCGACCGCCACGCACAGCAGCGGTTACCATAACGGTTCCGTCTGGCGTGGACATTACTTACGCGCAGGCGATGGCCACTGCCAGGTCCAAGGTGGACCTGGCAGGAATTGGCATCGCCTCGCTGAGGCCGCGAAGGGCGGTGACTGGGGGGTTAATTTTGGAGGTACCTGGCACCGATGGGGCCGCCAAGGCCACCGTCCTCGCCACAAAAGTGGCGGAAGCGCTGGCCGGCACCGGCGTAAAGGTCGCGCGTCCGGTCAAAAAAGCTGACCTTAGGGTGCGCGGCCTGGTCGATTCGACCACGCCGGCGGAGGTCGCTGCGGCTGTTGCCCGCGTGGGCGGGTGCAGCGAGGGGGACATCAATACCGGCGAAATCCGGGCTTCCCCCTCGGGATTGGCACCCTCTGGGTCCGATGTCCTGCCGCGGCCGCTCGCAAGGTTGCTGTCGCGGGCCGGATAACTGTCGGCTGGACCCAGGCAGCCGTGGAGGCCCTGAGTGCCCGGCCTCTGCAGTGTTACCGTTGCCTTGGTGTTGGCCACACCAGTCAGCGGTGCACTTCTGCCGAGGATAGGTCCGACTGCTGCTATAGATGCGGCAGTCGGGACCATAAGGTGGCAGCCTGTACGGCCACGCCCAATTGTCCGCTTTGTGCGGGCGCGGGCAAGCCGTCTGGTCACCGCCTCGGCAGCCGGGCATGTCCTGCCAGTGTGAGGCGAGGCAAGGTAGGCGGCCAAAGGCCGTCTGCCAGACTCAATAAAAAAGGGAAGGAAACCACGATGGCCAAGGCAGCGACCACCGTGGCCAGCAACGAAAAGGCGGCACCGCCTGATGCTACCGCCGCGCCCGCGGGGGCGGATGGGGCCACTAAAGTCCCAGACGCCACCGCATCCGCGGCCGTGACGGCGATGGACACGGCTGTGTAATGGGGCCCCCGGGCCCGATAATACAAGTTAACCTCAACTGCTCGGCCAGAGCGCAGGACCTCCTGTTTCAATGCCTGGCCGAGCGGGGTGCCGGGTTGGCAGTCGTGGCGGAGCCGCACAGGGTCCCCAAACATCCACACTGGATGGGGGACTCGATTGGCTCCGTCGCGATTATTTGTGCTGGGAGACCGGGGTCCCCGCCGTGCTCGCTTATCGAGCGCGGCCTGGGATACGTGGCCGTCGATTGGGGCGGCACCGCGGTTGTGGCGATATACGCACCTCCAAGGTGGTCCCTCGAGGAGTTTGAGCAGTATCTGGACGGGGTAGGGAGATGCGTCTCCCGTTGCCACCCCCGTCCGTTGCTGGCCCTGGGGGACTTCAATGCCAAGGCCACGGCTTGGGGTTCCCCCGGGACTGACTCGAGGGGCCAGGAGGTGCTTGATTGGGCGGCGGGAGTGGAGCTCCGTCTCCTGAACACCGACTCGGTCCATACGTGCGTACGGCATAACGGGGGGTCCATCGTTGACCTTTCGTGGGCAACGCCCCCGGCCGCGCGCCGTATTACGGGGTGGAGGGTGGCGGAAGGGGTCGAGACGTTGTCTGACCACAGATACATAGTTCTCGACCTCTCCGCCGCCCCACCATCGACACCCCGTCGTCGCCCCGCCGATGAAGGTTCGCCTCGACCGCGGTGGGCGCTGAAGCGCCTCGACCAGGACGCTCTGATGGCGGCAGCCCACGTCGTGGCCTGGCCAGCAACACCGACCGGGCCAGTCGACGGGAATGGGGAGGCCCATTGGTTCCGGGGCGCAATGACGTCGGTTTGCGACGTCGCCATGCCCCGGGCCAGGGTCTTCCCGAGGAAGGCGGTGTACTGGTGGTCGCGCGAGATAGCGGAATTACGCACCGAGTGCGTTCGCGCGCGACGCCAGTACGCTCGCGCCCGTCGACGACGACGTACGGACGACGTGCTGGCTGCCCAGCTGTACGGGCTATATCGGGAGAAGGTGGTCGCCCTGCAGCTGGCCATCAGGCGAGCGAAGGACCAGGCCTGGCGCGATCTCCTCGGCTCTCTGAACCGAGATCCGTGGGGGCGCCCATACAAGATGGCATTGGAGCGATTACGTCCCTGGGCGCCACCCGTGACGGAGAGCCTGGATCCGGAGCTGCTCGGGCGGGTCGTGGACGCTTTATTCCCCGTTAGCGGGGAGGTGTCCCGGCTCGTCCCTGAGCCAGAGGAACATGAGTGGTCCCCGGATCTTGAGGTCGCGCCGGAGGAGATGGCCGCGGTCGTCAAATGGCTCCGGGGCAAGAATACCGCCCCGGGGCCGGACGGTATCCCCGGCCGGGTCTGGCTGCTCGCCGCGAGCGTCCTGGGGGAGTGGCTGAGGAGCCTCTACTCTGGGCTCCTGAGGTCGGGGACGTTCCCCGACCTATGGAGAGAAAGTCGGATGGTCCTCTTGAGGAAGGATGGGAGGCCGGGGGATTCTCCCTCCGCGTACCGGCCCATTTGTATCCTGGATGAGGCGGGCAAGATCTTCGAGAAGATCATTGTTGCCCGCCTCTCCAGACACCTGTCCCGCGACGGCCCAGATCTGGCGGACTGCCAGTTTGGCTTCCGGGAGGGGCGATCGACGGTCGACGCAATCGACCGTCTCAAGTCCCTCTCGGACAATGCCGTGGCAAGGGGCGGGGTGTGCTTGGCGGTGTCCATTGACATCGTCAATGCGTTCAACACCCTGCCCTGGTCCGCCATTAGGGAGGCCCTCGTCGATCACCAGGTGCCTCCCTATCTGAGGCGGGTGATCGGGGCCTACCTGCGGGACAGGTGGGTTGAATACCCGGGCCGGTGCGGGATGATACGGAGGGAAGTGGACCGCGGGGTCCCGCAGGGGTCCGTTTTAGGACCGCTCCTGTGGGACCTAGGTTACAACGCGGTCCTGGAAAAGGCCTCCCTGCCCGACGGTGCCACCCTCGTCTGCTACGCGGACGACACGTTGGTGGTCGCCGTCGGGAGTACCTTCGAGAGGACCATCCGTCGAGCAGAGGTTGCGGTGGCAGCCGTCGTCGCGAGGATCCGCGATCTGGGGCTGAAAATAGCCCCGGGGAAGGCCGAGGCTGTCTGGTTTCACGGACGGCCTCGGTCTCGGCCACCGGCCAGATCGTGGATCCGGGTTGGAGAAGCCTGCGTCGAGGTGAAGTCCGAGTTGAAATATCTCGGACTGATCCTCGACAGCCACTGGTGCTTCGATGCGCATCTCGACCGTCTCGTCCCCCGAGTCGAAAAGGCGGCGGCCTCTTTGGGCCGCCTGCTGCCCAACCTCGGGGGACCGGGAGATTTGGTGCGCCGCCTATACCTGGGCGTGGTGCGGTCTATGGCCTTATACGGTGCCGCAATATGGGCGCCGTACGTGATGACCAGCCGGCGCAACACGCTATTGTTGCGCCGGCTGCAGAGGCGGATGGCCATCCGCCTCATAAGAGGTTACCGCACCACGTCTACCGTGGCGGCGCTTGCTCTGGCGGGAGAACTTCCCTTCGAGCTTCAGGCGGCGGTGCGCGCCTATGTTTATGGGCGCACAAGCATCGCCAGCCGTGCTCGAGGGGCCCCGCCGGAGCGAGAGACGGTTGGGGGCTTCGAGCTCCAGGCCCGGAGACTAGCGCTCGCCAGATGGCGTGCCGAGCTTTGCTCCCACGCCGGCGAGCGCGTCCCCGGGGCTCTCCTGCCGCACTTCACCTCGTGGCGGGAGAGACGGCATGGCAGGCTCTCCTACCGAGCGACGCAGGTGTTCACCGGGCATGGCTGTTTCGGTGTCTACCTGTGTCGCATCGGGCGGGAAGCGACGACGGTGTGCCACCATTGTGGCGCGGAGGAAGACTCGGCGCAGCACACGCTGGAGGAATGTCCCGCCTTTTCAGCGCTGCGCCGAGTCCTAAAACGGGAAGTCGGTCACGACCTCGCACTCTCCAGCCTAGTTGGGGCCATGCTGGAGAGCCCGGGGAAGTGGGCGGCAGCAATCTCTTTCTGCGAGGTGGTTATGTCGCGGAAGGAGGCTGCCGAGCGGGATCGGGAGCTTACAGATCCCGCCCGACGTGCCCGGGGACGGCGTGCGCGCCCACGTTGAGAAACCCCGGGCAGCTGAGAGTAGGCGGGCGGCGGGTGTACCAGAATATGCTGGTTTCATTGCCCGCCGCCCGCCAACAGAGGATGACGTCCACTGTTGGGAGTGGGGGATGACGAGTCGCCTGAGGGAGGCGAGGGTTAACTGTGATCCTCCTCCAATATACTCGTCGTCCCCACGGCGGCCGCTGTGATCAGGGCGGGGGCCCTGGTCACCTATCGCGCGGTCGTCGTGTCGGGGCGGTGCGGGGTGCGACCCCTCGCGCCGCCGAATTTAAATGGATTTTAGGGGGGAGGATTTATCTCCCCCCGGGACGCGGCCGGCCATCGTTACCATCTTGATGGCCGGCCAGGCGAGGGGGAGCCGCGGTAGTGTTCTTCAAGAGTTCCCGTGGCTCCCCCGTTAAATCGCCAGCGATCGGTCCTGCGTCCTCAGGTCGCCGTGGAGGTTTTAGTGGGTCGATCCCCACACTACTCTCGTCCCGCTCCCCCGGGCGGGGCGGGGGTGTCTGGCGAGCAGATTTCCTCCACGTAAAATAAAAAAAAAAAAAAAAAAGGTTATGTCAAGGTTATGTCAAGGTTATGTCAAGGTTCCCCCCCATGTCCGCTACCTTGTCGTGGTGGGGGGGCTTCGTGCCCTAATGATCCTCAAGGCTGTGCCGGCGGGGAATTTATTCCCTGGCAGGTTCTACCATGCCGGAGTGGCTTGAGGTGAGGGGCCAACTAAAGTCGGACACATACCGTAAACCTGTGGTCATGTTTTACAGGAACGGGGGTCTTGCCTTAACCGGCCGGGCCGCGAGGATGACAACCTCTCTAAAAAATCCCTAGCCCCAAGCAGTGTTGCGCGGTGAAGAGGGCGTTGCTGGAGTAAGCGCCAGCTATGGTTGGTGGGTGCACCAATCGTTAGCGGACAACCCCGGGGTACCTGGCGACCCCCCGGGCGTATTAGCCTTCCCCGGGTATGGCGGCTCTACCCGGGGTGACCTCCTTTCCGACCACACTCGTGGGATGAATTATGGATTCTTCTTTTTCAATTACAACCGGGGAGGGGGGAAACGAGCGTGAGGTGGAGGTGCGCGGGCCTATCGTGCGCCTCAAAAGATGTACAGAGCCGGTGTCGCGGAGGCATTCTGCAACACGCGGCAAAAAGAGGACCGCAGCGGGCCTTGGTGAGTGCGATGACGGGGAGGAGTCAGATTTCTCTGTCTCCTCCCACCACTCATCGCAGAGTGTCCCGGGCTCTTCGTCGGCGAGGAAGAGAGGACGGCCGCCGACGACCGGCGAATATGTTGGCCTCGCAGAGGCCAAACTTAGGCTGGCCGAGGCCTCGCAGTTGGAGGCCGAGGCAAGGGAGGTGGCGGCGATATTCGACCCGGGTGCCCCCGTGCCGAGACCATCGCGGTCGAGCGTCCCGCTCCCGGACGAGACGGATATCGCGGAAAATTTCCGCAACCGTCCAACGCGGGATGTCGCGGCCGCCATATTGGAGAGCCTGGATGAGGTGGCCAGGATCTCCGGCGTGTCAAAGGGGCTGAAGGGCAACTTGGCCCGCGCCCTGAGGGTGGCCGCCTTAAACGGCAGGGTGGGGGTGTCCGAGCTGGCAGTGAGGTCGGCTACCGACGCCACGCGTGTCCTGGAGGCCGAGAATGCCGTCCTCAGGGGGCAAATGACGGAGCTGCAGGCGGAGGTGGCCCGGCTCCGGCAGGTGGTGGAGGCGAGAACGGCTGCTGCCGCAATGCCTCCGCCGCCACGCCCGAGAGAGGGCTCAGTATCGCCGCCGATCGTCGGCGCCCGGGATTGCCATCGCTCCGGGCAAGAAAAGTCCTCGCCACCACCTGCGGCTGCGCCCGCAGATTTTCTGGCGCAAATAGGCGCCCTGATAGACGCCAAATTGGCGTCATTCAGGAGGGAGCTCGCGCCGCGAACGGACTCGGCCCTGCGATCGATGGCCCCTGGGCCGTCCGTCCCCACACAGTCTTCGGACAGGGTGGGGCGCAGGGCGAAGAAGAAGAAGAAAGGTGGGAAAGCTGGGGCGGCTATAGCGGCCGAGACGGAGCCCGCTCGACCGCGAGCAGAATCGGCGCTACCCTCTGCCGCGCCTCCACCCCAGGAGGCGTGGTCCCAGGTGGTTGGCCGGAAGGCCAAAAAGGCGGCTGCCAAGGCCACTGCGGCCGCGAATAAAAAAGGACGGGTGGTCCCGGCGGCCCCCAGGAAGACACCCCTGCCTCCTCGACCGCCACGCACAGCAGCGGTTACCATAACGGTTCCGTCTGGCGTGGACATTACTTACGCGCAGGCGATGGCCACTGCCAGGTCCAAGGTGGACCTGGCAGAAATTGGCATCGCCTCGCTGAGGCCGCGAAGGGCGGTGACTGGGGGGTTAATTTTGGAGGTCCCTGGCACCGATGGGGCCGCCAAGGCCACCGTCCTCGCCACAAAAGTGGCAGAAGCGCTGGAAGGCACCGGCGTAAAGGTCGCGCGTCCGGTCAAAAAAGCTGACCTTAAGGTGCGCGGCCTGGTCGATTCGACCACGCCGGCGGAGGTCGCTGCGGCTGTTGCCCGCGTGGGCGGGTGCAGCGAGGCGGACATCAATACCGGCGAAATCCGGTCTTCCCCCTCGGGATTGGGCACCCTATGGGTCCGATGTCCTGCCGCCGCCGCTCGCAAGGTTGCTGTCGCGGGCCGGATAACTGTCGGCTGGACCCAGGCAGCCGTGGAGGCCCTGAGTGCCCGGCCTCTGCAGTGTTACCGTTGCCTTGGTGTTGGCCACACCAGTCAGCGGTGCACTTCTGCCGAGGATAGGTCCGACTGCTGCTATAGATGCGGCAGTCGGGACCATAAGGTGGCAGCCTGTACGGCCACACCCAATTGTCCCCTTTGTGCGGGCGCGGGCAAGCCGTCTGGTCACCGCCTCGGCAGCCGGGCATGTCCTGCCGGTGCGGGGCGAGGCAAGGGAGGCGGCCAGAGGCCGTCTGCCAGACTTAATAAAAAAGGGAAGGTAACCACGATGGCCAAGGCAGCGACCACCGTGGCCAGCAACGGAAAGGCAGCAACGCCTGATGCTACCGCCGCGCCCGCGGGGGCGGATGGGGCCATTAAAGTCCCAGACGCCACCGCATCCGCGGCCGTGACGGCGATGGACACGGCTGCGTAATGGGGCCCCCGGGCCCGATAATACAAGTGAACCTCAACTGCTCGGCCAGAGCGCAGGATCTCCTGTTTCAATGCCTGGCCGAGCGGGGTGCCGGGTTGGCAGTCGTGGCGGAGCCGTACAACGTCCCCAAACATCCACACTGGATGGGGGACTCGATTGGCTCCGCCGCGATTATTTGGGCTGGGAGGTCGGGGTTCCCGCCGTGCTCGCTTATCGAGCGTGGCCTGGGATACGTGGCCGTTGATTGGGACGGCACCGCGGTTGTGGCGATATACGCACCTCCAAGGTGGTCCCTCGAAGAGTTTGAGCAGTATCTGCACGGGGTAGGGAGATGCGTCTCCCGCTGCCATCCCCGTCCGGTGCTGGTTCTGGGGGACTTCAATGCCAAGGCCACGGCTTGGGGTTCCCCCGGGACTGACTCGAGGGGCCAGGAGGTGCTTGATTGGGCGGCGGGACTGGAGCTCCGTCTCCTGAACACGGGCTCGGTCCATACGTGCGTGCGGCATAACGGGGGGTCCATCGTTGACCTTTCGTGGGCAACGCCCCCGGCCGCGCGCCGTATTACGGGGTGGAGGGTGGCGGAAGGGGTCGAGACGTTGTCTGACCACAGATACATAGTTCTCGACCTCTCCGCCGCCCCACCGTCGACACTCCGTCGTCGCCCCGCCGATGAAGGTTCGCCTCGACCGCGGTGGGCGCTGAAGCGCCTCGACCAGGACGCTCTGATGGCGGCAGCCCACGTCGTGGCCTGGCCAGCAACACCGACCGGGCCAGTCGACGGGAATGGGGAGGCCCATTGGTTCCGGGGCGCAATGACGTCGATTTGCGACGTCGCCATGCCCCGGGCCAGGGTCTTCCCGAGGAAGGCGGTGTACTGGTGGTCGCGCGAAATAGCGGAATTACGCACCGAGTGCGTTCGCGCGCGACGCCAGTACGCTCGCGCCCGTCGACGACGACGTACGGACGACGTGCTGGCTGCCCAACAGTACGGGCGATATCGGGAGAAGGTGGTCGCCCTGCAGCTGGCCATCAGGCGGGCGAAGGACCAGGCCTGGCGCGATCTCCTCGGCTCTCTGAACCGAGATCCGTGGGGGCGCCCATACAAGATGGCATTGGGACGATTGCGTCCCTGGGCGCCCCCCGTGACGGAGAGCCTGGATCCGGGGCTGCTCGGGCGGGTCGTGGACGCTTTATTCCCCGTTAGCGGGGAGGCGTCCCGGCCTGTCCCTGAGCCAGAGGAACATGAGTGGTCCCCGGATCTTGAGGTCGCGCCGGAGGAGATGGCCGGGGTCGTCAAATGGCTCCGGGGCAAGAATACCGCCCCGGGGCCGGACGGTATCCCCGGCCGGGTCTGGCTGCTCGCCGCGAGCGTCCTGGGCGAGAGGCTGAGGAGCCTCTACTCTGGGCTCCTGAGGTCGGGGACGTTCCCCGACCTATGGAGAGAAAGTCGGATGGTCCTCTTGAGGAAGGATGGGAGGCCGGGGGATTCTCCCTCCGCGTACCGGCCCATTTGTCTCCTGGATGAGGCGGGCAAGATCTTCGAGAAGATCATTGTTGCCCGCCTCTCCAGACACCTGTCCCGCGACGGCCCAGATCTGGCGGACTGCCAGTTTGGCTTCCGGGAGGGGCGATCGACGGTCGACGCAATCGACCGTCTCAAGTCCCTCTCGGACAATGCCGTGGCAAGGGGCGGGGTGTGCTTGGCGGTGTCCATTGACATCGTCAATGCGTTCAACACCCTGCCCTGGTCCGCCATTAGGGAGGCCCTCGTCGATCACCAGGTGCCTCCCTATCTGAGGCGGGTGATCGGGGCCTACCTGCGGGACAGGTGGGTTGAATACCCGGGCCGGTGCGGGATGATACGGAGGGAAGTGGACCGCGGGGTCCCGCAGGGGTCCGTTTTAGGACCGCTCCTGTGGGACCTAGGTTACAACGCGGTCCTGGAAAAGGCCTCCCTGCCCGACGGTGCCACCCTCGTCTGCTACGCGGACGACACGTTGGTGGTCGCCGTCGGGAGTACCTTCGAGAGGACCATCCGTCGAGCAGAGGTTGCGGTGGCAGCCGTCGTCGCGAGGATCCGCGATCTGGGGCTGAAAATAGCCCCGGAGAAGGCCGAGGCTGTCTGGTTTCACGGACGGCCTCGGTCTCGGCCACCGGCCAGATCGTGGATCCGGGTTGGAGAAGCCTGCGTCGAGGTGAAGTCCGAGTTGAAATATCTCGGACTGATCCTCGACAGCCACTGGTGCTTCGATGCGCATCTCGACCGTCTCGTCCCCCGAGTCGAAAAGGCGGCGGCCTCTTTGGGCCGCCTGCTGCCCAACCTCGGGGGACCGGGAGATTTGGTGCGCCGCCTATACCTGGGCGTGGTGCGGTCTATGGCCTTATACGGTGCCCCAATATGGGCGCCGTACGTGATGACCAGCCGGCGCAACACGCTATTGTTGCGCCGGCTGCAGAGGCGGATCGCCATCCGCCTCATAAGAGGTTACCGCACCACGTCTACCGTGGCGGCGCTTGCTCTGGCGGGAGAACTTCCCTTCGAGCTTCAGGCGGCGGTGCGCGCCTATGTTTATGGGCGCACAAGCATCGCCAGCCGTGCTCGAGGGGCCCCGCCGGAGCGAGAGACGGTCGAGGGCTTCGAGCTCCAGGCCCGGAGACTAGCGCTCGCCAGATGGCGTGCCGAGCTTTGCTCCCACGCCGGCGAGCGCGTCCCCGGGGCTCTCCTGCCGCACTTCACCTCGTGGCGGGAGAGACGGCATGGCAGGCTCTCCTACCGAGCGACGCAGGTGTTCACCGGGCATGGCTGCTTCGGTGTCTACCTGTGTCGCATCGGGCGGGAAGCGACGACGGTGTGCCACCATTGTGGCGCGGAGGAAGACTCGGCGCAGCACACGCTGGAGGAATGTCCCGCCTTTTCAGCGCTGCGCCGAGTCCTAAAACGGGAAGTCGGTCACGACCTCGCACTCTCCAGCCTAGTTGGGGCCATGCTGGAGAGCCCGGGGAAGTGGGCGGCAGCAATCTCTTTCTGCGAGGATGTTATGTCGCGGAAGGAGGCTGCCGAGCGGGATCGGGAGCTTACAGATCCCGCCCGACGTGCCCGGGGACGGCGTGCGCGCCCACGCCGAGAAACCCCGGGCAGCTGAGAGTAGGCGGGCGGCGGGTGTACCAGAACATGCTGGTTTCATTGCCCGCCGCCCGCCAACAGAGGAGGACCTCCACTGTTGGGAGTGGGGGATGACGAGTCGCCTGATGGAGGGGAGGGTTAACTGTGATCCTCCTCCAATATACTCGTCGTCCCCCCGGCGGCCGCTGTGATCAGGGCGGGGGCCCTGGTCACCTATCGCGCGGTCGACGTGTCGGGGCGGTGCGGGGTGCGACCCCTCGCGCCGCCGAATTTAAATGGATTTTAGGGGGGAGGATTTATTTTATTTCCCCTCGGGACGCGGCCGGCCATCGTTACCATCTTGATGGCCGGCCAGGCGAGGGGGAGCCGCGGTAGTGTTCTTCAAGAGTTCCCGTGGCTCCCCCGTTGAATCGCCAGCGATCGGTCCTGCGTCCTCAGGTCGCCGTGGAGGTTTTAGTGGGTCAAACCCCACACTACCCTCGTCCCGCTCCCCCGGGCGGGGCGGGGGTGTCTGGCGAGCAGATTTCCTCCACGTAAAATAAAAAAAAAAAAAAAAAAAGGTTCCCCCCCGTGATGGCGGAGCCGCACAGGGTCCCCAAACATCCACACTGGATGGGGGACTCGATTGGCTCCGCCGCGATTATTTGGGCTGGGAGGCCGGGGTCCCCGCCGTGCTCGCTTATCGAGCGCGGCCTGGGATACGTGGCCGTTGATTGGGGCGGCACCGCGGTTGTGGCGATATACGCACCTCCAAGGTGGTCCCTCGAAGAGTTTGAGCAGTATCTGGACGGGGTAGGGAGATGCGTCTCCCGCTGCCATCCCCGTCCGGTGCTGGTCCTGGGGGACTTTAATGCCAAGGCCACGGCTTGGGGTTCCCCCGGGACTGATTCGAGGGGCCGGGAGGTGCTGGATTGGGCGGCGGGACTGGAGCTCCGTCTTCTGAACACGGGCTCGGTCCATACGTGCGTGCGGCATAACGGGGGGTCCATCGTTGACCTTTCGTGGGCAACGCCCCCGGCCGCGCGCCGTATTACGGGGTGGAGGGT
Source organism: Megalopta genalis (assembly GCF_051020955.1). Classification (NCBI taxonomy): domain Eukaryota; kingdom Metazoa; phylum Arthropoda; class Insecta; order Hymenoptera; family Halictidae; genus Megalopta; species Megalopta genalis. The sequence goes on from NC_135022.1 coordinate 8,230,555, forward strand.
GGCGGAAGGGGTCGAGACGTTGTCTGACCACAGATACATAGTTCTCGACCTCTCCGGCGCCCCACCATCGACACCCCGTCGTCGCCCCGCCGATGAGGGTTCGCCTCAGCCGCGGTGGGCGCTGAAGCGCCTCGACCAGGACGCTCTGATGGCGGCAGCACACGTCGTGGCCTGGCCAGCAACACCGGCTGGGCCAGTCGACGGGAATGGGGAGGCCCAGTGGTTCCGGGGCGCAATGACGTTGATTTGCGACGTCGCCATGCCCCGGGCCAGGGTCTTCCCGAGGAAGGCGGTGTACTGGTGGTCGCGAGAAATAGCGGAATTACGCACCGAGTGCGTTCGCGCGCGACGCCAGTACGCTCGCGCCCGTCGACGACGTCGTACGGACGACGTGCTGACTGCCCAGCTGTACGGGCGATATCGGGAGAAGGTGGTCGCCCTGCAGCTGGCCATCAGGCGAGCGAAGGACCAGGCCTGGCGCGATCTCCTCGGCTCTCTGAACCGAGATCCGTGGGGGCGCCCATACAAGATGGCATTGGGACGATTACGTCCCTGGGCGCCCCCCGTGACGGAGAGCCTGGATCCGGGGCTGCTCGGGCGGGTCGTGGACGCTTTATTCCCCGTTAGCGGGGAGGCGTTCCGGCCCGTCCCTGAGCCAGAGGAACATGAGTGGTCCCCGGATCTTGAGGTCGCGCCGGAGGAGATGGCCGGGGTCGTCAAATGGCTCCGGGGCAAGAATACCGCTCCGGGGCCGGACGGTATCCCCGGCCGGGTCTGGTTGCTCGCCGCGAGCGTCCTGGGGGAGAGGCTGAGGAGCCTCTACTCTGGGCTCCTGAGGTCGGGGACGTTCCCCGACCTATGGAGAGAAAGTCGGATGGTCCTCTTGAGGAAGGATGGGAGGCCGGGGGATTCTCCCTCCGCGTACCGGCCCATTTGTCTCCTGGATGAGGCGGGCAAGATCTTCGAGAAGATCATTGTTGCCCGCCTCTCCAGACACCTGTCCCGCGACGGCCCAGATCTGGCGGACTGCCAGTTTGGCTTCCGGGAGGGGCGATCGACGGTCGACGCTATCGACCGTCTCAAGTCCCTCTCGGACAATGCCGTGGCAAGGGGCGGGGTGTGCTTGGCGGTGTCCATTGACATCGTCAATGCGTTCAACACCCTGCCCTGGTCCGCCATTAGGGAGGCCCTCGTCGATCACCAGGTGCCTCCCTATCTGAGGCGGGTGATCGGGGCCTACCTGCGGGACAGGTGGGTTGAATACCCGGGCCGGTGCGGGATGATACGGTGGGAAGTGGACCGCGGGGTCCCGCAGGGGTCCGTTTTAGGACCGCTCCTGTGGGACCTGGGTTACAACGCGGTCCTGGAGAAGGCCTCCCTGCCCGACGGTGCCACCCTCGTCTGCTACGCGGACGACACGTTGGTGGTCGCCGTCGGGAGTACCTTCGAGAGGACCATCCGGCGAGCAGAGGTTGCGGTGGCAGCCGTCGTCGCGAGGATCCGCGATCTGGGGCTGAAAATAGCCCCGGAGAAGGCCGAGGCTGTCTGGTTTCACGGCCGGCCTCGGTCACGGCCACCGGCCAGATCGTGGATCCGGGTTGGAGAAGCCTGCGTAGAGGTGAAGTCCGAGTTGAAATATCTCGGACTGATCCTCGACAGCCGCTGGAGCTTCGATGCGCATCTCGACCGTCTCGTCCCCCGAGTCGAAAAGGCGGCGGCCTCTTTGGGCCGCCTGCTGCCCAACCTCGGGGGACCGGGAGATTTGGTGCGCCGCCTATACCTGGGCGTGGTGCGGTCTGTGGCCTTATACGGTGCCCCAATATGGGTGCCGTACGTGATGACCAGCCGACGCAACACGCTGTTGTTGCGCCGGCTGCAGAGGCGGATGGCCATCCGCCTCATAAGAGGTTACCGCACCACGTCTACCGTGGCGGCGCTTGCTCTGGCGGGAGAACTTCCCTTCGAGCTTCAAGCGGCGGTGCGCGCCTATGTTTATAGGCGCACAAGCATCGCCAGCCGTGCTCGAGGGGCTCCGCCGGAGCGAGAGACGGTCGAGGGCTTCGAGCTCCAGGCCCGGCGACTAGCGCTCGCCAGATGGCGTGCCGAGCTTTGCTCCCACGCCGGCGAGCGCGTCGCCGGGGCTCACCTGCCGCACTTCACCTCGTGGCGGAAGAGACGGCATGGCAGGCTCTCCTACCGAGCGACGCAGGTGTTCACCGGGCATGGCTGCTTCGGTGTCTACCTGTGTCGCATCGGGCGGGAAGCGACGACGGTGTGCCACCATTGTGGCGCGGAGGAAGACTCGGCGCAGCACACGCTGGAGGAATGTCCCGCCTTTTCAGCGCTGCGCCGAGTCCTAAAACGGGAAGTCGGCCGCGACCTCGCACTCTCCAGCCTAGTTGGGGCCATGCTGGAGGGCCCGGGGAAGTGGGCGGCAGCAATCTCTTTCTGCGAGGAGGTTATGTCGCGGAAGGAGGCTGCCGAGCGGGATCGGGAGCTTACAGATCCCGCCCGACGTGCCCGGGGACGGCGTGCGCGCCCACGCCGAGAAACCCCGGGCAGCTGAGAGTAGGCGGGCGGCGGGTGTACCAGAACATGCTGGTTTCATTGCCCGCCGCCCGCCAACAGAGGAGGACCTCCACTGTTGGGAGTGGGGGATGACGAGTCGCCTGAAGGAGGCGAGGGTTAACTGTAATCCTCCTCCAATATACTCGTCGTCCCCCCGGCGGCCGCTGTGATCAGGGCGGGGGCCCTGGTCACCTATCGCGCGGTCGCCGTGTCGGGGCGGTGCGGGGTGCGACCCCTCGCGCCGCCGAATTTAAATGGATTTTAGGGGGGAGGATTTATTTTATTTCCCCCCGGGACGCGGCCGGCCATCGTTACCATCTTGATGGCCGGCCAGGCGAGGGGGAGCCGCGGTAGTGTTCTTCAAGAGTTCCCGTGGCGCCCCCGTTGAATCGCCAGCGATCGGTCCTGCGTCCTCAGGTCGCCGTGGAGGTTTTAGTGGGTCGATCCCCACACTACCCTCGTCCCGCTCCCCCGGGCTGGGCGGGGGTGTCTGGCGAGCAGATTTCCTCCACGTAAAATAAAAAAAAAAAAAAAGGTTATGTCAAGGTTCCCCCCCGTGTCCGCTACCTTGTCGTGGTGGGGGGGCTTCGTGCCCTAATGATCCTCAAGGCTGTGCCGGCGGGGAATTTATTCCCTGGCAGGTTCTACCATGCCGGAGTGGCTTGAGGTGAGGGGCCAACTAAAGTCGGACACATACCGTAAACCTGTGGTCATGTTTTACAGGAACGGGGGTCTTGCCTTAACCGGCCGGGCCGCGAGGATGACAACCTCTCTAAAAAATCCCTAGCCCCAAGCAGTGTTGCGCGGTGAAGAGGGCGTAGCTGGAGTAAGCGCCAGCTATGGTTGGTGGGTGCACCAATCGTTAGCGGACAACCCCGGGGTACCTGGCGACCCCCCGGGCGTATTAGCCTTCCCCGGGTATGGCGGCTCTGCCCGGGGTGACCTTCTTTCCGACCACACTCGTGGGACCAATTATGGATTCTTTTAAACAAATAACCGGGGAGGGGGGAAACGAGCGTGAGGGGGAGGTGCGCGGGCCTATCGTGCGCCTCAAGAGATGTACAGAGCCGGTGTCGCGGAGGCATTCTGCAACACGCGGCAAAAAGAGGACCGCAGCGGGCCTTGGTGAGTGCGATGAGGGGGAGGAGTCAGATTTCTCTGTCTCCTCCCACCACTCATCGCAGAGTGTCCCGGGCTCGTCGTCGGCGAGGAAGAGAGGACGGCCGCCGACGACCGGCGAATATGTTGGCCTCGCAGAGGCCAAACTTAGGCTGGCCGAGGCTTCGCAGCTGGAGGCCGAGGCAAGGGAGGTGGCGGCGATATTCGACCCGGGAGCCCCCGTGCCGAGACCATCGCGGTCGAGCGTCCCGCTCCCGGACGAGACGGATATAGCGGAAAATTTCCGCAACCGTCCAACGCGGGATGTCGCGGCCGCTATATTGGAGAGCCTGGATGAAGTGGCCAGGATCTCCGGCGTGTCAAAGGGGCTGAAGGGCAATTTGGCCCGCGCCCTAAGGGTGGCCGCCTTAAACGGCAGGGTGGGGGTGTCCGAGCTTGCGGTTAGGTCAGCTACCGACGCCACGCGTGCCCTGGAGGCAGAGAATGCCGTCCTCAGGGGGCAAATGACGGAGCTGCGGGCGGAGGTGGCTCGGCTCCGGCAGGTGGTGGAGGCGAGTGCGGCTGCTGCCGCAATGCCTCCGCCGCCGCGCCCGGGAGAGGGCTCCGTATCGCCGCCGATCGTCGCCGCGCGGGACTGCCAACGCTCCGGGCAAGAAAAGTCCTCGCCCCCACATGCGACTGCGCCCGCAGATTTTCTGGCGCTGATAAGCGCCCTGATAGACGCCAAATTGGCGTCATTCAGGAGGGAGCTCGCGCCGCGAACGGACTCGGCCCTGCGATCGGTGGCACCTGGGCCGTCCGTCCCCTCACAGTCTTCGGACAGGGTGGGGCGGAAGACGAAGAAGAAGAAGAAAGGTGTGAAAGCTGGGGCGGCTATAGCGGCCCAGACGGAGCCCGCTCGACCGCGAGCAGAATCGGCGCTACCCTCTGCCGCGCCTCCGCCCCAGGAGGCGTGGTCCCAGGTGGTTGGCCGCAAGGCTAAAAAGGCGGCTGCCAAGGCCACTGCGGCGGCGAATAATAAAAAAGGACGGGTGGTCCCGGCGGCCCCCAGGAAGACACCCCTGCCTCCGCGACCGCCACGCACAGCAGCGGTTACCATAACGGTTCCGTCTGGCGTGGACATTACTTACGCGCAGGCGATGGCCACTGCCAGGTCCAAGGTGGACCTGGCAGAAATTGGCATCGCCTCGCTGAGGCCGCGAAGGGCGGTGACTGGGGGGTTAATTTTGGAAGTCCCTGGCACCGATGGGGCCGCCAAGGCCACCGTCCTCGCCACAAAAGTGGCGGAAGCGCTGGCAGGCACCGGCGTAAAGGTCGCGCGTCCGGTCAAAAAAGCTGACCTTAGGGTGCGCGGCCTGGTCGATTCGACCACGCCGGCGGAGGTCGCTGCGGCTGTTGCCCGCGTGGGCGGGTGCAGCGAGGGGGACATCAATACCGGCGAAATCCGGTCTTCCCCCTCGGGATTGGGCACCCTCTGGGTCCGATGTCCTGCCGCGGCCGCTCGCAAGGTTGCTGTCGCGGGCCGGATAACCCTCGGCTGGACCCATGCAGCCGTGGAGGCCCTGAGTGCCCGGCCTCTGCAGTGTTACCGTTGCCTTGATGTTGGCCACACCAGTCAGCGGTGCACTTCTGCCGAGGATAGGTCCGACTGCTGCTATAGATGCGGCAGTCGGGACCATAAGGTGGCAGCCTGTACGGCCACGCCCAATTGTCCGCTTTGTGCGGGCGCGGGCAGGCCTTCTGGTCACCGCCTCGGCGGCCGGGCGTGTCCTGTCAGTGCGAGGCGAGGCAAGGTAGGCGGCCAAAGGTCGTCTGCCAGATTCAATAAAAAAGGGAAGGAAACCACGATGGCCAAGGCTGCGACCACCGTGGCCAGCAACGAAAAGGCGGCACCGCCTGATGCTACCGCCGCACCCGCGGGGGCGAATGGGGCCACTAAAGTCCCTGACGCCACCGCATCCGCGGCCGTGACGGCGATGGACACGGCTGTGTAATGGGGCCCCCGGGCCCGATAATACAAGTTAACCTCAACTGCTCGGCCAGAGCGCAGGATCTCCTGTTTCAATGCCTGGCCGAGCGGGGTGCCGGGTTGGCAGTCGTGGCGGAGCCGCACAACGTCCCCAAACATCCACACTGGATGGGGGACTCGATTGGCTCCGCCGCGATTATTTGGGCTGGGAGGTCGGGGTCCCCGCCGTGCTCGCTTATCGAGCGCGGCCTGGGATACGTGGCCGTTGATTGGGGCGGCACCGCGGTTGTGGCGATGTACGCACCTCCAAGGTGGTCCCTCGAAGAGTTTGAGCAGTATCTGGACGGGGTAGGGAGATGCGTCTCCCGCTGCCATCCCCGTCCGGTGCTGGTCCTGGGGGACTTCAATGCCAAGGCCACGGCTTGGGGTTCCCCCGGGACTAACTCGAGGGGCCGGGAGGTGCTGGATTGGGCGGCGGGACTGGAGCTCCGTCTCCTGAACACGGGCTCGGTCCATACGTGCGTTCGGCATAACGGGGGGTCCATCGTTGACCTTTCGTGGGCAACGCCCCCGGCCGCGCGCCGTATTACGGGGTGGAGGGTGGTGGAAGGGGTCGAGACGTTGTCTGACCATAGATACATAGTTCTCGACCTCTCCGCCGCCCCACCATCGACACCCCGTCGTCGCCCCGCCGATGAAAGTTCGCCTCAGCCGCGGTGGGCGCTGAAGCGCCTCGACCAGGACGCTCTGATGGCCGCAGCACACGTCGTGGCCTGGCCAGCAACACCGGCCGGGCCAGTCGACGGGAATGGGGAGGCCCATTGGTTCCGGGGCGCAATGACGTTGATTTGCGACGTCGCCATGCCCCGGGCCAGGGTCTTCCTGAGGAAGGCGGTGTACTGGTGGTCGCGCGCGATAGCGGAATTACGCACTGAGTGCGTCCGCGCGCGACGCCAGTACGCTCGCGCTCGTCGACGACGACGTACGGACGACGTGCTGGCTGCCCAGCTGTATGGGCGATATCGGGAGAAGGTGGTCGCCCTGCAGCTGGCCATCAGGCGAGCGAAGGACCAGGCCTGGCGCGATCTCCTCGGCTCTCTGAACCGAGATCCGTGGGGGCGCCCATACAAGATGGCTTTGGGACGATTGCGTCCCTGGGCGCCCCCCGTGACGGAGAGCCTGGATCCGGGGCTGCTCGGGCGGGTCGTGGGCGCTTTATTCCCCGTTAGCGGGGAGGCGTCCCGGCCCGTCCCTGAGCCAGAGGAACATGAGTGGTCCCCGGATCTTGAGGTCGCGCCGGAGGAGATGGCCGCGGTCGTCAAATGGCTCCGGGGCAAGAATACCGCCCCGGGGCCGGACGGTATCCCCGGCCGGGTCTGGTTGCTCGCCGCGAGCGTCCTGGGCGAGAGGCTGAGGAGCCTCTACTCTGGGCTCCTGAGGTCGGGGACGTTCCCCGACCTATGGAGAGAAAGTCGGATGGTCCTCTTGAGGAAGGATGGGAGGCCGGGGGATTCTCCCTCCGCGTACCGGCCCATTTGTCTCCTGGATGAGGCGGGCAAGATCTTCGAGAAGATCATTGTTGCCCGCCTCTCCAGACACCTGTCCCGCGACGGCCCAGATCTGGCGGACTGCCAGTTTGGCTTCCGGGAGGGGCGATCGACGGTCGACGCAATCGACCGTCTCAAGTCCCTCTCGGACAATGCCGTGGCAAGGGGCGGGGTGTGCTTGGCGGTGTCCATTGACATCGTCAATGCGTTCAACACCCTGCCCTGGTCCGCCATAAGGGAGGCCCTCGTCGATCACCAGGTGCCTCCCTATCTGAGGCGGGTGATCGGGGCCTACCTGCGGGACAGGTGGGTCGAATACCCGGGCCGGTACGGGATGATACGGAGGGAAGTGGACCGCGGGGTCCCGCAGGGGTCCGTTTTAGGACCGCTCCTGTGGGACCTGGGTTACAACGCGGTCCTGGAAAAGGCCTCCCTGCCCGACGGTGCCACTCTCGTCTGCTACGCGGACGACACGTTGGTGGTCGCCGTCGGGAGTACCTTCGAGAGGACCATCCGACGAGCAGAGGTTGCGGTGGCAGCCGTCGTCGCGAGGATCCGCGATCTGGGGCTGAAAATAGCCCCGGAGAAGGCCGAGGCTGTCTGGTTTCACGGACGGCCTCGGTCTCGGCCACCGGCCAGATCGTGGATCCGGGTTGGAGAAGCCTGCGTGGAGGTGAAGTCCGAGTTGAAATATCTCGGACTGATCCTCGACAGCCGCTGGAGCTTCGATGCGCATCTTGACCGTCTCGTCCCCCGAGTCGAAAAGGCGGCGGCCTCTTTGGGCCGCCTGCTGCCCAACCTCGGGGGACCGGGAGATTTGGTGCGCCGCCTATACCTGGGCGTGGTGCGGTCTATGGCCTTATACGGTGCCCCAATATGGGCGCCGTACGTGATGACCAGCCGGCGCAACACGCTGTTGTTGCGCCGGCTGCAGAGGCGGATGGTCATCCGCCTCATAAGAGGTTACCGCACCACGTCTACCGTGGCGGCGCTTGCTCTGGCGGGAGAACTTCCCTTCGAGCTTCAGGCGGCGGTGCGCGCCTATGTTTATAGGCGCACAAGCATCGCCAGCCGTGCTCGAGGGGCCCCGCCGGAGCGAGAGACGGTCGAGGGCTTCGAGCTCCAGGCCCGGCGACTAGCGCTCGCCAGATGGCGTGCCGAGCTTTGCTCCCACGCCGGCGAGCGCGTCCCCGGGGCTCTCCTGCCGCACTTCACCTCGTGGCGGGAGAGACGGCATGGCAGGCTCTCCTACCGAGCGACGCAGGTGTTCACCGGGCATGGCTGCTTCGGTGTCTACCTGTGTCGCATCGGGCGGGAAGCGACGACGGTGTGCCACCATTGTGGCGCGGAGGAAGACTCGGCGCAGCACACGCTGGAGGAATGTCCCGCCTTTTCAGCGCTGCGCCGAGTCCTAAAACGAGAAGTCGGCCACGACCTCGCACTCTCCAGCCTAGTTGGGGCGATGCTGGAGGGCCCGGGGAAGTGGGCGGCAGCAATCTCTTTCTGCGAGGAGGTTATGTCGCGGAAGGAGGCTGCCGAGCGGGATCGGGAGCTTACAGATCCCGCCCGACGTGCCCGGGGACGGCGTGCGCGCCCACGCCGAGAAACCCCGGGCAGCTGAGAGTAGGCGGGCGGCGGGTGTACCAGAACATGCTGGTTTCATTGCCCGCCGCCCGCCAACAGAGGAGGACGTCCACTGTTGGGAGTGGGGGATGACGAGTCGCCTGAAGGAGGCGAGGGTTAACTGTAATCCTCCTCCAATATACTCGTCGTCCCCCTGGCGTCCGCTGTGATCAGGGCGGGGGCCCTGTCACCTATCGCGCGGTCGCCGTGTCGGGGCGGTGCGGGGTGCGACCCCTCGCGCCGCCGAATTTAAATGGATTTTAGGGGGGGGGGATTTTTATTTTATTTCCCCCCCGGGACGCGGCCGGCCATCGTTACCATCTTGATGGCCGGCCAGGCGAGGGGGAGCCGCGGTAGTGTTCTTCAAGAGTTCCCGTGGCTCCCCCATTGAATCGCCAGCGATCGGTCCTGCGTCCTCAGGTCGCCGTGGAGGTTTTAGTGGGTCAAACCCCACACTACCCTCGTCTCGCTCCCCCGGGCGGGGCGGGGGTGTCTGGCGAGCAGATTTCCTCCACGTAAAATAAAAAAAAAAAAAAAGGTTATGTCAAGGCCCCCCCGTGTCCGCTACCTTGTCGTGGTGGGGGGGCTTCGTGCCCTAATGATCCTCAAGGCTGTGCCGGCGGGGAATTTATTCCCTGGCAGGTTCTACCATGCCGGAGTGGCTTGAGGTGAGGGGCCAACTAAAGTCGGACACATACCGTAAACCTGTGGTCATGTTTTACAGGAACGGGGGTCTTGCCTTAACCGGCCGGGCCGCGAGGATGACAACCTCTCTAAAAAATCCCTAGCCCCAAACAGTGTTGCGCGGTGATGAGGGTGTAGCTGGAGTAAGCGCCAGCTATGGTTGGTGGGTGCACCAATCTTTAGCGGACAACCCCGTGGTACCTGGCGACCCCCGGGTGTATTAGCCTTCCCCGGGTATGGCGGCTCTGCCCGGGGTGACCTTCTTTCCGACCACACTCGTGGGACCAATTATGGATTCTTTTAAACAAATAACCGGGGCGGGGGGAAACGAGCGTGAGGTGGAGGTGCGCGGTCCTATCGTGCGCCTCAAAAGATGTACAGTGCCGGTGTCGCGGAGGCATTCTGCAACACGCGGCAAAAAGAGGACCGCAGCGGGCCTTGGTGAGTGCGATGAGGGGGAGGAGTCAGATTTCTCTGTCTCCTCAAACCACTCATCGCAGAGTGTCCCGGGCTCGTCGTCAGCGAGGAAAAGAGGACGGCCGCCGACGACCGGCGAATATGTTGGCCTCGCAGAGGCCAAACTTAGGCTGGCCGAGGCTTCGCAGCTGGAGGCCGAGGCAAGGGAGGTGGCGGCGATATTCGACCCGGGAGCCCCCGTGCCGAGACCATCGCGGTCGAGCGTCCCGCTCCCGGACGAGACGGATATAGCGGAAAATTTCCGCAACCGTCCAACGCGGGATGTCGCGGCCGCTATATTGGAGAGCCTGGATGAAGTGGCCAGGATCTCCGGCGTGTCAAAGGGGCTGAAGGGCAATTTGGCCCGCGCCCTAAGGGTGGCCGCCTTAAACGGCAGGGTGGGGGTGTCCGAGCTTGCGGTTAGGTCAGCTACCGACGCCACGCGTGCCCTGGAGGCAGAGAATGCCGTCCTCAGGGGGCAAATGACGGAGCTGCGGGCGGAGGTGGCTCGGCTCCGGCAGGTGGTGGAGGCGAGTACGGCTGCTGCCGCAATGCCTCCGCCGCCGCGCCCGGGAGAGGGCTCAGTATCGCCGCCGATCGTCGCCGCCCGGGACTGCCAACGCTCCGGGCAAGAAAAGTCCTCGCCCCCACATGCGACTGCGCCCGCAGATTTTCTGGCGCAGATAAGCGCCCTGATAGACGCCAAATTGGCGTCATTCAGGAGGGGGCTCGCGCCGCGAACGGACTCGGCCCTGCGATCGGTGGCACCTGGGCCGTCCGTCCCCTCACAGTCTTCGGACAGGGTGGGGCGGAAGACGAAGAAGAAGAAGAAAGGTGGGAAAGCTGGGGCGGCTATAGCGGCCCAGACGGAGCCCGCTCGACCGCGAGCAGAATCGGCGCTACCCTCTGCCGCGCCTCCGCCCCAGGAGGCGTGGTCCCTGGTGGTTGGCCGCAAGGCTAAAAAGGCGGCTGCCAAGGCCACTGCGGCGGCGAATAATAAAAAAGGACGGGTGGTCCCGGCGGCCCCCAGGAAGACACCCCTGCCTCCGCGACCGCCACGCACAGCAGCGGTTACCATAACGGTTCCGTCTGGCGTGGACATTACTTACGCGCAGGCGATGGCCACTGCCAGGTCCAAGGTGGACCTGGCAGAAATTGGCATCGCCTCGCTGAGGCCGCGAAGGGCGGTGACTGGGGGGTTAATTTTGGAAGTCCCTGGCACCGATGGGGCCGCCAAGGCCTCCGTCCTCGCCACAAAAGTGGCGGAAGCGCTGGCAGGCACCGGCGTAAAGGTCGCGCGTCCGGTCAAAAAAGCTGACCTTAGGGTGCGCGGCCTGGTCGATTCGACCACGCCGGCGGAGGTCGCTGCGGCTGTTGCCCGCGTGGGCGGGTGCAGCGAGGGGGACATCAATACCGGCGAAATCCGGTCTTCCCCCTCGGGATTGGGCACCCTCTGGGTCCGATGTCCTGCCGCGGCCGCTCGCAAGGTTGCTGTCGCGGGCCGGATAACCGTCGGCTGGACCCATGCAGCCGTGGAGGCCCTGAGTGCCCGGCCTCTGCAGTGTTACCGTTGCCTTGATGTTGGCCACACCAGTCAGCGGTGCACTTCTGCCGAGGATAGGTCCGACTGCTGCTATAGATGCGGCAGTCGGGACCATAAGGTGGCAGCCTGTACGGCCACGCCCAATTGTCCGCTTTGTGCGGGCGCGGGCAGGCCTTCTGGTCACCGCCTCGGCGGCCGGGCGTGTCCTGTCAGTGCGAGGCGAGGCAAGGTAGGCGGCCAAAGGTCGTCTGCCAGATTCAATAAAAAAGGGAAGGAAACCACGATGGCCAAGGCAGCGACCACCGTGGCCAGCAACGAAAAGGCGGCACCGCCTGATGCTACCGCCGCACCCGCGGGGGCGAATGGGGCCACTAAAGTCCCTGACGCCACCGCATCCGCGGCCGTGACGGCGATGGACACGGCTGTGTAATGGGGCCCCCGGGCCCGATAATACAAGTTAACCTCAACTGCTCGGCCAGAGCGCAGGATCTCCTGTTTCAATGCCTGGCCGAGCGGGGTGCCGGGTTGGCAGTCGTGGCGGAGCCGCACAACGTCCCCAAACATCCACACTGGATGGGGGACTCGATTGGCTCCGCCGCGATTATTTGGGCTGGGAGGTCGGGGTCCCCGCCGTGCTCGCTTATCGAGCGCGGCCTGGGATACGTGGCCGTTGATTGGGGCGGCACCGCGGTTGTGGCGATATACGCACCTCCAAGGTGGTCCCTCGAAGAGTTTGAGCAGTATCTGGACGGGGTAGGGAGATGCGTCTCCCGCTGCCATCCCCGTCCGGTGCTGGTCCTGGGGGACTTCAATGCCAAGGCCACGGCTTGGGGTTCCCCCGGGACTAACTCGAGGGGCCGGGAGGTGCTGGATTGGGCGGCGGGACTGGAGCTCCGTCTCCTGAACACGGGCTCGGTCCATACGTGCGTTCGGCATAACGGGGGGTCCATCGTTGACCTTTCGTGGGCAACGCCCCCGGCCGCGCGCCGTATTACGGGGTGGAGGGTGGTGGAAGGGGTCGAGACGTTGTCTGACCATAGATACATAGTTCTCGACCTCTCCGCCGCCCCACCATCGACACCCCGTCGTCGCCCCGCCGATGAAAGTTCGCCTCAGCCGCGGTGGGCGCTGAAGCGCCTCGACCAGGACGCTCTGATGGCCGCAGCACACGTCGCGGCCTGGCCAGCAACACCGGCCGGGCCAGTCGACGGGAATGGGGAGGCCCATTGGTTCCGGGGCGCAATGACGTTGATTTGCGACGTCGCCATGCCCCGGGCCAGGGTCTTCCTGAGGAAGGCGGTGTACTGGTGGTCGCGCGCGATAGCGGAATTACGCACTGAGTGCGTCCGCGCGCGACGCCAGTACGCTCGCGCTCGTCGACGACGACGTACGGACGACGTGCTGGCTGCCCAGCTGTATGGGCGATATCGGGAGAAGGTGGTCGCCCTGCAGCTGGCCATCAGGCGAGCGAAGGACCAGGCCTGGCGCGATCTCCTCGGCTCTCTGAACCGAGATCCGTGGGGGCGCCCATACAAGATGGCTTTGGGACGATTGCGTCCCTGGGCGCCCCCCGTGACGGAGAGCCTGGATCCGGGGCTGCTCGGGCGGGTCGTGGGCGCTTTATTCCCCGTTAGCGGGGAGGCGTCCCGGCCCGTCCCTGAGCCAGAGGAACATGAGTGGTCCCCGGATCTTGAGGTCGCGCCGGAGGAGATGGCCGCGGTCGTCAAATGGCTCCGGGGCAAGAATACCGCCCCGGGGCCGGACGGTATCCCCGGCCGGGTCTGGTTGCTCGCCGCGAGCGTCCTGGGCGAGAGGCTGAGGAGCCTCTACTCTGGGCTCCTGAGGTCGGGGACGTTCCCCGACCTATGGAGAGAAAGTCGGATGGTCCTCTTGAGGAAGGATGGGAGGCCGGGGGATTCTCCCTCCGCGTACCGGCCCATTTGTCTCCTGGATGAGGCGGGCAAGATCTTCGAGAAGATCATTGTTGCCCGCCTCTCCAGACACCTGTCCCGCGACGGCCCCGATCTAGCGGACTGCCAGTTTGGCTTCCGGGAGGGGCGATCGACGGTCGACGCTATCGACCGTCTCAAGTCCCTCTCGGACAATGCCGTGGCAAGGGGCGGGGTGTGCTTGGCGGTGTCCATTGACATCGTCAATGCGTTCAACACCCTGCCCTGGTCCGCCATCGGAGAGGCCCTCGTCGATCACCAGGTGCCTACCTATCTGAGGCGGGTGATCGGGGCCTACCTGCGGGACAGGTGGGTTGAATACCCGGGCCGGTGCGGGATGATACGGAGGGAAGTGGACCGCGGAGTCCCGCAGGGGTCCGTTTTAGGACCGCTCCTGTGGGACCTGGGTTACAACGCGGTCCTGGAAAAGGCCTCCCTGCCCGACGGTGCCACCCTCGTCTGCTACGCGGACGACACGTTGGTGGCCGCCGTCGGAAGTACCTTCGAGAGGACCATCCGACGAGCAGAGGTTGCGGTGGCAGCCGTCGTCGCGAGGATCCGCGATCTGGGGCTGAAAATAGCCCCGGAGAAGGCCGAGGCTGTCTGGTTCCACGGACGGCCTCGGTCTCGGCCACCGGCCAGATCGTGGATCCGGGTTGGAGAAGCCTGCGTCGAGGTGAAGTCCGAGTTGAAATATCTCGGACTGATCCTCGACAGCCGCTGGAGCTTCGATGCGCATCTCGACCGTCTCGTCCCCCGAGTCGAAAAGGCGGCGGCCTCTTTGGGCCGCCTGCTGCCCAACCTCGGGGGACCGGGAGATTTGGTGCGCCGCCTATACCTGGGCGTGGTGCGGTCTATGGCCTTATACGGTGCCCCAATATGGGCGCCGTACGTGATGACCAGCCGGCGCAGCACGCTGTTGTTGCGCCGGCTGCAGAGGCGGATGGCCATCCGCCTCATAAGAGGTTACCGCACCACGTCTACCGTGGCGGCGCTTGCTCTGGCGGGTGAACTTCCCTTCGAGCTTCAGGCGGCGGTGCGCGCCTATGTTTATAGGCGCACAAGCATCGCCAGCCGTGCTCGGGGGGCCCCGCCGGAGCGAGAGACGGTCGGGGGCTTCGAGCTCCAGGCCCGGCGACTAGCGCTCGCCAGATGGCGTGCCGAGCTTCGCTCCCACGCCGGCGAGCGCGTCCCCGGGGCTCTCCTGCCGCACTTCACCTCGTGGCGGGAGAGACGGCATGGCAGGCTCTCCTACCGAGCGACGCAGGTGTTCACCGGGCATGGCTGCTTCGGTGTCTACCTGTGTCGCATCGGGCGGGAAGCGACGTCGGTGTGCCACCATTGTGGCGCGGAGGAAGACTCGGCGCAGCACACGCTGCAGGAATGTCCCGCCTTTTCAGCGCTGCGCCGAGTCCTAAAACGGGAAGTCGGCCACGACCTCGCACTCTCCAGCCTAGTTGGGGCCATGCTGGAGAGCCCAGGGAAGTGGGCGGCAGCAATCTCTTTCTGCGAGGAGGTTATGTCGCGGAAGGAGGCTGCCGAGCGGGATCGGGAGCTTACAGATCCCGCCCGACGGGCCCGGGGACGGCGTGCGCGCCCACGCCGAGAAACCCCGGGCAGCTGAGAGTAGGCGGGCGGCGGGTGTACCAGAACATGCTGGTTTCATTGCCCGCCGCCCGCCAACAGAGGAGGACGTCCACTGTTGGGAGTGGGGGATGACGAGTCGCCTAAGGGAGGCGAGGTTTAACTGTGATCCTCCTCCAATATACTCGTCGTCCCCCCGGTGGCCGCTGTGATCAGGGCGGGGGCCCTGGTCACCTATCGCGCGGTCGCCGTGTCGGGGCGGTGCGGGGTGCGACCCCTCGCGCCGCCGAATTTAATTGGATTTTAGGGGGGAGGATTATATCTCCCCCCGGGACGCGGCCGGCCATCGTTACCATATTAATGGCCGGCCAGGCGAGGGGGAGCCGCGGTAGTGTTCTTCAAGAGTTCCCGTGGCTCCCCCGTTGAATCGCCAGCGATCGGTCCTGCGTCCTCAGGTCGCCGTGGAGGTTTTAGTGGGTCAAACCCCACACTACCCTCGTCCCGCTCCCCCGGGCGGGGCGATGGTGTCTGGCGAGCAGATTTCCTCCACGTAAAATAAAAAAAAAAAAAAAAAAAAAAGGTTCCCCCCCCCCTCCCCCGAGTCGAAAAGGCGGCGGCCTCTTTGGGCCGCCTGCTGCCCAACCTCGGGGGACCGGGAGATTTGGTGCGCCGCCTATACCTGGGCGTGGTGCGGTCTATGGCCTTATACGGTGCCCCAATCTGGGCGCCGTACGTGATGACCAGCCGGCGCAACACGCTGTTGTTGCGCCGGCTGCAGAGGCGGATGGCCATCCGCCTCATAAGAGGTTACCGCACCACGTCTACCGTGGCGGCGCTTGCTCTGGCGGGAGAACTTCCCTTCGTGCTTCGGGCGGTGGTGCGCGCCTATGTTTATGGGCGCACAAGCATCGCCAGCCGTGCTCGAGGGGCCCTGCCGGAGCGAGAGACGGTCGAGGGCTTCGAGCTCCAGGCCCGGCGACTAGCGCTCGCCAGATGGCGTGCCGAGCTTTGCTCCCACGCCGGCGAGCGCGTCCCCGGGGCTCTCCTGCCGCACTTCACCTCGTGGCGGGAGAGACGGCATGGCAGGTTCTCCTACCGACCGACGCAGGTGTTCACCGGGCATGGCTGCTTCGGTGTCTACCTGTGTCGCATCGGGCGGGAAGCGACGACGGTGTGCCACCATTGTGGCGCGGAGGAAGACTCGGCGCAGCACACGCTGGAGGAATGTCCCGCCTTTTCAGCGCTGCGCCGAGTCCTAAAACGGGAAGTCGGCCACGACCTCGCACTCTCCAGCCTAGTTGGGGCCATGCTGGAGGGCCCGGGGAAGTGGGCGGCAGCAATCTCTTTCTGCGAGGAGGTTATGTCGCGGAAGGAGGCTGCCGAGCGGGATCGGGAGCTTACAGATCCCGCCCGACGTGCCCGGGGACGGCGTGCGCGCCCGCGCCGAGAAACCCCGGGCAGCTGAGAGTAGGCGGGCGGCGGGTGTACCAGAACATGCTGGTTTCATTGCCCGCCGCCCGCCAACAGAGGAGGACCTCCACTGTTGGGAGTGGGGGATGACGAGTCGTCTGAGGGAGGCGAGTGTTAACTGTGATCCTCCTCCGATATACTCGTCGTCCCCCCGGCGGCCGCTGTGATCAGGGCGGGGGCCCTGGTCACCTATCGCGCGGACGCCGTGTCGGGGCGGTTCGGGGTGCGACCCCTCGCGCCGCCGAATTTAAATGGATTTTAGGGGGGAGGATTTATTTTATTTCCCCCCGGGACGCGGCCGGCCATCGTTACCATCTTGATGGCCGGCCAGGCGAGGGGGAGCCGCGGTAGTGTTCTTCAAGAGTTCCCGTGGCTCCCCCGTTGAATCGCCAGCGATCGGTTCTGCGTCCTCAGGTCGCCGTGGAGGTTTTAGTGGGTCAAACCCCACACTACCCTCGTCCCGCTCCCACGGGCGGGGCGGGGGTGTCTGGCAAGCAGATTTCCTCCACGTAAAATAAAAAAAAAGAAAAAAAAGGTTCCCCCCCCCAGGGACGACGTGCTGGCTGCCCAACTGTACGGGCGATATCGGGAGAAGGTGGTCGCCCTGCAGCTGGCCATCAGGCGAGCGAAGGACCAGGCCTGGCGCGATCTCCTCGGCTCTCTGAACCGAGATCCGTGGGGGCGCCCATACAAGATGGCATTGGGACGATTACGTCCCTGGGCGCCCCCCGTGACGGAGAGCCTGGATCCGGGGCTGCTCGGGCGGGTCGTGGACGCTTTATTCCCCGTTAGCGGGGAGGCGTCCCGGCCTGTCCCTGAGCCAGAGGAACATGAGTGGTCCCCGGATCTTGAGGTCGCGCCGGAGGAGATGGCCGGGGTCGTCAAATGGCTCCGGGGCAAGAATACCGCCCCGGGGCCGGACGGTATCCCCGGCCGGGTCTGGCTGCTCGCCGCGAGCGTCCTGGGCGAGAGGCTGACGAGCCTGTACTCTGGGCTCCTGAGGTCGGGGACGTTCCCCGACCTATGGAGAGAAAGTCGGATGGTCCTCTTGAGGAAGGATGGGAGGCCGGGGGATTCTCCCTCCGCGTACCGGCCCATTTGTCTCCTGGATGAGGCGGGCAAGATCTTCGAGAAGATCATTGTTGCCCGCCTCTCCAGACACCTGTCCCGCGACGGCCCAGATCTGGCGGACTGCCAGTTTGGCTTCCGGGAGGGGCGATCGACGGTCGACGCAATCGACCGTCTCAAGTCCCTCTCGGACAATGCCGTGGCAAGGGGCGGGGTGTGCTTGGCGGTGTCCATTGACATCGTCAATGCGTTCAACACCCTGCCCTGGTCCGCCATTAGGGAGGCCCTCGTCGATCACCAGGTGCCTCCCTATCTGAGGCGGGTGATCGGGGCCTACCTGCGGGACAGGTGGGTTGAATACCCGGGCCGGTGCGGGATGATACGGAGGGAAGTGGACCGCGGGGTCCCGCAGGGGTCCGTTTTAGGACCGCTCCTGTGGGACCTAGGTTACAACGCGGTCCTGGAAAAGGCCTCCCTGCCCGACGGTGCCACCCTCGTCTGCTACGCGGACGACACGTTGGTGGTCGCCGTCGGGAGTACCTTCGAGAGGACCATCCGTCGAGCAGAGGTTGCGGTGGCAGCCGTCGTCGCGAGGATCCGCGATCTGGGGCTGAAAATAGCCCCGGAGAAGGCCGAGGCTGTCTGGTTTCACGGTCGGCCTCGGTCTCGGCCACCGGCCAGATCGTGGATCCGGGTTGGAGAAGCCTGCGTCGAGGTGAAGTCCGAGTTGAAATATCTCGGACTCATCCTCGACAGCCACTGGTGCTTCGATGCGCATCTCGACCGTCTCGTCCCCCGAGTCGAAAAGGCGGCGGCCTCTTTGGGCCGCCTGCTGCCCAACCTCGGGGGACCGGGAGATTTGGTGCGCCGCCTATACCTGGGCGTGGTGCGGTCTATGGCCTTATACGGTGCCCCAATATGGGCGCCGTACGTGATGACCAGCCGGCGCAACACGCTATTGTTGCGCCGGCTGCAGAGGCGGATGGCCATCCGCCTCATAAGAGGTTACCGCACCACGTCTACCGTGGCGGCGCTTGCTCTGGCGGGAGAACTTCCCTTCGAGCTTCAGGCGGCGGTGCGCGCCTATGTTTATGGGCGCACAAGCATCGCCAGCCGTGCTCGAGGGGCCCCGCCGGAGCGAGAGACGGTCGGGGGCTTCGAGCTCCAGGCCCGGAGACTAGCGCTCGCCAGATGGCGTGCCGAGCTTTGCTCCCACGCCGGCGAGCGCGTCCCCGGGGCTCTCCTGCCGCACTTCACCTCGTGGCGGGAGAGACGGCATGGCAGGCTCTCCTACCGAGCGACGCAGGTGTTCACCGGGCATGGCTGCTTCGGTGTCTACCTGTGTCGCATCGGGCGGGAAGCGACGACGGTGTGCCACCATTGTGGCGCGGAGGAAGACTCGGCGCAGCACACGCTGGAGGAATGTCCCGCCTTTTCAGCGCTGCGCCGAGTCCTAAAACGGGAAGTCGGTCACGACCTCGCACTCTCCAGCCTAGTTGGGGCCATGCTGGAGAGCCCGGGGAAGTGGGCGGCAGCAATCTCTTTCTGCGAGGATGTTATGTCGCGGAAGGAGGCTGCCGAGCGGGATCGGGAGCTTACAGATCCCGCCCGACGTGCCCGGGGACGGCGTGCGCGCCCACGCCGAGAAACCCCGGGCAGCTGAGAGTAGGCGGGCGGCGGGTGTACCAGAACATGCTGGTTTCATTGCCCGCCGCCCGCCAACAGAGGAGGACCTCCACTGTTGGGAGTGGGGGATGACGAGTCGCCTGGGGGAGGCGAGGGTTAACTGTAATCCTCCTCCAATATACTCGTCGTCCCCCCGGCGGCCGCTGTGATCAGGGCGGGGGCCCTGGTCACCTATCGCGCGGTCGCCGTGTCGGGGCGGTGCGGGGTGCGACCCCTCGCGCCACCGAATTTAAATGGATTTTAGGGGGGAGGATGTATCTCCCCCCGGGACGCGGCCGGCCATCGTTACCATCTTGATGGCCGGCCAGGCGAGGGGGAGTCGCGGTAGTGTTCTTCAAGAGTTCCCGTGGCTCCCCCGTTGAATCGCCAGCGATCGGTCCTGCGTCCTCAGGTCGCCGTGGAGGTTTTAGTGGGTCAATCCCCACACTACCCTCGTCCCGCTCCCCCGGGCGGGGTGGGGGTGTCTGGAGAGCAGATTTCCTCCACGTAAAATAAAAAAAAAAAAAGGTTCCCCCCCCCGCGCCTCAACCGCGGTGGGCGCTGAAGCGCCTCGACCAGGACGCTCTGATGGCGGCAGCCCATGTCGTGGCCTGGCCAGCAACACCGGCCGGGCCAGTCGACGGGAATGGGGAGGCCCGTTGGTTCCGGGGCGCAATGACGTCGGTTTGCGACGTCGCCATGCCCCGGGCCAGGGTCTTCCCGAGGAAGGCGGTGTACTGGTGGTCGCGCGCGATAGCGGCATTACGCACCGAGTGCGTCCGCGCGCGACGCCAGTACGCTCGCGCCCGTCGACGACGACGTACGGACGACGTGCTGGCTGCCCAGCTGTACGGGCGATATCGGGAGAAGGTGGTCGCCCTGCAGCTGGCCATCAGGCGAGCGAAGGACCAGGCCTGGCGCGATCTCCTCGGCTCTCTGAACCGAGATCCGTGGGGGCGCCCATACAAGATGGCATTGGGACGATTGCGTCCCTGGGCGCCCCCCGTGACGGAGAGCCTGGACCCGGGGCTGCTCGGGCGGGTCGTGGACGCGTTATTCCCCGTTAGCGGGGGGGCGTCCCGGCCCGTCCCTGAGCCAGAGGAACATGAGTGGTCCCCGGATCTTGAGGTCGCGCCGGAGGAGATGGCCGCGGTCGTCAAATGGCTCCGGGGCAAGAATACCGCCCCGGGGCCGGACGGTATCCCCGGCCGGGTCTGGTTGCTCGCCGCGAGCGTCCTGGGGGAGAGGCTGAGGAGCCTCTACTCTGGGCTCCTGAGGTCGGGGACGTTCCCCGACCTATGGAGAGAAAGTCGGATGGTCCTCTTGAGGAAGGATGGGAGGCCGGGGGATTCTCCCTCCGCGTTCCGGCCCATTTGTCTCCTGGATGAGGCGGGCAAGATCTTCGAGAAGATCATTGTTGCCCGCCTCTCCAGACACCTGTCCCGCGACGGCCCCGATATGGCGGACTGCCAGTTTGGCTTCCGGGAGGGGCGATCGACGGTCGACGCTATCGAACGTCTCAAGTCCCTCTCGGACAATGCCGTGGCATGGGGCGGGGTGTGCTTGGCGGTGTCCATTGACATCGTCAATGCGTTCAACACCCTGCCCTGGTCCGCCATCAGGGGGGCCCTCGTCGATCACCAGGTGCCTCCCTATCTGAGGCGGGTGATCGGAGCCTACCTGCGGGACAGGTGGGTCGAATACCCGGGCCGGTACGGGATGATACGGAGGGAAGTGGACCGCGGGGTCCCGCAGGGGTCCGTTTTAGGACCGCTCCTGTGGGACCTGAGTTACAACGCGGTCCTGGAGAAGGCCTCCCTGCCCGACGGTGCCACCCTCGTCTGCTACGCGGACGACACGTTGGTGGTCGCCGTCGGGAGTACCTTCGAGAGGACCATCCGACGAGCAGAGGTTGCGGTGGCAGCCGTCGTCGCGAGGATCCGCGATCTGGGGCTGGAAATAGCCCCGGAGAAGGCCGGGGCTGTCTGGTTTCACGGACGGCCTCGGTCTCGGCCACCGGCCAGATCGTGGATCCGGGTTGGAGAAGCCTGCGTCGAGGTGAAGTCCGAGTTGAAATATCTCGGACTGATCCTAGACAGCCGCTGGAGCTTCGATGCGCATCTCGACCGTCTCGTCCCCCGAGTCGAAAAGGCGGCGGCCTCTTTGGGCCGCCTGCTGCCCAACCTCGGGGGACCGGGAGATTTGGTGCGCCGCCTATACCTGGGCGTGGTGCGGTCTATGGCCTTATACGGTGCCCCAATATGGGCGCCGTACGTGATGACCAGCCGGCGCAGCACGCTGTTGTTGCGCCGGCTGCAGAGGCGGATGGCCATCCGCCTCATAAGAGGTTACCGCACCACGTCTACCGTGGCGGCGCTTGCTCTGGCGGGAGAACTTCCCTTCGAGCTTCAGGCGGCGGTTCGCGCCTATGTTTATAGGCGCACTAGCATCGCCAGCCGTGCTCGAGGGGCCCCGCCGGAGCGAGAGACGGTCGGGGGCTTCGAGCTCCAGGCCCGGAGACTAGCGCTCGCCAGATGGCGTGCCGAGCTTTGCTCCCACGCCGGCGAGCGCGTTCCCGGGGCTCTCCTGCCGCACTTCACCTCGTGGCGGGAGAGACGGCATGGCAGGCTCTCCTACCGAGCGACGCAGGTGTTCACCGGGCATGGCTGCTTCGGTGTCTACCTGTGTCGCATCGGGCGGGAAGCGACGACGGTGTGCCACCATTGTGGCGCGGAGGAAGACTCGGCGCAGCACACGCTGGAGGAATGTCCCGCCTTTTCAGCGCTGCGCCGAGTCCTAAAACGAGAAGTCGGCCGCGACCTCGCACTCTCCAGCCTAGTTGGGGCCATGCTGGAGAGCCCGGGGAAGTGGGCGGCAGCAATCTCTTTCTGCGAGGAGGTTATGTCGCGGAAGGAGGCTGCCGAGCGGGATCGGGAGCTTACAGATCCCGCCCGACGTGCCCGGGGACGGCGTGCGCGCCCACGCCGAGAAACCCCGGGCAGCTGAGAGTAGGCGGGCGGCGGGTGTACCAGAATATGCTGGTTTCATTGCCCGCCGCCCGCCAACAGAGGAGGACGTCCACTGTTGGGAGTGGGGGATGACGAGTCGCCTGAAGGAGGCGAGGGTTAACTGTGATCCTCCTCCAATATACTCGTCGTCCCCCCGGCGGCCGCTGTGAACAGGGCGGGGGCCCTGGTCACCTATCGCGCGGTCGCCGTGTCGGGGCGGTGCGGGGTGCGACCCCACGCGCCGCCGAATTTAATTGGATTTTAGGGGGGAGGATTTATTTTATTTCCCCCCGGGACGCGGCCGGCCATCGTTACCATCCTGATGGCCGGCCAGGCGAGGGGGGCCGCGGTAGTGTTCTTCAAGAGTTCCCGTGGCTCCCCCGTTGAATCGCCAGCGATCGGTCCTGCGTCCTCAGGTCGCCGTGGAGGTTTTAGTGGGTCAAACCCCACACTACCCTCGTCCCGCTCCCCCGGGCGGGGCGGGGGTGTCTGGCGAGCAGATTTCCTCCACGTAAAATAAAAAAAAAAAAAAAAAGGTTCCCCCCCGAGCCCCCCCGTGTCCGCTACCTTGTCGTGGTGGGGGGGCTTCGTGCCCTAATGATCCTCAAGGCTGTGCCGGCGGGGAATTTATTCCCTGGCAGGTTCTACCATGCCGGAGTGGCTTGAGGTGAGGGGCCAACTAAAGTCGGACACATACCGTAAACCTGTGGTCATGTTTTACAGGAACGGGGGTCTTGCCTTAACCGGCCGGGCCGCGAGGATGACAACCTCTCTAAAAAATCCCTAGCCCCAAGCAGTGTTGCGCGGTGAAGAGGGCGTAGCTGGAGTAAGCGCCAGCTATGGTTGGTGGGTGCACCAATCGTTAGCGGACAACCCCGGGGTACCTGGCGACCCCCCGGGCTTATTAGCCTTCCCCGGGTATGGCGGCTCTACCCGGGGTGACCTCCTTTCCGACCACACTCGTGGGATTAAGTATGGAGTCTACTTTTTCACAAACAACCGGGGCGGGGGGAAACGAGCGTGAGGTGGAGGTGCGCGGGCCTATCGTGCGCCTCAAAAGATGCACAGAGCCGGTGTCGCGGAGGCATACGGCGACACGCGGCAAAAAGAGGACCGCAGCGGGCCTTGGTGAGTGCGATGAGGGGGAGGAGTCAGATTTCTCTGTCTCCTCCCACCACTCATCGCAGAGTGTCCCGGGCTCGTCGTCTGCGAGGAAAAGAGGACGGCCGCCGACGACCGGCGAATATGTTGGCCTCGCAGAGGCCAAACTTAGGCTGGCCGAGGCTTCGCAGCTGGAGGCCGAGGCAAGGGAGGTGGCGGCGATATTCGACCCGGGAGCCCCCGTGCCGAGACCATCGCGGTCGAGCGTCCCGCTCCCGGACGAGACGGATATAGCGGAAAATTTCCGCAACCGTCCAACGCGGGATGTCGCGGCCGCTATATTGGAGAGCCTGGATGAAGTGGCCAGGATCTCCGGCGTGTCAAAGGGGCTGAAGGGCAATTTGGCCCGCGCCCTAAGGGTGGCCGCCTTAAACGGCAGGGTGGGGGTGTCCGAGCTTGCGGTTAGGTCAGCTACCGACGCCACGCGTGCCCTGGAGGCAGAGAATGCCGTCCTCAGGGGGCAAATGACGGAGCTGCGGGCGGAGGTGGCTCGGCTCCGGCAGGTGGTGGAGGCGAGTGCGGCTGCTGCCGCAATGCCTCCGCCGCCGCGCCCGGGAGAGGGCTCAGTATCGCCGCCGATCGTCGCCGCGCGGGACTGCCAACGCTCCGGGCAAGAAAAGTCCTCGCCCCCACATGCGACTGCGCCCGCAGATTTTCTGGCGCAGATAAGCGCCCTGATAGACGCCAAATTGGCGTCATTCAGGAGGGAGCTCGCGCCGCGAACGGACTCGGCCCTGCGATCGGTGGCACCTGGGCCGTCCGTCCCCTCACAGTCTTCGGACAGGGTGGGGCGGAAGACGAAGAAGAAGAAGAAAGGTGGGAAAGCTGGGGCGGCTATAGCGGCCCAGACGGAGCCCGCTCGACCGCGAGCAGAATCGGCGCTACCCTCTGCCGCGCCTCCGCCCCAGGAGGCGTGGTCCCAGGTGGTTGGCCGCAAGGCTAAAAAGGCGGCTGCCAAGGCCACTGCGGCGGCGAATAATAAAAAAGGACGGGTGGTCCCGGCGGCCCCCAGGAAGACACCCCTGCCTCCGCGACCGCCACGCACAGCAGCGGTTACCATAACGGTTCCGTCTGGCGTGGACATTACTTACGCGCAGGCGATGGCCACTGCCAGGTCCAAGGTGGACCTGGCAGAAATTGGCATCGCCTCGCTGAGGCCGCGAAGGGCGGTGACTGGGGGGTTAATTTTGGAAGTCCCTGGCACCGATGGGGCCGCCAAGGCCACCGTCCTCGCCACAAAAGTGGCGGAAGCGCTGGCAGGCACCGGCGTAAAGGTCGCGCGTCCGGTCAAAAAAGCTGACCTTAGGGTGCGCGGCCTGGTCGATTCGACCACGCCGGCGGAGGTCGCTGCGGCTGTTGCCCGCGTGGGCGGGTGCAGCGAGGGGGACATCAATACCGGCGAAATCCGGTCTTCCCCCTCGGGATTGGGCACCCTCTGGGTCCGATGTCCTGCCGCGGCCGCTCGCAAGGTTGCTGTCGCGGGCCGGATAACCGTCGGCTGGACCCATGCAGCCGTGGAGGCCCTGAGTGCCCGGCCTCTGCAGTGTTACCGTTGCCTTGATGTTGGCCACACCAGTCAGCGGTGCACTTCTGCCGAGGATAGGTCCGACTGCTGCTATAGATGCGGCAGTCGGGACCATAAGGTGGCAGCCTGTACGGCCACGCCCAATTGTCCGCTTTGTGCGGGCGCGGGCAGGCCTTCTGGTCACCGCCTCGGCGGCCGGGCGTGTCCTGTCAGTGCGAGGCGAGGCAAGGTAGGCGGCCAAAGGTCGTCTGCCAGATTCAATAAAAAAGGGAAGGAAACCACGATGGCCAAGGCAGCGACCACCGTGGCCAGCAACGAAAAGGCGGCACCGCCTGATGCTACCGCCGCACCCGCGGGGGCGAATGGGGCCACTAAAGTCCCTGACGCCACCGCATCCGCGGCCGTGACGGCGATGGACACGGCTGTGTAATGGGGCCCCCGGGCCCGATAATACAAGTTAACCTCAACTGCTCGGCCAGAGCGCAGGATCTCCTGTTTCAATGCCTGGCCGAGCGGGGTGCCGGGTTGGCAGTCGTGGCGGAGCCGCACAGGGTCCCCAAACATCCACACTGGATGGGGGACTCGATTGGCTCCGCCGCGATTATTTGGGCTGGGAGGCCGGGGTCCCCGCCGTGCTCGCTTATCGAGCGCGGCCTGGGATACGTGGCCGTCGATTGGGGCGGCACCGCGGTTGTGGCGATATACGCACCTCCAAGGTGGTCCCTCGAAGAGTTTGAGCAGTATCTGGACTGGGTAGGGAGATGCGTCTCCCGCTGCCATCCCCGTCCGGTGCTGGTCCTGGGGGACTTTAATGCCAAGGCCACGGCTTGGGGTTCCCCCGGGACTGATTCGAGGGGCCGGGAGGTGCTGGATTGGGCGGCGGGACTGGAGCTCCGTCTCCTGAACACGGGCTCGGTCCATACGTGCGTGCGGCATAACGGGGGGTCCATCGTTGACCTTTCGTGGGCAACGCCCCAGGCCGCGCGCCGTATTACGGGGTGGAGGGTGGCGGAAGGGGTCGAGACGTTGTCTGACCACAGATACATAGTTCTCGACCTCTCCGCCGCCCCACCATCGACACTCCGTCGTCGCCCCGCCGATGAAGGTTCGCCTCGACCGCGGTGGGCGCTGAAGCGCCTCGACCAGGACGCTCTGATGGCGGCGGCCCACGTCGTGGCCTGGCCAGTAACACCGGCCGGGCCAGTCGACGGGAATGGGGAGGCCCATTGGTTCCGGGGCGCAATGACGTCGATTTGCGACGTCGCCATGCCCCGGGCCAGGGTCTTACCGAGGAAGGCGGTGTACTGGTGGTCGCGCGCGATAGCGGAGTTACGCACCGAGTGCGTCCGCGCGCGACGCCAGTACGCTCGCGCCCGTCGACGACGACGTACGGACGACGTTCTGGCTGCCCAGCTGTACGGGCGATATCGGGAGAAGGTGGTCGCCCTGCAGCTGGCCATCAGGCGAGCGAAGGACCAGGCCTGGCGCGATCTCCTCGGCTCTCTAAACCGAGATCCGTGGGGGCGCCCATACAAGATGGCATTGGGACGATTGCGTCCCTGGGCGCCCCCCGTGACGGAGAGCCTGGATCCGGGGCTGCTCGGGCGGGTCGTGGACGCTTTATTCCCCGTTAGCGGGGAGGCGTCCCGGCTAGTCCCTGAGCCAGAGGAACATGAGTGGTCCCCGGATCTTGAGGTCGCGCCGGAGGAGATGGCCGGGGTCGTCAAATGGCTCCGGGGCAAGAATACCGCCCCGGGGCCGGACGGTATCCCCGGCCGGGTCTGGTTGCTCGCCGCGAGCGTCCTGGGGGAGAGGCTGAGGAGCCTCTACTCTGGGCTCCTGAGGTCGGGGACGTTCCCCGACCTATGGAGAGAAAGTCGGATGGTCCTCTTGAGGAAGGATGGGAGGCCGGCGGATTCTCCCTCCGCGTACCGGCCCATTTGTCTCCTGGATGAGGCGGGCAAGATCTTCGAGAAGATCATTGTTGCCCGCCTCTCCAGACACCTGTCCCGCGACGGCCCAGATCTGGCGGACTGCCAGTTTGGCTTCCGGGAGGGGCGATCGACGGTCGACGCTATCGACCGTCTCAAGTCCCTCTCCGACAATGCCGTGGCAAGGGGCGGGGTGTGCTTGGCGGTGTCCATTGACATCGTCAATGCGTTCAACACCCTGCCCTGGTCCGCCATTAGGGAGGCCCTCGTTGATCACCAGGTGCCTCCCTATCTGAGGCGGGTGATCGGGGCCTACCTGCGGGACAGGTGGGTTGAATACCCGGGCCGGTGCGGGATGATACGGAGGGAAGTGGACCGCGGGGTCCCGCAGGGGTCCGTTTTAGGACCGCTCCTGTGGGACCTGGGTTACAACGCGGTCCTGGAGAGGGCCTCCCTGCCCGACGGTGCCACCCTCGTCTGCTACGCGGACGACACGTTGGTGGTCGCCGTCGGGAGTACCTTCGGGAGGACCATCCGACGAGCAGAGGTTGCGGTGGCAGCCGTCGTCGCGAGGATCCGCGATCTGGGGCTGAAAATAGCCCCGGAGAAGGCCGAGGCTGTCTGGTTTCACGGACGGCCTCGGTCTCGGCCACCGGCCAGATCGTGGATCCGGGTTGGAGAAGCCTGCGTAGAGGTGAAGTCCGAGTTGAAATATCTCGGACTGATCCTCGACAGCCGCTGGAGCTTCGATGCGCATCTGGACCGTCTCGTCCCCCGAGTCGAAAAGGCAGCGGCCTCTTTGGGCCGCCTGCTGCCCAACCTCGGGGGACCGGGAGATTTGGTGCGCCGCCTATACCTGGGCGTGGTGCGGTCTATGGCCTTATACGGTGCCCCAATATGGGCGCCGTACGTGATGACCAGCCGGCGCAACACGCTGTTGATGCGCAGGCTGCAGAGGCGGATGGCCATCCGCCTCATAAGAGGATACCGCACCACGTCTACCGTGGCGGCGCTTGCTCTGGCGGGAGAACTTCCCTTCGAGCTTCAGGCGGCGGTGCGCGCCTATGTTTATGGGCGCACAAGCATCGCCAGCCGTGCTCGAGGGGCCCCGCCGGAGCGAGAGACGGTCGAGGGCTTCGAGCTCCAGGCCCGGAGACTAGCGCTCGCCAGATGGCGTGCCGAGCTTTGCTCCCACGCCGGCGAGCGCGTCCCCGGGGCTCTCCTGCCGCACTTCACCTCGTGGCGGGAGAGACGGCATGGCAGGCTCTCCTACCGAGCGACGCAGGTGTTCACCGGGCATGGCTGCTTCGGTGTCTACCTGTGTCGCATCGGGCGGGAAGCGACGACGGTGTGCCACCATTGTGGCGCGGAGGAAGACTCGGCGCAGCACACGCTGGAGGAATGTCCCGCCTTTTCAGCGCTGCGCCGAGTCCTAAAACGAGAAGTCGGCCACGACCTCGCACTCTCCAGCCTAGTTGGGGCCATGCTGGAGGGCCCGGGGAAGTGGGCGGCAGCAATCTCTTTCTGCGAGGAGGTTATGTCGCGGAAGGAGGCTGCCGAGCGGGATCGGGAGCTTACAGATCCCGCCCGACGTGCCCGGGGACGGCGTGCGCGCCCGCGCCGA
This sequence comes from Megalopta genalis, assembly GCF_051020955.1. Taxonomy (NCBI): domain Eukaryota; kingdom Metazoa; phylum Arthropoda; class Insecta; order Hymenoptera; family Halictidae; genus Megalopta; species Megalopta genalis. Next base: position 8,259,049 of record NC_135022.1, read on the forward strand.
GAAACCCCGGGCAGCTGACAGTAGGCGGGCGGCGGGTGTACCAGTACATGCTGGTTTCATTGCCCGCCGCCCGCCAACAGAGGAGGACGTCCACTGTTGGGAGTGGGGGATGACGAGTCGCCTGAAGGGGGCGAGGGTTAACTGTGGTCCTCCTCCAATATACTCGTCGTCCCCCCGGCGGCCGCTGTGATCAGGGCGGGGGCCCTGGTCACCTATCGCGCGGTCGCCGTGTCGGGGCGGTGCGGGGTGCGACCCCTCGCGCCGCCGAATTTAATTGGATTTTAGGGGGGAGGATTTATTTTATTTCCCCCCGGGACGCGGCCGGCCATCGTTACCATCTTGATGGCCGGCCAGGCGAGGGGGAGCCGCGGTAGTGTTCTTCAAGAGTTCCCGTGGCTCCCCCGTTGAATCGCCAGCGATCGGTCCTGCGTCCTCAGGTCGCCGTGGAGGTTTTAGTGGGTCAATCCCCACACTACCTTCGTCCCGCTCCCCCGGGTGGGGCGGGGGTGTCTGGCGAGCAGATTTCCTCCACGTAAAATAAAAAAAAAAAAAAAAAAAAAGGTTCCCCCCCGAGTCCGCTACCTTGTCGTGGTGGGGGGGCTTCGTGCCCTAATGATCCTCAAGGCTGTGCCGGCGGGGAATTTATTCCCTGGCAGGTTCTACCATGCCGGAGTGGCTTGAGGTGAGGGGCCAACTAAAGTCGGACACATACCGTAAACCTGTGGTCATGTTTTACAGGAACGGGGGTCTTGCCTTAACCGGCCGGGCCGCGAGGATGACAACCTCTCTAAAAAATCCCTAGCCCCAAGCAGCGTTGCGCGGTGATGAGGGTGTAGCTGGAGTAAGCGCCACCTATGGTTGGTGGGTGCACCAATCTTTAGCGGACAACCCCGGGGTACCTGGCGACCCCCGGGTGTATTAGCCTTCCCCGGGTATGGCGGCTCTGCCCGGGGTGACCTTCTTTCCGACCACACTCGTGGGACCAATTATGGATTCTTTTAAACAAATAACCAGGGAGGGGGGAAACGAGCGTGAGGTGGAGGTGCGCGGTCCTATCGTGCGCCTCAAAAGATGTACAGAGCCGGTGTCGCGGAGGCATTCTGCAACACGCGGCAAAAAGAGGACCGCAGCGGGCCTTGGTGAGTGCGATGAGGGGGAGGAGTCAGACTTCTCTGTCTCCTCCCACCACTCATCGCAGAGTGTCCCGGGCTCTTCGTCGGCGAGGAAGAGAGGACGGCCGCCGACGACCGGCGAATATGTTGGCCTCGCAGAGGCCAAACTTAGGCTGGCCGAGGCCTCGCAGTTGGAGGCCGAGGCAAGGGAGGTGGCGGCGATATTCGACCCGGGTGCCCCCGTGCCGAGACCATCGCGGTCGAGCGTCCCGCTCCCGGACGAGACGGATATCGCGGAAAATTTCCGCAACCGTCCGACGCGGGATGTCGCGGCCGCTATATTGGAGAGCCTGGATGAGGTGGCCAGGATCTCCGGCGTGTCAAAGGGGCTGAAGGGCAACTTGGCCCGCGCCCTCAGGGTGGCCGCCTTAAACGGCAGGGTGGGGGTGTCCGAGCTTGCGGTTAGGTCGGCTACCGACGCTACGCGTGCCCTGGAGGCCGAGAATGCCGTCCTCAGGGGGCAAATGACGGAGCTGCGGGCAGAGGTGGCCCGGCTCCGGCAGGTGGTGGAGGCGAGAACGGCTGCTGCCGCAATGCCTCCGCCGCCGCGCCCGGGAGAGGGCTCAGTATCGCCGCCGATCGTCGGTGCCCGGGATTGCCATCGCTCCGGGCAAGAAAAGTCCTCGCCCCCACCTGCGGCTGCGCCCGCAGATTTTCTGGTGCAGATAAGCGCCCTGATAGACGCCAAATTGGCGTCATTCAGGAGGGAGCTCGCGCCGCGAACGGAATCGGCCCTGCGATCGGTGGCACCTGGGCCGTCCGTCCCCTCACAGTCTTCGGACAGGGTGGGGCGGAAGACGAAGAAGAAGAAGAAAGGTGGGAAAGCTGGGGCGGCTATAGCGGCCCAGACGGAGCCCGCTCGACCTCGAGCAGAATTGGCCCCACACTCCGCCGCGCCTCCACCCCAGGAGGCGTGGTCCCAGGTGGTTGGCCGGAAGGCCAAAAAGGCGGCTGCCAAGGCCACTGCGGCCGCGAATAAAAAAGGACGTGTGGTCCCGGCGGCCCCCAGGAAGACACCCCTGCCTCCTCGACCGCCACGCACAGCAGCGGTTACCATAACGGTTCCGTCTGGCGTGGACATTACTTACGCGCAGGCGATGGCCACTGCCAGGTCCAAGGTGGACCTGGCAGAAATTGGCATCGCCTCGCTGAGGCCGCGAAGGGCGGTGACTGGGGGGTTAATTTTGGAGGTCCCTGGCACCGATGGGGCCGCCAAGGCCACCGTCCTCGCCACAAAAGTGGCGGAAGCGCTGGCAGGCACCGGCGTAAAGGTCGCGCGTCCGGTCAAAAAAGCTGACCTTAGGGTGCGCGGCCTGGTCGATTCGACCACGCCGGCGGAGGTCGCTGCGGCTGTTGCCCGCGTGGGCGGGTGCAGCGAGGTGGACATCAATACCGGCGAAATCCGGGCTTCCCCCTCGGGATTGGGCACCCTCTGGGTCCGATGTCCTGCCGCGGCCGCTCGCAAGGTTGCTGTCGCGGGCCGGATAACTGTCGGCTGGACCCAGGCAGCCGTGGAGGCCCTGACTGCCCGGCCTCTGCAGTGTTACCGTTGCCTTGGTGTTGGCCACACCAGTCAGCGGTGCACCTCTGCCGAGGATAGGTCCGACTGCTGCTATAGATGCGGCAGTCGGGACCATAAGTTGGCAGCCTGTACGGCCACGCCCAATTGTCCGCTTTGTGCGGGCGCGGACAAGCCGTCTGGTCACCGCCTCGGCAGCCGGGCATGTCCTGCCAGTGCGAGGCGAGGCAAGGTAGGCGGCCAAAGGTCGTCTGCCAGATTTAATAAAAAAGGGAAGAAAACCACGATGGCCAAGGCAGCGACCACCGTGGCCAGCAACGAAATGGCGGCACCGCCTGATGCTACCGCCGCGCCCGCGGGGGCGGATGGGGCCACTAAAGTCCCTGACGCCACCGCATCCGCGGCCGTGACGGCGATGGACACGGCTGTGTAATGGGGCCCCCGGGCCCGATAATACAAATTAACCTCAACTGCTCGGCCAGAGCGCAGGATCTCCTGTTTCAATGCCTGGCCGAGCGGGGTGCCGGGTTGGCAGTCGTGGCGGAGCCGCACAGGGTCCCCAAACATCCACACTGGATGGGGGACTCGATTGGCTCCGCCGCGATTATTTGGGCTGGGAGGCCGGGGTCCCCGCCGTGCTCGGTTATCGAGCGCGGCCTGGGATACGTGGCCGTCGATTGGGGCGGCACCGCGGTTGTGGCGATATACGCACCTCCGAGGTGGTCCCTCGAAGAGTTTGAGCAGTATCTGGACGGGGTAGGGAGATGCGTCTCCCGCTGCCATCCCCGTCCGGTGCTGGTCCTGGGGGACTTCAATGCCAAGGCCACGGCTTGGGGTTCCCCCGGGACTGACTCGAGGGGCCGGGAGGTGCTGGATTGGGCGGCGGGACTGGTGCTCCGTCTCCTGAATACGGGCTCGGTCCATACGTGCGTGCGGCATAACGGGGGGTCCATCGTTGACCTTTCGTGGGCAACGCCCCCGGCCGCGCGCCGTATTACGGGGTGGAGGGTGGCGGAAGGGGTCGAGACGTTGTCTGACCACAGATACATAGTTCTCGACCTCTCCGCCGCCCCACCATCGACACCCCGTCGTCGCCCCGCCGATGAAGGTTCGCCTCAGCCGCGGTGGGCGCTGAAGCGCCTCGACCAGGACGCTCTGATGGCGGCAGCCCACGTCGTGGCCTGGCCAGCAACACCGGCCGGGCCAGTCGACGGGAATGGGGAGGCCCGTTGGTTCCGGGGCGCAATGACGTCGGTTTGCGACGTCGCCATGCCACGGGCCAGGGTCTTCCCGAGGAAGGCGGTGTACTGGTGGTCGCGCGAGATAGCGGAATTACGCACCGAGTGCGTTCGCGCGCGACGCCAGTACGCTCGCGCCCGTCGACGACGACGAACGGACGACGTGCTGGCTGCCCAGCTGTACGGGCTATATCGGGAGAAGGTGGTCGCCCTGCAGCTGGCCATCAGGCGGGCAAAGGACCAGGCCTGGCGCGATCTCCTCGGCTCTCTGAACCGAGATCCGTGGGGGCGCCCATACAAGATGGCATTGGGACGATTGCGTCCCTGGGCGCCCCCCGTGACGGAGAGCCTGGATCCGGGGCTGCTCGGGCGGGTCGTGGACGCTTTATTCCCCGTTAGCGGGGAGGCGTCCCGGCCCGTCCCTGAGCCAGAGGAACATGAGTGGTCCCCGGATCTTGAGGTCGCGCCGGAGGAGATGGCCGCGGTCGTCAAATGGCTCCGGGGCAAGGATACCGCCCCGGGGCCGGACGGTATCCCCGGCCGGGTCTGGTTGCTCGCCGCGAGCGTCCTGGGGGAGAGGCTGAGGAGCCTCTACTCTGGGCTCCTGAGGTCGGGGACGTTCCCCGACCTATGGAGAGAAAGTCGGATGGTCCTCTTGAGGAAGGATGGGAGACCGGGGGATTCTCCCTCCGCGTACCGGCCCATTTGTCTCCTGGATGAGGCGGGCAAGATCTTCGAGAAGATCATTGTAGCTCGCCTCTCCAGACACCTGTCCAGCGACGGCCCAGATCTGGCGGACTGCCAGTTTGGCTTCCGTGTGGGGCGATCGACGGTCGGCGCTATCGACCGTCTCAAGTCCCTCTCGGACAATGCCGTGGCAAGGGGCGGGGTGTGCTTGGCGGTGTCCATTGACATCGTCAATGCGTTCAACACCCTGCCCTGGACCGCCATCAGGGAGGCCCTCGTCGATCACCAGGTGCCTCCCTATCTGAGGCGGGTGATCGGGGCCTACCTGCGGGACAGGTGGGTCGAATACCCGGGCCGGTACGGGATGATACGGAGGGAAGTGGACTGCGGGGTCCCGCAGGGGTCCGTTTTAGGACCGCTCCTGTGGGACCTGGGTTACAACGCGGTCCTGGAAAAGGCCTCCCTGCCCGACGGTGCCACCCTCGTCTGCTACGCGGACGACACGTTGGTGGTCGCCGTCGGGAGTACCTTCGAGAGGACCATCCGACGAGCAGAGGTTGCGGTGGCAGCCGTCGTCGCGAGGATCCGCGATCTGGGGCTGAAAATAGCCCCGGAGAAGGCCGAGGCTGTCTGGTTCCACGGACGGCCTCGGTCTCGGCCACCGGCCAGATCGTGGATCCGGGTTGGAGAAGCCTGCGTCGAGGTGAAGTCCCAGTTGAAATATCTCGGACTGATCCTCGACAGCCGCTGGAGCTTCGATGCGCATCTCGACCGTCTCGTCCCCCGAGTCGAAAAGGCGGCGGCCTCTTTGGGCCGCCTGCTGCCCAACCTCGGGGGACCGGGAGATTTGGTGCGCCGCCTATACCTGGGCGTGGTGCGGTCTATGGCCTTATACGGTGCCCCAATATGGGCGCCGTACGTGATGACCAGCCGGCGCAACACGCTATTGTTGCGCCGGCTGCAGAGGCGGATGGCCATCCGCCTCATAGGGGGTTACCGCACCACGTCTACCGTGGCGGCGCTTGCTCTGGCGGGAGAACTTCCCTTCGAGCTTCAGGCGGCGGTGCGCGCCTATGTTTATAGGCGCACAAGCATCGCCAGCCGTGCTCGAGGGGCCCCGCCGGAGCGAGAGACGGTCGAGGGCTTCGAGCTCCAGGCCCGGCGACTAGCGCTCGCCAGATGGCGTGCCGAGCTTTGCTCCCACGCCGGCGAGCGCGTCCCCGGGGCTCTCCTGCCGCACTTCACCTCGTGGCGGGAGAGACGGCATGGCAGGCTCTCCTACCGAGCGACGCAGGTGTTCACCGGGCATGGCTGCTTCGGTGTCTACCTGTGTCGCATCGGGCGGGAAGCGACGACGGTGTGCCACCATTGTGGCGCGGAGAAAGACTCGGCGCAGCACACGCTGGAGGAATGTCCCGCCTTTTCAGCGCTGCGCCGAGTCCTAAAACGAGAAGTCGGCCACGACCTCGCACTCTCCAGCCTAGTTGGGGCCATGCTGGAGGGCCCGGGGAAGTGGGCGGCAGCAATCTCTTTCTGCGAGGAGGTTATGTCGCGGAAGGAGGCTGCCGAGCGGGATCGGGAGCTTACAGATCCCGCCCGACGTGCCCGGGGACGGCGTGCGCGCCCACGCCGAGAAACCCCGGGCAGCTGAGAGTAGGCGGCCGGCGGGTGTACCAGAATATGCTGGTTTCATTGCCCGCCGCCCGCCAACAGAGGATGACGTCCACTGTTGGGAGTGGGGGATGACGAGTCGCCTGAGGGAGGCGAGGGTAAACTGTGATCCTCCTCCAATATACTCGTCGTCCCCCCGGCGGCCGCTGTGATCAGGGCGGGGGCCCTGGTCACCTATCGCGCGGTCGTCGTGTCGGGGCGGTGCGGGGTGCGACCCCTCTCGCCGCCGAATTTAAATGGATTTTAGGGGGGAGGATTTATCTCCCCCCGGGACGCGGCCGGCCATCGTTACCATCTTGATGGCCGGCCAGGCGAGGGGGAGCCGCGGTAGTGTTCCTCAAGAGTTCCCGTGGCTCCCCCGTTGAATCGCCAGCGATCGGTCCTGCGTCCTCAGGTCGCCGTGGAGGTTTTAGTGGGTCAAACCCCACACTACCCTCGTCCCGCTCCCCCGGGAGGGGCGGGGGTGTCTGGCGAGCAGATTTCCTCCACGTAAAATAAAAAAAAAAAAAAAAAAAAAGGTTATGTCAAGGTTATGTCAAGGTTCCCCCCCGTGTCCGCTACCTTGTCGTGGTGGGGGGGCTTCGTGCCCTAATGATCCTCAAGGCTGTGCCGGCGGGGAATTTATTCCCTGGCAGGTTCTACCATGCCGGAGTGGCTCGAGGTGAGGGGCCAACTAAAGTCGGACACATACCGTAAACCTGTGGTCATGTTTTACAGGAACGGGGGTCTTGCCTTAACCGGCCGGGCCGCGAGGATGACAACCTCTCTAAAAAATCCCTAGCCCCAAGCAGTGTTGCGCGGTGAAGAGGGCGTAGCTGGAGTAAGCGCCAGCTATGGTTGGTGGGTGCACCAATCGTTAGCGGACAACCCCGGGGTACCTGGCGACCCCCCGGGCGTATTAGCCTTCCCCGGGTATGGCGGCTCTACCCGGGGTGACCTCCTTTCCGACCACACTCGTGGGATTAAGTATGGAGTCTACTTTTTCACAAACAACCGGGGAGGGGGGAAACGAGCGTGAGGTGGAGGTGCGCGGGCCTATCGTGCGCCTCAAAAGATGCACAGAGCCGGTGTCGCGGAGGCATTCGGCGACACGCGGCAAAAAGAGGACCGCAGCGGGCCTTGGTGAGTGCGATGAGGGGGAGGAGTCAGATTTCTCTGTCTCCTCCCACCACTCATCGCAGAGTGTCCCGGGCTCGTCGTCAGCGAGGAAAAGAGGACGGCCGCCGACGACCGGCGAATATGTTGGCCTCGCAGAGGCCAAACTTAGGCTGGCCGAGGCTTCGCAGCTGGAGGCCGAGGCAAGGGAGGTGGCGGCGATATTCGACCCGGGAGCCCCCGTGCCGAGACCATCGCGGTCGAGCGTCCCGCTCCCGGACGAGACGGATATAGCGGAAAATTTCCGCAACCGTCCAACGCGGGATGTCGCGGCCGCTATATTGGAGAGCCTGGATGAAGTGGCCAGGATCTCCGGCGTGTCAAAGGGGCTGAAGGGCAATTTGGCCCGCGCCCTAAGGGTGGCCGCCTTAAACGGCAGGGTGGGGGTGTCCGAGCTTGCGGTTAGGTCGGCTACCGACGCCACGCGTGCCCTGGAGGCAGAGAATGCCGTCCTCAGGGGGCAAATGACGGAGCTGCGGGCGGAGGTGGCTCGGCTCCGGCAGGTGGTGGAGGCGAGTACGGCTGCTGCCGCAATGCCTCCGCCGCCGCGCCCGGGAGAGGGCTCAGTATCGCCGCCGATCGTCGCCGCCCGGGACTGCCAGCGCTCCGGGCAAGAAAAGTCCTCGCCCCCACATGCGACTGCGCCCGCAGATTTTCTGGCGCAGATAAGCGCCCTGATAGACGCCAAATTGGCGTCATTCAGGAGGGAGCTCGCGCCGCGAACGGACTCGGCCCTGCGATCGGTGGCACCTGGGCCGTCCGTCCCCTCACAGTCTTCGGACAGGGTGGGGCGGAAGACGAAGAAGAAGAAGAAAGGTGGGAAAGCTGGGGCGGCTATAGCGGCCCAGACGGAGCCCGCTCGACCGCGAGCAGAATCGGCGCTACCCTCTGCCGCGCCTCCGCCCCAGGAGGCGTGGTCCCAGGTGGTTGGCCGCAAGGCTAAAAAGGCGGCTGCCAAGGCCACTGCGGCGGCGAATAATAAAAAAGGACGGGTGGTCCCGGCGGCCCCCAGGAAGACACCCCTGCCTCCGCGACCGCCACGCACAGCAGCGGTTACCATAACGGTTCCGTCTGGCGTGGACATTACTTACGCGCAGGCGATGGCCACTGCCAGGTCCAAGGTGGACCTGGCAGAAATTGGCATCGCCTCGCTGAGGCCGCGAAGGGCGGTGACTGGGGGGTTAATTTTGGAAGTCCCTGGCACCGATGGGGCCGCCAAGGCCACCGTCCTCGCCACAAAAGTGGCGGAGGCGCTGGCAGGCACCGGCGTAAAGGTCGCGCGTCCGGTCAAAAAAGCTGACCTTAGGGTGCGCGGCCTGGTCGATTCGACCACGCCGGCGGAGGTCGCTGCGGCTGTTGCCCGCGTGGGCGGGTGCAGCGAGGGGGACATCAATACCGGCGAAATCCGGTCTTCCCCCTCGGGATTGGGCACCCTCTGGGTCCGATGTCCTGCCGCGGCCGCTCGCAAGGTTGCTGTCGCGGGCCGGATAACCGTCGGCTGGACCCATGCAGCCGTGGAGGCCCTGAGTGCCCGGCCTCTGCAGTGTTACCGTTGCCTTGATGTTGGCCACACCAGTCAGCGGTGCACTTCTGCCGAGGATAGGTCCGACTGCTGCTATAGATGCGGCAGTCGGGACCATAAGGTGGCAGCCTGTACGGCCACGCACAATTGTCCCCTTTGTGCGGGCGCGGGCAAGCCGTCTGGTCACCGCCTCGGCAGCCGGGCATGTCCTGCCAGTGTGAGGCGAGGCAAGGTAGGAGGCCAAAGGCCGTCTGCCAGATTTAATAAAAAGAGGAAGGAAACCACGATGGCCAAGGCAGCGACCACCGTGGCCAGCAACGAAAAGGCGGCACCGCCTGATGCTACCGCCGCGCCCGCGTGGGCGGACGGGGCCACTAAAGTCCCAGACGCCACCGCAACCGCGGCCGTGACGGCGATGGACACGGCTGTGTAATGGGGCCCCCGGGCCCGATAATACAAGTTAACCTCAACTGCTCGGCCAGAGCGCAGGACCTCCTGTTTCAATGCATGGCCGAGCGGGGTGCCGGGTTGGCAGTCGTGGCGGAGCCGCACAGGGTCCCCAAACATCCACACTGGATGGGGGACTCGATTGGCTCCGCCGCGATTATTTGGGCTGGGAGGTCGGGGTCCCCGCCGTGCTCGCTTATCGAGCGCGGCCTGGGATACGTGGCCGTTGATTGGGGCGGCACCGCGGTTGTGGCGATATACGCACCTCCAAGGTGGTCCCTCGAAGAGTTTGAGCAGTATCTGCACGGGGTAGGGAGATGCGTCTCCCGCTGCCATCCCCGTCCGGTGCTGGTCCTGGGGGACTTCAATGCCAAGGCCACGGCTTGGGGTTCCCCCGGGACTGACTCGAGGGGCCGGGAGGTGCTGGATTGGGCGGCGGGACTGGAGCTCCGTCTCCTGAATACGGGCTCGGTCCATACGTGCGTGCGGCATAACGGGGGGTCCATCGTTGACCTTTCGTGGGCAACGCCCCCGGCCGCGCGCCGTATTACGGGGTGGAGGGTGGCGGAAGGGGTCGAGACCTTGTCTGACCACAGATACATAGTTCTCGACCTCTCCGCCGCCCCCCCATCGACACCCCGTGGTCGCACCGCCGATGAAGGTTCGCCTCAGCCGCGGTGGGCGCTGAAGCGCCTCGACCAGGACGCTCTGATGGCGGCAGCCCACGTCGTGGCCTGGCCAGCAACACCGGCCGGGCCAGTCGACGGGAATGGGGAGGCCCGTTGGTTCCGGGGCGCAATGACGTCGGTTTGCGACGTCGCCATGCCACGGGCCAGGGTCTTCCCGAGGAAGGCGGTGTACTGGTGGTCGCGCGAGATAGCGGAATTACGCACCGAGTGCGTCCGCGCGCGACGCCAGTACGCTCGCGCCCGTCGACGACGACGTACGGACGACGTGCTGGCTGCCCAACTGTACGGGCGATATCGGGAGAAGGTGGTCGCCCTGCAGCTGGCCATCAGGCGAGCGAAGGACCAGGCCTGGCGCGATCTCCTCGGCTCTCTGAACCGAGATCCGTGGGGGCGCCCATACAAGATGGCTTTGGGACGATTGCGTCCCTGGGCGCCCTCCGTGACGGAGAGCCTGGATCCGGGGCTGCTCGGGCGGGTCGTGGACGCTTTATTCCCCGTTAGCGGGGAGGCGTCCCGGCCCGTCCCTGAGCCAGAGGAACATGAGTGGTCCCCGGATCTTGAGGTCGCGCCGGAGGAGATGGCCGGGGTCGTCAAATGGCTCCGGGGCAAGAATACCGCCCCGGGGCCGGACGGTATCCCCGGCCGGGTCTGGTTGCTCGCCGCGAGCGTCCTGGGGGAGAGGCTGAGGAGCCTCTACTCTGGGCTCCTGAGGTCGGGGACGTTCCCCGACCTATGGAGAGAAAGTCGGATGGTCCTCTTGAGGAAGGATGGGAGGCCGGGGGATTCTCCCTCCGCGTACCGGCCCATTTGTCTCCTGGATGAGGCGGGCAAGATCTTCGAGAAGATCATTGTTGCCCGCCTCTCCAGACACCTGTCCCGCGACGGCCCAGATCTGGCGGACTGCCAGTTTGGCTTCCGGGAGGGGCGATCGACGGTCGACGCTATCGGCCGTCTCAAGTCCCTCTCGGACAATGCAGTGGCAAGGGGCGGGGTGTGCTTGGCGGTGTCCATTGACATCGTCAATGCGTTCAACACTCTGCCCTGGTCCGCCATCAGGGAGGCCCTCGTCGATCACCAGGTGCCTCCCTATCTGAGGCGGGTGATTGGGGCCTACCTGCGGGACAGGTGGGTTGAATACCCGGGCCGGTACCGGATGATAAGGAGGGAAGTGGTCCGCGGGGTCCCACAGGGGTCCGTTTTAGGACCGCTCCTGTGGGACCTGGGTTACAACGCGGTCCTGGAAAAGGCCTCTCTGCCCGACGGTGCCACCCTCGTCTGCTACGCGGACGACACGTTGGTGGTCGCCGTCGGGAGTACCTTCGAGAGGACCATCCGACGAGCAGAGGTTGCGGTGGCAGCCGTCGCCGCGAGGATCCGCGATCTGGGGCTGAAAATAGCCCCGGAGAAGGCCGAGGCTGTCTGGTTTCACGGACGGCCTCGGTCTCGGCCACCGGCCAGATCGTGGATCTGGGTTGGGGAAGCCTGCGTAGAGGTGAAGTACGAGTTGAAATATCTCGGACTGATCCTCGACAGCCGCTGGAGCTTCGATGCGCATCTCGACCGTCTCGTCCCCCGAGTCGAAAAGGCGGCGGTCTCTTTGGGCCGCCTGCTGCCCAACCTCGGGGGACCGGGAGATTTGGTGCGCCGCCTATACCTGGGCGTGGTGCGGTCTATGGCCTTATACGGTGCCCCAATATGGGCGCCGTACGTGATGACCAGCCGGCGAAACACGCTGATGTTGCGCCGGCTGCAGAGGCGGATGGCCATCCGCCTCATAAGAGGATACCGCACCACGTCTACCGTGGCGGCGCTTGCTCTGGCGGGAGAACTTCCCTTCGAGCTTCAGGCGGCGGTGCGCGCCTATGTTTATAGGCGCACTAGTATCGCCAGCCGTGCTCGAGGGGCCCCGCCGGAGCGAGAGACGGTCGAGGGCTTCGAGCTCCAGGCCCGGCGACTAGCGCTCGCCAGATGGCGTGCCGAGCTTCGCTCCCACGCCGGCGAGCGCGTCCCCGGGGCTCTCCTGCCGCACTTCACCTCGTGGCGGGAGAGACGGCATGGCAGGCTCTCCTACCGAGCGACGCAGGTGTTCACCGGGCATGGCTGCTTCGGTGTCTACCTGTGTCGCATCGGGCGGGAAGCGACGACGGTGTGCCACCATTGTGGCGCGGAGGAAGACTCGGCGCAGCACACGCTGGAGGAATGTCCCGCCTTTTCAGCGCTGCGCCGAGTCCTAAAACGAGAAGTCGGCCGCGACCTCGCACTCTCCAGCCTAGTTGGGGCCATGCTGGAGGGCCCGGGGAAGTGGGCGGCAGCAATCTCTTTCTGCGAGGAGGTTATGTCGCGGAAGGAGGCTGCCGAGCGGGATCGGGAGCTTACAGATCCCGCCCGACGTGCCCGGGGACGGCGTGCGCGCCCGCGCCGAGAAACCCCGGGCAGCTGAGAGTAGGCGGGCGGCGGGTGTACCAGAATATGCTGGTTTCACTGCCCGCCGCCCGCCAACAGAGGAGGACGTCCACTGTTGGGGATGGGGGATGACGAGTCGCCTGAAGGAGGCGAGGGTTATCTGTAATCCTCCTCCAATATACTCGTCGTCCCCCCGGCGGCCGCTGTGATCAGGGCGGGGGCCCTGGTCACCTATCGCGCGGTCGCCGTGTCGGAGCGGTGCGGGGTGCGACCCCTCGCGCCGCCGAATTTAAATGGATTTTAGGGGGGAGGATTTATTTTATTCCCCCCCGGGACGCGGCCGGCCATCGTTACCATCTTGATGGCCGGCCAGGCGAGGGGGAGCCGCGGTAGTGTTCTTCAAGAGTTCCCGTGGCTCCCCCGTTGAATCGCCAGCGATCGGCCCTGCGTCCTCAGGTCGCCGTGGAGGTTTTAGTGGGTCAATCCCCACACTACCCTCGTCTCGCTCCCCCGGGCGGGGCGGGGGTGTCTGGCGAGCAGATTTCCTCCACGTAAAATAAAAAAAAAAAAAAAAAAAAAAAAAAAAAAAAGGTTATGTCAAGGTTATGTCAAGGTTATGTCAAGGTTCCCCCCATGTCCGCTACCTTGTCGTGGTGGGGGGGCTTCGTGCCCTAATGATCCTCAAGGCTGTGCCGGCGGGGAATTTATTCCCTGGCAGGTTCTACCATGCCGGAGTGGCTTGAGGTGAGGGGCCAACTAAAGTCGGACACATACCGTAAACCTGTGGTCATGTTTTACAGGAACGGGGGTCTTGCCTTAACCGGCCGGGCCGCGAGGATGACAACCTCTCTAAAAAATCCCTAGCCCCAAGCAGTGTTGCGCGGTGATGAGGGTGTAGCTGGAGTAAGCGCCAGCTATGGTTGGTGGGTGCACCAATCTTTAGCGGACAACCCCGGGGTACCTGGCGACCCCCGGGTGTATTAGCCTTCCCCGGGTATGGCGGCTCTGCCCGGGGTGACCTTCTTTCCGACCACACTCGTGGGACCAATTATGGATTCTTTTAAACAAATAACCGGGGAGGGGGGAAACGAGCGTGAGGGGGAGGTGCGCGGGCCTATCGTGCGCCTCAAGAGATGTACAGAGCCGGTGTCGCGGAGGCATTCTGCAACACGCGGCAAAAAGAGGACCGCAGCGGGCCTTGGTGAGTGCGATGAGGGGGAGGAGTCAGATTTCTCTGTCTCCTCCCACCACTCATCGCAGAGTGTCCCGGGCTCGTCGTCGGCGAGGAAGAGAGGACGGCCGCCGACGACCGGCGAATATGTTGGCCTCGCAGAGGCCAAACTTAGGCTGGCCGAGGCTTCGCAGCTGGAGGCCGAGGCAAGGGAGGTGGCGGCGATATTCGACCCGGGAGCCCCCGTGCCGAGACCATCGCGGTCGAGCGTCCCGCTCCCGGACGAGACGGATATAGCGGAAAATTTCCGCAACCGTCCGACGCGGGATGTCGCGGCCGCTATATTGGAGAGCCTGGATGAAGTGGCCAGGATCTCCGGCGTGTCAAAGGGGCTGAAGGGCAATTTGGCCCGCGCCCTGAGAGTGGCCGCCTTAAACGGCAGGGTAGGGGTGTCGGAGCTGGCAGTGAGGTCAGCTACCGACGCCACGCGTGTTCTGGAGGCCGAAAATGCCGTCCTCAGGGGGCAAATGACGGAGCTGCAGGCGGAGGTGGCCCGGCTCCGGCAGGTGGTGGAGGCGAGAACGGCTGCTGCCGCAATGCCTCCGCCGCCGCGCCCGGGAGAGGGCTCAGTATCGCCGCCGATCGTCGGCGCCCGGGATTGCCATCGCTCCGGGCAAGAAAAGTCCTCGCCCCCACCTGCGGCTGCGCGCGCAGATTTTCTTGTGCAGATAAGCGCCCTGATAGACGCCAAATTGGCGTCATTCAGGAGGGAGCTCGCGCCGCGAACGGACTCGGCCCTGCGATCGGTGGCACCTGGGCCGTCCGTCCCCTCACAGTCTTCGGACAGGGTGGGGCGGAAGACGAAGAAGAAGAAGAAAGGTGGGAAAGCTGGGGCGGCTATAGCGGCCCAGACGGAGCCCGCTCGACCGCGAGCAGAATCGGCGCTACACTCTGCCGCACCTCCGCCCCAGGAGGCGTGGTCCCAGGTGGTTGGCCGCAAGGCTAAAAAGGCGGCTGCCAAGGCCACTGCGGCGGCGAATAATAAAAAAGGACGGGTGGTCCCGGCGGCCCCCAGGAAGACACCCCTGCCTCCGCGACCGCCACGCACAGCAGCGGTTACCATAACGGTTCCGTCTGGCGTGGACATTACTTACGCGCAGGCGATGGCCACTGCCAGGTCCAAGGTGGACCTGGCAGAAATTGGCATCGCCTCGCTGAGGCCGCGAAGGGCGGTGACTGGGGGGTTAATTTTGGAAGTCCCTGGCACCGATGGGGCCGCCAAGGCCACCGTCCTCGCCACAAAAGTGGCGGAAGCGCTGGCAGGCACCGGCGTAAAGGTCGCGCGTCCGGTCAAAAAAGCTGACCTTAGGGTGCGCGGCCTGGTCGATTCGACCACGCCGGCGGAGGTCGCTGCGGCTGTTGCCCGCGTGGGCGGGTGCAGCGAGGGGGACATCAATACCGGCGAAATCCGGTCTTCCCCCTCGGGATTGGGCACCCTCTGGGTCCGATGTCCTGCCGCGGCCGCTCGCAAGGTTGCTGTCGCGGGCCGGATAACCGTCGGCTGGACCCATGCAGCCGTGGAGGCCCTGAGTGCCCGGCCTCTGCAGTGTTACCGTTGCCTTGATGTTGGCCACACCAGTCAGCGGTGCACTTCTGCCGAGGATAGGTCCGACTGCTGCTATAGATGCGGCAGTCGGGACCATAAGGTGGCAGCCTGTACGGCCACGCCCAATTGTCCGCTTTGTGCGGGCGCGGGCAGGCCTTCTGGTCACCGCCTCGGCGGCCGGGCGTGTCCTGTCAGTGCGAGGCGAGGCAAGGAAGGCGGCCAAAGGTCGTCTGCCAGATTCAATAAAAAAGGGAAGGAAACCACGATGGCCAAGGCAGCGACCACCGTGGCCAGCAACGAAAAGGCGGCACCGCCTGATGCTACCGCCGCACCCGCGGGGGCGAATGGGGCCACTAAAGTCCCTGACGCCACCGCATCCGCGGCCGTGACGGCGATGGACACGGCTGTGTAATGGGGCCCCCGGGCCCGATAATACAAGTTAACCTCAACTGCTCGGCCAGAGCGCAGGATCTCCTGTTTCAATGCCTGGCCGAGCGGGGTGCCGGGTTGGCAGTCGTGGCGGAGCCGCACAGGGTCCCCAAACATCCACACTGGATGGGGGACTCGATTGGCTCCGCCGCGATTATTTGGGCTGGGAGGCCGGGGTCCCCGCCGTGCTCGCTTATCGAGCGCGGCCTGGGATACGTGGCCGTCGATTGGGGCGGCACCGCGGTTGTGGCGATATACGCACCTCCAAGGTGGTCCCTCGAAGAGTTTGAGCAGTATCTGGACGGGGTAGGGAGATGCGTCTCCCGCTGCCATCCCCGTCCGGTGCTGGTCCTGGGGGACTTTAATGCCAAGGCCACGGCTTGGGGTTCCCCCGGGACTGATTCGAGGGGCCGGGAGGTGCTGGATTGGGCGGCGGGACTGGAGCTCCGTCTCCTGAACACGGGCTCGGTCCATACGTGCGTGCGGCATAACGGGGGGTCCATCGTTGACCTTTCGTGGGCAACGCCCCAGGCCGCGCGCCGTATTACGGGGTGGAGGGTGGCGGAAGGGGTCGAGATGTTGTCTGACCACAGATACATAGTTCTCGACCTCTCCGCCGCCCCACCATCGACACTCCGTCGTCGCCCCGCCGATGAAGGTTCGCCTCGACCGCGGTGGGCGCTGAAGCGCCTCGACCAGGACGCTCTGATGGCGGCGGCCCACGTCGTGGCCTGGCCAGCAACACCGACCGTGCCAGTCGACGGGAATGGGGAGGCCCATTGGTTCCGGGGAGCAATGACGTCGATTTGCGACGTCGCCATGCCCCGGGCCAGGGTCTTCCCGAGGAAAGCGGTGTACTGGTGGTCGCGCGCGATAGCGGAATTACGCACCGAGTGCGTCCGCGCGCGACGCCAGTACGCTCGCGCCCGTCGACGACGACGTACGGACGACGTGCTGGCTGTCCAGCTGTATGGGAGATATCGGGAGAAGGTGGTCGCCCTGCAGCTGGCCATCAGGCGAGCGAAGGACCAGGCCTGGCGCGATCTCCTCGGCTCTCTGAACCGAGATCCGTGGGGGCGCCCATACAAGATGGCTTTGGGACGATTGCGTCCCTGGGCGCCCCCCGTGACGGAGAGCCTGGATCCGGGGCTGCTCGGGCGGGTCGTGGACGCTTTATTCCCCGTTAGCGGGGAGGCGTCCCGGTCCGTCCCTGAGCCAGAGGAACATGAGTGGTCCCCGGACCTTGAGGTCGCGCCGGAGGAGATGGCCGGGGTCTTCAAATGGCTCCGGGGCAAGAATACCGCCCCGGGGCCGGACGGTATCCCCGGCCGGGTCTGGTTGCTCGCAGCGAGCGTCCTGGGGGAGAGGCTGAGGAGCCTCTACTCTGGGCTCCTGAGGTCGGGAACGTTCCCCGACCTATGGAGAGAAAGTCGGATGGTCCTCTTGAGGAAGGGTGGGAGGCCGGGGGATTCTCCCTCCGCGTACCGGCCCATTTGTCTCCTGGATGAGGCGGGCAAGATCTTCGAGAAGATCATTGTTGCCCGCCTCTCCAGACACCTGTCCCGCGACGGCCCAGATCTTGCGGACTGCCAGTTTGGCTTCCGGGAGGGGCGATCGACGGTCGACGCAATCGACCGCCTCAAGTCCCTCTCGGACAATGCCGTGGCAAGGGGCGGGGTGTGCTTGGCGGTGTCCATTGACATCGTCAATGCGTTCAACACCCTGCCCTGGTCCGCCATTAGGGAGGCCCTCGTCGATCACCAGGTGCCTCCCTATCTAAGGCGGGTGATCGGAGCCTACCTGCGGGACAGGTGGGTCGAATACCCGGGCCGGTACGGGATGATACGGAGGGAAGTGGACCGCGGGGTCCCGCAGGGGTCCGTTTTAGGACCGCTCCTGTGGGACCTGGGTTACAACGCGGTCCTGGAAAAGGCCACCCTGCCCGACGGTGCCACCATCGTCTGCTACGCGGACGACACGTTGGTGGTCGCCGTCGGGAGTACTTTCGAGAGGACCATCCGACGAGCAGCGGTTGCGGTGGCAGCCGTCGTCGCGAGGATCCGCGATCTGGGGCTGAAAATAGCCCCGGAGAAGGCCGAGGCTGTCTGGTTCCACGGACGGCCTCGGTCTCGGCCACCGGCCAGATCGTGGATCCGGGTTGGAGAAGCCTGCGTCGAGGTGAAGTCCGAGTTGAAATATCTCGGACTGATCCTCGACAGCCGCTGGAGCTTCGGTGCGCATCTCGACCGTCTCGTCCCCCGGGTCGAAAAGGCGGCGGCCTCTTTGGGCCGCCTGCTGCCCAACCTCGGGGGACCGGGAGATTTGGTGCGCCGCCTATACCTGGGCGTGGTGCGGTCTATGGCCTTATACGGTGCCCCAATCTGGGCGCCGTACGTGATGACCAGCCGGCGCAACACGCTGTTGTTGCGCCGGCTGCAGAGGCGGATGGCCATCCGCCTCATAAGAGGTTACCGCACCACGTCTACCGTGGCGGCGCTTGCTCTGGCGGGAGAACTTCCCTTCGAGCTTCAGGCGGCGGTGCGCGCCTATGTTTATAGGCGCACAAGCATCTCCAGCCGTGCTCGAGGGGCCCCGCCGGAGCGAGAGACGGTCGAGGGCTTCGAGCTCCAGGCCCGGAGACTAGCGCTCGCCAGATGGCGTGCCGAGCTTTGCTCCCACGCCGGCGAGCGCGTCCCCGGGGCTCTCCTGCCGCACTTCACCTCGTGGCGGGAGAGACGGCATGGCAGGCTCTCCTACCGAGCGACGCAGGTGTTCACCGGGCATGGCTGCTTCGGTGTCTACCTGTGTCGCATCGGGCGGGAAGCGACGACGGTGTGCCACCATTGTGGCGCGGAGGAAGACTCGGCGCAGCACACGCTGGAGGAATGTCCCGCCTTTTCAGCGCTGCGCCGAGTCCTAAGACGAGAAGTCGGCCGCGACCTCGCACTCTCCAGCCTGGTTGGGGCCATGCTGGAGGGTCCGGGGAAGTGGGCGGCAGCAATCTCTTTCTGCGAGGAGGTTATGTCGCGGAAGGAGGCTGCCGAGCGGGATCGGGAGCTTACAGATCCCGCCCGACGTGCCCGGGGACGGCGTGCGCGCCCACGCCGAGAAACCCCGGGCAGCTGAGAGTAGGCGGGCGGCGGGTGTACCAGAACATGCTGGTTTCATTGCCCGCCGCCCTCCAACAGAGGAGGACGTCCACTCTTGGGAGTGGGGGATGACGAGTCGCCTGAAGGAGGCGAGGGCTAATTGTGATCCTCCTCCAATATACTCGTCGTCCCCCCGTCGGCCGCTGTGATCAGGGCGGGGGCCCTGGTCACCTATCGCGCGGTCGCCGTGTCGGGGCGGTGCGGGGTGCGACCCCTCGCGCCGCCGAATTTAAATGGATTTTAGGGGGGAGGATTATATCTCCCCCCGGGACGCGGCCGGCCATCGTTACCATCCTGATGGCCGGCCAGGCGAGGGGGAGCCGCGGTAGTGTTCTTCAAGAGTTCCCGTGGCTCCCCCGTTGAATCGCCAGCGATCGGTCCTGCGTCCTCAGGTCGCCGTGGAGGTTTTAGTGGGTCAATCCCCACACTACCCTCGTCCCGCTCCCCCGGGCGGGGCGGGGGTGTCTGACGAGCAGATTTCCTCCACGTAAAATAAAAAAAAAAAAAAAAAAGGTTATGTCAAGGTTCCCCCCCGAGTCCGCTACCTTGTCGTGGTGGGGGGGCTTCGTGCCCTAATGATCCTCAAGGCTGTGCCGGCGGGGAATTTATTCCCTGGCAGGTTCTACCATGCCGGAGTGGCTTGAGGTGAGGGGCCAACTAAAGTCGGACACATACCGTAAACCTGTGGTCATGTTTTACAGGAACGGGAGTCTTGCCTTAACCGGCCGGGCCGCGAGGATGACAACCTCTCTAAAAAATCCCTAGCCCCAAGCAGTGTTGCGCGGTGAAGAGGGCGTAGCTGGAGTAAGCGCCAGCTATGGTTGGTGGGTGCACCAATCGTTAGCGGACAACCCCGGGGTACCTGGCGACCCCCCGGGCGTATTAGCCTTCCCCGGGTATGGCGGCTCTACCCGGGGTGACCTCCTTTCCGACCACACTCGTGGGATTAAGTATGGAGTCTACTTTTTCACAAACAACCGGGGAGGGGGGAAACGAGCGTGAGGTGGAGGTGCGCGGGCCTATCGTGCGCCTCAAAAGATGCACAGAGCCGGTGTCGCGGAGGCATTCGGCGACACGCGGCAAAAAGAGGACCGCAGCGGGCCTTGGTGAGTGCGATGAGGGGGAGGAGTCAGATTTCTCTGTCTCCTCCCACCACTCATCGCAGAGTGTCCCGGGCTCGTCGTCAGCGAGGAAAAGAGGACGGCCGCCGACGACCGGCGAATATGTTGGCCTCGCAGAGGCCAAACTTAGGCTGGCCGAGGCTTCGCAGCTGGAGGCCGAGGCAAGGGAGGTGGCGGCGATATTCGACCCGGGAGCCCCCGTGCCGAGACCATCGCGGTCGAGCGTCCCGCTCCCGGACGAGACGGATATAGCGGAAAATTTCCGCAACCGTCCAACGCGGGATGTCGCGGCCGCTATATTGGAGAGCCTGGATGAAGTGGCCAGGATCTCCGGCGTGTCAAAGGGGCTGAAGGGCAATTTGGCCCGCGCCCTAAGGGTGGCCGCCTTAAACGGCAGGGTGGGGGTGTCCGAGCTTGCGGTTAGGTCAGCTACCGACGCCACGCGTGCCCTGGAGGCAGAGAATGCCGTCCTCAGGGGGCAAATGACGGAGCTGCGGGCGGAGGTGGCTCGGCTCCGGCAGGTGGTGGAGGCGAGTACGGCTGCTGCCGCAATGCCTCCGCCGCCGCGCCCGGGAGAGGGCTCAGTATCGCCGCCGATCGTCGCCGCCCGGGAGTGCCAACGCTCCGGGCAAGAAAAGTCCTCGCCCCCACATGCGACTGCGCCCGCAGATTTTCTGGCGCAGATAAGCGCCCTGATAGACGCCAAATTGGCGTCATTCAGGAGGGAGCTAGCGCCGCGAACGGACTCGGCCCTGCGATCGGTGGCACCTGGGCCGTCCGTCCCCTCACAGTCTTCGGACAGGGTGGGGCGGAAGACGAAGAAGAAGAAGAAAGGTGGGAAAGCTGGGGCGGCTATAGCGGCCCAGACGGAGCCCGCTCGACCGCGAGCAGAATCGGCGCTACCCTCTGCCGCGCCTCCGCCCCAGGAGGCGTGGTCCCAGGTGGTTGGCCGCAAGGCTAAAAAGGCGGCTGCCAAGGCCACTGCGGCGGCGAATAATAAAAAAGGACGGGTGGTCCCGGCGGCCCCCAGGAAGACACCCCTGCCTCCGCGACCGCCACGCACAGCAGCGGTTACCATAACGATTCCGTCTGGCGTGGACATTACTTACGCGCAGGCGATGGCCACTGCCAGGTCCAAGGTGGACCTGGCAGAAATTGGCATCGCCTCGCTGAGGCCGCGAAGGGCGGTGACTGGGGGGTTAATTTTGGAAGTCCCTGGCACCGATGGGGCCGCCAAGGCCACCGTCCTCGCCACAAAAGTGGCGGAAGCGCTGGCAGGCACCGGCGTAAAGGTCGCGCGTCCGGTCAAAAAAGCTGACCTTAGGGTGCGCGGCCTGGTCGATTCGACCACGCCGGCGGAGGTCGCTGCGGCTGTTGCCCGCGTGGGCGGGTGCAGCGAGGGGGACATCAATACCGGCGAAATCCGGTCTTCCCCCTCGGGATTGGGCACCCTCTGGGTCCGATGTCCTGCCGCGGCCGCTCGCAAGGTTGCTGTCGCGGGCCGGATAACCGTCGGCTGGACCCATGCAGCTGTGGAGGCCCTGAGTGCCCGGCCTCTGCAGTGTTACCGTTGCCTTGATGTTGGCCACACCAGTCAGCGGTGCACTTCTGCCGAGGATAGGTCCGACTGCTGCTATAGATGCGGCAGTCGGGACCATAAGGTGGCAGCCTGTACGGCCACGCCCAATTGTCCGCTTTGTGCGGGCGCGGGCAGGCCTTCTGGTCACCGCCTCGGCGGCCGGGCGTGTCCTGCCAGTGCGAGGCGAGGCAAGGTAGGCGGCCAAAGGTCGTCTGCCAGATTCAATAAAAAAGGGAAGGAAACCACGATGGCCAAGGCAGCAACCACCGTGGCCAGCAACGAAAAGGTAGCATCGCCTGATGCTACCGCCGCGCCCGCGGGGGCGGATGGGGCCACTAAAGTCCCAGACGCCACCGCATCCGCGGCCGTGACGGCGATGGACACGGCTGTGTAATGGCGCCCCCGGGCCCGATAATACAAGTTAACCTCAACTGCTCGGCCAGAGCGCAGGATCTCCTGTTTCAATGCATGGCCGAGCGGGGTGCCGGGTTGGCAGTCGTGGCGGAGCCGCACAGGGTCCCCAAACATCCACACTGGATGGGGGACTCGATTGGCTCCGCCGCGATTATTTGGGCTGGGAGGCCGGGGTCCCCGCCGTGCTCGCTTATCGAGCGCGGCCTGGGATACGTGGCCGTTGATTGGGGCGGCACCGCGGTTGTGGCGATATACGCACCTCCAAGGTGGTCCCTCGAAGAGTTTGAGCAGTATCTGGACGGGGTAGGGAGATGCGTCTCCCGCTGCCATCCCCGTCCGGTGCTGGTCCTGGGGGACTTCAATGCCAAGGCCACGGCTTGGGGTTCCCCCGGGACTGACTCGAGGGGCCAGGAGGTGCTTGATTGGGCGGCGGGACTGGAGCTCCGTCTCCTGAACACGGGCTCGGTCCATACGTGCGTGCGGCATAACGGGGGGTCCATCGTTGACCTTTCGTGGGCAACGCCCCCGGCCGCGCGCCGTATTACGGGGTGGAGGGTGGCGGAAGGGGTCGAGACGTTGTCTGACCACAGATACATAGTTCTCGACCTCTCCGCCGCCCCACCGTCGACACTCCGTCGTCGCCCCGCCGATGAAGGTTCGCCTCGACCGCGGTGGGCGCTGAAGCGCCTCGACCAGGACGCTCTGATGGCGGCAGCCCACGTCGTGGCCTGGCCAGCAACACCGACCGGGCCAGTCGACGGGAATGGGGAGGCCCATTGGTTCCGGGGCGCAATGACGTCGGTTTGCGACGTCGCCATGCCACGGGCCAGGGTCTTCCCGAGGAAGGCGGTGTACTGGTGGTCGCGCGCGGTAGCGGAATTACGCACCGAGTGCGTCCACGCGCGACGCCAGTACGCTCGCGCCCGTCGACGTCGACGTAGGGACGACGTGCTGGCTGCCCAACTGTACGGGCGATATCGGGAGAAGGTGGTCGCCCTGCAGCTGGCCATCAGGCGAGCGAAGGACCAGGCCTGGCGCGATCTCCTCGGCTCTCTGAACCGAGATCCGTGGGGGCGCCCATACAAGATGGCATTGGGACGATTACGTCCCTGGGCGCCCCCCGTGACGGAGAGCCTGGATCCGGGGCTGCTCGGGCTGGTCGTGGACGCTTTATTCCCCGTTAGCGGGGAGGCGTCCCGGCCCGTCCCTGAGCCAGAGGAACATGAGTGGTCCCCGGATCTTGAGGTCGTGCCGGAGGAGATGGCCGAGGTCGTCAAATGGCTCCGGGGCAAGAATACCGCCCCGGGACCGGACGGTATCCCCGGCCGGGTCTGGTTGCTCGCCGCGAGCGTCCTGGGGGAGAGGCTGAGGAGCCTCTACTCTGGGCTCCTGAGGTCGGGGACGTTCCCCGACCTATGGAGAGAAAGTCGGATGGTCCTCTTGAGGAAGGGTGGGAGGCCGGGGGATTCTCCCTCCGCGTACCGGCCCATTTGTCTCCTGGATGAGGCGGGCAAGATCTTCGAGAAGATCATTGTTGCCCGCCTCTCCAGACACCTGTCCCGCTACGGCCCCGATCTGGCGGACTGCCAGTTTGGCTTCCGGGAGGGGCGATCGGCGGTAGACGCTATCGACCGTCTCAAGTCCCTCTCGGACAATGCCGTGGCAAGGGGCGGGGTGTGCTTGGCGGTGTCCATTGACATCGTCAATGCGTTCAACACCCTGCCCTGGTCCGCCATTAGGGAGGCCCTCGTCGATCACCAGGTGCCTCCCTATCTGAGGCGGGTGATCGGGGCCTACCTGCGGGACAGGTGGGTCGAATACCCGGGCCGGTATGGGATGATACGGAGGGAAGTGGACCGCGGGGTCCCGCAGGGGTCCGTTTTAGGACCGCTCCTGTGGGACCTGGGTTACAACGCGGTCCTGGAGAAGGCCTCCCTGCCCGACGGTGCCACCCTCGTCTGCTACGCGGACGACACGTTGGTGGTCGCCGTCGGTAGTACCTTCGAGAGGACCATCCGACGAGCAGAGGTTGCGGTGGCAGCCGTCGTCGCGAGGATCCGCGATCTGGGTCTGAAAATAGCCCCGGAGAAGGCCGAGGCTGTCTGGTTCCACGGACGGCCTCGGTCTCGGCCACCGGCCAGATCGTGGATCCGGGTTGGAGAAGCCTGCGTCGAGGTGAAGTCCGAGTTGAAATATCTCGGTCTGATACTCGACAGCCGCTGGAGCTTCGATGCGCATCTCGATCGTCTCGTCCCCCGAGTCGAAAAGGCGGCGGCCTCTTTGGGCCGCCTGCTGCCCAACCTCGGGGGACCGGGAGATTTGGTGCGCCGCCTATACCTGGGCGTGGTGCGGTCTATGGCCTTATACGGTGCCCCAATCTGGGCGCCGTACGTGATGACCAGCCGGCGCAACACGCTGTTGTTGCGCCGGCTGCAGAGGCGGATGGCCATCCGCCTCATAAGAGGTTACCGCACCACGTCTACCGTGGCGGCGCTTGCTCTGGCGGGAGAACTTCCCTTCGAGCTTCAGGCGGCGGTGCGCGCCTATGTTTATGGGCGCACAAGCATCGCCAGCCGTGCTCGAGGGGCCCCGCCGGAGCGAGAGACGGTCGAGGGCTTCGAGCTCCAGGCCCGGAGACTAGCGCTCGCCAGATGGCGTGCCGAGCTTTGCTCCCACGCTGGCGAGCGCGTCCCCGGGGCTCTCCTGCCGCACTTCACCTCGTGGCGGGAGAGACGGCATGGCAGGCTCTCCTACCGAGCGACGCAGGTGTTCACCGGGCATGGCTGCTTCGGTGTCTACCTGTGTCGCATCGGGCGGGAAGCGACGACGGTGTGCCACCATTGTGGCGCGGAGGAAGACTCGGCGCAGCACACGCTGGAGGAATGTCCCGCCTTTTCAGCGCTGCGCCGAGTCCTAAAACGGGAAGTCGGTCACGACCTCGCACTCTCCAGCCTAGTTGGGGCCATGCTGGAGAGCCCGGGGAAGTGGGCGGCAGCAATCTCTTTCTGCGAGGAGGTTATGTCGCGGAAGGAGGCTGCCGAGCGGGATCGGGAGCTTACAGATCCCGCCCGACGTGCCCGGGGACGGCGTGCGCGCCCACGCCGAGAAACCCCGGGCAGCTGAGAGTAGGCGGGCGGCGGGTGTACCAGAACATGCTGGTTTCATTGCCCGCCGCCCGCCAACAGAGGAGGACCTCCACTGTTGGGAGTTGGGGATGACGAGTCGCCTGAAGGAGGCGAGGGTTAACTGTGATCCTCCTCCAATATACTCGTCGTCTCCCCGGCGGCCGCTGTGATCAGGGCGGGGGCCCTGGTCACCTATCGCGCGGTCGCCGTGTCGGGGCGGTGCGGGGTGCGACCCCTCGCGCCGCCGAATTTAAATTAAAATGGATTTTAGGGGGGAGGATTTGTCTCCCCCCGGGACGCGGCCGGCCATCGTTACCATCTTGATGGCCGGCCAGGCGTGGGGGAGCCGCGGTAGTGTTCTTCAAGAGTTCCCGTGGCTCCCCCGTTGAATCGCCAGCGATCGGTCCTGCGTCCTCAGGTCGCCGTGGAGGTTTTAGTGGGTCAAACCCCACACTACCCTCGTCTCGCTCCCCCGGGCGGGGCGGGGGTGTCTGGCGAGCAGATTTCCTCCACGTAAAATAAAAAAAATAAAAAAAAAAAAAAAAAAAAAGGTTATGTCAAGGTCCACCGGCCAGATCGTGGATCCGGGTTGGAGAAGCCTGCGTAGAGGTGAAGTCCGAGTTGAAATATCTCGGACTGATCCTCGACAGCCGCTGGAGCTTCGATGCGCATCTCGACCGTCTCGTCCCCCGAGTCGAAAAGGCGGCGGCCTCTTTGGGCCGCCTGCTGCCCAACCTCGGGGGACCGGGAGATTTGGTGCGCCGCCTATACCTGGGCGTGGTGCGGTCTATGGCCTTATACGGTGCCCCAATATGGGCGCCGCACGTGATGACCAGCCGGCGCAACACGCTGTTGTTACGCCGGCTGCAGAGGCGGATGGCCATTCGCCTCATAAGAGGTTACCGCACCACGTCTACCGTGGCGGCGCTTGCTCTGGCGGGAGAACTTCCCTTCGAGCTTCAGGCGGCGGTGCGCGCCTATGTTTATGGGCGCACAAGCATCGCCAGCCGTGCTCGAGGGGCCCCGCCGGAGCGAGAGACGGTCGAGGGCTTCGAGCTCCAGGCCCGGAGACTAGCGCTCGCCAGATGGCGTGCCGAGTTTTGCTCCCACGCCGGCGAGCGCGTCCCCGGGGCTCTCCTGCCGCACTTCACCTCGTGGCGGGAGAGACGGCATGGCAGGCTCTCCTACCGAGCGACGCAGGTGTTCACCGGGCATGGCTGCTTCGGTGTCTACCTGTGTCGCATCGGGCGGGAAGCGACGACGGTGTGCCACCATTGTGGCGCGGAGGAAGACTCGGCGCAGCACACGCTGGAGGAATGTCCCGCCTTTTCAGCGCTGCGCCGAGTCCTAAAACGAGAAGTCGGCCACGACCTCGCACTCTCCAGCCTAGTTGGGGCCATGCTGGAGGGCCCGGGGAAGTGGGCGGCAGCAATCTCTTTCTGCGGGGAGGTTATGTCGCGGAAGGAGGCTGCCGAGCGGGATCGGGAGCTTACAGATCCCGCCCGACGTGCCCGGGGACGGCGTGCGCGCCCACGCCAAGAAACCCCGGGCAGCTGAGAGTAGGCGGGCGGCGGGTGTACCAGAATATGCTGGTTTCATTGCCCGCCGCCCGCCAACAGACGTCCACTGTTGTGAGTGGGGGATGACGAGTCGCCTGAAGGAGGCGAAGGTTAACTGTGATCCTCCTCCAATATACTCGTCGTCCCCCCGGCGGCCGCTGTGATCAGGGCGGGGGCCCTGGTCACCTATCGCGCGGTCGCCGTGTCGGGGCGGTGCGGGGTGCGACCCCTCGCGCCGCCGAATTTAAATGGATTTTAGGGAGGAGGATTTATTTTATTTCCCCCCGGGACGCGGCCGGCCATCGTTACCATCTTGATGGCCGGCCAGGCGAGGGGGAGCCGCGGTAGTGTTCTTCAAGAGTTCCCGTGGCTCCCCCGTTGAATCGCCAGCGATCGGTCCTGCGTCCTCTGGTCGCCGTGGCGGTTTTAGTGGGTCAATCCCCACACTACCTTCGTCCCGCTCCCCCGGGCGGGGCGGGGGTGTCTGGCGAGCAGATTTCCTCCACGTAAAATAAAAAAAAAAAAAAAAAGGTTATGTCAAGGTCCTGCCTCCTCGACCGCCACGCACAGCAGCGGTTACCATAACGGTTCCGTCTGGCGTGGACATTACTTACGCGCAGGCGATGGCCACTGCCAGGTCCAAGGTGGACCTTGCAGAAATTGGCATCGCCTCGCTGAGGCCGCGAAGGGCGGTGACTGGGGGGTTAATTTTGGAGGTCCCTGGCACCGATGGGGCCGCCAAGGCCACCGTCCTCGCCACAAAAGTGGCGGAAGCGCTGGCAGGCACCGGCGTAAAGGTCGCGCGTCCGGTCAAAAAAGCTGACCTTAGGGTGCGCGGCCTGGTCGATTCGACCACGCCGGCGGAGGTCGCTGCGGCTGTTGCCCGCGAGGGCGGGTGCAGCGAGGGGGACATCAATACCGGCGAAATCCGGTCTTCCCCCTCGGGATTGGGCACCCTCTGGGTCCGATGTCCTGCCGTGGCCGCTCGCAAGGTTGCTGTCGCGGGCCGGATAAACGTCGGCTGGACCCAGGCAGCCGTGGAGGCCCTGAGTGCCCGGCCTCTGCAGTGTTACCGTTGCCTTGGTGTTGGCCACACCAGTCAGCGGTGCACTGCTGCCGAGGATAGGTCCGACTGCTGCTATAGATGCGGCAGTCGGGACCATAAGGTGGCAGCCTGTACGGCCACGCCCAATTGTCCGCTTTGTGCGGGTGCGGGCAAGCCGTCTGGTCACCGCCTCGGCAGCCGGGCATGTCCTGCCAGTGCGGGGCGAGGCAAGGGAGGCGGCCAATGGCCGTCTGCCAGATTTCTTAAAAAAAGGAAGGAAACCACGATGGCCAAGGCAGCGACCACCATGGCCAGCAACGAAAAGGCGGATCCGCCTGATGCTATCGCCGCGCCCGCGGGGGCGGATGGAGACACTAAATTCCCAGACGCCACCGCATCCGCGGCCGTGACGGCGATGGACACGGCTGTGTAATGGGGCCCCCGGGCCCGATAATACAAGTTAACCTCAACTGCTCGGCCAGAGCGCAGGATCTCCTGTTTCAATGCCTGGCCGAGCGGGGTGCCGGGTTGGCAGTCGTGGCGGAGCCGCACAGGGTCCCCAAACATCCACACTGGATGGGGGACTCGATTGGCTCCGCCGCGATTATTTGGGCTGGGAGGCCGGGGTCCCCGCCGTGCTCGCTTATCGAGCGCGGCCTGGGATACGTGGCCGTCGATTGGGGCGGCACCGCGGTTGTGGCGATATACGCACCTCCAAGGTGGTCCCTCGAAGAGTTTGAGCAGTATCTGGACGGGGTAGGGAGATGCGTCTCTCGCTGCCATCCCCGTCCGGTGCTGGTCCTGGGGGACTTCAATGCCAAGGCCACGGCTTGGGGTTCCCCCGGGACTGATTCGAGGGGCCGGGAGGTGCTGGATTGGGCGGCGGGGACTGGAGCTCCGTCTCCTGAACACGGGCTCGGTCCATACGTGCGTGCGGCATAACGGGGGGTCCATCGTTGACCTTTCGTGGGCAACGCCCCCGGCCGCGCGCCGTATTACGGGGTGGAGGGTGGCGGAAGGGGTCGAGACGTTGTCTGACCACAGATACATAGTTCTCGATCTCTCCGCCGCCCCCCCATCGACACCCCGTCGTCGCCCCGCCGATGAAGGTTCGCCTCAGCCGCGGTGGGCGCTGAAGCGCCTCGACCAGGACGCTCTGATGGCGGCAGCACACGTCGTGGCCTGGCCAGCAACACCGGCCGGGCCAGTCGACGGGAATGGGGAGGCCCGTTGGTTCCGGGGCGCAATGACGTCGGTTTGCGACGTCGCCATGCCCCGGGCCAAGGTCTTCCCGAGGAAGGCGGTGTACTGGTGGTCGCGCGAAATAGCGGAATTACGCACCGAGTGCGTCCGCGCGCGACGCCAGTACGCTCGCGCCCGTCGACGACGACGTACGGACGACGTGCTGGCTGCCCAGCTGTATGGGAGATATCGGGAGAAGGTGGTCGCCCTGCAGCTGGCCATCAGGCGAGCGAAGGACCAGGCCTGGCGCGATCTCCTCGGCTCTCTGAACCGAGATCCGTGGGGGCGCCCATACAAGATGGCATTGGGACGATTACGTCCCTGGGCGCCCCCCGTGACGGAGATCCTGGATCCGGGGCTGCTCGGGCGGGTCGTGGGCGCTTTATTCCCCGTTAGCGAGGAGGCGTCCCGGCCCGTCCCTGAGCCAGAGGAACATGAGTGGTCCCCGGATCTTGAGGTCGCGCCGGCGGAGATGGCCGCGGTCGTCAAATGGCTCCGGGGCAAGAATACCGCCCCGGGGCCGGACGGTATCCCCGGCCGGGCCTGGTTGCTCGCCGCGAGCGTCCTGGGGGAGAGGCTGAGGAGCCTCTACTCTGGGCTCCTAAGGTCGGGGACGTTCCCCGACCTATGGAGAGAAAGTCGGATGGTCCTCTTGAGGAAGGATGGGAGGTCGGGGGATTCTCCCTCCGCGTACCGGCCCATTTGTCTCCTGGATGAGGCGGGCAAGATCTTCGAGAAGATCATTGTTGCCCGCCTCTCCAGACACCTGTCCCGCGACGGCCCAGATCTGGCGGACTGCCAGTTTGGCTTCCGGGAGGGGCGATCGACGGTCGACGCAATCGACCGCCTCAAGTCCCTCTCGGACAATGCCGTGGCAAGGGGCGGGGTGTGCTTGGCGGTGTCCATTGACATCGTCAATGCGTTCAACACCCTGCCCTGGTCCGCCATTAGGGAGGCCCTCGTCGATCACCAGGTGCCTCCCTATCTGAGGCGGGTGATCGGGGCCTACCTGCGGGACAGGTGGGTTGAATACCCGGGCCGGTGCGGGATGATACGGAGGGAAGTGGACCGCGGGGTCCCGCAGGGTTCCGTTTTAGGACCGCTCCTGTGGGACCTGGGTTACAACGCGGTCCTGGAGAAGGCCTCCCTGCCCGACGGTGCCACCCTCGTCTGCTACGCGGACGACACGTTGGTGGTCGCCGTCGGGAGTACCTTCGAGAGGACCATCCGACGAGCAGAGGTTGCGGTGGCAGCCGTCGTCGCGAGGATCCGCGATCTGGGGCTGAAAATAGCCCCGGAGAAGGCCGAGGCTGTCTGGTTTCACGGACGGCCTCGGTCTCGGCCACCGGCCAGATCGTGGATCCGGGTTGGAGAAGCCTGCGTCGAGGTGAAGACCGAGTTGAAATATCTCGGACTGATCCTCGACAGCCACTGGTGCTTCGATGCGCATCTCGACCGTCTCGTCCCCCGAGTCGAAAAGGCGGCGGCCTCTTTGGGCCGCCTGCTGCCCAACCTCGGGGGACCGGGAGATTTGGTGCGCCGCCTATACCTGGGCGTGGTGCGGTCTATGGCCTTATACGGTGCCCCAATATGGGCGCCGTACGTGATGACCAGCCGGCGCAACACGCTGTTGTTGCGCCGGCTGCAGAGGCGGATGGCTATCCGCCTCATAAGAGGTTACCGCACCACGTCTACCGTGGCGGCGCTTGCTCTGGCGGGAGAACTTCCCTTCGAGCTTCAGGCGGCGGTGCGCGCCTATGTTTATAGGCGCACTAGCATCGCCAGCCGTGCTCGAGGGGCCCCGCCGGAGCGAGAGACGGTCGAGGGCTTCGGGCTCCAGGCCCGGCGACTAGCGCTCGCCAGATGGCGTTCCGAGCTTTGCTCCCACGCCGGCGAGCGCGTCCCCGGGGCTCTCCTGCCGCACTTCACCTCGTGGCGGGAGAGACGGCATGGCAGGCTCTCCTACCGAGCGACGCAGGTGTTCACCGGGCATGGCTGCTTCGGTGTCTACCTGTGTCGCATCGGGCGGGAAGCGACGACGGTGTGCCACCATTGTGGCGCGGAGGAAGACTCGGCGCAGCACACGCTGGAGGAATGTCCCGCCTTTTCAGCGCTGCGCCGAGTCCTAAAACGGGAAGTCGGTCACGACCTCGCACTCTCCAGCCTAGTTGGGGCCATGCTGGAGAGCCCGGGGAAGTGGGCGGCAGCAATCTCTTTCTGCGAGGAGGTTATGTCGCGGAAGGAGGCTGCCGAGCGGGATCGGGAGCTAACAGATCCCGCCCGACGTGCTCGGGGACGGCGTGCGCGCCCACGCCGAGAAACCCCGGGCAGCTGAGAGTAGGCGGGCGGCGGGTGTACCAGTACATGCTGGTTTCATTGCCCGCCGCCCGCCAACATAGGAGGACCTCCCCTGTTGTGAGTGGGGGATGGCGAGTCGCCTGAAGGAGGCGAGGGCTAATTGTGATCCTCCTCCAACATACTCGTCGTCCCCCCGGCGGCCGCTGTGATCAGGGCGGGGGCCCTGGTCACCTATCGTGCGGTCGCCGTGTCGGGGCGGTGCGGGGTGCGACCCCTCGCGCCGCCGAATTCAAATGGATTTTAGGGGGGAGGATTTATTTTATTTCCCCTCGGGACGCGGCCGGCCATCGTTACCATCTTGATGGCCGGCCAGGCGAGGGGGAGCCGCGGTAGTGTTCTTCAAGAGTTCCCGTGGCTCCCCCGTTGAATCGCCAGCGATCGGTCCTGCGTCCTCAGGTCGCCGTGGAGGTTTTAGTGGGTCAAACCCCACACTACCCTCGTCCCGCTCCCCCGGGCGGGGCGGGGGTGTCTGGCGAGCAGATTTCCTCCACGTAAAATAAAAAAAAAAAAAAAGGTTATGTCAAGGTCATCGGGGCCTACCTGCGGGACAGGTGGGTTGAATACCCGGGCCGGTGCGGGATGATACGGAGGGAAGTGGACCGCGGGGTCCCGCAGGGGTCCGTTTTAGGACCGCTCCTGTGGGACCTGGGTTACAACGCGGTCCTGGAAAAGGCCTCCCTGCCCGACGGTGCCACCCTCGTCTGCTACGCGGACGACACGTTGGTGGTCGCCGTCGGGAGTACCTTCGAGAGGACCATCCGACGAGCAGAGGTTGCGGTGGCAGCCGTCGTCGCGAGGATCCGCGATCTGGGGCTGA
The DNA here is from genome assembly GCF_051020955.1 of Megalopta genalis. Classification (NCBI taxonomy): domain Eukaryota; kingdom Metazoa; phylum Arthropoda; class Insecta; order Hymenoptera; family Halictidae; genus Megalopta; species Megalopta genalis. The sequence goes on from NC_135022.1 coordinate 8,291,167, forward strand.
AAATAGCCCCGGAGAAGGCCGAGGCTGTCTGGTTTCACGGACGGCCTCGGTCTCGGCCACCGGCCAGATCGTGGATCCGGGTTGGAGAAGCCTGCATCGAGGTGAAGTCCGAGTTGAAATATCTCGGACTGATCCTCGACAGCCGCTGGAGCTTCGATGCGCATCTCGACCGTCTCGTCCCCCGAGTCGAAAAGGCGGCGGCCTCTTTGGGCCGCCTGCTGCCCAACCTCGGGGGACCGGGAGATTTGGTGCGCCGCCTATACCTGGGCGTGGTGCGGTCTATGGCCTTATACGGTGCCCCAATATGGGCGCCGTACGTGATGACCAGCCGGCGCAACACGCTGTTGTTGCGCCGGCTGCAGAGGCGGATGGCCATCCGCCTCATAAGAGGTTACCGCACCACGTCTACCGTGGCGGCGCTTGCTCTGGCGGGAGAACTTCCCTTCGAGCTTCAGGCGGCGGTGCGCGCCTATGTTTATAGGCGCACAAGCATCGCCAGCCGTGCTCGAGGGGCCCCGCCGGAGCGATAGACGGTCGAGGGCTTCGAGCTCCAGGCCCGGCGACTAGCGCTCGCCAGATGGCGTGCCGAGCTTTGCTCCCACGCCGGCGAGCGCGTCCCCGGGGCTCTCCTGCCGCACTTCACCTCGTGGCGGGAGAGACAGCATGGCAGGCTCTCCTACCGAGCGACGCAGGTGTTCACCGGGCATGGCTGCTTCGGTGTCTACCTGTGTCGCATCGGGCGGGAAGCGACGACGTTGTGCCACCATTGTGGCGCGGAGGAAGACTCGGCGCAGCACACGCTGGAGGAATGTCCCGCCTTCTCAGCGCTGCGCCGAGTCCTAAAACGAGAAGTCGGCCGCGACCTCGCACTCTCCAGCCTAGTTGGGGCCATGCTGGAGGGCCCGGGGAAGTGGGCGGCAGCAATCTCTTTCTGCGAGGAGGTTATGTCGCTGAAGGAGGCTGCCGAGCGGGATCGGGAGCTTACAGATCCCGCCCGACGTGCCCGGGGACGGCGTGCGCGCCCACGCCGAGAAACACCGGGCAGCTGAGAGTAGGCGGGCGGCGGGTGTACCAGAACATGCTGGTTTCATTGCCCGCCGCCCGCCAACAGAGGAGGACCTCCACTGTTGGGAGTGGGGGATGACGAGTCGCCTGAAGGAGGCGAGGGTTAACTGTGATCCTCCTCCAATATACTCGTCGTCCCCCCGGCGGCCGCTGTGATCAGGGCGGGGGCCCTGGTCACCTATCGCGCGGTCGCCGTGTCGGGGCGGTGCGGGGTGCGATCCCTCGCGCCGCCGAATTTAAATGGATTCTAGGGGGGAGGATTTATATCCCCCCGGGACGCGGCCGGCCATCGTTACCATCTTGATGGCCGGCCAGGCGAGGGGGAGCCGCGGTAGTGTTCTTCAAGAGTTCCCGTGGCTCCCCCGTTGAATCGCCAGCGATCGGTCCTGCGTCCTCAGGTCGCCGTGGAGGTTTTAGTGGGTCGATCCCCACACTACCTTCGTCCCGCTGCCCCGGGCGGGGCGGGGGTGTCTGGCGAGCAGATTTCCTCCACGTAAAATAAAAAAAAAAAAAAAAAAAAAAGGTTATGTCAAGGTTATGTCAAGGTTCCCCCCCATGTCCGCTACCTTGTCGTGGTGGGGGGGCTTCGTGCCCTAATGATCCTCAAGGCTGTGCCGGCGGGGAATTTATTCCCTGGCAGGTTCTACCATGCCGGAGTGGCTTGAGGTGAGGGGCCAACTAAAGTCGGACACATACCGTAAACCTGTGGTCATGTTTTACAGGAACGGGGGTCTTGCCTTAACAGGCCGGGCCGCGAGGATGACAACCTCTCTAAAAAATCCCTAGCCCCAAGCAGTGTTGCGCGGTGATGAGGGTGTAGCTGGAGTAAGCGCCAGCTATGGTTGGTGGGTGCACCAATCTTTAGCGGACAACCCCGGGGTACCTGGCGACCCCCGGGTGTATTAGCCTTCCCCGGGTATGGCGGCTCTGCCCGGGGTGACCTTTCTTTCCGACCACACTCGTGGGACCAATTATGGATTCTTTTAAACAAATAACCGGGGAGGGGGGAAACGAGCGTGAGGTGGAGGTGCGCGGTCCTATCGTGCGCCTCAAAAGATGTACGGAGCCGGTGTCGCGGAGGCATTCGGCAACACGCGGCAAAAAGAGGACCGCAGCGGGCCTTGGTGAGTGCGATGAGGGGGAGGAGTCAGATTTCTCTGTCTCCTCCCACCACTCATCGCAGAGTGTCCCGGGCTCTTCGTCGGCGAGGAAGAGAGGACGGCCGCCGACGACCGGCGAATATGTTGGCCTCGCAGAGGCCAAACTTAGGCTGGCCGAGGCTTCGCAGCTGGAGGCCGAGGCAAGGGAGGTGGCGGCGATATTCGACCCGGGTGCCCCCGTGCCGAGACCATCGCGATCGAGCGTCCCGCTTCCGGACGAGACGGATATCGCGGAAAATTTCCGCAACCGTCCGACGCGGGATGTCGCGGCCGCTATATTGGAGAGCCTGGATGAGGTGGCCAGGATCTCCGGCGTTTCGAAGGGGCTGAAGGGCAACTTGGCCCGCGCCCTGAGGGTGGCCGCCTTAAACGGCAGGGTAGGGGTGTCCGAGCTGGCAGTGAGATCGGCTACCGATGCCACGCGTGTCCTGGAGGCCGAAAATGCCGTCCTCAGGGGGCAAATGACGGAGCTGCAGGCGGAGGTGGCCCGGCTCCGGCAGGTGGTGGAGGCGAGAACGGCTGCTGCCGCAATGCCTCCGCCGCCGCGCCCGGCGGAGGGCTCAGTACCGCCGCCGATCGTCGGCGCCCGGGATTGCCATCGCTCTGGGCAAGAAAAGTCCTCGCCACCACCTGCGGCTGCGCCCGCAGATTTTCTGGCGCAAATAGGCGCCCTGATAGACGCCAAACTGGCGTCATTCAGGAAGGAGCTCGCGCCGCGAACGGACTCGGCCCTACGATCCGTGGCCCCTGGGCCGTCCGTCCCCTCACAGTCTTCGGACAGGGTGGGGCGGAGGGCGAAGAAGAAGAAGAAAGGTGGGAAGGCTGGGGCGGCTATAGCGGCCCAGACGGAGCCCGCTCGACCTCGAGCAGAATTGGCCCCACCCTCCGCCGCGCCTCCACCACAGGTGGCGTGGTCCCAGGTGGTTGGCCGGAAGGCCAAAAAGGCGGCTGCCAAGGCCACTGCGGCGGCGAATAAAAAAGGACGGGTGATCCCGGCGACCCCCAGGAAGACACCCCTGCCTCCTCGACCGCCACGCACAGCAGCGGTTACCATAACGGTTCCGTCTGGCGTGGACATTACTTACGCGCAGGCGATGGCCACTGCCAGGTCCAAGGTGGACCTGGCAGAAATTGGCATCGCCTCGCTGAGGCCGCGGAGGGCGGTGACTGGGGGGTTAATTTTGGAGGTCCCTGGCGCCGATGGGGCCGCCAAGGCCACCGTCCTCGCCACAAAAGTGGCGGAAGCACTGGCAGGCACCGGCGTAAAGGTCGCGCGTCCGGTCAAAAAAGCTGACCTTAGGGTGCGCGGCCTGGTCGATTCGACCACGCCGGCGGAGGTCGCTGCGGCTGTTGCCCGCGTGGGCGGGTGCAGCGAGGGGGACATCAATACCGGCGAAATCCGGTCTTCCCCCTCGGGATTGGGCACCCTCTGGGTCCGATGTCCTGCCGCGGCCGCTCGCAAGGTTGCTGTCGCGGGCCGGATAACCGTCGGCTGGACCCAGGCAGCCGTGGAGGCCCTGAGTGCCCGGCCTCTGCAGTGTTACCGTTGCCTTGGTGTTGGCCACACCAGTCAGCGGTGCACTGCTGCCGAGGATAGGTCCGACTGCTGTTATAGATGCGGCAGTCGTGACCACAAGGTGGCAGCCTGTACGGCCTCGCCCAATTGTCCGCTTTGTGCGGGCGCGGGCAGGCCGTCTGGTCACCGCCTCGGCAGCCGGGCATGTCCTGCCAGTGTGAGGCGAGGCAAGGTGGGCGGTCAAAGGCCGTCTGCCAGACTTAATAAAAAAGGGAAGGAAACCACGATGGCCAAGGCAGCGACCACCGTGGCCAGCAACGAAAAGGCGGCACCGCCTGATGCTACCGCCGCACCCGCGGGGGCGAATGGGGCCACTAAAGTCCCTGACGCCACCGCATCCGCGGCCGTGACGGCGATGGACACGGCTGTGTAATGGGGCCCCCGGGCCCGATAATACAAGTTAACCTCAACTGCTCGGCCAGAGCGCAGGATCTCCTGTTTCAAGGCCTGGCCGAGCGGGGTGCCGGGTTGGCAGTCGTGGCGGAGCCGCACAAGGTCCCCAAACATCCACACTGGATGGGGGACTCGATTGGCTCCGCCGCGATTATTTGGGCTGGGAGGCCGGGGTCCCCGCCGTGCTCGGTTATCGAGCGCGGCCTGGGATACGTGGCCGTCGATTGGGGCGGCACCGCGGTTGTGGCGATATACGCACCTCCGAGGTGGTCCCTCGAAGAGTTTGAGCAGTATCTGGACGGGGTAGGGAGATGCGTCTCCCGCTGCCATCCCCGTCCGGTGCTGGTCCTGGGGGACTTCAATGCCAAGGCCACGGCTTGGGGTTCCCCCGGGACTGACTCGAGGGGCCGGGAGGTGCTGGATTGGGCGGCGGGACTGGAGCTCCGTCTCCTGAATACGGGCTCGGTCCATACGTGCGTGCGGCATAACGGGGGGTCCATCGTTGACCTTTCGTGGGCAACGCCCCCGGCCGCGCGCCGTATTACGGGGTGGGGGGTGGCGGAAGGGGTCGAGACCTTGTCTGACCACAGATACATAGTTCTCGAACTCTCCGCCGCCCCACCATCGACACCCCGTCGTCGCCCCGCCGATGAAGGTTCGCCTCAGCCGCGGTGGGCGCTGAAGCGCCTCGACCAGGACGCTCTGATGGCGGCAGCCCACGTCGTGGCCTGGCCAGCAACACCGGCCGGGCCAGTCGACGGGAATGGGGAGGCCCGTTGGTTCCGGGGCGCAATGACGTCGGTTTGCGACGTCGCCATGCCACGGGCCAGGGTCTTCCCGAGGAAGGCGGTGTACTGGTGGTCGCGCGAGATAGCGGAATTACGCACCGAGTGCGTTCGCGCGCGACGCCAGTACGCTCGCGCCCGTCGACGACGACGAACGGACGACGTGCTGGCTGCCCAGCTGTACGGGCTATATCGGGAGAAGGTGGTCGCCCTGCAGCTGGCCATCAGGCGAGCAAAGGACCAGGCCTGGCGCGATCTCCTCGGCTCTCTGAACCGAGATCCATGGGGGCGCCCATACAAGATGGCATTGGGACGATTGCGTCCCTGGGCGCCCCCCGTGACGGAGAGCCTGGATCCGGGGCTGCTCGGGCGGGTCGTGGACGCTTTATTCCCCGTTAGCGGGGAGGCGTCCCGGCCCGTCCCTGAGCCAGAGGAACATGAGTGGTCCCCGGATCTTGAGGTCGCGCCGGAGGAGATGGCCGCGGTCGTCAAATGGCTCCGGGGCAAGAATACCGCCCCGGGGCCGGACGGTGTCCCCGGCCGGGTCTGTTTGCTCGCCGCGAGCGTCCTGGGGGAGAGGCTGAGGAGCCTCTACTCTGGGCTCCTGAGGTCGGGGACGTTCCCCGACCTATGGAGAGAAAGTCGGATGGTCCTCTTGAGGAAGGATGGGAGGCCGGGGGATTCTCCCTCCGCGTACCGGCCCATTTGTCTCCTGGATGAGGCGGGCAAGATCTTCGAGAAGATCATTGTTGCCCGCCTCTCCAGACACCTGTCCCGCGACGGCCCAGATCTGGCGGACTGCCAGTTTGGCTTCCGGGAGGGGCGATCGACGGTCGACGCAATCGACCGCCTCAAGTCCCTCTCGGACAATGCCGTGGCAAGGGGCGGGGTGTGCTTGGCGGTGTCCATTGACATCGTCAATGCGTTCAACACCCTGCCCTGGTTCGCCATTAGGGAGGCCCTCGTCGATCACCAGGTGCCTCCCTATCTGAGGCGGGTGATCGGAGCCTACCTGCGGGACAGGTGGGTCGAATACCCGGGCCGGTACGGGATGATACGGAGGGAAGTGGACCGCGGGGTCCCGCAGGGGTCCGTTTTAGGACCGCTCCTGTGGGACCTGGGTTACAACGCGGTCCTGGAGAAGGCCTCCCTGCCCGACGGTGCCACCCTCGTCTGCTACGCGGATGACACGTTGGTGGTCGCCGTCGGGAGTACCTTCGAGAGGACCATCCGACGAGCAGAGGTTGCGGTGGCAGCCGTGGTCGCGAGGATCCGCGATCTGGGGCTGAAAATAGCCCCGGAGAAGGCCGGGGCTGTCTGGTTTCACGGACGGCCTCGGTCTCGGCCACCGGCCAGATCGTGGATCCGGGTTGGAGAAGCCTGCGTCGAGGTGAAGTCCGAGTTGAAATATCTCGGACTGATCCTCGACAGCCACTGGTGCTTCGATGCGCATCTCGACCGTCTCGTCCCCCGAGTCGAAAAGGCGGCGGCCTCTTTGGGCCGCCTGCTGCCCAATCTCGGGGGACCGGGAGATTTGGTGCGCCGCCTATACCTGGGCGTGGTGCGGTCTATGGCCTTGTACGGTGCCCCAATATGGGCGCCGTACGTGATGACCAGCCGGCGCAGCACGCTGTTGTTGCGCCGGCTGCAGAGGCGGATGGCCATCCGCCTCATAAGAGGTTACCGCACCACGTCTACCGTGGCGGCGCTTGCTCTGGCGGGTGAACTTCCCTTCGAGCTTCAGGCGGCGGTGCGCGCCTATGTTTATGGGCGCACAAGCATCGCCAGCCGTGCTCGAGGGGCCCCGCCGGAGCGAGAGACGGTTGAGGGCTTCGAGCTCCAAGCCCGGCGACTAGCGCTCGCCAGATGGCGTGCCGAGCTTCGCTCCCACGCCGGCGAGCGCGTTCCCGGGGCTCTCCTGCCGCACTTCACCTCGTGGCGGGAGAGACGGCATGGCAGGCTCTCCTACCGAGCGACGCAGGTGTTCACCGGGCATGGCTGCTTCGGTGTCTACCTGTGTCGCATCGGGCGGGAAGCGACGACGGTGTGCCACCACTGTGGCGCGGAGGAAGACTCGGCGCAGCACACGCTGGAGGAATGTCCCGCCTTTTCAGCGCTGCGCCGAGTCCTAAAACGGGAAGTCGGCCACGACCTCGCACTCTCCAGCCTCGTTGGGGCCATGCTGGAGGGCCCGGGGAAGTGGGCGGCAGCAATCTCTTTCTGCGAGGAGGTTATGTCGCGGAAGGAGGCTGCCGAGCGGGATCGGGAGCTTACAGATCCCGCCCGACGTGCCCGGGGACGGCGTGCGCGCCCACGCCAAGAAACCCCGGGCAGCTGAGAGTAGGCGGGCGGCGGGTGTACCAGAATATGCTGGTTTCATTGCCCGCCGCCCGCCAACAGAGGAGGACGTCCACTGTTGGGAGTGGGGGATGACAAGTCGCCGGAAGGAGGCGAGGGTTAACTGTGATCCTCCTCCGGTATACTCGTCGCCCCCCCGGCGGCCGCTGTGATCAGGGCGGGGGCCCTGGTCACCTATCGCGCGGTCGCCGTGTCGGGGCGGTGCGGGGTGCGACCCCTCGCGCCGCCGAATTTAAATGGATTCTAGGGGGGAGGATTTATTTCCCCCCAGGACGCGGCCGGCCATCGTTACCATCTTGACGGCCGGCCAGGCGAGGGGGAGCCGCGGTAGTGTTCTTCAAGAGTTCCCGTGGCTCCCCCGTTGAATCGCCAGCGATCGGTCCTGCGTCCTCAGGTCGCCGTGGAGGTTTTAGTGGGACAAACCCCACACTACCCTCGTCCCGCTCCCCCGGGCGGGGCGGGGGTGTCTGGCGAGCAGATTTCCTCCACGTAAAATAAAAAAAAAAAAAAAAAAAGGTTATGTCAAGGTTATGTCAAGGTTCCCCCCGTGTCCGCTACCTTGTCGTGGTGGGAGGGCTTCGTGCCCTAATGATCCTCAAGGCTGTGCCGGCGGGGAATTTATTCCCTGGCAGGTTCTACCATGCCGGAGTGGCTTGAGGTGAGGGGCCAACTAAAGTCGGACACATACCGTAAACCTGTGGTCATGTTTTACAGGAACGGGGGTCTTGCCTTAACCGGCCGGGCCGCGAGGATGACAACCTCTCTAAAAAATCCCTAGCCCCAAGCAGTGTTGCGCGGTGATGAGGGTGTAGCTGGAGTAAGCACCAGCTATGGTTGGTGGGTGCACCAATCTTTAGCGGACAACCCCGAGGTACCTGGCGACCCCCGGGTGTATTAGCCTTCCCCGGGTATGGCGGCTCTGCCCGGGGTGACCTTCTTTCCGACCACACTCGTGGGACCAATTATGGATTCTTTTTCACTAACAACCGGGGAGGGGGGAAACGAGCGTGAGGGGGAGGTGCGCGGGCCTATCGTGCGCCTCAAGAGATGTACAGTGCCGGTGTCGCGGAGGCATTCTGCAACACGCGGCAAAAAGAGGACCGCAGCGGGCCTTGGTGAGTGCGATGAGGGCGAGGAGTCAGATTTCTCTGTCTCCTCCCACCACTCATCGCAGAGTGTCCCGGGCTCGTCTTCAGCGAGGAAGAGAGGACGGCCGCCGACGACCGGCGAATATGTTGGCCTCGCAGAGGCCAAACTTAGGCTGGCCGAGGCCTCGCAGTTGGAGGCCGAGGCAAGGGAGGTGGCGGCGATATTCGACCCGGGTGCCCCCGTGCCGAGACCATCGCGGTCGAGCGTTCCGCTCCCGGACGAGACGGATATCGCGGAAAATTTCCGCAACCGTCCGACGCGGGATGTCGCGGCCGCTATATTGGAGAGCCTGGATGAGGTGGCCAGGATCTCCGGCGTGTCAAAGGGGCTGAAGGGCAATTTGGCCCGCGCCTTGAGGGTGGCCGCCTTAAACGGCAGGGTAGGGGTGTCGGAGCTGGCAGTGAGGTCAGCTACCGACGCCACGCGTGTCCTGGAGGCCGAAAATGCCGTCCTCAGGGGGCAAATGACGGAGCTGCAGGCGGAGGTGGCCCGGCTCCGGCAGGTGGTGGAGGCGAGAACGGCTGCTGCCGCAATGCCTCCGCCACGGCGCCCGGGAGAGGGTTCAGTATCGCCGCCGATCGTCGGCGCCCGGGATTGCCATCGCTCCGGGCAAGAAAAGTCCTCGCCACCACCTGCGGCTGCGCCCGCAGATTTTCTGGCGCAAATAGGCGCCCTGATAGACGCCAAATTGGCGTCATTCAGGAGGGAGCTCGCGCCGCGAACGGACTCGGCCCTGCGATCGGTGGCCCCTGGGCCGTCCGTCCCCTCACAGTCTTCGGACAGGTTGGGGCGGAGGGCGAAGAAGAAGAAGAAAGGTGGGAAAGCTGGGGCGGCTAAAGCGGCCCAGACAGGGCCCGCTCGACCGCGAGCAGAATTGGCCCCACCCTCCGCCGCGCCACCACCCCAGGAGGCGTGGTCCCATGTGGTTGGCCGGAAGGCCAAAAAGGCGGCTGCCAGGGCCACTGCGGCCGCGAATAAAAAAGGACGGGTGGTCCCGGCGGCCCCCAGGAAGACACCCCTGCCTCCTCGACCGCCACGCACAGCAGCGGTTACCATAACGGTTCCGTCTGGCGTGGACATTACTTACGCGCAGGCGATGGCCACTGCCAGGTCCAAGGTGGACCTGGCAGAAATTGGCATCGCCTCGCTGCGGCCGCGAAGGGCGGTGACTGGGGGGTTAATTTTGGAGGTCCCTGGCACCGATGGGGCCGCCAAGGCCACCGTCCTCGCCACAAAAGTGGCGGAAGCGCTGGCAGGCACCGGCGTAAAGGTCGCGCGTCCGGTCAAAAAAGCTGACCTTAGGGTGCGCGGCCTGGTCGATTCGACCACGCCGGCGGAGGTCGCTGCGGCTGTTGCCCGCGTGGGCGGGTGCAGCGAGGGGGACATCAATACCGGCGAAATCCGGTCTTCCCCCTCGGGATTGGGCACCCTCTGGGTCCGATGTCCTGCCGCGGCCGCTCGCAGGGTTGCTGTCGCGGGCCGGATAACCGTCGGCTGGACCCAGGCAGCCGTGGAGGCCCTGAGTGCCCGGCCTCTGCAGTGTTACCGTTGCCTTGGTGTTGGCCACACCAGTCAGCGGTGCACTGCTGCCGAGGATAGGTCCGACTGCTGTTATAGATGCGGCAGTCGGGACCATAAGGTGGCAGCCTGTACGGCCACGCCCAATTGTCCGCTTTGTGCGGGCGCGGGCAAGCCGTCTGGTCACCGCCTCGGCAGCCGGGCATGTCCTGCCAGTGTGAGGCGAGGCAAGGTAGGCGGCCAAAGGCCGTCTGCCAGACTTAATAAAAAAGGGAAGGTAACCACGATGGCCCAGGCAGCGACCACCGTGGCCAGCAACGGAAAGGCAGCATCGCCTGATGCTACCGCCGCGCCCGCGTGGGCGGATGGGGCCACTAAAGTCCCAGACGCCACCGCGTGCGCTGCCGTGACGGCGATGGACACGGCTGTGTAATGGGGCCCCCGGGCCCGATAATACAAGTTAACCTCAACTGCTCGGCCAGAGCGCAGGACCTCCTGTTTCAATGCCTGGCCGAGCGGGGTGCCGGGTTGGCAGTCGTGGCGGAGCCGCACAGGGTCCCCAAACATCCACACTGGATGGGGGACTCGATTGGCTCCGCCGCGATTATTTGGGCTGGGAGGCCGGGGTCCCCGCCGTGCTCGCTTATCGAGCGCGGCCTGGGATACGTGGCCGTTGATTGGGGCGGCACCGCGGTTGTGGCGATATACGCACCTCCAAGGTGGTCCCTCGAAGAGTTTGAGCAGTATCTGGACGGGGTAGGGAGATGCGTCTCCCGCTGCCATCCCCGTCCGGTGCTGGTCCTGGGGGACTTCAATGCCAAGGCCACGGCTTGGGGTTCCCCCGGGACTGACTCGAGGGGTCGGGAGGTGCTGGATTGGGCGGCGGGACTCGAGCTCCGTCTCCTGAATACGGGCTCGGTCCATACGTGCGTGCGGCATAACGGGGGGTCCATCGTTGACCTTTCGTGGGCAACGCCCCCGGCCGCGCGCCGTATTGCGGGGTGGAGGGTGGCGGAAGGGGTCGAGACGTTGTCTGACCACAGATACATAGTTCTCGACCTCTCCGCCGCCCCACCATCAACACTCCGTCGTCGCCCCGCCGATGAAGTTTCGCCTCAGCCGCGGTGGGCGCTGAAGCGCCTCGACCAGGACGCTCTGATGGCGGCAGCCCACGTCGTGGCCTGGCCAGCAACACCGACCAGGCCAGTCGACGGGAATGGGGAGGCCTATTGGTTCCGGTGCGCAATGACGTCGGTTTGCGACGTCGCCATGCCACGGGCCAGGGTCTTCCCGAGGAAGGCGGTGTACTGGTGGTCGCGCGAGATAGCGGAATTACGCACCGAGTGCGTTCGCGCGCGACGCCAGTACGCTCGCGCCCGTAGACGACGACGAACGGACGACGTGCTGGCTGCCCAGCTGTACGGGCGATATCGGGAGAAGGTGGTCGCCCTGCAGCTGGCCATCAGGCGAGCGAAGGACCAGGCCTGGCGCGATCTCCTCGGCTCTCTGAACCGAGATCCGTGGGGGCGCCCATACAAGATGGCATTGGGACGACTACGTCCCTGGGCGCCCCCCGTGACGGAGAGCCTGGATCCGGGGCTGCTCGGGCGGGTCGTGGACGCTTTATTCCCCGTTAGCGGGGAGGCGTCCCGGCCCGTCCCTGAGCCAGAGGAACATGAGTGGTCCCCGGATCTTGAGGTCGCGCCGGAGGAGATGGCCGGGGTCGTCAAATGTCTCCGGGGCAAGAATACAGCCCCGGGGCCGGACGGTATCCCCGGCCGGGTCTGGTTGCTCGCCGCGAGCGTCCTGGGGGAGAGGCTGAGGAGCCTCTACTCTGGACTCCTGAGGTCGGGGACATTCCCCGACCTATGGAGAGAAAGTCGGATGGTCCTCTTGAGGAAGGATGGGAGGCCGGGGGATTCTCCCTCCGCGTACCGGCCCATTTGTCTCCTGGATGAGGCGGGCAAGATCTTCGAGAAGATCATTGTTGCCCGCCTCTCCAGACACCTGTCCCGCGACGGCCCAGATCTGGCGGACTGCCAGTTTGGCTTCCGGGAGGGGCGATCGACGGTCGACGCTATCGACCGTCTCAAGTCCCTCTCGGACAATGCCGTGGCAAGGGGCGGGGTGTGCTTGGCGGTGTCCATTGACATCGTCAATGCGTTCAACACCCTGCCCTGGTCCGCCATCAGGGGGGCCCTCGTCGATCACCAGGTGCCTCCCTATCTGACGCGGGTGATCGGGGCCTACCTGCGGGACAGGTGGGTCGAATACCCGGGCCGGTGCGGGATGATACGGAGGGAGGTGGACCGCGGGGTCCCGCAGGGGTCCGTTTTAGGGCCGCTCCTGTGGGACCTGGGTTACAACGCGGTCCTGGAGAAGGCCTCCCTGCCCGACGGTGCCACCCTCGTCTGCTACGCGGACGACACGTTGGTGGTCGTCGTCGGGAGTACCTTCGAGAGGACCATCCGACGAGCAGAGGTTGCGGTGACAGCCGTCGTCGCGAGGATCCGCGATCTGGGGCTGAAAATAGCCCCGGAGAAGGCCGAGGCTGTCTGGTTTCACGGACGGCCTCGGTCTCGGCCACCGGCCAGATCGTGGATCCGGGTTGGAGAAGCCTGCGTAGAGGTGAAGTCCGAGTTGAAATATCTCGGACTGATCCTCGACAGCCGCTGGAGCTTCGATGCGCATCTCGACCGTCTCGTCCCCCGAGTCGAAAAGGCGGCGGCCTCTTTGGGTCGCCTGCTGCCCAACCTCGGGGGACCGGGAGATTTGGTGCGCCGCCTATACCTGGGCGTGGTGCGGTCTATGGCCTTATACGGTGCCCCAATATGGGCGCCGTACGTGATGAACAACCGGCGCAACACGCTGTCGTTGCGCCGAGTGCAGAGGCGGATGGCCATCCGCCTCATAAGAGGTTACCGCACCACGTCTACCGTGGCGGCGCTTGCTCTGGCGGGAGAACTTCCCTTCGAGCTTCAGGCGGCGGTGCGCGCCTATGTTTATAGGCGCACAAGCATCGCCAGCCGTGCTCGAGGGGCCCCGCCGGAGCGAGAGACGGTCGAGGGCTTCGAGCTCCAGGCCCGGCGACTAGCGCTCGCCAGATGGCGTGCCGAGCTTTGCTCCCACGCCGGCGAGCGCGTCCCCGGGGCTCTCCTGCCGCACTTCACCTCGTGGCGGGAGAGACGGCATGGCAGGCTCTCCTACCGAGCGACGCAGGTGTTCACCGGGCATGGCTGCTTCGGTGTCTACCTGTGTCGCATCGGGCGGGAAGCGACGACGGTGTGCCACCATTGTGGCGCGGAGGAAGACTCGGCGCAGCACACGCTGGAGGAATGTCCCGCCTTTTCAGCGCTGCGCCGAGTCCTAAAACGAGAAGTCGGCCGCGACCTCGCACTCTCCAGCCTAGTTGGGGCCATGCTGGAGGGCCCGGGGAAGTGGGCGGCAGCAATCTCTTTCTGCGAGGAGGTTATGTCGCGGAAGGAGGCTGCCGAGCGGGATCGGGAGCTTACAGATCCCGCCCGACGTGCCCGGGGACGGCGTGCGCGCCCGCGCCGAGAAACCCCGGGCAGCTGAGAGTAGGCGGGCGGCGGGTGTACCAGAACATGCTGGTTTCATTGCCCGCCGCCCGCCAACAGAGGAGGACCTCCCCTGTTGTGAGTGGGGGATGACGAGTCGCCTGAAGGAGGCGAGGGCTAATTGCGATCCTCCTCCAATATACTCGTCGTCCCCCCGGCGGCCGCTGTGATCAGGGCGGGGGCCCTGGTCACCTATCGCGCGGTCGCCGTGTCGGGGCGGTGCGGGTTGCGACCCCTCGCGCCGCCGAATTTAAATGGATTTTAGGGGGGAGGATTTATCTCCCCCCGGGACGCGGCCGGCCATCGTTACCACCTTGATGGCCGGCCAGGCGAGGGGGAGCCGCGGTAGTGTTCTTCAAGAGTTCCCGTGGCTCCCCCGTTGAATCGCCAGCGATCGGTCCTGCGTCCTCAGGTCGCCGTGGAGGTTTTAGTGGGTCAAACCCCACACTACCCTCGTCCCGCTCCCCCGGGCGGGGCGGGGGTGTCTGGCGAGCAGATTTCCTCCACGTAAAATAAAAAAAAAAAAAAAAAAGGTTATGTCAAGGTTCCCCCCCATGTCCGCTACCTTGTCGTGGTGGGGGGGCTTCGTGCCCTAATGATCCTCAAGGCTGTGCCGGCGGGGAATTTATTCCCTGGCAGGTTCTACCATGCCGGAGTGGCTTGAGGTGAGGGGCCAACTAAAGTCGGACACATACCGTAAACCTGTGGTCATGATTTACAGGAACGGGGGTCTTGCCTTAACCGGCCGGGCCGCGAGGATGACAACCTCTCTAAAAAATCCCTAGCCCCAAGCAGTGTTGCGCGGTGATGAGGGTGTAGCTGGAGTAAGCGCCAGCTATGGTTGGTGGGTGCACCAATCTTTAGCGGACAACCCCGGGGTACCTGGCGACCCCCGGGTGTATTAGCCTTCCCCGGGTATGGCGGCTCTGCCCGGGGTGACCTTCTTTCCGACCACACTCGTGGGACCAATTATGGATTCTTTTTCAATTACAACCGGGGAGGGGGGAAACGAGCGTGAGGTGGAGGTGCGCGGGCCTATTGTGCGCCTCAAAAGATGTGCAGAGCCGGTGTCGCGGAGGCATTCTGCAACACGCGGCAAAAAGAGGACCGCAGCGGGCCTTGGTGAGTGCGATGAGGGGGAGGAGTCAGATTTCTCTGTCTCCTCAAACCACTCATCGCAGAGTGTCCCGGGCTCGTCGTCAGCGAGGAAGAGGGGACGGCCGCCGACGACCGGCGAATATGTTGGCCTCGCAGAGGCCAAACTTAGGCTGGCCGAGGCTTCGCAGCTGGAGGCCGAGGCAAGGGAGGTGGCGGCGATATTCGACCCGGGTGCCCCCGTGCCGAGACCATCGCGGTCGAGCGTCCCACTCCCGGACGAGACGGATATCGCGGAAAATTTCCGCAACCGTCCGACGCGGGATGTCGCGGCCGCTATATTGGAGAGCCTGGATGAGGTGGCCAGGATCTCCGGCGTGTCAAAGGGGCTGAAGGGCAATTTGGCCCGCGCCCTGAGGGTGGCCGCCTTAAACGGCAGGGTAGGGGTGTCGGAGCTGGCAGTGAGGTCAGCTACCGACGCCACGCGTGTCCTGGAGGCCGAAAATGCCGTCCTCAGGGGGCAAATGACGGAGCTGCAGGCGGAGGTGGCCCGGCTCCGGCAGGTGGTGGAGGCGAGAACGGCTGCTGCCGCAATGCCTCCGCCGCCACGCCCGGGAGAGGGCTCAGTATCGCCGCCGATCGTCGGCGCCCGGGATTGCCATCGCTCCCGGCAAGAAAAGTCCTCGCCACCACCTGCGGCTGCGCCCGCAGATTTTCTGGCGCAAATAGGCGCCCTGATAGACGCCAAATTGGCGTCATTCAGGAGGGAGCTCGCGCCGCGAACGGACTCGGCCCTGCGATCGGTGGCCCCTGGGCCGTCCGTCCCCGCACAGTCTTCGGACAGGGTGGGGCGCAGGGCGAAGAAGAAGAAGAAAGGTGGGAAAGCTGGGGCGGCTATAGCGACCCAGACGGAGCCCGCTCGACCGCGAGCAGAATCGGCGCTACCCTCTGCCGCGCCACCACCCCAGGAGGCGTGGTCCCAGGTGGTTGGCCGGAAGGCCAAAAAGGCGGCTGCCAAGGCCACTGCGGCCGCGAATAAAAAAGGACGGGTGGTCCCGGCGGCCCCCAGGAAGACACCCCTGCCTCCTCGACCGCCACGCACAGCAGCGGTTACCATAACGGTTCCGTCTGGCGTGGACATTACTTACGCGCAGGCGATGGCCACTGCCAGGTCCAAGGTGGACCTGGCAGAAATTGGCATCGCCTCGCTGAGGCCGCGAAGGGCGGTGACTGGGTGGTTAATTTTGGAGGTCCCTGGCACCGATGGGGCCGCCAAGGCCACCGTCCTCGCCACAAAAGTGGCGGAAGCGCTGGCAGGCACCGGCGTAAAGGTCGCGCGTCCGGTCAAAAAAGCTGACCTTAGGGTGCGCGGCCTGGTCGATTCGACCACGCCGGCGGAGGTCGCTGCGGCTGTTGCCTGCGTGGGCGGGTGCAGCGAGGGAGACATCAATACCGGCGAAATCCGGTCTTCCCCCTCGGGATTGGGCACCCTCTGGGTCCGATGTCCTGCCGCGGCCGCTCGCAAGGTTGCTGTCGCGGGCCGGATAACCGTCGGCTGGACCCAGGCAGCCGTGGAGGCCCTGAGTGCCCGGCCTCTGCAGTGTTACCGTTGCCTTGGTGTTGGCCACACCGGTCAGCGGTGCACTTCGGCCGAGGATAGGTCCGACTGCTGCTATAGATGCGGCAGTCGGGACCATAAGGTGGCAGCCTGTACGGCCACGCCCAATTGTCCCCTTTGTGCGGGCGCGGGCAAGCCGTCTGGTCACCGCCTCGGCAGCCGGGCATGTCCTGCCAGTGCGGGGCGGGGCAGGGGAGGCGGCCAAAGGCCGTCTGCCAGATTAAATAAAAAGAGGAAGGAAACCACGATGGCCAAGGCAGCGACCACCGTGGCCAGCAACGAAAAGGCGGCACCGCCTGATGCTACCGCCGCGCCCGCGTGGGCGGATGGGGCCACTAAAGTCCCAGACGCCACCGCATCCGCGGCCGTGACGGCGATGGACACGGCTGTGTAATGGGGCCCCCGGGCCCGATAATACAAGTTAACCTCAACTGCTCGGCCAGAGCGCAGGACCTCCTGTTTCAATGCATGGCCGAGCGGGGTGCCGGGTTGGCAGTCGTGGCGGAGCCGCACAGGGTCCCCAAACATCCACACTGGATGGGGGACTCGATTGGCTCCGCCGCGATTATTTGGGCTGGGAGGCCGGGGCCCCCGCCGTGCTCGCTTATCGAGCGCGGCCTGGGATACGTGGCCGTTGATTGGGGCGGCACCGCGGTTGTGGCGATATACGCACCTCCAAGGTGGTCCCTCGGAGAGTTTGAGCAGTATCTGGACGGGGTAGGGAGATGCGTCTCCCGCTGCCATCCCCGTCCGGTGCTGGTCCTGGGGGACTTCAATGCCAAGGCCACGGCTTGGGGTTCTCCCGGGACTGACTCGAGGGGCCGGGAGGTGCTGGATTGGGCGGCGGGACTGGAGCTCCGTCTCCTGAACACGGGCTCGGTCCATACGTGCGTGCGGCATAACGGGGGGTCCATCGTTGACCTTTCGTGGGCAACACCCCCGGCTGCGCGCCGTATTACGGGGTGGAGGGTGGCGGAAGGGGTCGAGACGTTGTCTGACCATAGATACATAGTTCTCGACCTCTCCGCCGCCCCACCATCGACACCCCGTCGTCGCCCCGCCGATGACGTATCGCCTCAGCCGCGGTGGGCGCTGAAGCGCCTCGACCAGGACGCTCTGATGGCGGCAGTCCACGTCGTGGCCTGGCCAGCAACACCGGCGGGGCAAGTCGACGGGAATGGGGAGGCCCGTTGGTTCCGGGGCGCAATGACGTCGGTTTGCGACGTCGCCATGCCACGGGCCAGGGTCTTCCCGAGGAAGGCGGTGTACTGGTGGTCGCGCGAGATAGCGGAATTACGCACCGAGTGCGTTCGCGCGCGACGCCAGTACGCTCGCGCCCGTCGACGACGACGAACGGACGACGTGCTGGCTGCCCAGCTGTACGGGCTATATCGGGAGAATGTGGTCGCCATGCAGCTGGCCATCAGGCGGGCAAAGGGCCAGGCCTGGCGCGATCTCCTCGGCTCTCTGAACCGAGATCCGTGGGGGCGCCCATACAAGATGGCATTGGGACGATTACGCCCCTGGGCGCCCCCCGTGACGGAGAGCCTGGATCCGGGGCTGCTCGGGCGGGTCGTGGACGCTTTATTCCCCGTTAGCGTGGCGGCGTCCCGTCCCGTCCCTGAGCCAGAGGAACATGAGTGGTCCCCGGATCTTGAGGTCGCGCCGGAGGAGATGGCCGGGGTCGTCAAATGGCTCCGGGGCAAGAATACCGCCCCGGGGCCGGACGGTATCCCCGGCCGGGTCTGGTTGCTCGCCGCGAGCGTCCTGGGGGAGAGGCTGAGGAGCCTCTACTCTGGGCTCCTGAGGTCGGGGACGTTCCCCGACCTATGGAGAGAAAGTCGGATGGTCCTCTTGAGGAAGGATGGGAGGCCGGGGGATTCTCCCTCCGCGTACCGGCCCATTTGTCTCCTGGATGAGGCGGGCAAGATCTTCGAGAAGATCATTGTTGCCCGCCTCTCCAGACACCTGTCCCGCGACGGCCCAGATCTGGCGGACTGCCAGTTTGGCTTCCGGGAGGGGCGATCGACGGTCGACGCTATCGACCGTCTCAAGTCCCTCTCGGACAATGCCGTGGCAAGGGGCGGGGTGTGCTTGGCGGTGTCCATTGACATCGTCAATGCGTTCAACACCCTGCCCTGGTCCGCCATTAGGGAGGCCCTCGTCGATCACCAGGTGCCTCCCTATCTGAGGCGGGTGATCGGGGCCTACCTGCGGGACAGGTGGGTTGAATACCCGGGCCGGTGCGGGATGATACGGAGGGAAGTGGACCGCGGGGTCCCGCAGGGGTCCGTTTTAGGACCGCTCCTGTGGGACCTTGGTTACAACGCGGTCCTGGAAAAGGCCTCCCTGCCCGACGGTGCCACCCTCGTCTGCTACGCGGACGACACGTTGGTGGTCGCCGTCGGGAGTACCTTCGAGAGGACCATCCGACGTGCTGAGGTTGCGGTGGCAGCCGTCGTCGCGAGGATCCGCGATCTGGGGCTGAAAATAGCCCCCGAGAAGGCCGAGGCTGTCTGGTTCCACGGACGGCCTCGGTCTCGGCCACCGGCCAGATCGTGGATCCGGGTTGGAGAAGCCTGCGTCGAGGTGAAGTCCGAGTTGAAATATCTCGGACTGATCCTCGACAGCCGCTGGGGCTTCGATGCGCATCTCGACCGTCTCGTCCCCCGAGTCGAAAAGGCGGCGGCCTCTTTGGGCCGCCTGCTGCCCAACCTCGGGGGACCGGGAGATTTGGTGCGCCGCCTATACCTGGGCGTGGTGCGGTCTATGGCCTTATACGGTGCCCCAATATGGGCGCCGTACGTGATGACCAGCCGGCGCAACACGCTGCTGTTGCGCCGGCTGCAGAGGCGGATGGCCATCCGCCTCATAAGAGGTTACCGCACCACGTCTACCGTGGCGGCGCTTGCTCTGGCGGGAGAGCTTCCCTTCGAGCTTCAGGCGGCGGTGCGCGCCTATGTTTATAGGCGCACAAGCATCGCCAGCCGTGCTCGAGGGTCCCCGCCGGAGCGAGAGACGGTCGAGGGCTTCGAGCTCCAGGCCCGGCGACTAGCGCTCGCCAGATGGCGTGCCGAGCTTTGCTCCCACGCCGGCGAGCGCGTCCCCGGGGCTCTCCTGCCGCACTTCACCTCGTGGCGGGAGAGACGGCATGGCAGGCTCTCCTACCGTGCGACGCAGGTGTTCACCGGGCATGGCTGCTTCGGTGTCTACCTGTGTCGCATCGGGCGGGAAGCGACGACGGTGTGCCACCACTGTGGCGCGGAGGAAGACTCGGCGCAGCACACGCTGGAGGAATGTCCCGCCTTTTCAGCGCTGCGCCGAGTCCTAAAACGGGAAGTCGGTCACGACCTCGCACTCTCCAGCCTAGTTGGGGCCATGCTGGAGAGCCCGGGGAAGTGGGCGGCAGCAATCTCTTTCTGCGAGGAGGTTATTTCGCGGAAGGAGGCTGCCGAGCGGGATCGGGAGCTTACAGATCCCGCCCGACGTGCCCGGGGACGGCGTGCGCGCCCACGCCGAGAAACCCCGGGCAGCTGAGAGTAGGCGGGCGGCGGGTGTACCAGTACATGCTGGTTTCATTGCCCGCCGCCCGCCAACAGAGGAGAACCTCCCCTGTTGTGAGTGGGGGATGACGAGTCGCCTGAGGGAGGCGGGGGTTAACTGTGATCCTCCTCCAATATACTCGTCGTCCCCCCGGCGGCCGCTGTGATCAGGGCGGGGGCCCTGGTCACCTATCGCGCGGTCGCCGAGTCGGGGCGGTGCGGGGTGCGACCCCTCGCGCCGCCGAATTTAAATAGATTTTAGGGGGGAGGATTTATCTCCCCCCGGGACGCGGCCGGCCATCGTTACCATCTTGATGGCCGGCCAGGCGAGGGGGAGCCGCGGTAGTGTTCTTCAAGAGTTCCCGTGGCTCCCCCGTTGAATCGCCAGCGATCGGTCCTGCGTCCTCAGGTCGCCGTGGAGGTTTTAGTGGGTCAATCCCCACACTACCCTCGACCCGCTCCCCCGGGCAGGGCGGGGGTGTCTGGCGAGCAGATTTCCTCCACGTAAAATAAAAAAAAAAAAAAAAAAAAAAAGGTTATGTCAAGGTTATGTCAAGGTTATGTCAAGGTTATGTCAAGGTTATGTCAAGGTTAAGAGTTTGAGCAGTATCTGCACGGGGTAGGGAGATGCGTCTCCCGCTGCCATCCCCGTCCGGTGCTGGTCCTGGGGGACTTCAATGCCAAGGCCACGGCTTGGGGTTCCCCCGGGACTGACTCGAGGGGCCGGGAGGTGCTGGATTGGGCGGCGGGACTGGAGCTCCGTCTCCTGAACACGGGCTCGGTCCATACGTGCGTGCGGCATAACGGGGGGTCCATCGTTGACCTTTCGTGGGCAACGGCCCCGGCCGCGCGCCGTATTACGGGGTGGAGGGTGGTGGAAGGGGTCGAGACGTTGTCTGACCATAGATACATAGTTCTCGACCTCTCCGCCGCCCCACCATCGACACCCCGTCGTCGCCCCACCGATGAAGGTTCGCCTCAGCCGCGGTGGGCGCTGAAGCGCCTCGACCAGGACGCTCTGATGGCCGCAGCACACGTCGTGGCCTGGCCAGCAACACCGGCCGGGACAGTCGACGGGAATGGGGAGGCCCATTGGTTCCGGGGCGCAATGACGTCGATTTGCGACGTCGCCATGCCCCGGGCCAGGGTCTTCCCGAGGAAGGCGGTGTACTGGTGGTCGCGCGAAATAGCGGAATTACGCACCGAGTGCGTCCGCGCGCGACGCCAGTACGCTCGCGCCCGTCGACGACGACGTACGGACGACGTGCTGGCTGCCCAGCTGTATGGACGATATCGGGAAAAGGTGGTCGCCCTGCAGCTGGCCATCAGGCGAGCGAAGGACCAGGCCTGGCGCGATCTCCTCGGCTCTCTGAACCGAGATCCGTGGGGGCGCCCATACAAGATGGCATTGGGACGACTACGTCCCTGGGCGCCCCCCGTGACGGAGAGCCTGGATCCGGGGCTGCTCGGGCGGGTCGTGGACGCTTTATTCCCCGTTAGCGGGGAGGCGTCCCGGCCCGTCCCTGAGCCAGAGGAACATCAGTGGTCCCCGGATCTTGAGGTCGCGCCGGAGGAGATGGCCGGGGTCGTCAAATGGCTCCGGGGCAAGAATACCGCCCCGGGGCCGGACGGTATCCCCGGCCGGGTCTGGTTGCTCGCCGCGAGCGTCCTGGGGGAGAGGCTGAGGAGCCTCTACTCTGGGCTCCTGAGGTCGGGGACGTTCCCCGACCTATGGAGAGAAAGTCGGATGGTCCTCTTGAGGAAGGAGGGGAGGCCGGGGGATTCTCCCTCCGCGTACCGGCCCATTTGTCTCCTGGATGAGGCGGGCAAGATCTTCGAGAAGATCATTGTAGCCCGCCTCTCCAGACACCTGTCCCGCGACGGCCCAGATCTGGCGGACTGCCAGTTTGGCTTCCGGGAGGGGCGATCGACGGTCGACGCTATCGACCGTCTCAAGTCCCTCTCGGACAATGCCGTGGCAAGGGGCGGGGTGTGCTTGGCGGTGTCCATTGACATCGTCAATGCGTTCAACACCCTGCCCTGGTCCATCATTAGGGAGGCCCTCGTCGATCACCAGGTGCCTCCCTATCTGAGGCGGGTGATCGGGGCCTACCTGCGGGACAGGTGGGTTGAATACCCGGGCCGGTGCGGGATGATACGGAGGGAAGTGGACCGCGGGGTCCCGCAGGGGTCCGTTTTAGGACCGCTCCTGTGGGACCTGGGTTACAACGCGGTCCTGGAGAAGGCCTCCCTGCCCGACGGTGCCACCCTCGTCTGCTACGCGGACGACACGTTGGTGGTCGCTGTCGGGAGTACCTTCGAGAGGACCATCCGGCGAGCAGAGGTTGCGGTGGCAGCCGTCGTCGCGAGGATCCGCGATCTGGGGCTGAAAATAGCCCCGGAGAAGGCCGAGGCTGTCTGGTTTCACGGCCGGCCTCGGTCACGGCCACCGGCCAGATCGTGGATCCGGGTTGGAGAAGCCTGCGTAGAGGTGAAGTCCGAGTTGAAATATCTCGGACTGATCCTCGACAGCCGCTGGAGCTTCGATGCGCATCTCGACCGTCTCGTCCCCCGAGTCGAAAAGGCGGCGGCCTCTTTGGGCCGCCTGCTGCCCAACCTCGGGGGACCGGGAGATTTGGTGCGCCGCCTATACCTGGGCGTGGTGCGGTCTATGGCCTTATACGGTGCCCCAATATGGGCGCCGTACGTGATGACCAGCCGGCGCAGCACGCTGTTGTTGCGCCGGCTGCAGAGGCGGATGGCCATCCGCCTCATAAGAGGTTACCGCACCACGTCTACCGTGGCGGCGCTTGCTCTGGCGGGAGAACTTCCCTTCGAGCTTCAGGCGGCGGTTCGCTCCTATGTTTATAGGCGCACTAGCATCGCCAGCCGTGCTCGAGGGGCCCCGCCGGAGCGTGAGACGGTCGAGGGCTTCGAGCTCCAGGCCCGGCGACTAGCGCTCGCCAGATGGCGTGCCGAGCTTTTCTCCCACGCCGGCGAGCGCGTCCCCGGGGCTCTCCTGCCGCACTTCGCCTCGTGGCGGGAGAGACGGCATGGCAGGCTCTCCTACCGAGCGACGCAGGTGTTCACCGGGCATGGCTGCTTCGGTGTCTACCTGTGTCGCATCGGGCGGGAAGCGACGACGGTGTGCCACCATTGTGGCGCGGAGGAAGACTCGGCGCAGCACACGCTGGAGGAATGTCCCGCCTTTTCAGCGCTGCGCCGAGTCCTAAAACGGGAAGTCGGTCACGACCTCGCACTCTCCAGCCTAGTTGGGGCCATGCTGGAGAGCCCGGGGAAGTGGGCGGCAGCAATCTCTTTCTGCGAGGAGGTTATGTCGCGGAAGGAGGCTGCCGAGCGGGATCGGGAGCTTACAGATCCCGCCCGACGTGCCCGGGGACGGCGTGCGCGCCCACGCCGAGAAACCCCGGGCAGCTGAGAGTAGGCGGGCGGCGGGTGTACCAGAACATGCTGGTTTCATTGCCCGCCGCCCGCCAACAGAGGAGGACGTCCACTGTTGGGAGTGGGGGATGACGAGTCGCCTGAAGGAGGCGAGGTTTAACTGTGATCCTCCTCCAATATACTCGTCATCCCCCCGGCGGCCGCTGTGATCAGGGCGGGGGCCCTGGTCACCTATCGCGCGGTCGCCGTGTCGGGGCGGTTCGGGGTGCGACCCCTCGCGCTGCCGAATGTAAATGGATTTTAGGGTGGAGGATTTATCTCCCCCTGGGACGCGGCCGGCCATCGTTACCATCTTGATGGCCGGCCAGGCGAGGGGGAGCCGCGGTAGTGTTCTTCAAGAGTTCCCGTGGCTCCCCCGTAGAATCGCCAGCGATCGGTCCTGCGTCCTCAGGTCGCCGTGGAGGTTTTAGTGGGTCAATCCCCACACTACCCTCGTCCCGCTCCCCCGGGCGGGGCGGGGGTGTCTGGCGAGCAGATTTCCTCCACGTAAAATAAAAAAAAAAAAAAAAAAAGGTTATGTCAAGGTTATGTCAAGGTTATGTCACGGCAACGCCGAGCTTAACATTGCTGCACGGAATTTACTGTTTGGTTCACCGGAATACCTTCGCTTCGATTTTAGCAGAGCGCAAACGTCTCGCCGACGGTAAATCCCATATTTACTCTCAATTTTCGATTTTCACGAGACGTTATACTAGTGCGGCGCAATGGCTAATATGGCCAGTTTACAGAGTATCCGGCTGGGGGGTCTCAATGTTCTCCAGATAAACCTGCATAGGTGTCGGCTAGCCCACGATTTACTGCAGCAGGCTGTGCGTGAGCTCGAGGTCGACGTTGTCCTCGTGTCGGAGCCCTGGACCGTTCCAGGTGACTGGCACAGGGATGAAACCGGAAAGGCGGCCGTCTGGGTCGCGGGGAGGGGCGCTGCGGGGGCGGGGGTTAGGCCTGTAGGGGCCGTTCGGGGGGCGGTGGCGGTCAGCGTGGGTGACCTCACCCTCGTTGGCTGCTATTTCTCCCCGAATATTCCTCTCTCTGAATTCGGTGCCCTTCTCTGTGATCTTGAGGCCCTAATTGGAAATATCCCTCTGGGTCAGATTGCAGTGGGCGGGGACTTCAACGCGAAGTCCCCGGCCTGGGGATCGGTCTGCTCCGATGCAAGGGGGCACGCCGTCCTCGAGCTCATAAATAAGATGGGCCTCGTCCCGGTAAAGAGTACCGGGTCTTTCACTTTTGAGAGGGGGAGCCAGCGCTCCCTCATCGATTTTATGTTCTGTGGCGGCGGCGCCTATGCCAGGTTGATGGAGAGCAGGATCCTCGACATTGAGACTGCCTCCGACCACCGGTACATTCTACACAAGTTTGGTGGGTGCGCGGCCGGGCGGGGACCGCATCTCGGCCCACCGCGCCGGAGCATCGACACCAGGAAATTCTTGGAATTATATTGCAGGTATGCGCATGAAGCTAACCCTCTCAGTATTGTTACTGTTGAGGACGTGGACGCGTACATAGACATGATTGTCGACCTGGCCGGACGAGCGTCTCGCACCCTCCACCCCGGGCTGCGCGATAAGCGTCCCGTGTGGTGGTGGAGTAGCGAGATCGCGACGGCCAGGAAAATGGTTTGTAAGGCCAGGCGAAGCCTGCAGAGGGCCAGGCGCGGTCGGGACGCCGGGGCCCTGGAAGTTCGTATCTCGGCGTATAAAGTCCTTAAAAAGGACCTGGCACGCTCTATAGCGATTGCCAAGTCCGCCGCGTGGAAAAAGTTTACTGATAGCGTGGAGGCTGATGTGTGGGGCCGGCCGTACCTGTGGGTCAGCGGCAGGGTCAAGGGACGCTCTCCGCCAGCATCCCTTAGTGCCGGCGAGGTGGCGGACGTCGTCCGCAAGCTTTTTGTAACGGAGCCTCCTAGTGGGGCTCCTTTCCCTCGAATTGAGGAGTTTATATCAGAGTGCCCTGCCTCTTCTAGGCAGTTTTTTACAGAGGACGAGGTCGAGGCGGCCATCAAAAAGGTCAAGAGGAAGGCGGCCGGCGTCGACGGCATAGCGTCCTCCGTGGTCTGGGCTCTTGGGAGAGAGGCGCTCAGCCACGTCGCCCACCTTTTCAACACATGCCTCGAACTGGGATATTTCCCGGAGGCGTGGAAGGTGGGCCGGCTGGTGTTGATCCCTAAGAAGCCTGGACCCGGGGGCGTGGTGTCGTGGCGCCCGCTTTGCCTTCTCTCGAACTTCTCCAAGGCGTTTGAGTATTGTCTCAAGGAGCGCCTGGCGTCCGTGGTGGCCTTCGCAAGCAATCAATTTGGCTTTGTCAAGCGCAAAAGCACGGTCGATGCCATGTGTCGCCTCATCGACACATGGGACGCTGCCAAGCGTACAGGATTGCATTGCGTAATGGTTGCCTTGGACGTCAGGAATGCCTTTAACACCGTAAGGTGGGACGGTATTTTGGGCGCCTTGGCGGGGAAAGGGGTCTCGGCTCCGCTGTTGCGCGTGCTGAGTAGCTATCTCAGTGGGCGCGTGGTGGAGGCGACGACCCCGTCCGGACCTGAGCGTTTTCCAGTTCATGCCGGGGTGCCTCAGGGCTCCGTTCTCGGCCCCTGGTTCTGGAACGCCCAATACGATGGCCTCCTCGAGATGTCTCTTCCCAGGCACTGTAGTCTAATAGGATTTGCGGACGACGTCGCCCTGCTCGTCGGCGCGCGCAGTGCCGACCGCGTGGTTGCGTTGGCCGAGCAAACGCTCGCCCGCATCCGCGCGTGGTTCGGGGACAACCATCTAGAGCTGGCGGAGGAGAAGACCGAGGTCCTGCACCTGACCAGCAGGAAGGCTCCGGGGCCCCTCCAGCTGGCCCTCGGTTCGGCGTCCCTTCGAGGCGGCGGATGCGTGCGCTACCTCGGACTGCTGATCGAGGGAAATCAGTGTTTTCGTGCACATGTCAGGCGAAGCTGCGAGAAGGCAGCCAAGTACGCGGGCCTGCTAGCCCGAATCCTTCCCAATATCCGGGGCGGGGGCTACTGGGCTCGGCTGCTCTATTATAGGGTGGTCGAGTCGGTGGTCCTCTACGCGGCCCCTGCTTGGGCGCACGTGGCGTCGAGGTGCGGCAACGATAAGGCCATTAACGCGGTCCAGCGTTCGATCCTGGCCCGAGTGGCCAGGTCGTACAGGACCGTGTCCCTCGACGCCGTTTGTGTTCTGGCGGGCGTGCCGCCTCTGGTGTTGGTGGCGGAGGAAAGGCTTCGCATTTTTCGCAGGCTGTCCACCCTCGACCGGGGCTCGGAGGGCTTCGTGTCGGAGGCTGGGCGGGTTAAGGCTGAGGAAAGGCTTGTCACGTTACAGCGTTGGCAAGACAGATGGGACGCTGCAAAGCATGGACGCTGGACCCACCGCTTGATTCCCGTTATCAGCGAGTGGGTCCAGTGGGGCCCTAAAATTCTCAGTTTTCACCTGACCCAGTTTATCACCGGGCACGGATGCTTCTCTGAGTATCAGTCGAGGATGGGCTTTTTGTCGAGTGATCTCTGCCTGGCATGTGGGCGCGGGCCTGATGGCCCCGTTCATGCGTTCTTGGAGTGCGGGCGTTTTGCTGCCGAGAGGGGCGCCGCCGAGGGTTCGATGGGTACAGCTATCAGCCTCGGCAATTTTATGGCGCTTTTAAAAAACGACACCACCAGGACAATTCTCGTTCGCTACATCACCGGTGTTGCCAAGCAACGAGAAGAGCTTGACCGGATAGAAAAGCGACGGCACTGTAGGATGCGAGGCACCTCCAGTTGATCTGGTTGGGTCAATAGGCTAGGCGTTCACTATTTATTTATTTATTTAATTATTTATTTAATTATTTATTCTTTTTTTTTTTCACTTTTATTTATGTACTTATTTATTTTCTATTTTATGTCCCTTATTTATAGATGTTTTTCTAGACTTCGGTTCCCCTAGGTTTGTCTAGGTGCTCCATGGCTATTTTTTCTTGTCTTTAGGATTTTCTAGCATAGGCTTACCGTGGCCTTTGTCAAACGGTCATGACAGACGATCCAGACACTCACCGTGCAGGAATCCCGAGAGGGGACGCCGCGGTGGGTGTTCTGCGCAAAGGCTGAAGCCTGAGGAGGGGTTTAGTGGGTATACCAGGCATTGCACCTTTTTCGCCAGGGAGTCCCACACTCCCGCCCACCAACATCCAGGGGCGGCGTGCGCAAAGCATTCCCCTCCTCCTGAAAAAAAAAAAAAAAAAAAAAAAAAAAAAAAAAAATGTCAAGGTTATGTCAAGGTTATGTCAAGGTCCCCCCCGAGTCCGCTACCTTGTCGTGGTGGGGGGGCTTCGTGCCCTAATGATCCTCAAGGCTGTGCCGGCGGGGAATTTATTCCCTGGCAGGTTCTACCATGCCGGAGTGGCTTGAGGTGAGGGGCCAACTAAAGTCGGACACATACCGTAAACCTGTGGTCATGTTTTACAGGAACGGGGGTCTTGCCTTAACCGGCCGGGCCGCGAGGATGACAACCTCTCTAAAAAATCCCTAGCCCCAAGCAGTGTTGCGCGGTGATGAGGGTGTAGCTGGAGTAAGCGCCAGCTATGGTTGGTGGGTGCACCAATCTTTAGCGGACAACCCCGGGGTACCTGGCGACCCCCGGGTGTATTAGCCTTCCCCGGGTATGGCGGCTCTGTCCGGGGTGACCTTCTTTCCGACCACACTCGTGGGACCAATTATGGATTCTTTTTCACAAACAACCGGGGAGGGGGGAAACGAGCGTGAGGTGGAGGTGCGCGGGCCTATCGTGCGCCTCAAAAGATGCACAGAGCCGGTCTCGCGGAGGCATTCGGCGACACGCGGCAAAAAGAGGACCGCAGCGGGCCTTGGTGAGTGCGATGAGGGGGAGGAGTCAGATTTCTCTGTCTCCTCCCACCACTCATCGCAGAGTGTCCCGGGCTCGTCGTCAGCGAGGAAGAGAGGACGGCCGCCGACGACCGGCGAATATGTTGGCCTCGCAGAGGCCAAACTTAGGCTGGCCGAGGCCTCGCAGTTGGAGGCCGAGGCAAGGGAGGTGGCGGCGATATTCGACCCGGGTGCCCCCGTGCCGAGACCATCGCGGTCGAGCGTTCCGCTCCCGGACGAGACGGATATCGCGGAAAATTTCCGCAACCGTCCGACGCGGGATGTCGCGGCCGCTATATTGGAGAGCCTGGATGAGGTGGCCAGGATCTCCGGCGTTTCGAAGGGGCTGAAGGGCAACTTGGCCCGCGCCCTGAGGGTGGCCGCTTTAAACGGCAGGGTGGGGGTGTCCGAGCTTGCGGTTAGGTCAGCTACCGACGCCACGCGTGCCCTGGAGGCCGAGAATGCCGTCCTCAGGGGGCAAATGACGGAGCTGCGGGCGGAGGTGGCCCGGCTCCGGCAGGTGGTGGAGGCGAGAACGGCTGCTGCCGCAATGCCACCGCCGCCGCGCCCGGGAGAGGGTCCAGTATCGCCGCGGATCGTCGGCGCCCGGGATTGCCATCGCTCCGGGCAAGAAAAGTCCTCGCCACCACCTGTGGCTGCGCCCGCAGATTTTCTGGTGCAGATAAGCGCCCTGATAGACGCCAAATTGGCGTCATTCAGGAGGGAGCTCGCGCCGCGAACGGATTCGGCCCTGCGATCGGTGGCACCTGGGCCGTCCGTCCCCTCACAGTCTTCGGACAGGGTGGGGCGGAAGACGAAGAAGAAGAAGAAAGGTGGGAAAGCTGGGGCGGCTATAGCGACCCAGACGGGGCCCGCTCGACCTCGAGCAGAATTAGCCCCACACTCCGCCGCGCCTCTACCCCAGGAGGCGTGGTCCCAGGTGGTTGGCCGGAAGGCCAAAAAGGCGGCTGCCAAGGCCACTGCGGCCGCGAATAAAAAAGGACGGGTGGTCCCGGCGGCCCCCAGGAAGACACCCCTGCCTCCTCGACCGCCACGCACAGCAGCGGTTACCATAACGGTTCCGTCTGGCGTGGACATTACTTACGCGCAGGCGATGGCCACTGCCAGGTCCAAGGTGGACCTGGCAGAAATTGGCATCGCCTCGCTGCGGCCGCGAAGGGCGGTGACTGGGGGGTTAATTTTGGAGGTCCCTGGCACCGATGGGGCCGCCAAGGCCACCGTCCTCGCCACAAAAGTGGCGGAAGCGCTGGCAGGCACCGGCGTAAAGGTCGCGCGTCCGGTCAAAAAAGCTGACCTTAGGGTGCGCGGCCTTGTCGATTCGACCACGCCGGCGGAGGTCGCTGCGGCTGTTGCCCGCGTGGGCGGGTGCAGCGAGGGGGACATCAATACCGGCGAAATCCGGGCTTCCCCCTCGGGATTGGGCACCCTTTGGGTCCGATGTCCTGCCGCGGCCGCTCGCAGGGTTGCAGTCGCGGGCCGGATATCCGTCGGCTGGACCCAGGCAGCCGTGGAGGCCCTGAGTGCCCGGCCTCTGCAGTGTTACCGTTGCCTTGGTGTTGGCCACACCAGTCAGCGGTGCACTTCTGCCGAGGATAGGTCCGACTGCTGCTATAGATGCGGCAGTCGGGACCATAAGGTGGCAGCCTGTACGGCCACGCCCAATTGTCCGCTTTGTGCGGGCGCGGGCAGGTCGTCTGGTCACCGCCTCGGCGGCCGGGCGTGTCCTGCCGGTGCGAGGCGAGGCAAGGTAGGCGGCCAAAGGTCGTCTGCCAGATTCAATAAAAAAGGGAAGGAAACCACGATGGCCAAGGCAGCGACCACCGTAGCCAGCAACGAAAAGGCGGCACCGCCTGATGCTACCGCCGCAACCGCGGGGGGGAATGGGGCCACTAAAGTCCCTGACGCCACCGCATCCGCGGCCGTGACGGCGATGGACACGGCTGTGTAATGGGGCCCCCGGGCCCGATAATACAAGTTAACCTCAACTGCTCGGCCAGAGCGCAGGACCTTCTGTTTCAATGCATGGCCGAGCGGGGTGCCGGGTTGGCAGTCGTGGCGGAGCCGCACAGGGTCCCCAAACATCCACACTGGATGGGGGACTCGATTGGCTCCGCCGCGATTATTTGGGCTGGGAGGCCGGGGTCCCCGCCGTGCTCGCTTATCGAGCGCGGCCTGGGATACGTGGCCGTTGATTGGGGCGGCACCGCGGTTGTGGCGATATACGCACCTCCAAGTTGGTCCCTCGAAGAGTTTGAGCAGTATCTGGACGGGGTAGGGAGATGCGTCTCCCGCTGCCATCCCCGTCCGGTGCTGGTCCTGGGGGATTTCAATGCCAAGGCCGCGGCTTGGGGTTCCCCCGGGACTGACTCGAGGGGCCGGGAGGTGCTGGATTGGGCGGCGGGACTGGAGCTCCGTCTCCTGAACACGGGCTCGGTCCATACGTGCGTGCGGCACAACGGGGGGTCCATCGTTGACCTTTCGTGGGCAACGCCCCCGGCCGCGCGCCGTATTACGGGGTGGAGGGTGGCGGAAGGGGTGGAGACGTTGTCTGACCACAGATACATAGTTCTCGACCTCTCCGCCGCCCCACCATCGACACCCCGTCGTCGTCCCGCCGATGAGGGTTCGCCTCAACCGCGGTGGGCGCTGAAGCGCCTCGACCAGGACGCTCTGATGGCGGCGGCCCACGTCGTGGCCTGGCCAGCAACACCGGCCGGGCCAGTCGACGGGAATGGGGAGGCCCATTGGTTCCGGGGCGCAATGACGTCGATTTGCGACGCCGCCATGCCCCGGGCCAGGGTCTTCCCGAGGAAGGCGGTGTACTGGTGGTCGCGCGCGATAGCGGAATTACGCACCGAGTGCGTCCGCGCGCGGCGCCAGTACGCTCGCGCCCGTCGACGACGACGTACGGACGACGTGCTGGCTGCCCAGCTGTACGGGCTATATCGGGAGAAGGTGGTCGCCCTGCAGCTGGCCATCAGGCGGGCAAAGGACCAGGCCTGGCGCGATCTCCTCGGCTCTCTAAACCGAGATCCGTGGGGGCGCCCATACAAGATGGCATTGGGACGATTGCGTCCCTGGGCGCCCCCCGTGACGGAGAGCTTGGATCCGGGGCTGCTCGGGCGGGTCGTGGACGCTTTATTCCCCGTTAGCGGGGAGGCGTCCCGGCCCGTCCCTGAGCCAGAGGAACATGAGTGGTCCCCGGATCTTGAGGTCGCGCCGGAGGAGATGGCCGGGGTCGTCAAATGGCTCCGGGGCAAGAATACCGCCCCGGGGCCGGACGGTATCCCCGGCCGGGTCTGGCTGCTCGCCGCGAGCGTCCTGGGCGAGAGGCTGAGGAGCCTCTACTCTGGGCTCCTGAGGTCGGGGACGTTCCCCGACCTATGGAGAGAAAGTCGGATGGTCCTCTTGAGGAAGGATGGGAGGCCGGGGGATTCTCCCTCCGCGTACCGGCCCATTTGTCTCCTGGATGAGGCGGGCAAGATCTTCGAGAAGATCATTGTTGCCCGCCTCTCCAGACACCTGTCCCGCGACGGCCCAGATCTGGCGGACTGCCAGTTTGGCTTCCGGGAGGGGCGATCGACGGTCGACGCAATCGACCGTCTCAAGTCCCTCTCGGACAATGCCGTGGCAAGGGGCGGGGTGTGCTTGGCGGTGTCCATTGACATCGTCAATGCGTTCAACACCCTGCCCTGGTCCGCCATTAGGGAGGCCCTCGTCGATCACCAGGTGCCTCCCTATCTGAGGCGGGTGATCGGGGCCTACCTGCGGGACAGGTGGGTTGAATACCCGGGCCGGTGCGGGATGATACGGAGGGAAGTGGACCGCGGGGTCCCGCAGGGGTCCGTTTTAGGACCGCTCCTGTGGGACCTAGGTTACAACGCGGTCCTGGAAAAGGCCTCCCTGCCCGACGGTGCCACCCTCGTCTGCTACGCGGACGACACGTTGGTGGTCGCCGTCGGGAGTACCTTCGAGAGGACCATCCGTCGAGCAGAGGTTGCGGTGGCAGCCGTCGTCGCGAGGATCCGCGATCTGGGGCTGAAAATAGCCCCGGAGAAGGCCGAGGCTGTCTGGTTTCACGGACGGCCTCGGTCTCGGCCACCGGCCAGATCGTGGATCCGGGTTGGAGAAGCCTGCGTCGAGGTGAAGTCCGAGTTGAAATATCTCGGACTGATCCTCGACAGCCACTGGTGCTTCGATGCGCATCTCGACCGTCTCGTCCCCCGAGTCGAAAAGGCGGCGGCCTCTTTGGGCCGCCTGCTGCCCAACCTCGGGGGACCGGGAGATTTGGTGCGCCGCCTATACCTGGGCGTGGTGCGGTCTATGGCCTTATACGGTGCCCCAATATGGGCGCCGTACGTGATGACCAGCCGGCGCAACACGCTATTGTTGCGCCGGCTGCAGAGGCGGATGGCCATCCGCCTCATAAGAGGTTACCGCACCACGTCTACCGTGGCGACGCTTGCTCTGGCGGGAGAACTTCCCTTCGAGCTTCAGGCGGCGGTGCGCACCTATGTTTATGGGCGCACAAGCATCGCCAGCCGTGCTCGAGGGGCCCCGCCGGAGCGAGAGACGGTCGAGGGCTTCGAGCTCCAGGCCCGGAGACTAGCGCTCGCCAGATGGCGTGCCGAGCTTTGCTCCCACGCCGGCGAGCGCGTCCCCGGGGCTCTCCTGCCGCACTTCACCTCGTGGCGGGAGAGACGGCATGGCAGGCTCTCCTACCGAGCGACGCAGGTGTTCACCGGGCATGGCTGCTTCGGTGTCTACCTGTGTCGCATCGGGCGGGAAGCGACGACGGTGTGCCACCATTGTGGCGCGGAGGAAGACTCGGCGCAGCACACGCTGGAGGAATGTCCCGCCTTTTCAGCGCTGCGCCGAGTCCTAAAACGGGAAGTCGGTCACGACCTCGCACTCTCCAGCCTAGTTGGGGCCATGCTGGAGAGCCCGGGGAAGTGGGCGGCAGCAATCTCTTTCTGCGAGGATGTTATGTCGCGGAAGGAGGCTGCCGAGCGGGATCGGGAGCTTACAGATCCCGCCCGACGTGCCCGGGGACGGCGTGCGCGCCCACGCCGAGAAACCCCAGGCAGCTGAGAGTAGGCGGGCGGCGGGTGTACCAGAACATGCTGGTTTCATTGCCCGCCGCCCGCCAACAGAGGAGGACCTCCACTGTTGGGAGTGGGGGATGACGAGTCGCCTGATGGAGGGGAGGGTTAACCGTGATCCTCCTCCAATATACTCGTCGTCCCCCCGGCGGCCGCTGTGATCATGGCGGGGGCCCTGGTCACCTATCGCGCGGTCGCCGTGTCGGGGCGGTGCGGGGTGCGACCCCTCGCGCCGCCGAATTTAAATGGATTTTAGGGGGGAGGATTTATTTTATTTCCCCCCGGGACGCGGCCCGCCATCTTTACCATCCTGATGGCCGGCCAGGCGAGGGGGAGCCGCGGTAGTGTTCTTCAAGAGTTCCCGTGGCTCCCCCGTTGAATCGCCAGCGATCGGTCCTGCGTCCTCAGGTCGCCGTGGAGGTTTTAGTGGGTCAAACCCCACACTACCCTCGTCCCGCTCCCCCGGGAGGGGCGGGGGTGTCTGGCGAGCAGATTTCCTCCACGTAAAATAAAAAAAAAAAAAAAAAAAAAGTTTATGTCAAGGTTATGTCAAGGTTCCCCCCCGTGTCCGCTACCTTGTCGTGGTGGGGGGGCTTCGTGCCCTAATGATCCTCAAGGCTGTGCCGGCGGGGAATTTATTCCCTGGCAGGTTCTACCATGCCGGAGTGGCTCGAGGTGAGGGGCCAACTAAAGTCGGACACATACCGTAAACCTGTGGTCATGTTTTACAGGAACGGGGGTCTTGCCTTAACCGGCCGGGCCGCGAGGATGACAACCTCTCTAAAAAATCCCTAGCCCCAAGCAGTGTTGCGCGGTGAAGAGGGCGTAGCTGGAGTAAGCGCCAGCTATGGTTGGTGGGTGCACCAATCGTTAGCGGACAACCCCGGGGTACCTGGCGACCCCCCGGGCGTATTAGCCTTCCCCGGGTATGGCGGCTCTACCCGGGGTGACCTCCTTTCCGACCACACTCGTGGGATTAAGTATGGAGTCTACTTTTTCACAAACAACCGGGGAGGGGGGAAACGAGCGTGAGGTGGAGGTGCGCGGGCCTATCGTGCGCCTCAAAAGATGCACAGAGCCGGTGTCGCGGAGGCATTCGGCGACACGCGGCAAAAAGAGGACCGCAGCGGGCCTTGGTGAGTGCGATGAGGGGGAGGAGTCAGATTTCTCTGTCTCCTCCCACCACTCATCGCAGAGTGTCCCGGGCTCGTCGTCAGCGAGGAAAAGAGGACGGCCGCCGACGACCGGCGAATATGTTGGCCTCGCAGAGGCCAAACTTAGGCTGGCCGAGGCTTCGCAGCTGGAGGCCGAGGCAAGGGAGGTGGCGGCGATATTCGACCCGGGAGCCCCCGTGCCGAGACCATCGCGGTCGAGCGTCCCGCTCCCGGACGAGACGGATATAGCGGAAAATTTCCGCAACCGTCCAACGCGGGATGTCGCGGCCGCTATATTGGAGAGCCTGGATGAAGTGGCCAGAATCTCCGGTGTGTCAAAGGGGCTGAAGGGCAACTTGGCCCGCGCCCTGAGGGTGGCCGCCTTAAACGGCAGGGTGGGGGTGTCCGAGCTGGCAGTGAGGTCAGCTACCGACGCCACGCGTGCCCTGGAGGCAGAGAATGCCGTCCTCAGGGGGCAAATGACGGAGCTGCGGGCGGAGGTGGCTCGGCTCCGGCAGGTGGTGGAGGCGAGAACGGCTGCTGCCGCAATGCCTCCGCCGCCGCGCCCGGGAGAGGGCTCAGTATCGGCGCCGATCGTCGGCGCCCGGGATTGCCATCGCTCCGGGCAAGAAAAGTCCTCGCCACCACCTGCGGCTGTGCCCGCAGATTTTCTGGCGCAAATAGGCGCCCTGATAGACGCCAAATTGGCGTCATTCAGGAGGGAGCTCGCGCCGCGAACGGACTCGGCCCTGCGATCGGTGGCCCCTGGGCCGTCCGTCCCCTCACAGTCTTCGGACAGGGTGCGGCGGAAGACGAAGCAGAATAAGAAAGTTGGGAAAGCTGGGGCGGCTATAGCGGCCCAGACGGAGCCCGCTCGACCGCGAGCAGAATCGGCGCTACCGTCTGCCGCGCCTCCGCCCCAGGAGGCGTGGTCCCAGGTGGTTGGCCGGAAGGCCAAAAAGGCGGCTGCCAAGGCCACTTCGGCCGCGAATAAAAAAGGACGGGTGGTCCCGGCGGCCCCCAGGAAGACACCCCTGCCTCCTCGACCGCCACGCACAGCAGCGGTTACCATAACGGTTCCGTCTGGCGTGGACATTACTTACGCGCAGGCGATGGCCACTGCCAGGTCCAAGGTGGACCTGGCAGAAATTGGCATCGCCTCGCTGAGGCCGCGAAGGGCGGTGACTGGGGGGTTAATTTTGGAAGTTCCTGGCACCGATGGGGCCGCCAAGGCCACCGTCCTCGCCACAAAAGTGGCGGAAGCGCTGGCAGGCACCGGCGTAAAGGTCGCGCGTCCGGTCAAAAAAGCTGACCTTAGGGTGCGCGGCCTGGTCGATTCGACCACGCCGGCGGAGGTCGCTGCGGCTGTTGCCCGCGTGGGCGGGTGCAGCGAGGGGGACATCAATACCGGCGAAATCCGGTCTTCCCCCTCGGGATTGGGCACCCTCTGGGTCCGATGTCCTGCCGCGGCCGCTCGCAAGGTTGCTGTCGCGGGCCGGATAACCGTCGGCTGGACCCATGCAGCCGTGGAGGCCCTGAGTGCCCGGCCTCTGCAGTGTTACCGTTGCCTTGATGTTGGCCACACCAGTCAGCGGTGCACTTCTGCCGAGGATAGGTCCGACTGCTGCTATAGATGCGGCAGTCGGGACCATAAGGTGGCAGCCTGTACGGCCACGCCCAATTGTCCGCTTTGTGCGGGCGCGGGCAGGCCTTCTGGTCACCGCCTCGGCGGCCGGGCGTGTCCTGTCAGTGCGAGGCGAGGCAAGGTAGGCGGCCAAAGGTCGTCTGCCAGATTCAATAAAAAAGGGAAGGAAACCACGATGGCCAAGGCAGCGACCACCGTGGCCAGCAACGAAAAGGCGGCACCGCCTGATGCTACCGCCGCACCCGTGGGGGCGAATGGGGCCACTAAAGTCCCTGACGCCACCGCATCCGCGGCCGTGACGGCGATGGACACGGCTGTGTAATGGGGCCCCCGGGCCCGATAATACAAGTTAACCTCAACTGCTCGGCCAGAGCGCAGGATCTCCTGTTTCAATGCCTGGCCGAGCGGGGTGCCGGGTTGGCAGTCGTGGCGGAGCCGCACAGGGTCCCCAAACATCCACACTGGATGGGGGACTCGATTGGCTCCGCCGCGATTATTTGGGCTGGGAGGTCGGGGTCCCCGCCGTGCTCGCTTATCGAGCGCGGCCTGGGATACGTGGCCGTTGATTGGGGCGGCACCGCGGTTGTGGCGATATACGCACCTCCAAGGTGGTCCCTCGAAGAGTTTGAGCAGTATCTGGACGGGGTAGGGAGATGCGTCTCCCGCTGCCATCCCCGTCCGGTGCTGGTCCTGGGGGACTTTAATGCCAAGGCCACGGCTTGGGGTTCCCCCGGGACTGATTCGAGGGGCCGGGAGGTGCTGGATTGGGCGGCGGGACTGGAGCTCCGTCTCCTGAACACGGGCTCGGTCCATACGTGCGTGCGGCATAACGGGGGGTCCATCGTTGACCTTTCGTGGGCAACGCCCCCGGCCGCGCGCCGTATTACGGGGTGGAGGGTGGCGGAAGAGGTCGAGACGTTGTCTGACCACAGATACATAGTTCTCGGCCTCTCCGCCGCCCCACCATCGACACCCCGACGTCGCCCCGCCGATGAGGGTTCGCCTCAGCCGCGGTGGGCGCTGAAGCGCCTCGACCAGGACGCTCTGATGGCGGCAGCACACGTCGTGGCCTGGCCAGCAACACCGGTCGGGCCAGTCGACGGGAATGGGGAGGCCCATTGGTTCCGGGGCGCAATGACGTCGGTTTGCGACGTCGCCATGCCACGGGCCAGGGTCTTCCCGAGGAAGGCGGTGTACTGGTGGTCGCGCGAGATAGCGGAATTACGCACCGAGTGCGTTCGCGCGCGACGCCAGTACGCTCGCGCCCGTCGACGACGACGAACGGACGACGTGCTGGCTGCCCAGCTGTACGGGCTATATCGGGAGAAGGTGGTCGCCCTGCAGCTGGCCATCAGGCGAGCGAAGGACCAGGCCTGGCGCGATCTCCTCTGCTCTCTGAACCGAGATCCGTGGGGGCGCCCATACAAGATGGCATTGGGACGATTACGTCCCTGGGCGCCCCCCGTGACGGAGAGCCTGGATCCGGGGCTGCTCGGGCGGGTCGTGGACGCTTTATTCCCCGTTAGCGGGGAGGCGTCCCGGCCCGTCCCTGAGCCAGAGGAACATGAGTGGTCCCCGGATCTTGAGGTCGCGCCGGAGGAGATGGCCGGGGTCGTCAAATGGCTCCGGGGCAAGAATACCGCCCCGGGGCCGGACGGTATCCCCGGCCGGGTCTGGTTGCTCGCCGCGAGCGTCCTGGGGGAGAGGCTGAGGAGCCTCTACTCTAGGCTCCTGAGGTCGGGGACGTTCCCCGACCTATGGAGAGAAAGTCGGATGGTCCTCTTGAGGAAGGATGGGAGGCCGGGGGATTCTCCCTCCGCGTACCGGCCCATTTGTCTCCTGGATGAGGCGGGCAAGATCTTCGAGAAGATCATTGTTGCCCGCCTCTCCAGACACCTGTCCCGCGACGGCCCAGATCTGGCGGACTGCCAGTTTGGCTTCCGGGAGGGGCGATCGACGGTCGACGCAATCGACCGTCTCAAGTCCCTCTCGGACAATGCCGTGGCAAGGGGCGGGGTGTGCTTGGCGGTGTCCATTGACATCGTCAATGCGTTCAACACCCTGCCCTGGTCCGCCATTAGGGAGGCCCTCGTCGATCACCAGGTGCCTCCCTATCTGAGGCGAGTGATTGGGGCGTACCTGCGGGACAGGTGGGTCGAATACCCGGGCCGGTACGGGATGATACGGAGGGAAGTGGACCGCGGGGTCCCGCAGGGGTCCGTTTTAGGACCGCTCCTGTGGGACCTGGGTTACAACGCGGTCCTGGAGAAGGCCTCCCTGCCCGACGGTGCCACCCTCGTCTGCTACGCGGACGACACGTTGGTGGTCGCCGTCGGGAGTACCTTCGAGAGGACCATCCGACGAGCAGAGGTTGCGGTGGCAGCCGTCGTCGCGAGGATCCGCGATCTGGGGCTGAAAATAGCTCCGGAGAAGGCCGAGGCTGTCTGGTTCCACGGACGGCCTCGGTCTCGGCCACCGGCCAGATCGTGGATCCGGGTTGGAGAAGCCTGCGTAGAGGTGAAGTCCGAGTTGAAATATCTCGGACTGATCCTCGACAGCCGCTGGAGCTTCGATGCGCATCTCGACCGTCTCGTCCCCCGAGTCGAAAAGGCGGCGGTCTCTTTAGGCCGCCTGCTGCCCAACCTCGGGGGACCGGGAGATTTGGTGCGCCGCCTGTACCTGGGCGTGGTGCGGTCTATGGCCTTATACGGTGCCCCAATATGGGCGCCGTACGTGATGACCAGCCGGCGCAACATGCTGTTGTTGCGCCGGCTGCAGAGGCGGATGGCCATCCGCCTCATAAGAGGTTACCGCACCACGTCTACCGTGGCGGCGCTTGCTCTGGCGGGTGAACTTCCCTTCGAGCTTCAGGCGGCGGTGCGCGCCTATGTTTATAGGCGCACAAGCATCGCCAGCCGTGCTCGGGGGGCCCCGCCGGAGCGAGAGACGGTCGGGGGCTTCGAGCTCCAGGCCCGGCGACTAGCGCTCGCCAGATGGCGTGCCGAGCTTCGCTCCCACGCCGGCGAGCGCGTCCCCGGGGCTCTCCTGCCGCACTTCACCTCGTGGCGGGAGAGACGGCATGGCAGGCTCTCCTACCGAGCGACGCAGGTGTTCACCGGGCATGGCTGCTTCGGTGTCTACCTGTGTCGCATCGGGCGGGAAGCGACGACGGTGTGCCACCATTGTGGCGCGGAGGAAGACTCGGCGCAGCACACGCTGGAGGAATGTCCCGCCTTTTCAGCGCTGCGCCGAGTCCTAAAACGGGAAGTCGGTCACGACCTCGCACTCTCCGGCCTAGTTGGGGCCATGCTGGAGAGCCCGAGGAAGTGGGCGGCAGCAATCTCTTTCTGCGAGGAGGTTATGTCGCGGAAGGAGGCTGCCGAGCGGGATCGGGAGCTTACAGATCCCGCCCGACGTGCCCGGGGACGGCGTGCGCGCCCACGCCGAGAAACCCCGGGCAGCTGAGAGTAGGCGGGCGGCGGGTGTACCAGAACATGCTGGTTTCATTGCCCGCCGCCCGCCAACAGAGGAGGACCTCCACTGTTGGGAGTGGGGGATGACGAGTCGCCTGATGGAGGGGAGGGTTAACTGTGATCCTCCTCCAATATACTCGTCGTCCCCCCGGCGGCCGCTGTGATCATGGCGGGGGCCCTGGTCACCTATCGCGCGGTCGCCGTGTCGGGGCGGTGCGGGGTGCGACCCCTCGCGCCGCCGAATTTAAATGGATTTTAGGGGGGAGGATTTATTTTATTTCCCCCCGGGACGCGGCCCGCCATCGTTACCATCCTGATGGCCGGCCAGGCGAGGGGGAGCCGCGGTAGTGTTCTTCAAGAGTTCCCGTGGCTCCCCCGTTAAATCGCCGGCGATCGGTCCTGCGTCCTCAGGTCGCCGTGGAGGTTTTAGTGGGTCGATCCCCACACTACTCTCGTCCCGCTCCCCCGGGCGGGGCGGGGGTGTCTGGCGAGCAGATTTCCTCCACGTAAAATAAAAAAAAAAATAAAAAAAAAAAAAAAAAAAAAAAAGGTTGGTCACGACCTCGCACTCTCCAGCCTAGTTGGGGCCATGCTGGAGAGCCCGGGGAAGTGGGCGGCAGCAATCTCTTTCTGCGAGGAGGTTATGTCGCGGAAGGAGGCTGCCGAGCGGGATCGGGAGCTTACAGATCCCGCCCGACGTGCCCGGGGACGGCGTGCGCGCCCACGCCGAGAAACCCCGGGCAGCTGAGAGTAGGCGGGCGGCGGGTGTACCAGAATATGCTGGTTTCATTGCCCGCCGCCCGCCAACAGAGGAGGACGTCCACTGTTGGGAATGGGGGATGACGAGTCGCCTGAGGAGGCGTGGGTTAACTGTGATCCTCCTCCAATATACTCGTCGTCCCCCCGGCGGCCGCTGTGATCAGGGCGGGGGCCCTGGTCACCTGTCGCGCGGTCGCCGAGTCGGGGCGGTGCGGGGTGCGACCCCTCGCGCCGCCGAATTTAAATGGATTTTAGGGGGGAGGATTTATCTCCCCCCGGGACGCGGCCGGCCATCGTTACCATCTTGATGGCCGGCCAGGCGAGGGGGAGCCGCGGTAGTGTTCTTCAAGAGTTCCCGTGGCTCCCCCGCTGAATCGCCAGCGATCGGTCCTGCGTCCTCAGGTCGCCGTGGAGGTTTTAGTGGGTCAAACCCCACACTACCCTCGTCCCGCTCCCCCGGGCGGGGCGGGGGTGTCTGGAGAGCAGATTTCCTCCACGTAAAATAAAAAAAAAAAAAAAAAAAAGGTTATGTCAAGGTTCCCCCCCGTGTCCGCTACCTTGTCGTGGTGGGGGGGCTTCGTGCCCTAATGATCCTCAAGGCTGTGCCGGCGGGGAATTTATTCCCTGGCAGGTTCTACCATGCCGGAGTGGCTTGAGGTGAGGGGCCAACTAAAGTCGGACACATACCGTAAGCCTGTGGTCATGTTTTACAGGAACGGGGGTCTTGCCTTAACCGGCCGGGCCGCGAGGATGACAACCTCTCTAAAAAATCCCTAGCCCCAAGCAGTGTTGCGCGGTGATGAGGGTGTAGCTGGAGTAAGCGCCAGCTATGGTTGGTGGGTGCACCAATCTTTAGCGGACAACCCCGGGGTACCTGGCGACCCCCGGGTGTATTAGCCTTCCCCGGGTATGGCGGCTCTGCCCGGGGTGACCTTCTTTCCGACCACACTCGTGGGACCAATTATGGATTCTTCTATACAAATAACCGGGGTGGGGGGAAACGAGCGTGAGGGTGAGGTGCGCGGGCCTATCGTGCGCCTCAAGAGATGTACAGAGCCGGTGTCGCGGAGGCATTCTGCAACACGCGGCAAAAAGAGGACCGCAGCGGGCCTTGGTGAGTGCGATGAGGGGGAGGAGTCAGATTTCTCTGTCTCCTCCCACCACTCATCGCAGAGTGTCCCGGGCTCGTCGTCGGCGAGGAAGAGAGGACGGCCGCCGACGACCGGCGAATATGTTGGCCTAGCAGAGGCCAAACTTAGGCTGGCCGAGGCTTCGCAGCTGGAGGCCGAGGCAAGGGAGGTGGCGGCTATATTCGACCCGGGAGCCCCCGTGCCGAGACCATCGCGGTCGAGCGTCCCGCTCCCGGACGAGACGGATATCGCGGAAAATTTCCGCAACCGTCCGACGCGGGATGTCGCGGCAGCTATATTGGAGAGCCTGGATGAGGTGGCCAGGATCTCCGGCGTGTCAAAGGGGCTGAAGGGCAACTTGGCCCGCGCCCTGAGGGTGGCCGCCTTAAACGGCAGGGTAGGGGTGTCCGAGCTGGCAGTGAGATCGGCTACCGACGCCACGCGTGTCCTGGAGGCCGAAAATGCCGTCCTCAGGGGGCAAATGACGGAGCTGCAGGCGGAGGTGGCCCGGCTCCGGCAGGTGGTGGAGGCGAGAACGGCTGCTGCCGCAATGCCTCCGCCGCCGCGCCCGGCAGAGGGCTCGGTATCGCCGCCGATCGTGGGCGCCCGGGATTGCCATCGCTCCGGGCAAGAAAGGTCCTCGCCACCACCTGTGGCTGCGCCCGCAGATTTTCTGGCGCAAGTAGGCGCCCTGATAGACGCCAAATTGGCGTCATTCAGGAGGGAGCTCGCGCCGCGAACGGACTCGGCCGTGAGATCGGTGGCACCTGGGCCGTCCGTCCCCTCACAGTCTTCGGACAGGGTGGGGCGGAAGACGAAGAAGAAGAAGAAAGGTGGGAAAGCTGGGGCGGCTATAGCGTCCCAGACGGAGCCCGCTCGACCGCGAGCAGAATTGGCCCCACACTCCGCCGCGCCTCCACCCCAGGAGGCGTGGTCCCAGGTGGTTGGCC
Source organism: Megalopta genalis (assembly GCF_051020955.1). Taxonomy (NCBI): domain Eukaryota; kingdom Metazoa; phylum Arthropoda; class Insecta; order Hymenoptera; family Halictidae; genus Megalopta; species Megalopta genalis. The sequence goes on from NC_135022.1 coordinate 8,333,564, forward strand.
GGAAGGCCAAAAAGGCGGCTGCCAAGGCCACTGCGGCCGCGAATAAAAAAGGACGGGTGGTCCCGGCAGCCCCCAGGAAGACACCCCTGCCTCCACGTCCGCCACGCACAGCAGCGGTTACCATAACAGTTCCGTCTGGCGTGGACATTACTTACGCGCAGGCGATGGCCACTGCCAGGTCCAAGGTGGACCTGGCAGAAATTGGCATCGCTTCGCTGAGGCCGCGAAGGGCGGTGACTGGGGGGTTAATTTTGGAGGTCCCTGGCACCGATGGGGCCGCCAAGGCCACCGTCCTCGCCACAAAAGTGGCGGAAGCGCTGGCAGGCACCGGCGTAAAGGTCGCGCGTCCGGTCAAAAAAGCTGACCTTAGGGTGCGCGGCCTGGTCGATTCGACCACGCCGGCGGAGGTCGCTGCGGCTGTTGCCCGCGTGGGAGGGTGCAACGAGGGGGACATCAATACCGGTGAAATTCGGTCTTCCCCCTCGGGATTGGGCACCCTCTGGGTCCGATGTCCTGCCGCAGCCGCGCGCAAGGTTGCTGTCGCGGGCCGGATAACCGTCGGCTGGACCCAGGCAGCCGTGGAGGCCCTGAGTGCCCGGCCTCTGCAGTGTTACCGTTGCCTCGGTGTTGGCCACACCAGTCAGCGGTGCACTTCTGTCGAGGATAGGTCCGACTGCTGCTATAGATGCGGTAGTAGGGACCATAAGGTGGCAGCCTGTACGGCCACGCCCAATTGTCCGCTTTGTGCTGGAGCGGGCAAGCCGTCTGGTCACCGCCTCGGCAGCCAAGCATGTCCTGCCAGTGCGGGGCGGGGCAGGGGAGGCGGCCAAAGGCCGTCTGCCAGGTATAATAAAAAGGGGAGGGAAACCACGATGGCCAAGGCAGCGACCATCGTGGCCAGCAACGAAAAGGTAGCATCGCCTGATGCTACCGCCGCGCCCGCGTGGGCGGATGGGGCCACTAAAGTCCCAGACGCCACCGCATGCGCGGCCGTGACGGCGATGGACACGGCTGTGTAATGGGGCCCCCGGGCCCGATAATACAAGTGAACCTCAACTGCTCGGCCAGAGCGCAGGATCTCCTGTTTCAATGCCTGGCCGAGCGGGGTGCCGGGTTGGCAGTCGTGGCGGAGCCGCACAACGTCCCCAAACATCCACACTGGATGGGGGACTCGATTGGCTCCGCCGCGATTATTTGGGCTGGGAGGTCGGGGTCCCCGCCGTGCTCGCTTATCGAGCGCGGCCTGGGATACGTGGCCGTTGATTGGGACGGCACCGCGGTTGTGGCGATATACGCACCTCCAAGGTGGTCCCTCGAAGAGTTTGAGCAGTATCTGCACGGGGTAGGGAGATGCGTCTCCCGCTGCCATCCCCGTCCGGTGCTGGTCCTGGGGGACTTCAATGCCAAGGCCACGGCTTGGGGTTCCCGCGGGACTGACTCGAGGGGCCGGGAGGTGCTGGATTGGGCGGCGGGACTGGAGCTCCGTCTCCTGAACACGGGCTCGGTCCATACGTGCGTGCGGCATAACGGGGGGTCCATCGTTGACCTTTCGTGGGCAACGCCCCCGGCCGCGCGCCGTATTACGGGGTGGAGAGTGGTGGAAGGGGTCGAGACGTTGTCTGACCATAGATACATAGTTCTCGACCTCCCCGCCGCCCCACCATCGACACCCCGTCGTCGCCCCGCCGATGAAGGTTCGCCTCAGCCGCGGTGGGCGCTGAAGCGCCTCGACCAGGACGCACTGATGGCCGCAGCACACGTCGTGGCCTGGCCAGCAACACCGGCCGGGCCAGTCGACGGGAATGGGGAGGCCCATTGGTTCCGGGGCGCAATGACGTCCATTTGCGACGTAGCCATGCCCCGGGCCAGGGTCTTCCCGAGGAAGGCGGTGTACTGGTGGTCGCGCGCGATAGCGGAGTTACGCACCGAGTGCGTCCGCGCGCGACGCCAGTACGCTCGCGCCCGTCGACGACGACGTACGGACGACGTTCTGGCTGCCCAGCTGTACGGGCGATATCGGGAGAAGGTGGTCGCCCTGCAGCTGGCCATCAGGCGAGCGAAGGACCAGGCCTGGCGCGATCTCCTCGGCTCTCTAAACCGAGATCCGTGGGGGCGCCCATACAAGATGGCATTGGGACGATTGCGTCCCTGGGCGCCCCCCGTGACGGAGAGCCTGGATCCGGGGCTGCTCGGGCGGGTCGTGGACGCTTTATTCCCCGTTAGCGGGGAGGCGTCCCGGCCTGTCCCTGAGCCAGAGGAACATGAGTGGTCCCCGGATCTTGAGGTCGCGCCGGAGGAGATGGCCGGGGTCGTCAAATGGCTCCGGGGCAAGAATACCGCCCCGGGGCCGGACGGTATCCCCGGCCGGGTCTGGCTGCTCGCCGCGAGCGTCCTGGGCGAGAGGCTGAGGAGCCTCTACTCTGGGCTCCTGAGGTCGGGAACGTTCCCCGACCTATGGAGAGAAAGTCGGATGGTCCTCTTGAGGAAGGATGGGAGGCCGGGGGATTCTCCCACCGCGTACCGGCCCATTTGTCTCCTGGATGAGGCGGGCAAGATCTTCGAGAAGATCATTGTTGCCCGCCTTTCCAGACACCTGTCCCGCGACGGCCCAGATCTGGCGGACTGCCAGTTTGGCTTCCGGGAGGGGCGATCGACGGTCGACGCTATCGACCGTCTCAAGTCCCTCTCGGACAATGCCGTGGCAAGGGGCGGGGTGTGCTTGGCGGTGTCCATTGACATCGTCAATGCGTTCAACACCCTGCCCTGGTCCGCCATTAGGGAGGCCCTCGTCGATCACCAGGTGCCTCCCTATCTGAGGCGGGTGATCGGGGCCTACCTGCGGGACAGGTGGGTTGAATACCCGGGCCGGTGCGGGATGATACGGAGGGAAGTGGACCGCGGGGTCCCGCAGGGGTCCGTTTTAGGACCGCTCCTGTGGGACCTGGGTTACAACGCGGTCCTGGAGAAGGCCTCCCTGCCCGACGGTGCCACCCTCGTCTGCTACGCGGACGACACGTTGGTGGTCGCCGTCGGGAGTACCTTCGAGAGGACCATCCGACGAGCAGAGGTTGCGGTGGCAGCCGTCGTCGCGAGGATCCGCGATCTGGGGCTGAAAATAGCCCCGGAGAAGGCCGAGGCTGTCTGGTTTCACGGAAGGCCTCGGTCTCGGCCACCGGCCAGATCGTGGATCCGGGTTGGAGAAGCCTGCGTAGAGGTGAAGTCCGAGTTGAAATATCTCGGACTGATCCTCGACAGCCGCTGGAGCTTCGGTGCGCATCTGGACCGTCTCGTCCCCCGAGTCGAAAAGGCAGCGGCCTCTTTGGGCCGCCTGCTGCCCAACCTCGGGGGACCGGGAGATTTGGTGCGCCGCCTATACCTGGGCGTGGTGCGGTCTATGGCCTTATACGGTGCCCCAATCTGGGCGCCGTACGTGATGACCAGCCGGCGCAACACGCTGTTGATGCGCAGGCTGCAGAGGCGGATGGCCATCCGCCTCATAAGAGGATACCGCACCACGTCTACCGTGGCGGCGCTTGCTCTGGCGGGAGAACTTCCCTTCGAGCTTCAGGCGGCGGTGCGCGCCTATGTTTATGGGCGCACAAGCATCGCCAGCCGTGCTCGAGGGGCCCCGCCGGAGCGAGAGACGGTCGAGGGCTTCGAGCTCCAGGCCCGGCGACTAGCGCTCGCTAGATGGCGTGCCGAGCTTTGCTCCCACGCCGGCGAGCGCGTCCCCGGGGCTCTCCTGCCGCACTTCACCTCGTGGCGGGAGAGACGGCATGGCAGGCTCTCCTACCGAGCGACGCAGGTGTTCACCGGGCATGGCTGCTTCGGTGTCTACCTGTGTCGCATCGGGCGGGAAGCGACGGCGGTGTGCCACCATTGTGGCGCGGAGGAAGACTCGGCGCAGCACACGCTGGAGGAATGTCCCGCCTTTTCAGCGCTGCGCCGAGTCCTAAAACGAGAAGTCGGCCACGACCTCGCACTCTCCAGCCTAGTTGGGGCCATGCTGGAGGGCCCGGGGAAGTGGGCGGCAGCAATCTCTTTCTGCGAGGAGGTTATGTCGCGGAAGGAGGCTGCCGAGCGGGATCGGGAGCTTACAGATCCCGCCCGACGTGCCCGGGGACGGCGTGCGCGCCCACGCCGAGAAACCCCGGGCAGCTGAGAGTAGGCGGGCGGCGGGTGTACCAGAACATGCTGGTTTCATTGCCCGCCGCCCGCCAACAGAGGAGGACCTCCACTGTTGGGAGTGGGGGATGACGAGTCGCCTGATGGAGGGGAGGGTTAACTGTGATCCTCCTCCAATATACTCGTCGTCCCCCCGGCGGCCGCTGTGATCATGGCGGGGGCCCTGGTCACCTATCGCGCGGTCGCCGTGTCGGGGCGGTGCGGGGTGCGACCCCTCGCGCCGCCGAATTTAAATGGATTTTAGGGGGGAGGATTTATTTTATTTCCCCCCCGGGACGCGGCCCGCCATCGTTACCATCCTGATGGCCGGCCAGGCGAGGGGGAGCCGCGGTAGTGTTCTTCAAGAGTTCCCGTGGCTCCCCCGTTAAATCGCCAGCGATCGGTCCTGCGTCCTCAGGTCGCCGTGGAGGTTTTAGTGGGTCGATCCCCACACTACCCTCGTCCCGCTCCCCCGGGCGGGGCGGGGGTGTCTGGCGAGCAGATTTCCTCCACGTAAAATAAAAAAAAAAAAAAAAAAAAAGGTTATGTCAAGGTTATGTCAAGGTTCCGCGACGGCCCAGATCTGGCGGACTGCCAGTTTGGCTTCCGGGAGGGGCGATCGACGGTCGACGCTATCGTCCGTCTCAAGTCCCTCTCGGACAATGCCGTGGCAAGGGGCGGGGTGTGCTTGGCGGTGTCCATTGACATCGTCAATGCGTTCAACACCCTGCCCTGGTCCGCCATTAGGGGGGCCCTCGTCGATCACCAGGTGCCTCCCTATCTGAGGCGGGTGATCGGGGCCTACCTGCGGGACAGGTGGGTCGAATACCCGGGCCGGTACGGGATGATACGGAGGGAAGTGGACCGCGGGGTCCCGCAGGGGTCTGTTTTAGGACCGCTCCTGTGGGACCTGGGTTACAACGCGGTCCTGGAAAAGGCCTCCCTGCCCGACGGTGCCACCCTCGTCTGCTACGCGGACGACACGTTGGTGGTCGCCGTCGGAAGTACCTTCGAGAGGACCATCCGACGAGCAGAGGTTGCGGTGGCAGCCGTCGTCGCGAGGATCCGCGATCTGGGGCTGAAAATAGCCCCGGAGAAGGCCGAGGCTGTCTGGTTCCACGGACGGCCTCGGTCTCGGCCACCGGCCAGATCGTGGATCCGGGTTGGAGAAGCCTGCGTCGAGGTGAAGTCCCAGTTGAAATATCTCGGACTGATCCTCGACAGCCGCTGGAGCTTCGATGCGCATCTCGACCGTCTCGTCCCCCGAGTCGAAAAGGCGGCGGCCTCTTTGGGCCGCCTGCTGCCCAACCTCGGGGGACCGGGAGATTTGGTGCGCCGCCTATACCTGGGCGTGGTGCGGTCTATGGCCTTATACGGTGCCCCAATCTGGGCGCCGTACGTGATGACCAGCCGGCGCAACACGCTGTTGTTGCGCCGGCTGCAGAGGCGGATGGCCATCCGCCTCATAAGAGGTTACCGCACCACGTCTACCGTGGCGGCGCTTGCTCTGGCGGGAGAACTTCCCTTCGAGCTTCAGGCGGTGGTGCGCGCCTATGTTTATGGGCGCACAAGCATCGCCAGCCGTGCTCGAGGGGCCCTGCCGGAGCGAGAGACGGTCGAGGGCTTCGAGCTCCAGGCCCGGCGACTAGCGCTCGCCAGATGGCGTGCCGAGCTTTGCTCCCACGCCGGCGAGCGCGTCCCCGGGGCTCTCCTGCCGCACTTCACCTCGTGGCGGGAGAGACGGCATGGCAGGCTCTCCTACCGAGCGACGCAGGTGTTCACCGGGCATGGCTGCTTCGGTGTCTACCTGTGTCGCATCGGGCGGGAAGCGACGACGGTGTGCCACCATTGTGGCGCGGAGGAAGACTCGGCGCAGCACACGCTGGAGGAATGTCCCGCCTTTTCAGCGCTGCGCCGAGTCCTAAAACGGGAAGTCGGCCACGACCTCGCACTCTCCAGCCTAGTTGGGGCCATGCTGGAGGGCCCGGGGAAGTGGGCGGCAGCAATCTCTTTCTGCGAGGAGGTTATGTCGCGGAAGGAGGCTGCCGAGCGGGATCGGGAGCTTACAGATCCCGCCCGACGTGCCCGGGGACGGCGTGCGCGCCCGCGCCGAGAAACCCCGGGCAGCTGAGAGTAGGCGGGCGGCGGGTGTACCAGAACATGCTGGTTTCATTGCCCGCCGCCCGCCAACAGAGGAGGACCTCCACTGTTGGGAGTGGGGGATGACGAGTCGTCTGAGGGAGGCGAGTGTTAACTGTGATCCTCCTCCGATATACTCGTCGTCCCCCCGGCGGCCGCTGTGATCAGGGCGGGGGCCCTGGTCACCTATCGCGCGGACGCCGTGTCGGGGCGGTTCGGGGTGCGACCCCTCGCGCCGCCGAATTTAAATGGATTTTAGGGGGGAGGATTTATTTTATTTCCCCCCGGGACGCGGCCGGCCATCGTTACCATCTTGATGGCCGGCCAGGCGAGGGGGAGCCGCGGTAGTGTTCTTCAAGAGTTCCCGTGGCTCCCCCCCCCTCCCCCGTTGAATCGCCAGCGATCGGTTCTGCGTCCTCAGGTCGCCGTGGAGGTTTTAGTGGGTCAAACCCCACACTACCCTCGTCCCGCTCCCCCGGGCGGGGCGGGGGTGTCTGGCAAGCAGATTTCCTCCACGTAAAATAAAAAAAAAAAAAAAAAAAAAAAAAAAAAAAAAAAAAAAAAAAAAAGGTTATGTCAAGGTTATGTCAAGGTTATGTCAAGGTTATGTCAAGGTTATGTCAAGGTTATGTCAAGGTTCGACCGTCTCGTCCCCCGAGTCGAAAAGGCGGCGGCCTCTTTGGGCCGCCTGCTGCCCAACCTCGGGGGACCGGGTGATTTGGTGCGCCGCCTATACCTGGGCGTGGTGCGGTCTATGGCCTTATACGGTGCCCCAATATGGGCGCCGTACGTGATGACCAGCCGGCGCAACACGCTGTTGTTGCGCCGGCTGCAGAGGCGGATGGCCATCCGCCTCATAAGAGGTTACCGCACCACGTCTACCGTGGCGGCGCTTGCTCTGGCGGGAGAACTTCCCTTCGAGCTTCAGGCGGCGGTGCGCGCCTATGTTTATGGGCGCACAAGCATCGCCAGCCGTGCTCGAGGGGCCCCGCCGGAGCGAGAGACGGTCGAGGGCTTCGAGCTCCAGGCCCGGAGACTAGCGCTCGCCAGATGGCGTGCCGAGCTTTGCTCCCACGCCGGCGAGCGCGTCCCCGGGGCTCTCCTGCCACACTTCACCTCGTGGCGGGAGAGACGGCATGGCAGGCTCTCCTACCGAGCGACGCAGGTGTTCACCGGGCATGGCTGCTTCGGTGTCTACCTGTGTCGCATCGGGCGGGAAGCGACGACGGTGTGCCACCACTGTGGCGCGGAGGAAGACTCGGCGCAGCACACGCTGGAGGAATGTCCCGCCTTTTCAGCGCTGCGCCGAGTCCTGAAGCGAGAAGTCGGCCACGACCTCGCACTCTCCAGCCTAGTTGGGGCCATGCTGGAGGGCCCGGGGAAGTGGGCGGCAGCAATCTCTTTCTGCGAGGAGGTTATGTCGCGGAAGGAGGCTGCCGAGCGGGATCGGGAGCTTACAGATCCCGCCCGACGTGCCCGGGGACGGCGTGCGCGCCCACGCCGAGAAACCCCGGTCAGCTGAGAGTAGGCGGGCGGCGGGTGTACCAGTACATGCTGGTTTCATTGCCCGCCGCCCGCCAACAGAGGAGGACCTCCCCTGTTGTGAGTGGGGGATGGCGAGTCGCCTGAGGGAGGCGAGGGCTAATTGTGATCCTCCTCCAACATACTCGTCGTCCCCCCGGCGGCCGCTGTGATCAGGGCGGGGGCCCTGGTCACCTATCGCGCGGTCGCCGTGTCGGGGCGGTGCGGGGTGCGACCCCTCGCGCCGCCGAATTTAAATGGATTTTAGGGGGGAGGATTTATCTCCCCCCGGGACGCGGCCGGCCATCGTTACCATCTTGATGGCCGGCCAGGCGAGGGGGAGCCGCGGTAGTGTTCTTCAAGAGTTCCCGTGGCTCCCCCATTGAATCGCCAGCGATCGGTCCTGCGTCCTCAGGTCGCCGTGGAGGTTTTAGTGGGTCAAACCCCACACTACCCTCGTCCCGCTCCCCCGGGCGTGGCGTGGGTGTCTGGCGAGCAGATTTCCTCCACGTAAAATAAAAAAAAAAAAAAAAAAAAAAAAGGTTATGTCAAGGTTATGTCAAGGTTATGTCAAGGTGCGCGATCTCCTCGGCTCTCTGAACCGAGATCCGTGGGGGCGCCCATACAAGATGGCATTGGGACGATTGCGTCCCTGGGCGCCCCCCGTGACGGAGAGCCTGGATCCGGGGCTGCTCGGGCGGGTCGTGGACGCTTTATTCCCCGTTAGCGGGGAGGCGTCCCGGCCTGTCCCTGAGCCAGAGGAACATGAGTGGTCCCCGGATCTTGAGGTCGCGCCGGAGGAGATGGCCGGGGTCGTCAAATGGCTCCGGGGCAAGAATACCGCCCCGGGGCCGGACGGTATCCCCGGCCGGGTCTGGCTGCTCGCCGCGAGCGTCCTGGGCGAGAGGCTGAGGAGCCTCTACTCTGGGCTCCTGAGGTCGGGGACGTTCCCCGACCTATGGAGAGAAAGTCGGATGGTCCTCTTGAGGAAGGATGGGAGGCCGGGGGATTCTCCCTCCGCGTACCGGCCCATTTGTCTCCTGGATGAGGCGGGCAAGATCTTCGAGAAGATCATTGTTGCCCGCCTCTCCAGACACCTGTCCCGCGACGGCCCAGATCTGGCGGACTGCCAGTTTGGCTTCCGGGAGGGGCGATCGACGGTCGACGCAATCGACCGTCTCAAGTCCCTCTCGGACAATGCCGTGGCAAGGGGCGGGGTGTGCTTGGCGGTGTCCATTGACATCGTCAATGCGTTCAACACCCTGCCCTGGTCCGCCATTAGGGAGGCCCTCGTCGATCACCAGGTGCCTCCCTATCTGAGGCGGGTGATCGGGGCCTACCTGCGGGACAGGTGGGTTGAATACCCGGGCCGGTGCGGGATGATACGGAGGGAAGTGGACCGCGGGGTCCCGCAGGGGTCCGTTTTAGGACCGCTCCTGTGGGACCTAGGTTACAACGCGGTCCTGGAAAAGGCCTCCCTGCCCGACGGTGCCACCCTCGTCTGCTACGCGGACGACACGTTGGTGGTCGCCGTCGGGAGTACCTTCGAGAGGACCATCCGACGAGCAGAGGTTGCGGTGGCAGCCGTCGTCGCGAGGATCCGCGATCTGGGGCTGAAAATAGCCCCGGAGAAGGCCGAGGCTGTCTGGTTTCACGGACGGCCTCGGTCTCGGCCACCGGCCAGATCGTGGATCCGGGTTGGAGAAGCCTGCGTCGAGGTGAAGTCCGAGTTGAAATATCTCGGACTGATCCTCGACAGCCACTGGTGCTTCGATGCGCATCTCGACCGTCTCGTCCCCCGAGTCGAAAAGGCGTCGGCCTCTTTGGGCCGCCTGCTGCCCAACCTCGGGGGACCGGGAGATTTGGTGCGCCGCCTATACCTGGGCGTGGTGCGGTCTATGGCCTTATACGGTGCCCCAATATGGGCGCCGTACGTGATGACCAGCCGGCGCAACACGCTATTGTTGCGCCGGCTGCAGAGGCGGATGGCCATCCGCCTCATAAGAGGTTACCGCACCACGTCTACCGTGGCGGCGCTTGCTCTGGCGGGAGAACTTCCCTTCGAGCTTCAGGCGGCGGCGCGCGCCTATGTTTATGGGCGCACAAGCATCGCCAGCCGTGCTCGAGGGGCCCCGCCGGAGCTAGAGACGGTCCAGGGCTTCGAGCTCCAGGCCCGGAGACTAGCGCTCGCCAGATGGCGTGCCGAGCTTTGCTCCCACGCCGGCGAGCGCGTCCCCGGGGCTCTCCTGCCGCACTTCACCTCGTGGCGGGAGAGACGGCATGGCAGGCTCTCCTACCGAGCGACGCAGGTGTTCACCGGGCATGGCTGCTTCGGTGTCTACCTGTGTCGCATCGGGCGGGAAGCGACGACGGTGTGCCACCATTGTGGCGCGGAGGAAGACTCGGCGCAGCACACGCTGGAGGAATGTCCCGCCTTTTCAGCGCTGCGCCGAGTCCTAAAACGGGAAGTCGGTCACGACCTCGCACTCTCCAGCCTAGTTGGGGCCATGCTGGAGAGCCCGGGGAAGTGGGCGGCAGCAATCTCTTTCTGCGAGGATGTTATGTCGCGGAAGGAGGCTGCCGAGTGGGATCGGGAGCTTACAGATCCCGCCCGACGTGCCCGGGGACGGCGTGCGCGCCCACGCCGAGAAACCCCGGGCAGCTGAGAGTAGGCGGGCGGCGGGTGTACCAGAACATGCTGGTTTCATTGCCCGCCGCCCGCCAACAGAGGAGGACCTCCACTGTTGGGAGTGGGGGATGACGAGTCGCCTGATGGAGGGGAGGGTTAACTGTGATCCTCCTCCAATATACTCGTCGTCCCCCCGGCGGCCGCTGTGATCATGGCGGGGGCCCTGGTCACCTATCGCGCGGTCGCCGTGTCGGGGCGGTGCGGGGTGCGACCCCTCGCGCCGCCGAATTTAAATGGATTTTGGGGGGGAGGATTTATTTTATTTCCCCCCGGGACGCGGCCGGCCATCGTTACCACCTTGATGGCCGGCCAGGCGAGGGGGAGCCGCGGTAGTGTTCTTCAAGAGTTCCCGTGGCTCCCCCGTTGAATCGCCAGCGATCGGTGTAGCGTCCTCAGGTCGCCGTGGAGGTTTTAGTGGGTCGAACCCCACACTACCCTCGTCCCGCTCCCCCGGGCGGGGCGGGGGTGTCTGGCGAGCAGATTTCCTCCACGTAAAATTAAAAAAAAAAAAAGGTTATGTCAAGGTCCCCCCCATGTCCGCTACCTTGTCGTGGTGGGGGGGCTTCGTGCCCTAATGATCCTCAAGGCTGTGCCGGCGGGGAATTTATTCCCTGGCAGGTTCTACCATGCCGGAGTGGCTTGAGCTGAGGGGCCAACTAAAGTCGGACACATACCGTAAACCTGTGGTCATGTTTTACAGGAACGGGGGTCTTGCCTTAACCGGCCGGGCCGCGAGGATGACAACCTCTCTAAAAAATCCCTAGCCCCAAGCAGTGTTGCGCGGTGATGAGGGTGTAGCTGGAGTAAGCGCCAGCTATGGTTGGTGGGTGCACCAATCTTTAGCGGACAACCCCGGGGTACCTGGCGACCCCCGGGTGTATTAGCCTTCCCCGGGTATGGCGGCTCTGCCCGGGGTGACCTTCTTTCCGACCACACTCGTGGGACCAATTATGGATTCTTCTATACAAATAACCGGGGTGGGGGGAAACGAGCGTGAGGGTGAGGTGCGCGGGCCTATCGTGCGCCTCAAAAGATGCACAGAGCCGGTGTCGCGGAGGCATTCGGCGACACGCGGCAAAAAGAGAACCGCAGCGGGCCTTGGTGAGTGCGATGAGGGGGAGGAGTCAGATTTCTCTGTCTCCTCAAACCACTCATCGCAGAGTGTCCCGGGCTCGTCGTCAGCGAGGAAAAGAGGACGGCCGCCGACGACCGGCGAATATGTTGGCCTCGCAGAGGCCAAACTTAGGCTGGCCGAGGCTTCGCAGCTGGAGGCCGAGGCAAGGGAGGTGGCGGCGATATTCGACCCGGGTGCCCCCGTGCCGAGACCATCGCGGTCGAGCGTCCCGCTCCCGGACGAGACGGATATCGCGGAAAATTTCCGCAACCGTCCGACGCGGGATGTCGCGGCCGCTATATTGGAGAGCCTGGATGAGGTGGCCAGGATCTCCGGCGTTTCGAAGGGGCTGAAGGGCAACTTGGCCCGCGCCCTGAGGGTGGCCGCTTTAAACGGCAGGGTAGGGGTGTCCGAGCTTGCGGTTAGGTCAGCTACCGACGCCACGCGTGCCCTGGAGGCCGAGAATGCCGTCCTCAGGGGGCAAATGACGGAGCTGCGGGCGGAGGTGGCCCGGCTCCGGCAGGTGGTGGAGGCGAGGACGGCTGCTGCCGCAATGCCACCGCCGCCGCGCCCGGGAGAGGGATCAGTATCGCCGCCGATCGTCGGCGCCCGGGATTGCCATCGCTCCGGGCAAGAAAAGTCCTCGCCACCACCTGCGGCAGCGCCTGCAGATTTTCTGGCGCAAAAAGGCGCCCTGATAGACGCCAAATTGGCGTCATTCAGGAGGGAGCTCGCGCCGCGAACGGACTCGGCCCTGCGATCGGTGGCCCCTGGGCCGTCCGTCCCCTCACAGTCTTCGGACAGGGTGCGGCGGAAGACGAAGAAGAAGAAGAAGGGTGGGAAAGCTGGGGCGGCTATAGCGGCCCAGACGGAGCCCGCTCGACCGCGAGCAGAATCGGCGCTACCCTCTGCCGCGCCTCCGCCCCAGGAGGCGTGGTCCCAGGTGGTTGGCCGGAAGGCTAAAAAGGCGGCTGCCAAGGCCACTGCGGCGTCGAATAATAAAAAAGGACGGGTGGTCCCGGCGGCCCCCAGGAAGACACCCCTGCCTCCTCGACCGCCACGCACAGCAGCGGTTACCATAACGGTTCCGTCTGGCGTGGACATTACTTACGCGCAGGCGATGGCCACTGCCAGGTCCAAGGTGGACCTGGCAGAAATTGGCATCGCCTCGCTGAGGCCGCGAAGGGCGGTGACTGGGGGGTTAATTTTGGAGGTCCCTGGCACCGACGGTGCCGCCAAGGCCACCGTCCTCGCCACAAAAGTGGCGGAAGCGCTGGCAGGCACCGGCGTAAAGGTCGCGCGTCCGGTCAAAAAAGCTGACCTTAGGGTGCGCGGCCTGGTCGATTCGACTACGCCGGCGGAGGTCGCTGCGGCTGTTGCCCGCGTGGGAGGGTGCAGCGAGGGGGACATCAATACCGGCGAAATCCGGTCTTCCCCCTCGGGATTGGGCACCCTCTGGGTCCGATGTCCTGCCGCGGCCGCCCGCAAGGTTGCTGTCGCGGGCCGGATAACTGTCGGCTGGACCCAGGCAGCCGTGGAGGCCCTGAGTGCCCGGCCTCTGCAGTGTTACCGTTGCCTTGGTGTTGGCCACACCAGTCAGCGGTGCACTTCTGCCGAGGATAGGTCCGACTGCTGCTATAGATGCGGCAGTCGGGACCATAAGGTGGCAGCCTGTACGGGCACGCCCAATTGTCCGCTTTGTGCGGGAGCGGGCAAGCCGTCTGGTCACCGCCTCGGCAGCCGGGCATGTCCTGCCAGTGCGGGGCGAGGCAAGGGAGGCGGCCAAAGGCCGTCTGCCAGATTGAATAAAAAAAGGAGGGAAACCACGATGGCCAAGGCAGCGACCACCGTGGCCAGCAACGGAAAGGCAGCATCGCCTGATGCTACCGCCGCGCCCGCTGGGGCGGATGGGGCCATTAAAGTCCCAGACGCCACCGCATCCGCGGCCGTGACGGCGATGGACACGGCTGTGTAATGGGGCCCCCGGGCCCGATAATACAAGTTAACCTCAACTGCTCGGCCAGAGCGCAGGATCTCCTGTTTCAATGCATGGCCGAGCGGGGTGCCGGGTTGGCAGTCGTGGCGGAGCCGCACAGGGTCCCCAAACATCCACACTGGATGGGGGACTCGATTGGCTCCGCCGCGATTATTTGGGCTGGGAGGCCGGGGTCCCCGTCGTGCTCGCTTATCGAGCGCGGCCTGGGATACGTGGCCGTTGATTGGGGCGGCACCGCGGTTGTGGCGATATACGCACCTCCAAGGTGGTCCCTCGAAGAGTTTGAGCAGTATCTGGACGGGGTAGGGAGATGCGTCTCCCGCTGCCATCCCCGTCCTGTGCTGGTCCTGGGGGACTTCAATGCCAAGGCCACGGCTTGGGGTTCCCCCGGGACTGACTCGAGGGGCCGGGAGGTGCTGGATTGGGCGGCGGGACTGGAGCTCCGTCTCCTGAACACGGGCTCGGTCCATACGTGCGTGCGGCATAACGGGGGGTCCATCGTTGACCTTTCGTGGGCAACGCCCCAGGCCGCGCGTCGTATTACGGGGTGGAGGGTGGCGGAAGGGGTCGAGACGTTGTCTGACCACAGATACATAGTTCTCGACCTCTCCGCCGCCCCACCATCGACACTCCGTCGTCGCCCCGCCGATGAAGTTTCGCCTCGACCGCGGTGGGCGCTGAAGCGCCTCGACCAGGACGCTCTGATGGCGGCGGCCCACGTCATGGCCTGGCCAGCAACACCGGCCGGGCCAGTCGACGGGAATGGGGAGGCCCATTGGTTCCGTGGCGCAATGACGTCCATTTGCGACGTAGCCATGCCCCGGGCCAGGGTCTTCCCGAGGAAGGCGGTGTACTGGTGGTCGCGCGCGATAGCGGAATTACGCACCGAGTGCGTCCGCGCGCGACGCCAGTACGCTCGCGCCCGTCGACGACGACGTACGGACGACGTGCTGGCTGCCCAGCTGTACGGGCGATATCGGGAGAAGGTGGTCGCCCTGCAGCTGGCCATCAGGCGAGCGAGGGACCAGGCCTGGCGCGATCTCCTCGGCTCTCTGAACCGAGATCCGTGGGGGCGCCCATACAAGATGGCTTTGGGACGATTGCGTCCCTGGGCGCCCCCCGTGACGGAGAGCCTGGATCCGGGGCTGCTCGGGCGGGTCGTTGACGCTTTATTCCCCGTTAGCGGGGAGGCGTCCCGGCCCGTCCCTGAGCCAGAGGAACATGAGTGGTCCCCGGATCTTGAGGTCGCGCCGGAGGAGATGGCCGCGGTCGTCAAATGGCTCCGGGGCAAGAATACCGCCCCGGGGCCGGACGGTATCCCCGGCCGGGTCTGGTTACTCGCCGCGAGCGTCCTGGGGGAGAGGCTGAGGAGCCTCTACTCTGGGCTCCTGAGGTCGGGGACGTTCCCCGACCTATGGAGAGAAAGTCGGATGGTCCTCTTGAGGAAGGATGGGAGGCCGGGGGATTCTCCCTCCGCGTACCGGCCCATTTGTCTCCTGGATGAGGCGGGCAAGATCTTCGAGAAGATCATTGTTGCCCGCCTCTCCAGACACCTGTCCCGCGACGGCCCCGATCTGGCGGACTGCCAGTTTGGCTTCCGGGAGGGGCGATCGACGGTCGACGCAATCGACCGTCTCAAGTCCCTCTCGGACAATGCCGTGGCAAGGGGCGGGGTGTGCTTGGCGGTGTCCATTGACATCGTCAATGCGTTCAACACCCTGCCCTGGACCGCCATCAGGGAGGCCCTCGTCGATCACCAGGTGCCTCCCTATCTGAGGCGGGTGATCGGGGCCTACCTGCGGGACAGGTGGGTCGAATACTCGGGCCGGTACGGGATGATACGGAGGGAAGTGGACCGCGGGGTCCCGCAGGGGTCCGTTTTAGGACCGCTCCTGTGGGACCTGGGTTACAACGCGGTCCTGGAAAAGGCCTCCCTGCCCGACGGTGCCACCCTCGTCTGCTACGCGGACGACACGTTGGTGGTCGCCGTCGGGAGTACCTTCGAGAGGACCATCCGACGAGCAGAGGTTGCGGTGGCAGCCGTCGTCGCGAGGATCCGCGATCTGGGGCTGAAAATAGCCCCGGAGAAGGCCGAGGCTGTCTGGTTTCACGGACGGCCTCGGTCTCGGCCACCGGCCAGATCGTGGATCCGGGTTGGAGAAGCCTGCGTCGAGGTGAAGTCCGAGTTGAAATATCTCGGACTGATCCTCGACAGCCGCTGGAGCTTCGATGCGCATCTCGACCGTCTCGTCCCCCGAGTCGAAAAGGCGGCGGCCTCTTTGGGCCGCCTGCTGCCCAACCTCGGGGGACCGGGAGATTTGGTGCGCCGCCTATACCTGGGCGTGGTGCGGTCTATGGCCTTATACGGTGCCCCAATATGGGCGCCGTACGTGATGACCAGCCGGCGCAACACGCTGTTGTTGCGCCGGCTGCAGAGGCGGATGGCCATCCGCCTCATAAGAGGTTACCGCACCACGTCTACCGTGGCGGCGCTTGCTCTGGCGGGTGAACTTCCCTTCGAGCTTCAGGCGGCGGTGCGCGCCTATGTTTACAGGCGCACTAGCATCGCCAGCCGTGCTCGGGGGTCCCCGCCGGAGCGAGAGACGGTCGGGGGCTTCGAGCTCCAGGCCCGGCGACTAGCGCTCGCCAGATGGCGTGCCGAGCTTTGCTCCCACGCCGGCGAGCGCGTCCCCGGGGCTCTCCTGCCGCACTTCACCTCGTGGCGGGAGAGACGGCATGGCAGGCTCTCCTACCGAGCGACGCAGGTGTTCACCGGGCATGGCTGCTTCGGTGTCTACCTGTGTCGCATCGGGCGGGAAGCGACGACGGTGTGCCACCATTGTGGCGCGGAGGAAGACTCGGCGCAGCACACGCTGGAGGAATGTCCCGCCTTTTCAGCGCTGCGCCGAGTCCTAAGACGAGAAGTCGGCCACGACCTCGCACTCTCCAGCCTAGTTGGGGCCATGCTGGAGGGCCCGGGGAAGTGGGCGGCAGCAATCTCTTTCTGCGAGGAGGTTATGTCGCGGAAGGAGGCTGCCGAGCGGGATCGGGAGCTTACAGATCCCGCCCGACGTGCCCGGGGACGGCGTGCGCGCCCGCGCCGGGAAACTCCGGGCAGCTGAGAGTAGGCGGGCGGCGGGTGTACCAGAATATGCTGGTTTCATTGCCCGCCGCCCGCCAACAGAGGAGGACGTCCACTGTTGGGAGTGGGGGATGACGAGTCGCCTGAAGGAGGGGAGGGTTAACTGTGATCCTCCTCCAGTATACTCGTCGTCCCCCCGGCGGCCGCTGTGATCAGGGCGGGGGCCCTGGTCACCTATCGCGCGGTCGCCGTGTCGGGGCGGTGCGGGGTGCGACCCCTCGCGCCGCCGAATTTAAATGGATTTAGGGGGGTGGATTTATTTCCCCCCCGGGACGCGGCCGGCCATCGTTACCATCTTGATGGCCGGCCAGGCGGGGGGGAGCCGCGGTAGTGTTCTTCAAGAGTTCCCGTGGCTCCCCCGTTGAATCGCCAGCGATCGGTCCTGCGTCCTCAGGTCGCCGTGGAGGTTTTAGTGGGTCAAACCCCACACTACCCTCGTCCCGCTCCCCCGGGCGGGGCGGGGGTGTCTGGCGAGCAGATTTCCTCCACGTAAAATAAAAAAAAAAAAAAAAAGGTTATGTCAAGGTCCCCCCCGTGTCCGCTACCTTGTCGTGGTGGGGGGGCTTCGTGCCCTAATGATCCTCAAGGCTGTGCCGGCGGGGAATTTATTCCCTGGCAGGTTCTACCATGCCGGAGTGGCTTGAGGTGAGGGGCCAACTAAAGTCGGACACATACCGTAAACCTGTGGTCATGTTTTACAGGAACGGGGGTCTTGCCTTAACCGGCCGGGCCGCGAGGATGACAACCTCTCTAAAAAATCCCTAGCCCCAAGCAGTGTTGCGCGGTGAAGAGGGCGTAGCTGGAGTAAGCGCCAGCTATGGTTGGTGGGTGCACCAATCGTTAGCGGACAACCCCGGGGTACCTGGCGACCCCCCGGGCGTATTAGCCTTCCCCGGGTATGGCGGCTCTACCCGGGGTGACCTCCTTTCCGACCACACTCGTGGGATTAAGTATGGAGTCTACTTTTTCACAAACAACCGGGGAGGGGGGAAACGAGCGTGAGGTGGAGGTGCGCGGGCCTATCGTGCGCCTCAAAAGATGCACAGAGCCGGTGTCGCGGAGGCATTCGGCGACACGCGGCAAAAAGAGGACCGCAGCGGGCCTTGGTGAGTGCGATGAGGGGGAGGAGTCAGATTTCTCTGTCTCCTCCCACCACTCATCGCAGAGTGTCCCGGGCTCGTCGTCAGCGAGGAAAAGAGGACGGCCGCCGACGACCGGCGAATATGTTGGCCTCGCAGAGGCCAAACTTAGGCTGGCCGAGGCTTCGCAGCTGGAGGCCGAGGCAAGGGAGGTGGCGGCGATATTCGACCCGGGAGCCCCCGTGCCGAGACCATCGCGGTCGAGCGTCCCGCTCCCGGACGAGACGGATATAGCGGAAAATTTCCGCAACCGTCCAACGCGGGATGTCGCGGCCGCTATATTGGAGAGCCTGGATGAAGTGGCCAGGATCTCCGGCGTGTCAAAGGGGCTGAAGGGCAATTTGGCCCGCGCCCTCAGGGTGGCCGCCTTAAACGGCAGGGTGGGGGTGTCCGAGCTTGCGGTTAGGTCAGCTACCGACGCCACGCGTGCCCTGGAGGCAGAGAATGCCGTCCTCAGAGGGCAAATGACGGAGCTGCGGGCGGAGGTGGCTCGGCTCCGGCAGGTGGTGGAGGCGAGTACGGCTGCTGCCGCAATGCCTCCGCCGCCGCGCCCGGGAGAGGGCTCAGTATCGCCGCCGATCGTCGCCGCCCGGGACTGCCAACGCTCCGGGCAAGAAAAGTCCTCGCCCCCACATGCGACTGCGCCCGCAGATTTTCTGGCGCAGATAAGCGCCCTGATAGACGCCAAATTGGCGTCATTCAGGAGGGAGCTCGCGCCGCGAACGGACTCGGCCCTGCGATCGGTGGCACCTGGGCCGTCCGTCCCCTCACAGTCTTCGGACAGGGTGGGGCGGAAGACGAAGAAGAAGAAGAAAGGTGGGAAAGCTGGGGCGGCTATAGCGGCCCAGACGGAGCCCGCTCGACCGCGAGCAGAATCGGCGCTACCCTCTGCCGCGCCTCCGCCCCAGGAGGCGTGGTCCCAGGTGGTTGGCCGCAAGGCTAAAAAGGCGGCTGCCAAGGCCACTGCGGCGGCGAATAATAAAAAAGGACGGGTGGTCCCGGCGGCCCCCAGGAAGACACCCCTGCCTCCGCGACCGCCACGCACAGCAGCGGTTACCATAACGGTTCCGTCTGGCGTGGACATTACTTACGCGCAGGCGATGGCCACTGCCAGGTCCAAGGTGGACCTGGCAGAAATTGGCATCGCCTCGCTGAGGCCGCGAAGGGCGGTGACTGGGGGGTTAATTTTGGAAGTCCCTGGCACCGATGGGGCCGCCAAGGCCACCGTCCTCGCCACAAAAGTGGCGGAAGCGCTGGCAGGCACCGGCGTAAAGGTCGCGCGTCCGGTCAAAAAAGCTGACCTTAGGGTGCGCGGCCTGGTCGATTCGACCACGCCGGCGGAGGTCGCTGCGGCTGTTGCCCGCGTGGGCGGGTGCAGCGAGGGGGACATCAATACCGGCGAAATCCGGTCTTCCCCCTCGGGATTGGGCACCCTCTGGGTCCGATGTCCTGCCGCGGCCGCTCGCAAGGTTGCTGTCGCGGGCCGGATAACCGTCGGCTGGACCCATGCAGCCGTGGAGGCCCTGAGTGCCCGGCCTCTGCAGTGTTACCGTTGCCTTGATGTTGGCCACACCAGTCAGCGGTGCACTTCTGCCGAGGATAGGTCCGACTGCTGCTATAGATGCGGCAGTCGGGACCATAAGGTGGCAGCCTGTACGGCCACGCCCAATTGTCCGCTTTGTGCGGGCGCGGGCAGGCCTTCTGGTCACCGCCTCGGCGGCCGGGCGTGTCCTGTCAGTGCGAGGCGAGGCAAGGTAGGCGGCCAAAGGTCGTCTGCCAGATTCAATAAAAAAGGGAAGGAAACCACGATGGCCAAGGCAGCGACCACCGTGGCCAGCAACGAAAAGGCGGCACCGCCTGATGCTACCGCCGCACCCGCGGGGGCGAATGGGGCCACTAAAGTCCCTGACGCCACCGCATCCGCGGCCGTGACGGCGATGGACACGGCTGTGTAATGGGGCCCCCGGGCCCGATAATACAAGTTAACCTCAACTGCTCGGCCAGAGCGCAGGATCTCCTGTTTCAATGCCTGGCCGAGCGGGGTGCCGGGTTGGCAGTCGTGGCGGAGCCGCACAGGGTCCCCAAACATCCACACTGGATGGGGGACTCGATTGGCTCCGCCGCGATTATTTGGGCTGGGAGGCCGGGGTCCCCGCCGTGCTCGCTTATCGAGCGCGGCCTGGGATACGTGGCCGTCGATTGGGGCGGCACCGCGGTTGTGGCGATATACGCACCTCCAAGGTGGTCCCTCGAAGAGTTTGAGCAGTATCTGGACGGGGTAGGGAGATGCGTCTCCCGCTGCCATCCCCGTCCGGTGCTGGTCCTGGGGGACTTTAATGCCAAGGCCACGGCTTGGGGTTCCCCCGGGACTGATTCGAGGGGCCGGGAGGTGCTGGATTGGGCGGCGGGACTGGAGCTCCGTCTCCTGAACACGGGCTCGGTCCATACGTGCGTGCGGCATAACGGGGGGTCCATCGTTGACCTTTCGTGGGCAACGCCCCAGGCCGCGCGCCGTATTACGGGGTGGAGGGTGGCGGAAGGGGTCGAGACGTTGTCTGACCACAGATACATAGTTCTCGACCTCTCCGCCGCCCCACCATCGACACTCCGTCGTCGCCCCGCCGATGAAGGTTCGCCTCGACCGCGGTGGGCGCTGAAGCGCCTCGACCAGGACGCTCTGATGGCGGCGGCCCACGTCGTGGCCTGGCCAGCAACACCGGCCGGGCCAGTCGACGGGAATGGGGAGGCCCGTTGGTTCCGGGGCGCAATGACATCGGTTTGCGACGTCGCCATGCCCCGGGCCAGGGTCTTCCCGAGGAAGGCGGTGTACTGGTGGTCGCGCGAGATAGCGGAATTACGCACCGAGTGCGTTCGCGCGCGACGCCATTACGCTCGCGCCCGTCGACGACGACGAACGGACGACGTGCTGGCTGCCCAGCTGTACGGGCGATATCGGGAGAAGGTGGTCGCCCTGCAGCTGGCCATCAGGCGAGCGAAGGACCAGGCCTGGCGCGATCTCCTCGGCTCTCTGAACCGAGATCCGTGGGGGCGCCCATTCAAGATGGCTTTGGGGCGATTGCGTCCCTGGGCGCCCCCCGTGACGGAGAGCCTGGATCCGGGGCTGCTCGGGCGGGTCGTTGACGCTTTATTCCCCGTTAGCGGGGAGGCGCCCCGACCCGTCCCTGAGCCAGAGGAACATGAGTGGTCCCCGGATCTTGAGGTCGCGCCGGAGGAGATGGCCGGGGTCGTCAAATGGCTCCGGGGCAAGAATACCGCCCCGGGGCCGGACGGTATCCCCGGCCGGGTCTGGTTGCTCGCCGCGAGCGTCCTGGGGGAGAGGCTGAGGAGCCTCTACTCTGGGCTCCTGAGGACGGGGACGTTCCCCGACCTATGGAGAGAAAGTCGGATGGTCCTCTTGAGGAAGGATGGGAGGACGGGGGATTCTCCCTCCGCGTACCGGCCCATTTGTCTCCTGGATGAGGCGGGCAAGATCTTCGAGAAGATCATTGCTGCCCGCCTCTCCAGACACCTGTCCCGCGACGGCCCAAATCTGGCGGACTGCCAGTTTGGCTTCCGGGAGGGGCGATCGACGGTCGACGCAATCGACCGCCTCAAGTCCCTCTCGGACAATGCCGTGGCAAGGGGCGGGGTGTGCTTGGCGGTGTCCATTGACATCGTCAATGCGTTCAACACCCTGCCCTGGTCCGCCATTAGGGAGGCCCTCGTCGATCACCAGGTGCCTCCCTATCTGAGGCGGGTGATCGGAGCCTACCTGCGGGACAGGTGGGTTGAATACCCGGGCCGGTACGGGATGATACGGAGGGAAGTGGACCGCGGGGTCCCGCAGGGGTCCGTTTTAGGACCGCTCCTGTGGGACCTGGGTTACAACGCGGTCCTGGAGAAGGCCTCCCTGCCCGACGGTGCCACCCTCGTCTGCTACGCGGACGACACGTTGGTGGTCGCCGTCGGGAGTACCTTCGAGAGGACCATCCGACGAGCAGAGGTTGCGGTGGCTGCCGTCGTCGCGAGGATCCGCGATCTGGGGCTGAAAATAGCCGCGGAGAAGGCCGAGGCTGTCTGGTTTCACGGACGGCCTCGGTCTCGGCCACCGGCCAGATCGTGGATCCGGGTTGGGGAAGCCTGCGTAGAGGTGAAGTCCGAGTTGAAATATCTCGGACTGATCCTCGACAGCCGCTGGAGCTTCGATGCGCATCTCGGCCGTCTCGTCCCCCGAGTCGAAAAGGCGGCGGTCTCTTTGGGCCGCCTGCTGCCCAACCTCGGGGGACCGGGAGATTTGGTGCGCCGCCTATACCTGGGCGTGGTGCGGTCTATGGCCTTATACGGTGCCCCAATATGGGCGCCGTACGTGATGACCAGCCGGCGCAACACGCTATTGTTGCGCCGGCTGCAGAGGCGGATGGCCATCCGCCTCATAAGAGGTTACCGCACCACGTCTACCGTGGCGGCGCTTGCTCTGGCGGGAGAACTTCCCTTCGAGCTTCAGGCGGCGGTGCGCGCCTATGTTTATGGGCGCACAAGCATCGCCAGCCGTGCTCGAGGGGCCCCGCCGGAGCGAGAGACGGTCGAGGGCTTCGAGCTCCAGGCCCGGAGACTAGCGCTCGCCAGATGGCGTGCCGAGCTTTGCTCCCACGCCGGCGAGCGCGTCCCCGGGGCTCTCCTGCCGCACTTCACCTCGTGGCGGGAGAGACGGCATGGCAGGCTCTCCTACCGAGCGACGCAGGTGTTCACCGGGCATGGCTGCTTTGGTGTCTACCTGTGTCGCATCGGGCGGGAAGCGACGACGGTGTGCCACCATTGTGGCGCGGAGGAAGACTCGGCGCAGCACACGCTGGAGGAATGTCCCGCCTTTTCAGCGCTGCGCCGAGTCCTAAAACGAGAAGTCGGCCACGACCTCGCACTCTCCAGCCTAGTTGGGGCCATGCTGGAGAGCCCAGGGAAGTGGGCGGCAGCAATCTCTTTCTGCGAGGAGGTTATGTCGCGGAAGGAGTCTGCCGAGCGGGATCGGGAGCTTACAGATCCCGCCCGACGTGCCCGGGGACGGCGTGCGCGCCCACGCCGAGAAACCCCGGGCAGCTGAGAGTAGGCGGGCGGCGGGTGTACCAGAATATGCTGGTTTCATTGCCCGCCGCCCGCCAACAGAGGAGGACGTCCACTGTTGGGAGTGGGGGATGACGAGTCGCGTGAAGGAGGCGAGGTTTAACTGTGATCCTCCTCCAATATACTCGTCATCCCCCCGGCGGCCGCTGTGATCAGGGCGGGGGCCCTGGTCACCTATCGCGCGGTCGCCGTGTCGGGGCGGTGCGGGGTGCGACCCCTCGCGCCGCCGAATTTAAATGGATTTTAGGGGGGAGGATTATATCTCCCCCCGGGACGCGGCCGGCCATCGTTACCATATTGATGGCCGGCCAGGCGAGGGGGAGCCGCGGTAGTGTTCTTCAAGAGTTCCCGTGGCTCCCCCGTTGAATCGCCAGCGATCGGTCCTGCGTCTTCAGGTCGCCGTGGAGGTTTTAGTGGGTCAAACCCCACACTACCCTCGTCCCGCTCCCCCGGGCGGGGCGGGGGTGTCTGGCGAGCAGATTTCCTCCACGTAAAATAAAAAAAAAAAAAAAAAGGTTATGTCAAGGTTCCCCCCCATGTCCGCTACCTTGTCGTGGTGGGGGGGCTTCGTGCCCTAATGATCCTCAAGGCTGTGCCGGCGGGGAATTTATTCCCTGGCAGGTTCCACCATGCCGGAGTGGCTTGAGGTGAGGGGCCAACTAAAGTCGGACACATACCGTAAACCTGTGGTCATGTTTTACAGGAACGGGGGTCTTGCCTTAACCGGCCGGGCCGCGAGGATGACAACCTCTCTAAAAAATCCCTAGCCCCAAGCAGTGTTGCGCGGTGATGAGGGTGTAGCTGGAGTAAGCGCCAGCTATGGTTGGTGGGTGCACCAATCTTTAGCGGACAACCCCGGGGTACCTGGCGACCCCCGGGTGTATTAGCCTTCCCCGGGTATGGCGGCTCTGCCCGGGGTGACCTTCTTTCCGACCACACTCGTGGGACCAATTATGGATTCTTTTAAACAAATAACCGGGGAGGGGGGAAACGAGCGTGAGGTGGAGGTGCGCGGGCCTATCGTGCGCCTCAAAAGATGTGCAGAGCCGGTGTCGCGGAGGCATTCTGCAACACGCGGTAAAAAGAGGACCGCAGCGGGCCTTGGTGAGTGCGATGACGGGGAGGAGTCAGATTTCTCTGTCTCCTCCCACCACTCATCGCAGAGTGTCCCGGGCTCGTCGTCAGCGAGGAAAAGAGGACGGCCGCCGACGACCGGCGAATATGTTGGCCTCGCAGAGGCCAAACTTAGGCTGGCCGAGGCTTCGCAGCTGGAGGCCGAGGCAAGGGAGGTGGCGGCGATATTCGACCCGGGAGCCCCCGTGCCGAGACCATCGCGGTCGAGCGTCCCGCTCCCGGACGAGACGGATATAGCGGAAAATTTCCGCAACCGTCCAACGCGGGATGTCGCGGCCGCTATATTGGAGAGCCTGGATGAAGTGGCCAGGATCTCCGGCGTGTCAAAGGGGCTGAAGGGCAATTTGGCCCGCGCCCTAAGGGTGGCCGCCTTAAACGGCAGGGTGGGGGTGTCCGAGCTTGCGGTTAGGTCAGCTACCGACGCCACGCGTGCCCTGGAGGCAGAGAATGCCGTCCTCAGGGGGCAAATGACGGAGCTGCAGGCGGAGGTGGCCCGGCTCCGGCAGGTGGTGGAGGCGAGAACGGCTGCAGCCGCAATGCCTCCGCCCCCGCGCCCGGGAGAGGGCTCGGTATCGCCGCCGATCGTCGGCACCCGGGAATGCCATCGCTCCGGGCAAGAAGAGTCCTCGCCCCCGCCTGCGGCTGCGCCCGCAGATTTTCTGGTGCAGATAAGCGCCCTGATAGACGCCAAATTGGCGTCATTCAGGAGGGAGCTCGCGCCGCGAACGGTCTCGGCCCTGCGATCGGTGGCACCTGGGCCGTCCGTCCCCTCACAGTCTTCGGACAGGGTGGGGCGGAAGACGAAGAAGAAGAAGAAAGGTGGGAAAGCTGGGGCGGCTATAGCGGCCCAGACGGAGCCCGCTCGACCGCGAGCAGAATCGGCGCTACCCTCTGCCGCACCTCCGCCCCAGGAGGCGTGGTCCCAGGTGGTTGGCCGCAAGGCTAAAAAGGCGGCTGCCAAGGCCACTGCGGCGGCGAATAATAAAAAAGGACGGGTGGTCCCGGCGGCCCCCAGGAAGACACCCCTGCCTCCGCGACCGCCACGCACAGCAGCGGTTACCATAACGGTTCCGTCTGGCGTGGACATTACTTACGCGCAGGCGATGGCCACTGCCAGGTCCAAGGTGGACCTGGCAGAAATTGGCATCGCCTCGCTGAGGCCGCGAAGGGCGGTGACTGGGGGGTTAATTTTGGAAGTCCCTGGCACCGATGGGGCCGCCAAGGCCACCGTCCTCGCCACAAAAGTGGCGGAAGCGCTGGCAGGCACCGGCGTAAAGGTCGCGCGTCCGGTCAAAAAAGCTGACCTTAGGGTGCGCGGCCTGGTCGATTCGACCACGCCGGCGGAGGTCGCTGCGGCTGTTGCCCGCGTGGGCGGGTGCAGCGAGGGGGACATCAATACCGGCGAAATCCGGTCTTCCCCCTCGGGATTGGGCACCCTCTGGGTCCGATGTCCTGCCGCGGCCGCTCGCAAGGTTGCTGTCGCGGGCCGGATAACCGTCGGCTGGACCCATGCAGTCGTGGAGGCCCTGAGTACCCGGCCTCTGCAGTGTTACCGTTGCCTTGATGTTGGCCACACCAGTCAGCGGTGCACTTCTGCCGAGGATAGGTCCGACTGCTGCTATAGATGCGGCAGTCGGGACCATAAGGTGGCAGCCTGTACGGCCACGCCCAATTGTCCGCTTTGTGCGGGCGCGGGCAGGCCGTCTGGTCACCGCCTCGGCAGCCGGGCTTGTCCTGCCAGTGCGGGGCGGGGCAGGGGAGGCGGCCAAAGGCCGTCTGCCAGGTATAATAAAAAGGGGAGGGAAACCACGATGGCCAAGGCAGCGACCACCGTGGCCAGCAACGAAAAGGTAGCATCGCCTGATGCTACCGCCGCATCCACGAGGGCGGATGGGGCCACTAAAGTCCCAGACGCCACCGCATCCGCGGCCGTGACGGCGATGGACACGGCTGTGTAATGGGGCCCCCGGGCCCGATAATACAAGTTAACCTCAACTGCTCGGCCAGAGCGCAGGATCTCCTGTTTCAAGGCCTGGCCGAGCGGGGTGCCGGGTTGGCAGTCGTGGCGGAGCCGCACAAGGTCCCCAAACATCCACACTGGATGGGGGACTCGATTGGCTCCGCCGCGATTATTTGGGCTGGGAGGCCGGGGTCCCCGCCGTGCTCGGTTATCGAGCGCGGCCTGGGATACGTGGCCGTCGATTGGGGCGGCACCGCGGTTGTGGCGATATACGCACCTCCGAGGTGGTCCCTCGAAGAGTTTGAGCAGTATCTGGACGGGGTAGGGAGATGCGTCTCCCGCTGCCATCCCCGTCCGGTGCTGGTCCTGGGGGACTTCAATGCCAAGGCCACGGCTTGGGGTTCCCCCGGGACTGACTCGAGGGGCCGGGAGGTGCTGGATTGGGCGGCGGGACTGGAGCTCCGTCTCCTGAATACGGGCTCGGTCCATACGTGCGTGCGGCATAACGGGGGGTCCATCGTTGACCTTTCGTGGGCAACGCCCCCGGCCGCGCGCCGTATTACGGGGTGGAGGGTGGCGGAAGGGGTCGAGACCTTGTCTGACCACAGATACATAGTTCTCGACCTCTCCGCCGCCCCCCCATCGACACCCCGTCGTCGCACCGCCGATGAAGGTTCGCCTCAGCCGCGGTGGGCGCTGAAGCGCCTCGACCAGGACGCTCTGATGGCGGCAGCCCACGTCGTGGCCTGGCCAGCAACACCGGCCGGGCCAGTCGACGGGAATGGGGAGGCCCGTTGGTTCCGGGGCGCAATGACGTCGGTTTGCGACGTCGCCATGCCACGGGCCAGGGTCTTCCCGAGGAAGGCGGTGTACTGGTGGTCGCGCGAGATAGCGGAATTACGCACCGAGTGCGTCCGCGCGCGACGCCAGTACGCTCGCGCCCGTCGACGACGACGTACGGACGACGTGCTGGCTGCCCAACTGTACGGGCGATATCGGGAGAAGGTGGTCGCCCTGCAGCTGGCCATCAGGCGATCGAAGGACCAGGCCTGGCGCGATCTCCTCGGCTCTCTGAACCGAGATCCGTGGGGGCGCCCATACAAGATGGCTTTGGGACGATTGCGTCCCTGGGCGCCCCCCGTGACGGAGAGCCTGGATCCGGGGCTGCTCGGGCGGGTCGTGGACGCTTTATTCCCCGTTAGCGGGGAGGCGTCCCGGCCTGTCCCTGAGCCAGAGGAACATGAGTGGTCCCCGGATCTTGAGGTCGCGCCGGAGGAGATGGCCGGGGTCGTCAAATGGCTCCGGGGCAAGAATACCGCCCCGGGGCCGGACGGTATCCCCGGCCGGGTCTGGTTGCTCGCAGCGAGCGTCCTGGGGGAGAGGCTGAGGAGCCTCTACTCTGGGCTCCTGAGGTCGGGGACGTTCCCCGACCTATGGAGAGAAAGTCGGATGGTCCTCTTGAGGAAGGATGGGAGGCCGGGGGATTCTCCCTCCGCGTACCGGCCCATTTGTCTCCTGGATGAGGCGGGCAAGATCTTCGAGAAGATCATTGTTGCCCGCCTCTCCAGACACCTGTCCCGCGACGGCCCAGATCTGGCGGACTGCCAGTTTGGCTTCCGGGAGGGGCGATCGACGGTCGACGCTATCGACCGTCTCAAGTCCCTCTCGGACAATGCCGTGGCAAGGGGCGGGGTGTGCTTGGCGGTGTCCATTGACATCGTCAATGCGTTCAACACCCTGCCCTGGTCCGCCATTAGGGAGGCCCTCGTTGATCACCAGGTGCCTCCCTATCTGAGGCGGGTGATCGGGGCCTACCTGCGGGACAGGTGGGTTGAATACCCGGGCCGGTGCGGGATGATACGGAGGGAAGTGGACCGCGGGGTCCCGCAGGGGTCCGTTTTAGGACCGCTCCTGTGGGACCTGGGTTACAACGCGGTCCTGGAGAAGGCCTCCCTGCCCGACGGTGCCACCCTCGTCTGCTACGCGGACGACACGTTGGTGGTCGCCGTCGGGAGTACCTTCGAGAGGACCATCCGACGAGCAGAGGTTGCGGTGGCAGCCGTCGTCGCGAGGATCCGCGATCTGGGGCTGAAAATAGCCCCGGAGAAGGCCGAGGCTGTCTGGTTTCACGGACGGCCTCGGTCTCGGCCACCGGCCAGATCGTGGATCCGGGTTGGAGAAGCCTGCGTCGAGGTGAAGTCCGAGTTGAAATATCTCGGACTGATCCTCGACAGCCGCTGGAGCTTCGATGCGCATCTCGACCGTCTCGTCCCCCGAGTCGAAAAGGCGGCTGCCTCTTTGGGCCGCCTGCTGCCCAACCTCGGGGGACCGGGAGATTTGGTGCGCCGGCTATACGTGGGCGTGGTGCGGTCTATGGCCTTATACGGTGCCCCAATATGGGCGCCGCACGTGATGACCAGCCGGCGCAACACGCTGTTGTTGCGCCGGCTGCAGAGGCGGATGGCCATCCGCCTCATAAGAGGTTACCGCACCACGTCTACCGTGGCGGCGCTTGCTCTGGCGGGAGAACTTCCCTTCGAGCTTCAGGCGGCGGTGCGCGCCTATGTTTATAGGCGCACAAGCATCGCTGGCC
Source organism: Megalopta genalis (assembly GCF_051020955.1). Classification (NCBI taxonomy): domain Eukaryota; kingdom Metazoa; phylum Arthropoda; class Insecta; order Hymenoptera; family Halictidae; genus Megalopta; species Megalopta genalis. The sequence goes on from NC_135022.1 coordinate 8,362,273, forward strand.
GTGCTCGAGGGGCCCCGCCGGAGCGAGAGACGGTCGGGGGCTTCGGGCTCCAGGCCCGGCGACTAGCGCTCGCCAGATGGCGTGCCGAGCTTTGCTCCCACGCCGGCGAGCGCGTCCCCGGGGCTCTCCTGCCGCACTTCACCTCGTGGCGGGAGAGACGGCATGGCAGGCTCTCCTACCGAGCGACGCAGGTGTTCACCGGGCATGGCTGCTTCGGTGTCTACCTGTGTCGCATCGGGCGGGAAGCGACGACGGTGTGCCACCATTGTGGCGCGGAGGAAGACTCGGCGCAGCATACGCTGGAGGAATGTCCCGCCTTTTCAGCGCTGCGCCGAGTCCTAAAACGGGAAGTCGGTCACGACCTCGCACTCTCCAGCCTAGTTGGGGCCATGCTGGAGAGCACGGGAAAGTGGGCGGCAGCAATCTCTTTCTGCGAGGAGGTTATGTCGCTGAAGGAGGCTGCCGAGCGGGATCGGGAGCTTACAGATCCCGCCCGACGTGCCCGGGGACGGCGTGCGCGCCCACGCCGAGAAACCCCGGGCAGCTGAGAGTAGGCGGGCGGCGGGTGTACCAGAATATGCTGGTTTCATTGCCCGCCGCCCGCCAACAGAGGAGGACGTCCACTGTTGGGAGTGGGGGATGACGAGTCGCCTGAAGGAGGCGAGGGTTAACTGTAATCCTCCTCCAATAAACTCGTCGTCCCCCCGGCGGCCGCTGTGATCAGGGCGGGGGCCCTGGTCACCTATCGCGCGGTCGCCGTGTCGGGGCGGTGCGGGGTGCGACCCCTCGCGCCGCCGAATTTAAATGGATTTTAGGGGGGAGGATTTATTTTATTTCCCCCCGGGACGCGGCCGGCCATCATTACCATCTTGATGGCCGGCCAGGCGAGGGGGAGCCGCGGTAGTGTTCTTCAAGAGTTCCCGTGGCTCCCCCATTGAATCGCCAGCGATCGGGCCTGCGTCCTCAGGTCGCCGTGGAGGTTTTAGTGGGTCAAACCCCACACTACCCTCGTCCCGCTCCCCCGGGCGGGGCGGGGGTGTCTGGCGAGCAGATTTCCTCCACGTAAAATAAAAAAAAAAAAAAAAAAAGGTTATGTCAAGGTCACCCTCTGGGTCCGATGTCCTGCCGCGGCCGCTCGCAAGGTTGCTGTCGCGGGCCGGATAACTGTCGGCTGGACCCAGGCAGCCGTGGAGGCTCTGAGTGCCCGGCCTCTGCAGTGTTACCGTTGCCTTGGTGTTGGCCACACCAGTCAGCGGTGCACTTCTGCCGAGGTTAGGTCCGACTGCTGCTATAGATGCGGCAGTCGGGACCATAAGGTGGCAGCCTGTACGGCCACGCCCAATTGTCCGCTTTGTGCGGGCGCGGGCAAGCCGTCTGGTCACCGCCTCGGCGGCCGGGCATGTCTTGCCAGTGTGAGGCGAGGCAAGGAAGGCGGCCAAAGGCCGTCTGCCAAACTTAATAAAAAAGGGAAGGTAACCACGATGGCCAAGGCAGCGACCACCGTAGCCAGCAACGAAGAGGCGGCACCGCCTGATGCTACCGCCGCACCCGCGGGGGCGGATGGGGCCATTAAAGTCCCAGACGCCACCGCATCCGCGGCCGTGACGGCAATGGACACGGCTGTGTAATGGGGCCCCCGGGCCCGATAATACAAGTGAACCTCAACTGCTCGGCCAGAGCGCAGGATCTCCTGTTTCAATGCCTGGCCGAGCGGGGTGCCGGGTTGGCAGTCGTGGCGGAGCCGCACAGGGTCCCCAAACATCCACACTGGATGGGGGACTCGATTGGCTCCGCCGCGATTATTTGGGCTGGGAGGTCGGGGTCCCCGCCGTGCTCGGTTATCGAGCGCGGCCTGGGATACGTGGCCGTTGATTGGGGCGGAACCGCGGTTGTGGCGATATACGCACCTCCAAGGTGGTCCCTCGAAGAGTTTGAGCAGTATCTGGACGGGGTAGGGAGATGCGTCTCCCGCTGCCATCCCCGTCCGGTGCTGGTCCTGGGGGACTTCAATGCCAAGGCCACGGCTTGGGGTTCCCCCGGGACTGACTCGAGGGGCCGGGAGGTGCTGGATTGGGCGGCGGGACTGGAGCTCCGTCTCCTGAATACGGGCTCGGTCCATACGTGCGTGCGGCATAACGGGGGGTCCATCGTTGACCTTTCGTGGGCAACGCCCCCGGCCGCGCGCCGTATTGCGGGGTGGAGGGTGGCGGAAGGGGTGGAGACGTTGTCTGACCACAGATACATAGTTCTCGACCTCTCCGCCGCCCCACCATCGACACCCCGTCGTCGCCCCGCCGATGAGGGTTCGCCTCAACCGCGGTGGGCGCTGAAGCGCCTCGACCGGGATGCTCTGATGGCGGCAGCCCGCGTCGTGGCCTGGCCAGCAACACCGGCCGGGCCAGTCGACGGGAATGGGGAGGCCCGTTGGTTCCGGGGCGCAGTGACGTCGGTTTGCGACGTCGCAATGCCACGGGCCAGGGTCTTCCCGAGGAAGGCGGTGTACTGGTGGTCGCGCGAAATAGCGGAATTACGCACCGAGTGCGTCCACGCGCGGCGCCAGTACGCTCGCGCCCGTCGACGACGACGTACGGACGACGTGCTGGCTGCCCAGCTGTACGGGCGATATCGGGAGAAGGTGGTCGCCCTGCAGCTGGCCATCAGGCGAGCGAAGGACCAGGCCTGGCGCGATCTCCTCGGCTCTCTGAACCGAGATCCGTGGGGGCGCCCATACAAGATGGCATTGGGACGATTACGCCCCTGGGCGCCCCCCGTGACGGAGAGCCTGGATCCGGGGCTGCTCGGGCGGGTCGTGGACGCTTTATTCCCCGTTAGCGTGAAGGCGTCCCGGCCCGTCCCTGAGCCAGAGGAACATGAGTGGTCCCCGGATCTTGAGGTCGCGCCGGAGGAGATGGCCGGGGTCGTCAAATCGCTCCGGGGCAAGAATACCGCCCCGGGGCCGGACGGTATCCCCGGCCGGGTCTGGTTGCTCGCCGCGAGCGTCCTGGGGGAGAGGCTGAGGAGCCTCTACTCTGGGCTCCTGAGGTCGGGGACGTTCCCCGACCTATGGAGAGAAAGTCGGATGGTCCTCTTGAGGAAGGATGGGAGGCCGGGGGATTCTCCCTCCGCGTACCGGCCCATTTGTCTCCTGGATGAGGCGGGCAAGATCTTCGAGAAGATCATTGTTGCCCGCCTCTCCAGACACCTGTCCCGCGACGGCCCCGATCTAGCGGACTGCCAGTTTGGCTTCCGGGAGGGGCGATCGACGGTCGACGCTATCGACCGTCTCAAGTCCCTCTCGGATAATGCCGTGGCAAGGGGCGGGGTGTGCTTGGCGGTGTCCATTGACATCGTCAATGCGTTCAACACCCTGCCCTGGTCCGCCATTAGGGAGGCCCTCGTCGATCACCAGGTGCCTCCCTATCTGAGGCGGGTGATCGGAGCCTACCTGCGGGACAGGTGGGTCGAATACCCGGGCCGGTACGGGATGATACGGAGGGAAGTGGACCGCGGGGTCCCGCAGGGGTCCGTTTTAGGACCGCTCCTGTGGGACCTGGGTTACAACGCGGTCCTGGAGAAGGCCTCCCTGCCCGACGGTGCCACCCTCGTCTGCTACGCGGACGACACGTTGGTGGTCGCCGTCGGGAGTACCTTCGAGAGGACCATCCGACGAGCAGAGGTTGCGGTGGCAGCCGTCGTCGCGAGGATCCGCGATCTGGGGCTGAAAATAGCCCCGGAGAAGGCCGAGGCTGTCTGGTTCCACGGACGGCCTCGGTCTCGGCCACCGGCCAGATCGTGGATCCGGGTTGGAGAAGCCTGCGTCGAGGTGAAGTCCGAGTTGAAATATCTCGGACTGATCCTCGACAGCCACTGGTGCTTCGATGCGCATCTCGACCGTCTCGTCCCCGGAGTCGAAAAGGCGGCGGCCTCTTTGGGCCGCCTGCTGCCCAACCTCGGGGGACCGGGAGATTTGGTGCGCCGCCTATACCTGGGCGTGGTGCGGTCTATGGCCTTATACGGTGCCCCAATCTGGGCGCCGTACGTGATGACCAGCCGGCGCAACACGCTGTTGTTGCGCCGGCTGCAGAGGCGGATGGCCATCCGCCTCATAAGAGGTTACCGCACCACGTCTACCGTGGCGGCGCTTGCTCTGGCGGGAGAACTTCCCTTCGAGCTTCAAGCGGCGGTGCGCGCCTATGTTTATAGGCGCACTAGCATCGCCAGCCGTGCTCGAGGGGCCCCGCCGGAGCGTGAGACGGTCGGGGGCTTCGAGCTCCAGGCCCGGCGACTAGCGCTCGCCAGATGGCGTGCCGAGCTTTGCTCCCACGCCGGCGAGCGCGTCCCCGGGGCTCTCCTGCCGCACTTCACCTCGTGGCGGGAGAGACGGCATGGCAGGCTCTCCTACCGAGCGACGCAGGTGTTCACCGGGCATGGCTGCTTCGGTGTCTACCTGTGTCGCGTCGGGCGGGAAGCGACGACGGTGTGCCACCATTGTGGCGCGGAGGAAGACTCGGCGCAGCACACGCTGGAGGAATGTCCCGCCTTTTCAGCGCTGCGCCGAGTCCTAAAACGGGAAGTCGGTTACGACCTCGCACTCTCCAGCCTAGTTGGGGCCATGCTGGAGAGCCCGGGGAAGTGGGCGGCAGCAATCTCTTTCTGCGAGGAGGTTATGTCGCGGAAGGAGGCTGCCGAGCGGGATCGGGAGCTTACAGATCCCGCCCGACGTGCCCGGGGACGGCGTGCGCGCCCACGCCGAGAAACCCCGGGCAGCTGAGAGTAGGCGGGCGGCGGGTGTACCAGAACATGCTGGTTTCATTGCCCGCCGCCCGCCAACAGAGGAGGACCTCCACTGTTGGGAGTGGGGGATGACGAGTCGCCTGAAGGAGGCGAGGGTTAACTGTAATCCTCCTCCAATATACTCGTCGTCCCCCCGGCGGCCGCTGTGATCAGGGCGGGGGCCCTGGTCACCTATCGCGCGGTCGCCGTGTCGGGGCGGTGCGGGGTGCGACCCCTCTCGCCGCCGAATTTAAATGGATTTTAGGGGGGAGGATTTATCTCCCCCCGGGACGCGGCCGGCCATCGTTACCATCTTGATGGCCGGCCAGGCGAGGGGGAGCCGCGGTAGTGTTCTTCAAGAGTTCCCGTGGCTCCCCCGTTGAATCGCCAGCGATCGGTCCTGCGTCCTCAGGTCGCCGTGGAGGTTTTAGTGGGTCAATCCCCACACTACCCTCGTCCCGCTCCCCCGGGCGGGAGGGGGTGTCTGGCGAGCAGATTTCCTCCACGTAAAAATAAAAAAAAAAAAAAAAAAGGTTATGTCAAGGTTATGTCAAGGTTATGTCAAGGTTATGTCAAGGTTATGTCAAGGTTATGTCAAGGTTATGTCAAGGTTATGTCAAGGTTATGTCAAGGTTATGTCAAGGTTATGTCAAGGTTATGTCAAGGTTATGTCAAGGTTATGTCAAGGTTATGTCAAGGTTATGTCAAGGTTATGTCAAGGTTATGTCAAGGTTATGTCAAGGTTATGTCAAGGTTATGTCAAGGTTATGTCAAGGTTATGTCAAGGTTATGTCAAGGTTATGTCAAGGTTATGTCAAGGTTATGTCAAGGTTATGTCAAGGTTATGTCAAGGTTATGTCAAGGTTATGTCAAGGTTATGTCAAGGTTATGTCAAGGTTATGTCAAGGTTATGTCAAGGTTATGTCAAGGTTATGTCAAGGTTATGTCAAGGTTATGTCAAGGTTATGTCAAGGTTATGTCAAGGTTATGTCAAGGTTATGTCAAGGTTATGTCAAGGTTATGTCAAGGTTATGTCAAGGTTATGTCAAGGTTATGTCAAGGTTATGTCAAGGTTATGTCAAGGTTATGTCAAGGTTATGTCGCGGGGACTTCAACGCGAAGTCCCCGGCCTGGGGATCGGTCTGCTCTGATGCAAGGGGGCATGCCGTCCTCGAGCTTGTTAATAGGATTGGACTCGTCCCGGTGAGAAGCGCCGGGGCGTTTACGTTTGAGCGGGGGAGCCAACGCTCCCTTATAGATTTTATGCTTTGTGGCGGGGGCGCCTATGCAAGGTTGACGGAGAGCAGAATTCTCGACGTTGAGACTGCCTCCGATCATCGGTACATTTTACACAAGTTTGTAGACTGCGCTGCCGGGCGGGGACCGTTCAGTGGCCCTCCGCGCCGGAGCGTAGATATTAAACGTTTCATAAAAGAGTATCACAAGTTTGCGCATGAAGCTAACCCTCTCAGTATTGTTACTGTTGAGGACGTGGACGCGTACATAGACATGATTGTCGACCTGGCCGGACGAGCGTCTCGCACCCTCCACCCCGGGCTGCGCGATAAGCGTCCCGTGTGGTGGTGGAGTAGCGAGATCGCGACGGCCAGGAAAATGGTTTGCAAGGCCAGGCGAAGCCTGCAGAGGGCCAGGCGCGGTCGGGACGCCGGGGCCCTGGAAGTTCGTATCTCGGCGTATAAAGTCCTTAAAAAGGACCTGGCACGCTCTATAGCGATTGCCAAGTCCGCCGCGTGGAAAAAGTTTACTGATAGCGTGGAGGCTGATGTGTGGGGCCGGCCGTACCTGTGGGTCAGCGGCAGGGTCAAGGGACGCTCTCCGCCAGCATCCCTTAGTGCCGGCGAGGTGGCGGACGTCGTCCGCAAGCTTTTTGTAACGGAGCCTCCTAGTGGGGCTCCTTTCCCTCGAATTGAGGAGTTTATATCAGAGTGCCCTGCCTCTTCTAGGCAGTTTTTTACAGAGGACGAGGTCGAGGCGGCCATCAAAAAGGTCAAGAGGAAGGCGGCCGGCGTCGACGGCATAGCGTCCTCCGTGGTCTGGGCTCTTGGGAGAGAGGCGCTCAGCCACGTCGCCCACCTTTTCAACACATGCCTCGAATTGGGATATTTCCCGGAGGCGTGGAAGGTGGGCCGGCTGGTGTTGATCCCTAAGAAGCCTGGACCCGGGGGCGTGGTGTCGTGGCGCCCGCTTTGCCTTCTCTCGAACTTCTCCAAGGCGTTTGAGTATTGTCTCAAGGAGCGCCTGGCGTCCGTGGTGGCCTTCGCAGGCAATCAATTTGGCTTTGTCAAGCGCAAAAGCACGGTCGATGCCATGTGTCGCCTCATCGACACATGGGACGCTGCCAAGCGTACAGGATTGCATTGTGTAATGGTTGCCTTGGACGTCAGGAATGCCTTTAACACCGTAAGGTGGGACGGTATTTTGGGCGCCTTGGCGGGGAAAGGGGTCTCGGCTCCGCTGTTGCGCGTGCTGAGTAGCTATCTCAGTGGGCGCGTGGTGGAGGCGACGACCCCGTCCGGACCTGAGCGTTTTCCAGTTCATGCCGGGGTGCCTCAGGGCTCCGTTCTCGGCCCCTGGTTCTGGAACGCCCAATACGATGGCCTCCTCGAGATGTCTCTTCCCAGGCACTGTAGTCTAATAGGATTTGCGGACGACGTCGCCCTGCTCGTCGGCGCGCGCAGTGCCGACCGCGTGGTTGCGTTGGCCGAGCAAACGCTCGCCCGCATCCGCGCGTGGTTCGGGGACAACCATCTAGAGCTGGCGGAGGAGAAGACCGAGGTCCTGCACCTGACCGGCAGGAAGGCTCCGGGGCCCCTCCAGCTGGCCCTCGGTTCGGCGTCCCTTCGAGGCGGCGGATGCGTGCGCTACCTCGGACTGCTGATCGAGGGAAATCAGTGTTTTCGTGCACATGTCAGGCGAAGCTGCGAGAAGGCAGCCAAGTACGCGGGCCTGCTAGCCCGAATCCTTCCCAATATCCGGGGCGGGGGCTACTGGGCTCGGCTGCTCTATTATAGGGTGGTCGAGTCGGTGGTCCTCTACGCGGCCCCTGCTTGGGCGCACGTGGCGTCGAGGTGCGGCAACGATAAGGCCATTAATGCGGTCCAGCGTTCGATCCTGGCCCGAGTGGCCAGGTCGTACAGGACCGTGTCCCTCGACGCCGTTTGTGTTCTGGCGGGCGTGCCGCCTCTGGTGTTGGTGGCGGAGGAAAGGCTTCGCATTTTTCGCAGGCTGTCCACCCTCGACCGGGGCTCGGAGGGATTCGTGTCGGAGGCTGGGCGGGTTAAGGCTGAGGAAAGGCTTGTCACGCTACAGCGTTGGCAAGACAGATGGGACGCTGCAAAGCATGGACGCTGGACCCACCGCTTGATTCCCGTTATCAGCGAGTGGGTCCAGTGGGGCCCTAAAATTCTCAGTTTTCACCTGACCCAGTTTATCACCGGGCACGGATGCTTCTCTGAGTATCAGTCGAGGATGGGCTTTTTGTCGAGTGATCTCTGCCTGGCATGTGGGCGCGGGCCTGATGGCCCCGTTCATGCGTTCTTGGAGTGCGGGCGTTTTGCTGCCGAGAGGGGCGCCGCCGAGGGTTCGATGGGTACAGCTATCAGCCTCGGCAATTTTATGGCGCTTTTAAAAAACGACACCACCAGGACAATTCTCGTTCGCTACATCACCGGTGTTGCCAAGCAACGAGAAGAGCTTGATCGGACAGAAAAGCGACGGCACTGTAGGATGCGAGGCACCTCCAGTTGATCTGGTTGGGTCAATAGTCTAGGCGTTCACTATTTATTTATTTATTTATTTATTATTTATTCTTTTTTTTCACTTTTATTTATGTACTTATTTATTTTCTATTTTATGTCACTTATTTATAGATGTGTGTTCTAGACTTCGGTTCCCCTAGGTTTGTCTAGGTGCTCCATGGCTATTTTTTCTTGTCTTTAGGATTTTCTAGCATAGGCTTACCGTGGCCTTTGTCAAACGGTCATGACAGACGATCCAGACACTCACCGTGCAGGAATCCCGAGAGGGGACGCCGCGGTGGGTGTTCTGCGCAAAGGCTGAAGCCTGAGGAGGGGTTTAGTGGGTATACCAGGCATTGCACCTTTTTCGCCAGGGAGTCCCACACTCCCGCCCACCAACATCCAGGGCGGCGTGCGCAAAGCATTCCCCTCCTCCTGAAAAAAAAAAAAAAAAAAAAAAAAAAAAAAAAAAAAATGTCAAGGTTATGTCAAGGTTATGTCAAGGTTATGTCAAGGTTATGTCAAGGTTATGTGGTCGGATAAGGGACTGTCATGCGTAACTAAGGTCTTTTGGCCATAGCCTCTGCAGTTCAAGTCTTCCCCACCTTCACGTGGTACCGGCTGTTCTCGCCGAAGGGGTTCAGGCTCTCGAATGACGCAGCAACAGTGGTAGCTGTCGACGGGCACAACCACTCACTTTCATATACACACACTTTTCTACGCGTGCTTCCGGGCACCCTTTGTCTCGGGGAGAGTGTAAGAGAGGCCTTCCCCTTTTTCCGGGGAGCCAGTGGATGAATTGAGTAACCCTATAAACGGGTTCACTCGTGAATGAAGGGGGCCTACCTATAAACGGGAATGCCCTGGCGGGTTATGAATGGTCCGGGTACCTGGTCAATAGGTACACCGGAATATGAATGAGTCTCCGAGTTCGAGGGGTCGCTGTCTGGGAGTACGGTGCAGTGATCGTCGGGGGAGGGAATGATCGGGGGTCCTGAGGGGACTTCCTCGTGTCCGTGTGCGCCCCCTATCTGGAGGGTACAGCGGTTAACACCGGTGGGCACTGCCGGGCCGCCATTAGTAGGGGGGCCCGAACCCAGCCCAGCCAGTTGGGAGGCAGCCCTGCACAGTGGTAGGGCGAATACGCTAAATCCCGCTTCTCGTAGTAGTGCCGAGTGGCGTCCGGACGGGTACCCTGCTGCGGGGAGCGGGGGGGGAACCGACGAGGCCACCGGATTGTAGGGACGCTCGGACATCGGGGGGGTCCAGGACGGGCTGCCGGTGCCCCTTCTCCCGGCGATCCTCCTGACCATATCACACACCTACACTCTCTTACACTGTTTTTGTCCCCTTTTTGTTTAATTCTTTTTTTTGTAAAATGAATAAAGAAATTGAAAATAAGCAGGTTTTTACAGTGCCGCCTGCGTCCCTCGGTTTATCCGAGGTAAGGGTGCTTCCCGGCACCCGCAATTCCGCCAAGTCGGTAGGCAACCAGGCCGACTTGGACGTGCTGGCTACTGGAAGTCAGCGCTTCGACCTCGTGCAGGAGGGCTCGCCCTTCCTGCCGAGGAAGAGTCTGGCACGGTCTCCGCCGTCGGGATCTCGCGATCCTGCACGTGAGGCCGTGGACCAGGAGAATCCCCGGACGGCGGCCGTTACGGCCTCCTCTCCGGTGCCCAATCCCCCCTCCCCTCCCTTCTTCTCCCCTCTCCCTCCTTCCTCTCTATTTTCCTTTCCCCCTTCACCTACCCTCGGCTCTGCCAAGGGTTCGGGGGGTGGTAAGAGTAAAAGTAAGACGAAGAGAAAGAGGACCGCGTTTTCGTCTCCCGAGGAAGCGATTGGCGGTTCCTCGGACGAGTCTGCCACGACGAGCGGCTGCGTGAGCCCCCTGCCTGGCCTGGAAACGCAGGTAAAAAAGGCGGTTGCGGGCACACGAGCGCTCTGCAAGAGGCTATGCGCCTCCACGGAAATGGAGGAAGACACGAGGAAATTGTTCAACTCAATCATAAGAAGCCTCAACGAAGTGCAACACGCGGTCAAGGCTATGAGGAGGAACGAGCGTGCCCCCTCAACCTTAACTCCAGCCCACCGCCCTCCAACACGGAGCTCCCCAGCTCCGGACGCGAAGTCTGGAGGTCGCGGGGTTAATACGGGCACGCAGACCGAGCCTGCGACGGAGAGGATGGACACCGAGTGCATCGCCCTGCCGAGGACCAGGTCTTGTGGCACTCAGACCTGCGACCCGCAGGAGGTGGACGATCATGACGTTGCGGACTGGACGCGCGGGGCCAGGGACTGGCCATCTCTCCGAGCACTGGTGGACAGGAGGTGGGCGGAATCGTCGTTCGTGAACACGACAATTGTCGAGGGTAACCCCCTCGTTAGCTGTCCGGACGACGATCTGGCGTGCTTCGCCCCAGCTGACCTCGAGGTGGGAACGGGCCCTGCCCGCTTCCTTCTAGACCGGATACCGGGGGTTGCTGACCTGAGGACGGACCCTCCATCGGTTGGTGAGTCCACATTTCTCACCCTCAGGACATCCATTCCGCGCCGCGATGCCCCCCCCAGAATCCGCGAGAAAAGAATATTTTTCGCGGCTGACAGGGCAACCGGGTCCAGCACCTTCGCGGCGGAAAACGCGTACAGGGCACTCGCGCACTTAAGGGAGTTGGGAGTCAAGATGGCATGCAAGTGCATAGCCATTGCCTCCCACCCCGACATTCCTTCGGAGCCTTTCCGAAAGATGCTCGAGGCGGTTTTTTCGGGAACCGGGGTTGCAATTAAGATCTGGGGGATCCCAGCCGGCCAAATGCGTCGCCCCCCCGAGCAGCCCTCCGACACGGTACTGGTGAGGGGCGAGAACCTCACGTACGCGCAGATGCTTCGGGCCGTAAAGGATAAGGTCGACATCGACGGCGCGGGGATTCTCGTCTCCGACGTCAGGACCAGCAGGGATGGACATATGCTCATACAAGTGAGGGGCGACGGGGCGAAGGCCAGGGCCCTCAGCTCCCTGGTTAACGAAAAGGTACAAGGGCTTAGGGCGTCGGTCGGGGTGGGAAGGGGCCCTCTCCGCACCTTGCACCTCCGCCGTGTCGAAGGCGACGCGACCGTCGACGACATAAAGGCGGCTATTCACAGGAGGCTGCCCGAATTTCCATCTGACAGCTACAAGATACGCGCTCTCCGGCCGGCGTTTGCTGGGAGGCAGAATGCATCTATTCTGGCTCCCGCGTCGGTGGCGGCGCGTATCCTCGCCCTCAGCCCGCTACGCGTGGGCTGGAGCTGCTGTCTGGTAACTGAGCGCGAGGAAATCCTCCAGTGCTTCAGGTGCCGGGGATACGGACATCGGGCCGCTGATTGTAAAGGGCCAGACCGTACAAAGGTCTGCCGCAAATGCGGCGCTGATGATCACCGGGCGGGCGAGTGTAAGGGGCGCGAGAGGTGCGTGGTCTGCGATCAGGACGGGCATCGGGACGGGGGTCTCAGATGTCCTGCCTACCGCAGGGCCCTTGAAGAGGCTAGGAGCAAGGGGGGGAAGCCTCCTTCTAACGAACGACGTCCAAAAATAACGCCGCGAGCGCGAGCCTCTCCCCCTTCGGTTGAAAAGGTGATTAGCTCGTCCGCGGTGCGTAATCACAATATAACATCTGAGCAGTCTGCTCGTCGGGATGAAGCAGGCATTAGTTCTGGGGGCGGAGGTACGCGTGCGGGTGGATGTCCGCAGCCTGCACCGCGCGGTGCATCGGCCGGGGGGGTACCCCCTGTGCAAAGTAGCGCGTCGCCAACGCGCAGCGATGTCTGCGCAGACCAGGGCGCAGACTCGGCCTGTCGCCGCGAACCGTGCCGGAAAGAGCCGAAGCTCAGGCTGAAGAGAGCGCCGGCCCAGGGACGCGCGGGGAGAGACGGACTGACGAGTCCGAATGACGTCGTCTTGCGTCCGCGCAGCACGGAACGCGCAGGCGGCGGCGCAGGCGCGGCCGAGCTGGGCGAAATTACACGACAGGTGCCGAGCGGCTCAACAAGCACTGCGGAGCAGGGACGTGCGGAGAGGGACGGTCCTCTCCGTCAAAATATAGAAAATAAGGCTGACGTCACGTAACGTCTGTTTCGATACGCGACTGACACGCACGGTTTTTGTGCAAGAGTTTTTGTGCGAGGTATATTTCTTGTCGGCCTACTTCTAAAACTTTTTCTTTTCTTACAGTTCTTTTCTTTTGTATAACGTTAGCTTATCGGTCGTTAACCGATAAGTTTTGAAATTTTAATTTAATTAATTTTATTAGTGAAGTGCAGTGTGTGGGTGCAACGGCAACGCCGAGCTTAACATTGCTGCACGGAATTTACTGTTTGGTCCACCAGAATACCTTCGCTTCAATTTTAGCAGAGCGCAAACGTCTCGCCGACGGTAAATCCCATATTTACTCGCAATTTTCAATTTTCACGAGACGTTATACTAGTGCGGCGCAATGGCTAATATGGCCAGTTTACAGAGTATCCGGCTGGGGGGTCTCAATGTTCTCCAGATCAACTTGCATAGGTGTCGGCTAGCCCACGACCTGCTCCAGCAGGCCGTGCACGAGCTCGAGGTCGACGTTGTCCTCGTGTCGGAGCCCTGGACCGTTCCAGGTGACTGGCACAGGGACGAAACCGGAAAGGCGGCTGTCTGGGTCACGGGGAGGGGCGCCGCGGGGGCGGGAGCTAGGTATGTTGGTGCCGTTCGGGGGGCGGTGGCGGTCGGCGTGGGTGATCTCACCCTCGTTGGCTGTTATTTCTCCCCGAATATCCCGCTCACCGAATTCGGTGTCCTTCTCGGTGGGCTTGAGGCCCTAATTGGAAAAGTTCCTTTGGGCCAGATTGCAGTGGGCGGGGACTTCAACGCGAAGTCCCCGGCCTGGGGATCGGTCTGCTCTGATGCAAGGGGGCATGCCGTCCTCGAGCTTGTTAATAGGATTGGACTCGTCCCGGTGAGAAGCGCCGGGGCGTTTACGTTTGAGCGGGGGAGCCAACGCTCCCTTATAGATTTTATGCTTTGTGGCGGGGGCGCCTATGCAAGGTTGACGGAGAGCAGAATTCTCGACGTTGAGACTGCCTCCGATCATCGGTACATTTTACACAAGTTTGTAGACTGCGCTGCCGGGCGGGGACCGTTCAGTGGCCCTCCGCGCCGGAGCGTAGATATTAAACGTTTCATAAAAGAGTATCACAAGTTTGCGCATGAAGCTAACCCTCTCAGTATTGTTACTGTTGAGGACGTGGACGCGTACATAGACATGATTGTCGACCTGGCCGGACGAGCGTCTCGCACCCTCCACCCCGGGCTGCGCGATAAGCGTCCCGTGTGGTGGTGGAGTAGCGAGATCGCGACGGCCAGGAAAATGGTTTGCAAGGCCAGGCGAAGCCTGCAGAGGGCCAGGCGCGGTCGGGACGCCGGGGCCCTGGAAGTTCGTATCTCGGCGTATAAAGTCCTTAAAAAGGACCTGGCACGCTCTATAGCGATTGCCAAGTCCGCCGCGTGGAAAAAGTTTACTGATAGCGTGGAGGCTGATGTGTGGGGCCGGCCGTACCTGTGGGTCAGCGGCAGGGTCAAGGGACGCTCTCCGCCAGCATCCCTTAGTGCCGGCGAGGTGGCGGACGTCGTCCGCAAGCTTTTTGTAACGGAGCCTCCTAGTGGGGCTCCTTTCCCTCGAATTGAGGAGTTTATATCAGAGTGCCCTGCCTCTTCTAGGCAGTTTTTTACAGAGGACGAGGTCGAGGCGGCCATCAAAAAGGTCAAGAGGAAGGCGGCCGGCGTCGACGGCATAGCGTCCTCCGTGGTCTGGGCTCTTGGGAGAGAGGCGCTCAGCCACGTCGCCCACCTTTTCAACACATGCCTCGAATTGGGATATTTCCCGGAGGCGTGGAAGGTGGGCCGGCTGGTGTTGATCCCTAAGAAGCCTGGACCCGGGGGCGTGGTGTCGTGGCGCCCGCTTTGCCTTCTCTCGAACTTCTCCAAGGCGTTTGAGTATTGTCTCAAGGAGCGCCTGGCGTCCGTGGTGGCCTTCGCAAGCAATCAATTTGGCTTTGTCAAGCGCAAAAGCACGGTCGATGCCATGTGTCGCCTCATCGACACATGGGACGCTGCCAAGCGTACAGGATTGCATTGTGTAATGGTTGCCTTGGACGTCAGGAATGCCTTTAACACCGTAAGGTGGGACGGTATTTTGGGCGCCTTGGCGGGGAAAGGGGTCTCGGCTCCGCTGTTGCGCGTGCTGAGTAGCTATCTCAGTGGGCGCGTGGTGGAGGCGACGACCCCGTCCGGACCTGAGCGTTTTCCAGTTCATGCCGGGGTGCCTCAGGGCTCCGTTCTCGGCCCCTGGTTCTGGAACGCCCAATACGATGGCCTCCTCGAGATGTCTCTTCCCAGGCACTGTAGTCTAATAGGATTTGCGGACGACGTCGCCCTGCTCGTCGGCGCACGCAGTGCCGACCGCGTGGTTGCGTTGGCCGAGCAAACGCTCGCCCGCATCCGCGCGTGGTTCGGGGACAACCATCTAGAGCTGGCGGAGGAGAAGACCGAGGTCCTGCACCTGACCAGCAGGAAGGCTCCGGGGCCCCTCCAGCTGGCCCTCGGTTCGGCGTCCCTTCGAGGCGGCGGATGCGTGCGCTACCTCGGACTGCTGATCGAGGGAAATCAGTGTTTTCGTGCACATGTCAGGCGAAGCTGCGAGAAGGCAGCCAAGTACGCGGGCCTGCTAGCCCGAATCCTTCCCAATATCCGGGGCGGGGGCTACTGGGCTCGGCTGCTCTATTATAGGGTGGTCGAGTCGGTGGTCCTCTACGCGGCCCCTGCTTGGGCGCACGTGGCGTCGAGGTGCGGCAACGATAAGGCCATTAACGCGGTCCAGCGTTCGATCCTGGCCCGAGTGGCCAGGTCGTACAGGACCGTGTCCCTCGACGCCGTTTGTGTTCTGGCGGGCGTGCCGCCTCTGGTGTTGGTGGCGGAGGAAAGGCTTCGCATTTTTCGCAGGCTGTCCACCCTCGACCGGGGCTCGGAGGGCTTCGTGTCGGAGGCTGGGCGGGTTAAGGCTGAGGAAAGGCTTGTCACGCTACAGCGTTGGCAAGACAGATGGGACGCTGCAAAGCATGGACGCTGGACCCACCGCTTGATTCCCGTTATCAGCGAGTGGGTCCAGTGGGGCCCTAAAATTCTCAGTTTTCACCTGACCCAGTTTATCACCGGGCACGGATGCTTCTCTGAGTATCAGTCGAGGATGGGCTTTTTGTCGAGTGATCTCTGCCTGGCATGTGGGCGCGGGCCTGATGGCCCCGTTCATGCGTTCTTGGAGTGCGGGCGTTTTGCTGCCGAGAGGGGCGCCGCCGAGGGTTCGATGGGTACAGCTATCAGCCTCGGCAATTTTATGGCGCTTTTAAAAAACGACACCACCAGGACAATTCTCGTTCGCTACATCACCGGTGTTGCCAAGCAACGAGAAGAGCTTGACCGGATAGAAAAGCGACGGCACTGTAGGATGCGAGGCACCTCCAGTTGATCTGGTTGGGTCAATAGTCTATGCGTTCACTATTTATTTATTTATTATTTATTCTTTTTTTTTTTTTCTTTTCTTTTCTCACTTTTATTTATGTACTTATTTATTTTCTATTTTATGTCACTTATTTATAGACGTTTGTTCTAGACTTCGGTTCCCCTAGGTTTGTCTAGGTGCTCCATGGCTATTTTTTTCTTTTTTTCTTGACTTTAGGATTTTCTAGCATAGGCTTACCGTGGCCTTTGTCAAACGGTCATGACAGACGATCCAGACACCCACCGTGCAGGAATCCCGAGAGGGGACGCCGCGGTGGGTGTTCTGCGCAAAGGCTGAAGCCTGAGGAGGGGTTTAGTGGGTATACCAGGCATTGCACCTTTTTCGCCAGGGAGTCCCACACTCCCGCCCACCAACATCCAGGGGCGGCGTGCGCAAAGCATTCCCCTCCTCCTGAAAAAAAAAAAAAAAAAAAAAAAAAAAAATGTCAAGGTTATGTCAAGGTTATGTCAAGGTTATGTCAAGGTTATGTCAAGGTTATGTCAAGGTTATGTCAAGGTTTCCGACTGCTGCTATAGATGCGGCAGTCGGGGCCATAAGGTGGCAGCCTGTACGGCCACGCCCAATTGTCCGCTTTGTGCGGGCGCGGGCAAGCCGTCTGGTCACCGCCTCGGCAGCCGGGCATGTCCTGCCAGTGCGAGGCGAGGCAAGGTAGGCGGCCAAAGGTCGTCTGCCAGATTTAATAAAAAAGGGAAGGAAACCACGATGGCCAAGGCAGCGACCACCGTGGCCAGCAACGAAATGGCGGCACCGCCTGATGCTACCGCCGCATCCACGAGGGCGGATGGGGCCACTAAAGTCCCTGACGCCACCGCATCCGCGGCCGTGACGGCGATGGACACGGCTGTGTAATGGGGCCCCCGGGCCCGATAATACAAGTTAACCTCAACTGCTCGGCCAGAGCGCAGGATCTCCTGTTTCAATGCATGGCCGAGCGGGGTGCCGGGTTGGCAGTCGTGGCGGAGCCGCACAGGGTCCCCAAACATCCACACTGGATGGGCGACTCGATTGGCTCCGCCGCGGTTATTTGGGCTGGGAGGCCGGGGTGCCCGCCGTGCTCGCTTATCGAGCGCGGCCTGGGATACGTGGCCGTTGATTGGGGCGGCACCGCGGTTGTGGCGATATACGCACCTCCAAGGTGGTCCCTCGAAGAGTTTGAGCAGTATCTGGACGGTGTAGGGAGATGCGTCTCCCGCTGCCATCCCCGTCCGGTGCTGGTCCTGGGGGACTTCAATGCCAAGGCCACGGCTTGGGGTTCCCCCGGGACTGACTCGAGGGGCCGGGAGGTGCTGGATTGGGCGGCGGGACTGGAGCTCCGGCTCCTGAACACGGGCTCGGTCCATACGTGCGTGCGGCATAACGGGGGGTCCATCGTTGACCTTTCGTGGGCAACGCCCCAGGCCGCGCGCCGTATCACGGGGTGGAGGGTGGCGGAAGGGGTCGAGACGTTGTCTGACCACAGATACATAGTTCTCGGCCTCTCCGCCGCTCCACCATCGACGCCCCGTCGTCGCACCGCCGATGAAGTTTCGCCTCAGCCGCGGTGGGCGCTGAAGCGCCTCGACCGGGACGCTCTGATGGCCGCAGCACACGTCGTGGCCTGGCCAGCAACACCGGCCGGGATAGTCGACGGGACTGGGGAGGCCCATTGGTTCCGGGACGCAATGACGTCAATTTGCGACGTCGCCATGCCCCGGGCCAAGGTCTTCCCGAGGAAGGCGGTGTACTGGTGGTCGCGCGCGATAGCGGAATTACGCACCGAGTGCGTCCGCGCGCGACGCCAGTACGCTCGCGCCCGTCGACGACGTCGTACGGACGACGTGCTGGCTGCCCAACTGTACGGGCGATATCGGGAGAAGGTGGTCGCCCTGCAGCTGGCCATCAGGCGAGCGAAGGACCAGGCCTGGCGCGATCTCCTCGGCTATCTGAACCGAGATCCGTGGGGGCGCCCATACAAGATGGCATTGGAGCGATTACGTCCCTGGGCGCCACCCGTGACGGAGAGCCTGGATCCGGGGCTGCTCGGGCGGGTCGTGGACGCTTTATTCCCCGTTAGCGGGGAGGCGTCCCGGCCCGTCCCTGAGCCAGAGGAACATGAGTGGTCCCCGGATCTTGAGGTCGCGCCGGAGGAGATGGCCGGGGTCGTCAAATGGCTCCGGGGCAAGAATACCGCCCCGGGGCCGGACGGTATCCCCGGCCGGGTCTGGTTGCTTGCCGCGAGCGTCCTGGGGGAGAGGCTGAGGAGCCTCTACTCTGGGCTCCTGAGGTCGGGGGCGTTCCCCGACCTATGGAGAGAAAGTCGGATGGTCCTGTTGAGGAAGGATGGGAGGCCGGGGGATTCTCCCTCCGCGTACCGGCCCATTTGTCTCCTGGATGAGGCGGGCAAGATCTTCGAGAAGATCATTGTTGCCCGCCTCTCCAGACACCTGTCCCGCGACGGCCCAGATCTGGCGGACTGCCAGTTTGGCTTCCGGGAGGGGCGATCGACGGTCGACGCAATCGACCGCCTCAAGTCCCTCTCGGACAATGCCGTGGCAAGGGGAGGGGTGTGCTTGGCGGTGTCCATTGACATCGTCAATGCGTTCAACACCCTGCCCTGGTCCGCCATTAGGGAGGCCCTCGTCGATCACCAGGTGCCTCCCTATCTGAGGCGAGTGATCGGGGCCTACCTGCGGGACAGGTGGGTCGAATACCCGGGCCGGTACGGGATGATACGGAGGGAAGTGGACCGCGGGGTCCCGCAGGGGTCCGTTTTAGGACCGCTCCTGTGGGACCTGGGTTACAACGCGGTCCTGGAGAAGGCCTCCCTGCCCGACGGTGCCACCCTCGTCTGCTACGCGGACGACACGTTGGTGGTCGCCGTTGGGAGTACCTTCGAGAGGACCATCCGACGAGCAGAGGTTGCGGTGGCAGCCGTCGTCGCGAGGATCCGCGATCTGGGGCTGAAAATAGCCCCGGAGAAGGCCGAGGCTGTCTGGTTTCACGGACGGCCTCGGTCTCGGCCACCGGCCAGATCGTGGATCCGGGTTGGAGAAGCCTGCGTCGAGGTGAAGTCCGAATTGAAATATCTCGGACTGATCCTCGACAGCCGCTGGAGCTTCGGTGCGCATCTCGACCGTCTCGTCCCCCGAGTCGAAAATGTGGCGGCCTCTTTGGGCCGCCTGCTGCCCAACCTCGGGGGACCGGGAGATTTGGTGCGCCGCCTATACCTGGGCGTGGTGCGGTCTATAGCCTTATACGGTGCCCCAATCTGGGCGCCGTACGTGATGACCAGCCGGCGCAACACGCTGTTGTTGCGCCGGCTGCAGAGACGGATGGCCATCCGCCTCATAAGAGGTTACCGCACCACGTCTACCGTGGCGGCGCTTGCTCTGGCGGGAGAACTTCCCTTCGAGCTTCAAGCGGCGGTGCGCGCCTATGTTTATGGGCGCACAAGCATCGCCAGGCGTGCTCGAGGGGCCCCGCCGGAGCGCGAGACGGGCGAGGGCTTCGAGCTCCAGGCCCGGAGACTAGCGCTCGCCAGATGGCGTGCCGAGCTTTGCTCCCACGCCGGCGAGCGCGTCCCCGGGGCTCTCCTGCCGCACTTCACCTCGTGGCGGGAGAGACGGCATGGCAGGCTCTCCTACCGAGCGACGCAGGTGTTCACCGGGCATGGCTGCTTCGGTGTCTACCTGTGTCGCATCGGGCGGGAAGCGACGACGGTGTGCCACCACTGTGGCGCGGAGGAAGACTCGGCGCAGCACACGCTGGAGGAATGTCCCGCCTTTTCAGCGCTGCGCCGAGTCCTAAAACGAGAAGTCGGCCACGACCTCGCACTCTCCAGCCTAGTTGGGGCCATGCTGGAGGGCCCGGGGAAGTGGGCGGCAGCAATCTCTTTCTGCGAGGAGGTTATGTCGCGGAAGGAGGCTGCCGAGCGGGATCGGGAGCTTACAGATCCCGCCCGACGTGCTCGGGGACGGCGTGCGCGCCCACGCCGAGAAACCCCGGGCAGCTGAGAGTAGGCGGGCGGCGGGTGTACCAGAACATGCTGGTTTCATTGCCCGCCGCCCGCCAACAGAGGAGGACGTCCACTGTTGGTAGTGGGGGATGACGAGTCGCCTGAAGGAGGCGAGGGTTAACTGTAATCCTCCTCCAATATACTCGTCGTCCCCCCCGGCGTCCGCTGTGATCAGGGCGGGGGCCCTGGTCACCTATCGCGCGGTCGCCGTGTCGGGGCGGTGGGGGGTGCGACCCCTCGCGCCGCCGAATTTAGATGGATTTTAGGGGGGAGGATTTATTTTATTTCCCCCCGGGACGCGGCCGGCCATCGTTACCATCTTGATGGCCGGCCAGGCGAGGGGGAGCCGCGGTAGTGTTCTTCAAGAGTTCCCGTGGCTCCCCCGTTGAATCGCCAGAGATCGGTCCTGCGTCCTCAGGTCGCCGTGGAGGTTTTAGTGGGTCGATCCCCACACTACCCTCGTCCCGCTCCCCCGGGCGGGGCGGGGGTGTCTGGCGAGCAGATTTCCTCCACGTAAAATAAAAAAAAAAAAAAAAAAAAAAAAAGGTTATGTCAAGGTTATGTCAAGGTCCCCCCGTGTCCGCTACCTTGTCGTGGTGGGAGGGCTTCGTGCCCTAATGATCCTCAAGGCTGTGCCGGCGGGGAATTTATTCCCTGGCAGGTTCTACCATGCCGGAGTGGCTTGAGGTGAGGGGCCAACTAAAGTCGGACACATACCGTAAACCTGTGGTCATGTTTTACAGGAACGGGGGTCTTGCCTTAACCGGCCGGGCCGCGAGGATGACAACCTCTCTAAAAAATCCCTAGCCCCAAGCAGTGTTGCGCGGTGATGAGGGTGTAGCTGGAGTAAGCACCAGCTATGGTTGGTGGGTGCACCAATCTTTAGCGGACAACCCCGAGGTACCTGGCGACCCCCGGGTGTATTAGCCTTCCCCGGGTATGGCGGCTCTGCCCGGGGTGACCTTCTTTCCGACCACACTCGTGGGACCAATTATGGATTCTTTTTCACTAACAACCGGGGAGGGGGGAAACGAGCGTGAGGGGGAGGTGCGCGGGCCTATCGTGCGCCTCAAGAGATGTACAGTGCCGGTGTCGCGGAGGCATTCTGCAACACGCGGCAAAAAGAGGACCGCAGCGGGCCTTGGTGAGTGCGATGAGGGCGAGGAGTCAGATTTCTCTGTCTCCTCCCACCACTCATCGCAGAGTGTCCCGGGCTCGTCTTCAGCGAGGAAGAGAGGACGGCCGCCGACGACCGGCGAATATGTTGGCCTCGCAGAGGCCAAACTTAGGCTGGCCGAGGCCTCGCAGTTGGAGGCCGAGGCAAGGGAGGTGGCGGCGATATTCGACCCGGGTGCCCCCGTGCCGAGACCATCGCGGTCGAGCGTTCCGCTCCCGGACGAGACGGATATCGCGGAAAATTTCCGCAACCGTCCGACGCGGGATGTCGCGGCCGCTATATTGGAGAGCCTGGATGAGGTGGCCAGGATCTCCGGCGTGTCAAAGGGGCTGAAGGGCAATTTGGCCCGCGCCTTGAGGGTGGCCGCCTTAAACGGCAGGGTAGGGGTGTCGGAGCTGGCAGTGAGGTCAGCTACCGACGCCACGCGTGTCCTGGAGGCCGAAAATGCCGTCCTCAGGGGGCAAATGACGGAGCTGCAGGCGGAGGTGGCCCGGCTCCGGCAGGTGGTGGAGGCGAGAACGGCTGCTGCCGCAATGCCTCCGCCACGGCGCCCGGGAGAGGGTTCAGTATCGCCGCCGATCGTCGGCGCCCGGGATTGCCATCGCTCCGGGCAAGAAAAGTCCTCGCCACCACCTGCGGCTGCGCCCGCAGATTTTCTGGCGCAAATAGGCGCCCTGATAGACGCCAAATTGGCGTCATTCAGGAGGGAGCTCGCGCCGCGAACGGACTCGGCCCTGCGATCGGTGGCCCCTGGGCCGTCCGTCCCCTCACAGTCTTCGGACAGGTTGGGGCGGAGGGCGAAGAAGAAGAAGAAAGGTGGGAAAGCTGGGGCGGCTAAAGCGGCCCAGACAGGGCCCGCTCGACCGCGAGCAGAATTGGCCCCACCCTCCGCCGCGCCACCACCCCAGGAGGCGTGGTCCCATGTGGTTGGCCGGAAGGCCAAAAAGGCGGCTGCCAGGGCCACTGCGGCCGCGAATAAAAAAGGACGGGTGGTCCCGGCGGCCCCCAGGAAGACACCCCTGCCTCCTCGACCGCCACGCACAGCAGCGGTTACCATAACGGTTCCGTCTGGCGTGGACATTACTTACGCGCAGGCGATGGCCACTGCCAGGTCCAAGGTGGACCTGGCAGAAATTGGCATCGCCTCGCTGCGGCCGCGAAGGGCGGTGACTGGGGGGTTAATTTTGGAGGTCCCTGGCACCGATGGGGCCGCCAAGGCCACCGTCCTCGCCACAAAAGTGGCGGAAGCGCTGGCAGGCACCGGCGTAAAGGTCGCGCGTCCGGTCAAAAAAGCTGACCTTAGGGTGCGCGGCCTGGTCGATTCGACCACGCCGGCGGAGGTCGCTGCGGCTGTTGCCCGCGTGGGCGGGTGCAGCGAGGGGGACATCAATACCGGCGAAATCCGGTCTTCCCCCTCGGGATTGGGCACCCTCTGGGTCCGATGTCCTGCCGCGGCCGCTCGCAGGGTTGCTGTCGCGGGCCGGATAACCGTCGGCTGGACCCAGGCAGCCGTGGAGGCCCTGAGTGCCCGGCCTCTGCAGTGTTACCGTTGCCTTGGTGTTGGCCACACCAGTCAGCGGTGCACTGCTGCCGAGGATAGGTCCGACTGCTGTTATAGATGCGGCAGTCGGGACCATAAGGTGGCAGCCTGTACGGCCACGTCCAATTGTCCGCTTTGTGCGGGCGCGGGCAAGCCGTCTGGTCACCGCCTCGGCAGCCGGGCATGTCCTGCCAGTGTGAGGCGAGGCAAGGTAGGCGGCCAAAGGCCGTCTGCCAGATTTAATAAAAAGAGGAAGGAAACCACGATGGCCAAGGCAGCGACCACCGTGGCCAGCAACGAAAAGGCGGCACCGCCTGATGCTACCGCCGCGCCCGCGTGGGCGGACGGGGCCACTAAAGTCCCAGACGCCACCGCAACCGCGGCCGTGACGGCGATGGACACGGCTGTGTAATGGGGCCCCCGGGCCCGATAATACAAGTTAACCTCAACTGCTCGGCCAGAGCGCAGGACCTCCTGTTTCAATGCATGGCCGAGCGGGGTGCCGGGTTGGCAGTCGTGGCGGAGCCGCACAGGGTCCCCAAACATCCACACTGGATGGGGGACTCGATTGGCTCCGCCGCGATTATTTGGGCTGGGAGGTCGGGGTCCCCGCCGTGCTCGCTTATCGAGCGCGGCCTGGGATACGTGGCCGTTGATTGGGGCGGCACCGCGGTTGTGGCGATATACGCACCTCCAAGGTGGTCCCTCGAAGAGTTTGAGCAGTATCTGCACGGGGTAGGGAGATGCGTCTCCCGCTGCCATCCCCGTCCGGTGCTGGTCCTGGGGGACTTCAATGCCAAGGCCACGGCTTGGGGTTCCCCCGGGACTGACTCGAGGGGCCGGGAGGTGCTGAATTGGGCGGCGGGACTGGAGCTCCGTCTCCTGAACACGGGCTCGGTCCATACGTGCGTGCGGCATAATGGGGGGTCCATCGTTGACCTTTCGTGGGCAACGCCCCCGGCCGCGCGCCGTATTACGGGGTGGAGGGTGGCGGAAGGGGTCGAGACGTTGTCTGACCACAGATACATAGTTCTCGACCTCTCCGCCGCCCCACCATCGACACCCCGTCGTCGCCCCGCCGATGAATGTTCGCCTCAGCCGCGGTGGGCGCTGATGCGCCTCGACCAGGACGCTCTGATGGCGGCAGCCCACGTCGTGGCCTGGCCAGCAACACCGGCCGGGCCAGTCGACGGGAATGGGGAGGCCCGTTGGTTCCGGGGAGCAATGACGTCGGTTTGCGACGTCGCCATGCCCCGGGCCAGGGTCTTCCCGAGGAAGGCGGTGTACTGGTGGTCGCGCGAGATAGCGGAATTACGCACCGAGTGTGTTCGCGCGCGACGCCAGTACGCTCGCGCCCGTCGACGACGACGAACGGACGACGTGCTGGCTGCTCAGCTGTACCGGCTATATCGGGAGAAGGTAGTCGCCCTGCAGCTGGCCATCGGGCGGGCAAAGGACCAGGCCTGGCGCGATCTCCTCGGCTCTCTGAACCGAGATCCGTGGGGGCGCCCATACAAGATGGCATTGGGACGACTGCGTCCCTGGGCGCCCCCCGTGACGGAGAGCCTGGATCCGGGGCTGCTCGGGCGGGTTGTGGACGCTTTATTCCCCGTCAGCGGGGAGATGTCCCTGCCCGTCCCTGAGCCAGAGGAACATGAGTGGTCCCCGGATCTTGAGGTCGCGCCGGAGGAGATGGCCGGGGTCGTCAAATGGCTCCGGGGCAAGAATACCGCCCCGGGGCCGGACGGTATCCCCGGCCGGGTCTGGTTGCTCGCCGCGAGCGTCCTGGGGGAGAGGCTGAGGAGCCTCTACTCTGGGCTCCTGAGGTCGGGGACGTTCCCCGACCTATGGAGAGAAAGTCGGATGGTCCTCTTGAGGAAGGATGGGAGGCCGGGGGATTCTCCCTCCGCGTACCGGCCCATTTGTCTCCTGGATGAGGCGGGCAAGATCTTCGAGAAGATCATTGTTGCCCGCCTCTCCAGACACCTGTCCCGCGACGGCCCCGATCTGGCGGACTGCCAGTTTGGCTTCCGGGAGGGGCGATCGACGGTAGACGCTATCGGCCGTCTCAAGTCCCTCTCGGACAATGCCGTGGCAAGGGGCGGGGTGTGCTTGGCGGTGTCCATTGACATCGTCAATGCGTTCAACACCCTGCCCTGGTCCGCCATTAGGGAGGCCCTCGTCGATCACCGGGTGCCTCCCTATCTGAGGCGGGTGATCGGAGCCTACCTGCGGGACAGGTGGGTTGAATACCCGGGCCGGTACGGGATGATAAGGAGGGAAGTGGACCGCGGGGTCCCACAGGGGTCCGTTTTAGGACCGCTCCTGTGGGACCTGGGTTACAACGCGGTCCTGGAAAAGGCCTCCCTGCCCGACGGTGCCACCCTCGTCTGCTACGCGGACGACACGTTGGTGGTCGCCGTCGGGAGTACCTTCGAGAGGACCATCCGACGAGCAGAGGTTGCGGTGGCAGCCGTCGTCGCGAGGATCCGCGATCTGGGGCTGAAAATTGCCCCGGAGAAGGCCGAGGCTGTCTGGTTTCACGGACGGCCTCGGTTTCGGCCACCGGCCAGATCGTGGATCCGGGTTGGAGAAGCCTGCGTCGAGGTGAAGTCCCAGTTGAAATATCTCGGACTGATCCTCGACAGCCGCTGGAGCTTCGATGCGCATCTCGACCGTCTCGTCCCCCGAGTCGAAAAGGCGGCGGCCTCTTTGGGCCGCCTGCTGCCCAACCTCGGGGGACCGGGAGATTTGGTGCGCCGCCTATACCTGGGCGTGGTGCGGTCTATGGCCTTATACGGTGCCCCAATATGGGCGCCGAACGTGATGACCAGCCGGCGCAACACGCTGTTGTTGCGCCGGCTGCAGAGGCGGATGGCCATCCGCCTCATAAGAGGTTACCGCACCACGTCTACCGTGGCGGCGCTTGCTCTGGCGGGAGAACTTCCCTTCGAGCTTCAGGCGGCGGAGCGCGCCTATGTTTATAGGCGCACAAGCATCTCCAGCCGTGCTCGAGGGGCCCCGCCGGAGCGAGAGACGGTCGAGGGCTTCGAGCTCCAGGCCCGGAGACTAGCGCTCGCCAGATGGCGTGCCGAGCTTTGCTCCCACGCCGGCGAGCGCGTCCCCGGGGCTCTCCTGCCGCACTTCACCTCGTGGCGGGAGAGACGGCATGGCAGGCTCTCCTACCGAGCGACGCAGGTGTTCACCGGGCATGGCTGCTTCGGTGTCTACCTGTGTCGCATCGGGCGGGAAACGACGACGGTGTGCCACCACTGTGGCGCGGAGGAAGACTCGGCGCAGCACACGCTGGAGGAATGTCCCGCCTTTTCAGCGCTGCGCCGAGTCCTAAAACGAGAAGTCGGCCACGACCTCGCACTCTCCAGCCTAGTTGGGGCCATGCTGGAGGGCCCGGGGAAGTGGGCGGCAGCAATCTCTTTCTGCGAGGAGGTTATGTCGCGGAAGGAGGCTGCCGAGCGGGATCGGGAGCTTACAGATCCCGCCCGACGTGCCCGGGGACGGCGTGCGCGCCCGCGCCGAGAAACCCCGGGCAGCTGAGAGTAGGCGGGCGGCGGGTGTACCAGAATATGCTGGTTTCATTGCCCGCCGCCCGCCAACAGAGGAGGACGTCCACTGTTGGGAGTGGGGGATGACGGGTCGCCTGAAGGAGGCGAGGGTTAACTGTGATCCTCCTCCGGTATACTCGTCGTCCCCCCGGCGGCCGCTGTGATCAGGGCGGGGGCCCTGGTCACCTATCGCGCGGTCGCCGTGTCGGGGCGGTGCGGGGTGCGACCCCTCGCGCCGCCGAATTTAAATGGATTTTAGGGGGGAGGATTAAAAAAAAAATCTCCCCCCGGGACGCGGCCGGCCATCGTCACCATCTTGATGGCCGGCCAGGCGAGGGGGAGCCGCGGTAGTGTTCTTCAGGAGTTCCCGTGGCTCCCCCGTTGAATCGCCAGTGATCGGTCCTGCGTCCTCAGGTCGCCGTGGAGGTTTTAGTGGGTCAAACCCCACACTACCCTCGTCCCGCTCCCCCGGGCTGGGCGGGGGTGTCTGGCGAGCAGATTTCCTCCACGTAAAATAAAAAAAAAAAAAAAAAAAAAAAAAAGGTTATGTCAAGGTTATGTCAAGGTGATCGGTGGCACCTGGGCCGTCCGTCCCCTCACAGTCTTCGGACAGGGTGGGGCGGAAGACGATGAAGAAGAAGAAAGGTGGGAAAGCTGGGGCGGCTATAGCGGCCCAGACGGAGCCCGCTCGACCTCGAGCAGAATTGGCCCCACACTCCGTCGCGCCTCCACCCCAAGAGGCGTGGTCCCAGGTGGTTGGCCGGAAGGCCAAAAAGGCGGCTGCCAAGGCCACTGCGGCCGCGAATAGAAAAGGACGGGTGGTCCCGGCGGCCCCTAGGAAGACACCCCTGCCTCCGCGACCGCCACGCACAGCAGCGGTTACCATAACGGTTCCGTCTGGCGTGGACATTTCTTACGCGCAGGCGATGGCCACTGCCAGGTCCAAGGTGGACCTGGCAGAAATTGGCATCGCCTCGCTGAGGCCGCGAAGGGCGGTGACTGGGGGGTTAATTTTGGAGGTCCCTGGCACCGATGGGGCCGCCAAGGCCACCGTCCTCGCCACAAAAGTGGCGGAAGCGCTGGCAGGCACCGGCGTAAAGGTCGCGCGTCCGGTCAAAAAAGCTGACCTTAGGGTGCGCGGCCTGGTCGATTCGACCACGCCTGCGGAGGTCGCTGCGGCTGTTGCCCGCGTGGGCGGGTGCAGCGAGGGGGACATCAATACCGGCGAAATCCGGTCTTCCCCCTCGGGATTGGGCACCCTCTGGGTCCGATGTCCTGCCGCGGCCGCTCGCAAGGTTGCTGTCGCGGGCCGGATAACCGTCGGCTGGACCCAGGCAGCCGTGGAGGCCCTGAGTGCCCGGCCTCTGCAGTGCTACCGTTGCCTTGGTGTTGGCCACACCAGTCAGCGGTGCACTTCTGCCGAGGATAGGTCCGACTGCTGCTATAGATGCGGCAGTCGGGACCATAAGGTGGCAGCCTGTACGGCCACGCCCAATTGTCCGCTTTGTGCGGGCGCGGGCAAGCCGTCTGGTCACCGCCTCGGCAGCCGGGCATGTCCTGCCAGTGTGAGGCGAGGCAAGGTGGGCGGCCAAAGGCCGTCTGCCAGACTTAATAAAAAAGGGAAGGAAACCACGATGGCCAAGGCAGCGACCACCGTGGCCAGCAACGAAAAGGCGGCACCGCCTGATGCTACCGCCGCACCCGCGGGGGCGGATGGGGCCACTAAAGTCCCAGACGCCACCGCATGCGCGGCCGTGACGGCGATGGACACGGCTGTGTAATGGGGCCCCCGGGCCCGATAATACAAGTTAACCTCAACTGCTCGGCCCGAGCGCAGGATCTCCTGTTTCAATGCCTGGCCGAGCGAGGTGCCGGGTTGGCAGTCGTGGCGGAGCCGCACAAGGTCCCCAAACACCCACACTGGATGGGGGACTCGATTGGCTCCGCCGCGATTATTTGGGCTGGGAGGCCGGGGTCCTCTCCGTGCTCGCTTATCGAGCGCGGCTTGGGATACGTGGCCGTTGATTGGGGCGGCACCGCGGTTGTGGCGATATACGCACCTCCAAGGTGGTCCCTCGAAGAGTTTGAGCAGTATCTGGACGGGGTAGGGAGATGCGTCTCCCGCTGCCATCCCCGTCCGGTGCTGGTCCTGGGGGACTTCAATGCCAAGGCCACGGCTTGGGGTTCCCCCGGGACTGACTCGAGGGGCCAGGAGGTGCTGGATTGGGCGGCGGGACTGGAGCTCCGTCTCCTGAACACGGGCTCGGTCCAGACGTGCGTGAGGCATAACGGGGGGTCCATCGTTGACCTTTCGTGGGCAACGCCCCCGGCCGCGCGCCGTATTACGGGGTGGAGGGTGGTGGAAGGGGTCGAGACGTTGTCTGACCATAGATACATAGTTCTCGACCTCTCCGCCGCCCCACCATCGACACCCCGTCGTCGCCCCGCCGATGAAGGTTCGCCTCAGCCGCGGTGGGCGCTGAAGCGCCTCGACCAGGACGCTCTGATGGCCGCAGCACACGTCGTGGCCTGGCCAGCAACACCGGCCGGGACAGTCGACTGGAATGGGGAGGCCCATTGGTTCCGGGGCGCAATGACGTCGATTTGCGACGTCGCCATGCCCCGGGCCAGGGTCTTCCCGAGGAAGGCGGTGTACTGGTGGTCGCGCGAAATAGCGGAATTACGCACCGAGTGCGTCCGCGCGCGACGCCGGTACGCTCGCGCCCGTCGACGACGACGTACGGACGACGTGCTGGCTGCCCAGCTGTATGGGCGATATCGGGAGAAGGTGGTCGCCCTGCAGCTGGCCATCAGGCGAGCGAAGGACCAGGCCTGGCGCGATCTCCTCTGCTCTCTGAACCGAGATCCGTGGGGGCGCCCATACAAGATGGCTTTGGGACGATTGCGTCCCTGGGCGCCCCCCGTGACGGAGAGCCTGGATCCGGGGCTGCTCGGGCGGGTCGTGGACGCTTTATTCCCCGTTAGCAGGGAGGCGTCCCGGCCCGTCCCTGAGCCAGAGGAACATGAGTGGTCCCCGGATCTTGAGGTCGCGCCGGAGGAGATGGCCGGGGTCGTCAAATGGCTCCGGGGCAAGAATACCGCCCCGGGGCCGGACGGTATCCCCGGCCGGGTCTGGTTGCTCGCCGCGAGCGTCCTGGGGGAGAGGCTGAGGAGCCTCTACTCTGGGCTCCTGAGGTCGGGGACGTTCCCCGACCTATGGAGAGAAAGTCGGATGGTCCTCTTGAGGAAGGATGGGAGGCCGGGGGATTCTCCCTCCGCGTACCGGCCCATTTGTCTCCTGGATGAGGCGGGCAAGATCTTCGAGAAGATCATTGTTGCCCGCCTCTCCAGACACCTGTCCCGCGACGGCCCAGATCTGGCGGACTGCCAGTTTGGCTTCCGGGAGGGGCGATCGACGGTCGACGCTATCGGCCGTCTCAAGTCCCTCTCGGACAATGCAGTGGCAAGGGGCGGGGTGTGCTTGGCGGTGTCCATTGACATCGTCAATGCGTTCAACACCCTGCCCTGGTCCGCCATTAGGGAGGCCCTCGTCGATCACCAGGTGCCTCCCTATCTGAGGCGGGTGATCGGAGCCTACCTGCGGGACAGGTGGGTCGAATACCCGGGCCGGTACAGGATGATACGGAGGGAAGTGGACCGCGGGGTCCCGCAGGGGTCCGTTTTAGGACCGCTCCTGTGGGACCTGGGTTACAACGCGGTCCTGGAAAAGGCCTCCCTGCCCGACGGTGCCACCCTCGTCTGCTACGCGGACGACACGTTGGTGGTCGCCGTCGGGAGTACCTTCGAGAGGACCATCCGACGAGCAGAGGTTGCGGTGGCAGCCGTCGTCGCGAGGATCCGCGATCTGGGGCTGAAAATAGCCCCGGAGAAGGCCGAGGCTGTCTGGTTTCACGGACGGCCTCGGTCTCGGCCACCGGCCAGATCGTGGATCCGGGTTGGGGAAGCCTGCGTAGAGGTGAAGTCCGAGTTGAAATATCTCGGACTGATCCTCGACAGCCGCTGGAGCTTCGATGCGCATCTCGACCGTCTCGTCCCCCGAGTCGAAAAGGCGGCGGCCTCTTTGGGCCGCCTGCTGCCCAACCTCGGGGGACCGGGAGATTTGGTGCGCCGCCTATACCTGGGCGTGGTGCGGTCTATGGCCTTATACGGTGCCCCAATATGGGCGCCGTACGTGATGACCAGCCGGCGCAACACGCTGTTGTTGCGCCGGCTGCAGAGGCGGATGGCCATCCGCCTCATAAGAGGTTACCGCACCACGCCTACCGTGGCGGCGCTTGCTCTGGCGGGAGAACTTCCATTCGAGCTTCAGGCGGCGGTGCGCGCCTATGTTTACAGGCGCACTAGCATCGCCAGTCGTGCTCGGGGGTCCCCGCCGGAGCGAGAGACGGTCGAGGGCTTCGAGCTCCAGGCCCGGAGACTAGCGCTCGCCAGATGGCGTGCCGTGCTTTGCTCCCACGCCGGCGAGCGCGTCCCCGGGGCTCTCCTGCCGCACTTCACCTCGTGGCGGGAGAGACGGCATGGCAGGCTCTCCTACCGAGCGACGCAGGTGTTCACCGGGCATGGCTGCTTCGGTGTCTACCTGTGTCGCATCGGGCGGGAAGCGACGACGGTGTGCCACCATTGTGGCGCGGAGGAAGACTCGGCGCAGCACACGCTGGAGGAATGTCCCGCCTTTTCAGCGCTGCGCCGAGTCCTAAAACGAGAAGTCGGCCACGACCTCGCACTCTCCAGCCTAGTTGGGGCCATGCTGGAGGGACCGGGGAAGTGGGCGGCAGCAATCTCTTTCTGCGAGGAGGTTATGTCGCGGAAGGAGGCTGCCGAGCGGGATCGGGAGCTTACAGATCCCGCCCGACGTGCCCGGCGACGGCGGGCGCGCCCACGCCGAGAAACCCCGGGCAGCTGAGAGTAGGCGGGCGGCGGGTGTACCAGAACATGCTGGTTTCATTGCCCGCCGCCCGCCAACAGAGGAGGACCTCCACTGTTGGGAGTGGGGGATGACGAGTCGCCTGATGGAGGGGAGGGTTAACTGTGATCCTCCTCCAATATACTCGTCGTCCCCGCGGCGGCCGCTGTGATCATGGCGGGGGCCCTGGTCACCTATCGCGCGGTCGCCGTGTCGGGGCGGTGCGGGGTGCGACCCCTCGCGCCGCCGAATTTAAATGGATTTTAGGGGGGAGGATTTATTTTATTTCCCCCCGGGACGCGGCCCGCCATCGTTACCATCCTGATGGCCGGCCAGGCGAGGGGGAGCCGCGGTAGTGTTCTTCAAGAGTTCCCGTGGCTCCCCCGTTAAATCGCCAGCGATCGGTCCTGCGTCCTCAGGTCGCCGTGGAGGTTTTAGTGGGTCGATCCCCACACTACTCTCGTCCCGCTCCCCCGGGCGGGGCGGGGGTGTCTGGCGAGCAGATTTCCTCCACGTAAAATAAAAAAAAAAAAAAAAAGGTTATGTCAAGGTTCCCCCCCATGTCCGCTACCTTGTCGTGGTGGGGGGGCTTCGTGCCCTAATGATCCTCAAGGCTGTGCCGGCGGGGAATTTATTCCCTGGCAGGTTCCACCATGCCGGAGTGGCTTGAGGTGAGGGGCCAACTAAAGTCGGACACATACCGTAAACCTGTGGTCATGTTTTACAGGAACGGGGGTCTTGCCTTAACCGGCCGGGCCGCGAGGATGACAACCTCTCTAAAAAATCCCTAGCCCCAAGCAGTGTTGCGCGGTGAAGAGGGCGTAGCTGGAGTAAGCGCCAGCTATGGTTGGTGGGTGCACCAATCGTTAGCGGACAACCCCGGGGTACCTGGCGACCCCCCGGGCGTATTAGCCTTCCCCGGGTATGGCGGCTCTACCCGGGGTGACCTCCTTTCCGACCACACTCGTGGGATTAAGTATGGAGTCTACTTTTTCACAAACAACCGGGGAGGGGGGAAACGAGCGTGAGGTGGAGGTGCGCGGGCCTATCGTGCGCCTCAAAAGATGCACAGAGCCGGTGTCGCGGAGGCATTCGGCGACACGCGGCAAAAAGAGGACCGCAGCGGGCCTTGGTGAGTGCGATGAGGGGGAGGAGTCAGATTTCTCTGTCTCCTCCCACCACTCATCGCAGAGTGTCCCGGGCTCGTCGTCAGCGAGGAAAAGAGGACGGCCGCCGACGACCGGCGAATATGTTGGCCTCGCAGAGGCCAAACTTAGGCTGGCCGAGGCTTCGCAGCTGGAGGCCGAGGCAAGGGAGGTGGCGGCGATATTCGACCCGGGAGCCCCCGTGCCGAGACCATCGCGGTCGAGCGTCCCGCTCCCGGACGAGACGGATATAGCGGAAAATTTCCGCAACCGTCCAACGCGGGATGTCGCGGCCGCTATATTGGAGAGCCTGGATGAAGTGGCCAGGATCTCCGGCGTGTCAAAGGGGCTGAAGGGCAATTTGGCCCGCGCCCTAAGGGTGGCCGCCTTAAACGGCAGGGTGGGGGTGTCCGAGCTTGCGGTTAGGTCAGCTACCGACGCCACGCGTGCCCTGGAGGCAGAGAATGCCGTCCTCAGGGGGCAAATGACGGAGCTGCGGGCGGAGGTGGCTCGGCTCCGGCAGGTGGTGGAGGCGAGTACGGCTGCTGCCGCAATGCCTCCGCCGCCGCGCCCGGGAGGGGGCACAGTATCGCCGCCGATCGTCGCCGCCCGGGACTGCCAACGCTCCGGGCAAGAAAAGTCCTCGCCCCCACATGCGACTGCGCCCGCAGATTTTCTGGCGCAGATAAGCGCCCTGATAGACGCCAAATTGGCGTCATTCAGGAGGGAGCTCGCGCCGCGAACGGACTCGGCCCTGCGATCGGTGGCACCTGGGCCGTCCGTCCCCTCACAGTCTTCGGACAGGGTGGGGCGGAAGACGAAGAAGAAGAAGAAAGGTGGGAAAGCTGGGGCGGCTATAGCGGCCCAGACGGAGCCCGCTCGACCGCGAGCAGAATCGGCGCTACCCTCTGCCGCGCCACCGCCCCAGGAGGCGTGGTCCCAGGTGGTTGGCCGCAAGGCTAAAAAGGCGGCTGCCAAGGCCACTGCGGCGGCGAATAACAAAAAAGGACGGGTGGTCCCGGCGGCCCCCAGGAAGACACCCTTGCCTCCGCGACCGCCACGCACAGCAGCGGTTACCATAACGGTTCCGTCTGGCGTGGACATTACTTACGCGCAGGCGATGGCCACTGCCAGGTCCAAGGTGGACCTGGCAGAAATTGGCATCGCCTCGCTGAGGCCGCGAAGGGCGGTGACTGGGGGGTTAATTTTGGAAGTCCCTGGCACCGATGGGGCCGCCAAGGCCACCGTCCTCGCCACAAAAGTGGCGGAAGCGCTGGCAGGCACCGGCGTAAAGGTCGCGCGTCCGGTCAAAAAAGCTGACCTTAGGGTGCGCGGCCTGGTCGATTCGACCACGCCGGCGGAGGTCGCTGCGGCTGTTGCCCGCGTGGGCGGGTGCAGCGAGGGGGACATCAATACCGGCGAAATCCGGTCTTCCCCCTCGGGATTGGGCACCCTCTGGGTCCGATGTCCTGCCGCGGCCGCTCGCAAGGTTGCTGTCGCGGGCCGGATAACCGTCGGCTGGACCCATGCAGTCGTGGAGGCCCTGAGTGCCCGGCCTCTGCAGTGTTACCGTTGCCTTGATGTTGGCCACACCAGTCAGCGGTGCACTTCTGCCGAGGATAGGTCCGACTGCTGCTATAGATGCGGCAGTCGGGACCATAAGGTGGCAGCCTGTACGGCCACGCCCAATTGTCCGCTTTGTGCGGGCGCGGGCAGGCCTTCTGGTCACCGCCTCGGCGGCCGGGCGTGTCCTGTCAGTGCGAGGCGAGGCAAGGTAGGCGGCCAAAGGTCGTCTGCCAGATTCAATAAAAAAGGGAAGGAAACCACGATGGCCAAGGCAGCGACCACCGTGGCCAGCAACGAAAAGGCGGCACCGCCTGATGCTACCGCCGCACCCGCGGGGGCGAATGGGGCCACTAAAGTCCCTGACGCCACCGCATCCGCGGCCGTGACGGCGATGGACACGGCTGTGTAATGGGGCCCCCGGGCCCGATAATACAAGTTAACCTCAACTGCTCGGCCAGAGCGCAGGATCTCCTGTTTCAATGCCTGGCCGAGCGGGGTGCCGGGTTGGCAGTCGTGGCGGAGCCGCACAGGGTCCCCAAACATCCACACTGGATGGGGGACTCGATTGGCTCCGCCGCGATTATTTGGGCTGGGAGGTCGGGGTCCCCGCCGTGCTCGGTTATCGAGCGCGGCTGGGATACGTGGCCGTTGATTGGGGCGGAACCGCGGTTGTGGCGATATACGCACCTCCAAGGTGGTCCCTCGAAGAGTTTGAGCAGTATCTGGACGGGGTAGGGAGATGCGTCTCCCGCTGCCATCCCCGTCCGGTGCTGGTCCTGGGGGACTTCAATGCCAAGGCCACGGCTTGGGGTTCCCCCGGGACTGACTCGAGGGGCCGGGAGGTGCTGGATTGGGCGGCGGGACTGGAGCTCCGTCTCCTGAATACGGGCTCGGTCCATACGTGCGTGCGGCATAACGGGGGGTCCATCGTTGACCTTTCGTGGGCAACGCCCCCGGCCGCGCGCCGTATTACGGGGTGGAGGGTGGCGGAAGGGGTCGAGACGTTGTCTGACCACAGATACATAATTCTCGACCTCTCCGCCGCCCCACCATCGACACCCCGTCGTCGCCCCGCTGATGAAGGATCGCCTCAACCGCGGTGGGCGCTGAAGCGCCTCGACCAGGACGCTCTGATGGCGGCAGCCCACGTCGTGGCCTGGCCAGCAACACCGGCCGGGCCAGTCGACGGGAATGGGGAGGCCCGTTGGTTCCGGGGCGCAATGACGTCGGTTTGCGACGTCGCCATGCCCCGGGCCAGGGTCTTCCCGAGGAAGGCTGTGTACTGGTGGTCGCGTGCGATAGCTGAATTACGCACCGAGTGCGTCCGCGCGCGACGCCAGTACGCTCGCGCCCGTCGACGACGACGTACGGACGACGTGCTGGCTGCCCAGCTGTACGGGCGATATCGGGAGAAGGTGGTCGCCCTGCAGCTGGCCATCAGGCGAGCGAAGGACCAGGCCTGGCGCGATCTCCTCGGCTCTCTAAACCGAGATCCGTGGGGGCGCCCATACAAGATGGCATTGGGACGATTGCGTCCCTGGGCGCCCCCCGTGACGGAGAGCCTGGATCCGGGGCTGCTCGGGCGGGTCGTGGACGCTTTATTCTCCGTTAGCGAGGGGCCGTCCCGGCCCGTCCCTGAGCCAGAGGAACATGAGTGGTCCCCGGATCTTGAGGTCGCGCCGGAGGAGATGGCCGGGGTCGTCAAATGGCTCCGGGGCAAGAATACCGCCCCGGGGCCGGACGGTATCCCCGGCCGGGTCTGGTTGCTCGCCACGAGCGTCCTGGGGGAGAGGCTGAGGAGCCTCTACTCTGGGCTCCTGAGGTCGGGGACGTTCCCCGACCTATGGAGAGAAAGTCGGATGGTCCTCTTGAGGAAGGATGGGAGGCCGGGGGATTCTCCCTCCGCGTACCGGCCCATTTGTCTCCTGGATGAGGCGGGCAAGATCTTCGAGAAGATCATTGTTGCCCGCCTCTCCAGGCACCTGTCCCGCGACGGCCCAGATCTGGCGGACTGCCAGTTTGGCTTCCGGGAGGGGCGATCGACGGTCGACGCTATCGTCCGTCTCAAGTCCCTCTCGGACAATGCCGTGGCAAGGGGCGGGGTGTGCTTGGCGGTGTCCATTGACATCGTCAATGCGTTCAACACCCTGCCCTGGTCCGCCATTAGGGGGGCCCTCGTCGATCACCAGGTGCCTCCCTATCTGAGGCGGGTGATCGGGGCCTACCTGCGGGACAGGTGGGTCGAATACCCGGGCCGGTACGGGATGATACGGAGGGAAGTGGACCGCGGGGTCCCGCAGGGGTCTGTTTTAGGACCGCTCCTGTGGGACCTGGGTTACAACGCGGTCCTGGAAAAGGCCTCCCTGCCCGACGGTGCCACCCTCGTCTGCTACGCGGACGACACGTTGGTGGTCGCCGTCGGAAGTACCTTCGAGAGGACCATCCGACGAGCAGAGGTTGCGGTGGCAGCCGTCGTCGCGAGGATCCGCGATCTGGGGCTGAAAATAGCCCCGGAGAAGGCCGAGGCTGTCTGGTTCCACGGACGGCCTCGGTCTCGGCCACCGGCCAGATCGTGGATCCGGGTTGGAGAAGCCTGCGTCGAGGTGAAGTCCCAGTTGAAATATCTCGGACTGATCCTCGACAGCCGCTGGAGCTTCGATGCGCATCTCGACCGTCTCGTCCCCCGAGTCGAAAAGGCGGCGGCCTCTTTGGGCCGCCTGCTGCCCAACCTCGGGGGACCGGGAGATTTGGTGCGCCGCCTATACCTGGGCGTGGTGCGGTCTATGGCCTTATACGGTGCCCCAATCTGGGCGCCGTACGTGATGACCAGCCGGCGCAACACGCTGTTGTTGCGCCGGCTGCAGAGGCGGATGGCCATCCGCCTCATAAGAGGTTACCGCACCACGTCTACCGTGGCGGCGCTTGCT
The DNA here is from genome assembly GCF_051020955.1 of Megalopta genalis. Taxonomy (NCBI): domain Eukaryota; kingdom Metazoa; phylum Arthropoda; class Insecta; order Hymenoptera; family Halictidae; genus Megalopta; species Megalopta genalis. The sequence continues at coordinate 8,399,226 of NC_135022.1, forward strand.
CTGGCGGGAGAACTTCCCTTCGAGCTTCAGGCGGCGGTGCGCGCCTATGTTTATGGGCGCACAAGCATCGCCAGCCGTGCTCGAGGGGCCCTGCCGGAGCGAGAGACGGTCGAGGGCTTCGAGCTCCAGGCCCGGCGACTAGCGCTCGCCAGATGGCGTGCCGAGCTTTGCTCCCACGCCGGCGAGCGCGTCCCCGGGGCTCTCCTGCCGCACTTCACCTCGTGGCGGGAGAGACGGCATGGCAGGCTCTCCTACCGAGCGACGCAGGTGTTCACCGGGCATGGCTGCTTCGGTGTCTACCTGTGTCGCATCGGGCGGGAAGCGATGACGGTGTGCCGCCACTGTGGCGCGGAGGAAGACTCGGCGCAGCACACGCTGGAGGAATGTCCCGCCTTTTCAGCGCTGCGCCGAGTCCTAAGACGGGAAGTCGGCCACGACCTCGCACTCTCCAGCCTAGTTGGGGCCATGCTGGAGGGCCCGGGGAAGTGGGCGGCAGCAATCTCTTTCTGCGAGGAGGTTATGTCGCGGAAGGAGGCTGCCGAGCGGGATCGAGAGCTAACCGATCCCGCCCGACGTGCCCGGGGACGGCGTGCGCGCCCACGCCGAGAAACCCCGGGCAGCTGAGAGTAGGCGGGCGGCGGGTGTACCAGAACATGCTGGTTTCATTGCCCGCCGCCCGCCAACAGAGGAGGACCTCCACTGTTGGGAGTGGGGGATGGCGAGTCGCCTGAAGGAGGTGAGGGTTCACTGTAATCCTCCTCCAATATACTCGTCGTCCTCCCGGCGGCCGCTGTGATCAGGGCGGGGGCCCTGGTCACCTATCGCGCGGTCGCCGTGTCGGGGCGGTGCGGGGTGCGACCCCTCGCGCCGCCGAATTTAAATGGATTTTAGGGGGGAGGATTATATCTCCCCCCGGGACGCGGCCGGCCATCGTTGCCATCTTGATGGCCGGCCAGGCGAGGGGGAGCCGCGGTAGTGTTCTTCAAGAGTTCCCGTGGCTCCCCCGTTGAATCGCCAGCGATCGGTCCTGCGTCCTCAGGTCGCCGTGGAGGTTTTAGTGGGTCGATCCCCACACTACCCTCGTCCCGCTCCCCCGGGCGGGGCGGGGGTGTCTGGCGAGCAGATTTCCTCCACGTAAAATAAAAAAAAAAAAAAAAAAAAAAGGTTATGTCAAGGTTCACGGCTTGGGGTTCCCCCGGGACTGACTCGAGGGGCCGGGAGGTACTGGATTGGGCGGCGGGACTGGAGCTCCGTCTCCTGAACACGGGCTCGGTCCATACGTGCGTGCGGCATAACGGGGGGTCCATCGTTGACCTTTCGTGGGCAACGCCCCCGGCTGCGCGCCGTATTACGGGGTGGAGGGTGGCGGAGGGGGTCGAGACGTTGTCTGACCACAGATACATAGTTCTCGACCTCTCAGCCGACCCACCGTCGACACTCCGTCGTCGCCCCGCCGATGAAGGTTCGCCTCGACCGCGGTGGGCGCTGAAGCGCCTCGACCAGGACGCTCTGATGGCGGCAGCCCAAGTCGTGGCCTGGCCAGCAACACCGACCGGGCCAGTCGACGGGAATGGGGAGGCCCATTGGTTCCGGGGCGCAATGACGTCGGTTTGCGACGTCGCCATGCCACGGGCCAGGGTCTTCCCGAGGAAGGCGGTGTACTGGTGGTCGCGCGAGATAGCGGATTTACGCACCGAGTGCGTTCGCGCGCGACGCCAGTACGCTCGCGCCCGTCGACGACGACGAACGGACGACGTGCTGGCTGCCCAGCTGTACGAGCTATATCGGAAGAAGGTGGTCGCCCTGCAGCTGGCCATCAGGCGAGCGAAGGACCAGGCCTGGCGCGATCTCATCGGCTCTCTGAACCGAGATCCGTGGGGGCGCCCATACAAGATGGCATTGGGACGATTACGTCCCTGGGCGCCCCCCGTGACGGAGAGCCTGGATCCGGGGCTGCTCGGGCGGGTCGTGGACGCTTTATTCCCCGTTAGCGGGGAGGCGTCCCGGCCCGTCCCTGAGCCAGAGGAACATGAGTGGTCCCCGGATCTTGAGGTCGCGCCGGAGGAGATGGCCGGGGTCGTCAAATGGCTCCGGGGCAAGAATACCGCCCCGGGGCCGGACGGTATCCCCGGCCGGGTCTGGTTGCTCGCCACGAGCGTCCTGGGGGAGAGGCTGAGGAGCCTCTACTCTGGGCTCCTGAGGTCGGGGACGTTCCCCGACCTATGGAGAGAAAGTCGGATGGTCCTCTTGAGGAAGGATGGGAGGCCGGGGGATTCTCCCTCCGCGTACCGGCCCATTTGTCTCCTGGATGAGGCGGGCAAGATCTTCGAGAAGATCATTGTTGCCCGCCTCTCCAGGCACCTGTCCCGCGACGGCCCAGATCTGGCGGACTGCCAGTTTGGCTTCCGGGAGGGGCGATCGACGGTCGACGCTATCGTCCGTCTCAAGTCCCTCTCGGACAATGCCGTGGCAAGGGGCGGGGTGTGCTTGGCGGTGTCCATTGACATCGTCAATGCGTTCAACACCCTGCCCTGGTCCGCCATTAGGGGGGCCCTCGTCGATCACCAGGTGCCTCCCTATCTGAGGCGGGTGATCGGGGCCTACCTGCGGGACAGGTGGGTCGAATACCCGGGCCGGTACGGGATGATACGGAGGGAAGTGGACCGCGGGGTCCCGCAGGGGTCTGTTTTAGGACCGCTCCTGTGGGACCTGGGTTACAACGCGGTCCTGGAAAAGGCCTCCCTGCCCGACGGTGCCACCCTCGTCTGCTACGCGGACGACACGTTGGTGGTCGCCGTCGGAAGTACCTTCGAGAGGACCATCCGACGAGCAGAGGTTGCGGTGGCAGCCGTCGTCGCGAGGATCCGCGATCTGGGGCTGAAAATGGCCCCGGAGAGGGCCGAGGCTGTCTGGTTCCGCGGGCGGCCTCGGTCTCGGCCACCGGCCAGATCGTGGATCCGGGTTGGAGAAGCCTGCGTCGAGGTGAAGTCCCAGTTGAAATATCTCGGACTGATCCTCGACAGCCGCTGGAGCTTCGATGCGCATCTCGACCGTCTCGTCCCCCGAGTCGAAAAGGCGGCGGCCTCTTTGGGCCGCCTGCTGCCCAACCTCGGGGGACCGGGAGATTTGGTGCGCCGCCTATACCTGGGCGTGGTGCGGTCTATGGCCTTATACGGTGCCCAAATCTGGGCGCCGTACGTGATGACCAGCCGGCGCAACACGCTGTTGTTGCGCCGGCTGCAGAGGCGGATGGCCATCCGCCTCATAAGAGGTTACCGCACCACGTCTACCGTGGCGGCGCTTGCTCTGGCGGGAGAACTTCCCTTCGAGCTTCAGGCGGCGGTGCGCGCCTATGTTTATGGGCGCACAAGCATCGCCAGCCGTGCTCGAGGGGCCCTGCCGGAGCGAGAGGCGGTCGAGGGCTTCGAGCTCCAGGCCCGGCGACTAGCGCTCGCCAGATGGCGTGCCGAGCTTTGCTCCCACGCCGGCGAGCGCGTCCCCGGGGCTCTCCTGCCGCACTTCACCTCGTGGCGGAAGAGACGGCATGGCAGGCTCTCCTACCGAGCGACGCAGGTGTTCACCGGGCATGGCTGCTTCGGTGTCTACCTGTGTCGCATCGGGCGGGAAGCGACGGCGGTGTGCCACCACTGTGGCGCGGAGGAAGACTCGGCGCAACACACGCTGGAGGAATGTCCCGCCTTTTCAGCGCTGCGCCGAGTCCTAAACCGGGAAGTCGGCCACGACCTCGCACTCTCCAGCCTAGTTGGGGCCATGCTGGAGGGCCCGGGGAAGTGGGCGGCAGCAATCTCTTTCTGCGAGGAGGTTATGTCGCGGAAGGAGGCTGCCGAGCGGGATCGGGAGCTTACAGATCCCGCCCGACGTGCCCGGGGACGGCGTGCGCGCCCGCGCCGAGAAACCCCGGGCAGCTGAGAGTAGGCGGGCGGCGGGTGTACCAGAACATGCTGGTTTCATTGCCCGCCGCCCGCCAACAGAGGAGGACCTCCACTGTTGGGAGTGGGGGATGACGAGTCGTCTGAGGGAGGCGAGTGTTAACTGTGATCCTCCTCCGATATACTCGTCGTCCCCCCGGCGGCCGCTGTGATCAGGGCGGGGGCCCTGGTCACCTATCGCGCGGTCGCCGTGTCGGGGCGGTTCGGGGTGCGACCCCTCGCGCCGCCGAATTTAAATGGATTTTAGGGGGGAGGATTTATTTTATTTCCCCCCGGGACGCGGCCGGCCATCGTTACCATCTTGATGGCCGGCCAGGCGAGGGGGAGCCGCGGTAGTGTTCTTCAAGAGTTCCCGTGGCTCCCCCGTTGAATCGCCAGCGATCGGTTCTGCGTCCTCAGGTCGCCGTGGAGGTTTTAGTGGGTCAAACCCCACACTACCCTCGTCCCGCTCCCCCGGGCGGGGCGGGGGTGTCTGGCAAGCAGATTTCCTCCACGTAAAATAAAAAAAAAAAAAAAAAAAAAGGTTATGTCAAGGTTATGTCAAGGTTATGTCAAGGTTATGTCAAGGTTATGTCAAGGTTATGTCAAGGTTATGTCAAGGTTCCCCCCCGTGTCCGCTACCTTGTCGTGGTGGGGGGGCTTCGTGCCCTAATGATCCTCAAGGCTGTGCCGGCGGGGAATTTATTCCCTGGCAGGTTCTACCATGCCGGAGTGGCTTGAGGTGAGGGGCCAACTAAAGTCGGACACATACCGTAAACCTGTGGTCATGTTTTACAGGAACGGGGGTCTTGCCTTAACCGGCCGGGCCGCGAGGATGACAACCTCTCTAAAAAATCCCTAGCCCCAAGCAGTGTTGCGCGGTGAAGAGGGCGTAGCTGGAGTAAGCGCCAGCTATGGTTGGTGGGTGCACCAATCGTTAGCGGACAACCCCGGGGTACCTGGCGACCCCCCGGGCGTATTAGCCTTCCCCGGGTATGGCGGCTCTACCCGGGGTGACCTCCTTTCCGACCACACTCGTGGGATTAAGTATGGAGTCTACTTTTTCACAAACAACCGGGGAGGGGGGAAACGAGCGTGAGGTGGAGGTGCGCGGGCCTATCGTGCGCCTCAAAAGATGCACAGAGCCGGTGTCGCGGAGGCATTCGGCGACACGCGGCAAAAAGAGGACCGCAGCGGGCCTTGGTGAGTGCGATGAGGGGGAGGAGTCAGATTTCTCTGTCTCCTCCCACCACTCATCGCAGAGTGTCCCGGGCTCGTCGTCAGCGAGGAAAAGAGGACGGCCGCCGACGACCGGCGAATATGTTGGCCTCGCAGAGGCCAAACTTAGGCTGGCCGAGGCTTCGCAGCTGGAGGCCGAGGCAAGGGAGGTGGCGGCGATATTCGACCCGGGAGCCCCCGTGCCGAGACCATCGCGGTCGAGCGTCCCGCTCCCGGACGAGACGGATATAGCGGAAAATTTCCGCAACCGTCCAACGCGCGATGTCGCGGCCGCTATATTGGAGAGCCTGGATGAAGTGGCCAGGATCTCCGGCGTGTCAAAGGGGCTGAAGGGCAATTTGGCCCGCGCCCTAAGGGTGGCCGCCTTAAACGGCAGGGTGGGGGTGTCCGAGCTTGCGGTTAGGTCAGCTACCGACGCCACGCGTGCCCTGGAGGCAGAGAATGCCGTCCTCAGGGGGCAAATGACGGAGCTGCGGGCGGAGGTGGCTCGGCTCCGGCAGGTGGTGGAGGCGAGTGCGGCTGCTGCCGCAATGCCTCCGCCGCCGCGCCCGGGAGGGGGCTCAGTATCGCCGCCGATCGTCGCCGCCCGGGACTGCCAACGCTCCGGGCAAGAAAAGTCCTCGCCCCCACATGCGACTGCGCCCGCAGATTTTCTGGCGCAAATAGGCGCCCTGATAGACGCCAAATTGGCGTCATTCAGGAAGGAGCTCGCGCCGCGAACGGACTCGGCCCTGCGATCGGTGGCACCTGGGCCGTCCGTCCCCTCACAGTCTTCGGACAGGGTGGGGCGGAAGACGAAGAAGAAGAAGAAAGGTGGGAAAGCTGGGGCGGCTATAGCGGCCCAGACGGAGCCCGCTCGACCGCGAGCAGAATCGGCGCTACACTCTGCCGCGCCTCCGCCCCAGGAGGCGTGGTCCCAGGTGGTTGGCCGCAAGGCTAAAAAGGCGGCTGCCAAGGCCACTGCGGCGGCGAATAATAAAAAAGGACGGGTGGTCCCGGCGGCCCCCAGGAAGACACCCCTGCCTCCGCGACCGCCACGCACAGCAGCGGTTACCATAACGGTTCCGTCTGGCGTGGACATTACTTACGCGCAGGCGATGGCCACTGCCAGGTCCAAGGTGGACCTGGCAGAAATTGGCATCGCCTCGCTGAGGCCGCGAAGGGCGGTGACTGGGGGGTTAATTTTGGAAGTCCCTGGCACCGATGGGGCCGCCAAGGCCACCGTCCTCGCCACAAAAGTGGCGGAAGCGCTGGCAGGCACCGGCGTAAAGGTCGCGCGTCCGGTCAAAAAAGCTGACCTTAGGGTGCGCGGCCTGGTCGATTCGACCACGCCGGCGGAGGTCGCTGCGGCTGTTGCCCGCGTGGGCGGGTGCAGCGAGGGGGACATCAATACCGGCGAAATCCGGTCTTCCCCCTCGGGATTGGGCACCCTCTGGGTCCGATGTCCTGCCGCGGCCGCTCGCAAGGTTGCTGTCGCGGGCCGGATAACCGTCGGCTGGACCCATGCAGCCGTGGATGCCCTGAGTGCCCGGCCTCTGCAGTGTTACCGTTGCCTTGATGTTGGCCACACCAGTCAGCGGTGCACTTCTGCCGAGGATAGGTCCGACTGCTGCTATAGATGCGGCAGTCGGGACCATAAGGTGGCAGCCTGTACGGCCACGCCCAATTGTCCGCTTTGTGCGGGCGCGGGCAGGCCTTCTGGTCACCGCCTCGGCGGCCGGGCGTGTCCTGTCAGTGCGAGGCGAGGCAAGGTAGGCGGCCAAAGGTCGTCTGCCAGATTCAATAAAAAAGGGAAGGAAACCACGATGGCCAAGGCAGCGACCACCGTGGCCAGCAACGAAAAGGCGGCACCGCCTGATGCTACCGCCGCACCCGCGGGGGCGAATGGGGCCACTAAAGTCCCTGACGCCACCGCATCCGCGGCCGTGACGGCGATGGACACGGCTGTGTAATGGGGCCCCCGGGCCCGATAATACAAGTTAACCTCAACTGCTCGGCCAGAGCGCAGGATCTCCTGTTTCAATGCCTGGCCGAGCGGGGTGCCGGGTTGGCAGTCGTGGCGGAGCCGCACAGGGTCCCTAAACATCCACACTGGATGGGGGACTCGATTGGATCTGCCGCGATTATTTGGGCTGGGAGGTCGGGGTCCCCGCCGTGCTCGCCTATCGAGCGCGGCCTGGGATACGTGGCCGTTGATTGGGGCGGCACCGCGGTTGTGGCGGTATACGCACCTCCAAGGTGGTCCCTCGAAGAGTTTGAGCAGTATCTGGACGGGGTAGGGAGATGCGTCTCCCGCTGCCATCCCCGTCCGGTGCTGGTCCTGGGGGACTTTAATGCCAAGGCCACGGCTTGGGGTTCCCCCGGGACTGATTCGAGGGGCCGGGAGGTGCTGGATTGGGCGGCGGGACTGGAGCTCCGTCTCCTGAACACGGGCTCGGTCCATACGTGCGTGCGGCATAACGGGGGGTCCATCGTTGACCTTTCGTGGGCAACGCCCCAGGCCGCGCGCCGTATTACGGGGTGGAGGGTGGCGGAAGGGGTCGAGACGTTGTCTGACCACAGATACATAGTTCTCGACCTCTCCGCCGCCCCACCATCGACACTCCGTCGTCGCCCCGCCGATGAAGGTTCGCCTCGACCGCGGTGGGCGCTGAAGCGCCTCGACCAGGACGCTCTGATGGCGGCGGCCCGCGTCGTGGCCTGGCCAGCAACACCGGCCGGGCCAGTCGACGGGAATGGGGAGGCCCATTGGTTCCGTGGCGCAATGACGTCCATTTGCGACGTAGCCATGCCCCGGGCCAGGGTCTTCCCGAGGAAGGCGGTGTACTGGTGGTCGCGCGCGATAGCGGAGTTACGCACCGAGTGCGTCCGCGCGCGACGCCAGTACGCTCGCGCCCGTCGACGACGACGTACGGACGACGTTCTGGCTGCCCAGCTGTATGGGCGATATCGGGAGAAGGTGGTCGCCCTGCAGCTGGCCATCAGGCGAGCGAAGGACCAGGCCTGGCGCGATCTCCTCGGCTCTCTGAACCGAGATCCGTGGGGGCGCCCATACAAGATGGCTTTGGGACGATTGCGTCCCTGGGCGCCCCCCGTGACGGAGAGCCTGGATCCGGGGCTGCTCGGGCGGGTCGTGGACGCTTTATTCCCCGTTAGCGGGGAGGCGTCCCGTCCCGTCCCTGAACCAGAGGAACATGAGTGGTCCCCGGATCTTGAGGTCGCGCCGGAGGAGATGGCCGGGGTCGTCAAATGGCTCCGGGGCAAGAATACCGCCCCGGGGCCGGACGGTATCCCCGGCCGGGTCTGGTTGCTCGCCGCGAGCGTCCTGGGGGAGAGGCTGAGGAGCCTCTACTCTGGGCTCCTGAGGTCGGGGACGTTCCCCGACCTATGGAGAGAAAGTCGGATGGTCCTCTTGAGGAAGGATGGGAGGCCGGGGGATTCTCCCTCCGCGTACCGGCCCATTTGTCTCCTGGATGAGGCGGGCAAGATCTTCGAGAAGATCATTGTTGCCCGTCTCTCCAGGCACCTGTCCCGCGACGGCCCCGATCTGGCGGACTGCCAGTTTGGCTTCCGGGAGGGGCGATCGACGGTCGACGCTATCGACCGTCTCAAGTCCCTCTCGGACAATGCCGTGGCAAGGGGCGGGGTGTGCTTGGCGGTGTCCATTGACATCGTCAATGCGTTCAACACCCTGCCCTGGTCCGCCATCAGGGAGGCCCTCGTCGATCACCAGGTGCCTCCCTATCTGAGGCGGGTAATTGGGGCCTACCTGCGGGACAGGTGGGTTGGATACCCGGGCCGGTGCGGGATGATACGGAGGGAAGTGGACCGCGGGGTCCCGCAGGGGTCCGTTTTAGGACCGCTCCTGTGGGACCTGGGTTACAACGCGGTCCTGGAGAAGGCCTCCCTGCCCGACGGTGCCACCCTCGTCTGCTACGCGGACGACACGTTGGTGGTCGCCGTCGGGAGTACCTTCGGGAGGACCATCCGACGAGCAGAGGTTGCGGTGGCAGCCGTCGTCGCGAGGATCCGCGATCTGGGGCTGAAAATAGCCCCGGAGAAGGCCGAGGCTGTCTGGTTTCACGGACGGCCTCGGTCTCGGCCACCGGCCAGATCGTGGATCCGGGTTGGAGAAGCCTGCGTAGAGGTGAAGTCCGAGTTGAAATATCTCGGACTGATCCTCGACAGCCACTGGTGCTTCGATGCGCATCTCGACCGTCTCGTCCCCCGAGTCGAAAAGGCGGCGGCCTCTTTGGGCCGCCTGCTGCCCAACCTCGGGGGACCGGGAGATTTGGTGCGCCGCCTATACCTGGGCGTGGTGCGGTCTATGGCCTTATACGGTGCCCCAATCTGGGCGCCGTACGTGATGACCAGCCGGCGCAACACGCTGTTGTTGCGCCGGCTGCAGAGGCGGATGGCCATCCGCCTCATAAGAGGTTACCGCACCACGTCTACCGTGGCGGCGCTTGCTCTGGCGGGAGAACTTCCCTTCGAGCTTCAGGCGGCGGTGCGAGCCTATGTTTATAGGCGCACTAGCATCGCCAGCCGTGCTCGAGGGGCCCCGCCGGAGCGAGAGACGGTCGAGGGCTTCGAGCTCCGGGCCCGGCGACTAGCGCTCGCCAGATGGCGTGCCGAGCTTTGCTCCCACGCCGGCGAGCGCGTCCCCGGGGCTCTCCTGCCGCACTTCACCTCGTGGCGGGAGAGACGGCATGGCAGGCTCTCCTACCGAGCGACGCAGGTGTTCACCGGGCATGGCTGCTTCGGTGTCTACCTGTGTCGCATCGGGCGGGAAGCGACGACGGTGTGCCACCATTGTGGCGCGGAGGAAGACTCGGCGCAGCACACGCTGGAGGAATGTCCCGCCTTTTCAGCGCTGCGCCGAGTCCTAAAACGAGAAGTCGGCCACGACCTCGCACTCTCCAGCCTAGTTGGGGCCATGCTGGAGGGCCCGGGGAAGTGGGCGGCAGCAATCTCTTTCTGCGAGGAGGTTATGTCGCGGAAGGAGGCTGCCGAGCGGGTTCGGGAGCTTACAGATCCCGCCCGACGTGCCCGGGGACGGCGTGCGCGCCCACGCCGAGAAACCCCGGGCAGCTGAGAGTAGGCGGGCGGCGGGTGTACCAGAACATGCTGGTTTCATTGCCCGCCGCCCGCCAACAGAGGAGGACCTCCACTGTTGGGAGTGGGGGATGACGAGTCGCCTGAACGAGGCGAGGGTTAACTGTAATACTCCTCCAATATACTCGGCGTCCCCCCGGCGGCCGATGTGATCAGGGCGGGGGCCCTGGTCACCTATCGCGCGGTCGCCGTGTCGGGGCGGTGCGGGGTGCGACCCCTCGCGTCGCCGAATTTAAATGGATTTTAGGGGGGAGGATGTATCTCCCCCCGGGACGCGGCCGGCCATCGTTACCATCTAGATGGCCGGCCAGGCGAGGGGGAGCCGCGGTAGTGTTCTTCAAGAGTTCCCGTGGCTCCCCCGTTGAATCGCCAGCGATCGGTCCTGCGTCCTCAGGTCGCCGTGGAGGTTTTAGTGGGTCAAACCCCACACTACCCTCGTCCCGCTCCCCCGGGCGGGGCGGGGGTGTCTGGCGAGCAGATTTCCTCCACGTAAAATAAAAAAAAAAAAAGGTTATGTCAAGGTTATGTCAAGGTTACTCTCTGGGTCCGATGTCCTGCCGCGGCCGCTCGCAAGGTTGCTGTCGCGGGCCGGATAACTGTCGGCTGGACCCAGGCAGCCGTGGAGGCCCTGAGTGCCCGGCCTCTGCAGTGTTACCGTTGCCTTGGTGTTGGCCACACCAGTCAGCGGTGCACTTCTGCCGAGGATAGGTCCGACTGCTGCTATAGATGCGGCAGTCGGGACCATAAGGTGGCAGCCTGTACGGCCACGCCCAATTGTCCGCTTTGTGCGGGCGCGGGCAAGCCGTCTGGTCACCGCCTCTGCAGCCGGGCATGTCCTGCCAGTTCGGGGCGAGGCAAGGGAGGCGGCCAAAGACCGTCTGCCAGGTTTAATAAAAAGGGGAGGGAAACCACGATGGCCAAGGCAGCGACCACCGTGGCCAGCAACGGAAAGGCAGCATCGCCTGATGCTACCGCCGCGCCCGCGGGGGCGGATGGGGCCATTAAAGTCCCAGACGCCACCGCATCCGCGGCCGTGACGGCGATGGACACGGCTGTGTAATGGGGCCCCCGGGCCCGATAATACAAGTTAACCTCAACTGCTCGGCCAGAGCGCAGGATCTCCTGTTTCAATGCCTGGCCGAGCGGGGTGCCGGGTTGGCAGTCGTGGCGGAGCCGCACAGGGTCCCCAAACATCCACACTGGATGGGGGACTCAATTGGCTCCGCCGCGATTATTTGGGCTGGGAGGCCGGGGTCCCCGCCGTGCTCGGTTATCGAGCGCGGCCTGGGATACGTGGCCGTTGATTGGGGCGGAACCGCGGTTGTGGCGATATACGCACCTCCAAGGTGGTCCCTCGAAGAGTTTGAGCAGTATCTGGACGGGGTGGGGAGATGCGTCTCCCGCTGCCATCCCCGTCCGGTGCTGGTCCTGGGGGACTTCAATGCCAAGGCCTCGGCTTGGGGTTCCCCCGGGACTGACTCGAGGGGCCGGGAGGTGCTTGATTGGGCGGCGGGACTGGAGCTCCGTCTACTGAACACGGGCTCGGTCCATACGTGCGTGCGGCATAACGGGGGGTCCATCGTTGACCTTTCGTGGGCAACGCCCCAGGCCGCGCGCCGTATTACGGGGTGGAGGGTGGCGGAAGGGGTCGAGACGTTGTCTGACCACAGATACATAGTTCTCGACCTCTCCGCCGCCCCACCATCGACACCCCGTCGTCGCCCCGCCGATGAGGGTTCGCCTCAGCCGCGGTGGGCGCTGAAGCGCCTCGACCAGGACGCTCTGATGGCGGCGGCCCACGTCGTGGCCTGGCCAGCAACACCGGCCGGGCCAGTCGACGGGAATGGGGAGGCCCATTGGTTCCGTGGCGCAATGACGTCCATTTGCGACGTAGCCATGCCCCGGGCCAGGGTCTTCCCGAGGAAGGCGGTGTACTGGTGGTCGCGCGCGATAGCGGAGTTACGCACCGAGTGCGTCCGCGCGCGACGCCAGTACGCTCGCGCCCGTCGACGACGACGTACGGACGACGTTCTGGCTGCCCAGCTGTACGGGCGATATCGGGAGAAGGTGGTCGCCCTGCAGCTGACCATCAGGCGAGCGAAGGACCAGGCCTGGCGCGATCTCCTCGGCTCTCTAAACCGAGATCCGTGGGGGCGCCCATACAAGATGGCATTGGGACGATTGCGTCCCTGGGCGCCCCCCGTGACGGAGAGCCTGGATCCGGGGCTGCTCGGGCGGATCGTGGACGCTTTATTCCCCGTTAGCGGGGAGGCGTCCCGGCCCGTCCCTGAGCCAGAGGAACATGAGTGGTCCCCGGATCTTGAGGTCGCGCCGGAGGAGATGGCCGGGGTCGTCAAATGGCTTCGGGGCAAGAATACCGCCCCGGGGCCGGACGGTATCCCCGGCCGGGTCTGGTTGCTCGCCGCGAGCGTCCTGGGGGAGAGGCTGAGGAGCCTCTACTCTGGGCTCCTGAGGTCGGGGACGTTCCCCGACCTATGGAGAGAAAGTCGGATGGTCCTCTTGAGGAAGGATGGGAGGCCGGGGGATTCTCCCTCCGCGTACCGGCCCATTTGTCTCCTGGATGAGGCGGGCAAGATCTTCGAGAAGATCATTGTTGCCCGCCTCTCCAGACACCTGTCCCGCGACGGCCCCGATCTAGCGGACTGCCAGTTTGGCTTCCGGGAGGGGCGATCGACGGTCGACGCTATCGACCGTCTCAAGTCCCTCTCGGACAATGCCGTGGCAAGGGGCGGGGTGTGCTTGGCGGTGTCCATTGACATCGTCAATGCGTTCAACACCCTGCCCTGGTCCGCCATTAGGGAGGCACTCGTCGATCACCAGGTGCCTCCCTATCTGAGGCGGGTGATCGGGGCCTACCTGCGGGATAGGTGGGTCGAATACCCGGGCCGGTACGGGATGATACGGAGGGAAGTGGACCGCGGGGTCCCGCAGGGGTCCGTTTTAGGACCGCTCCTGTGGGACCTGGGTTACAACGCGGTCCTGGAGAAGGCCTCCCTGCCCGACGGTGCCACCCTCGTCTGCTACGCGGACGACACGTTGGTGGTCGCCGTCGGGAGTACCTTCGAGAGGACCATCCGACGAGCAGAGGTTGCGGTGGCAGCCGTCGTCGCGAGGATCCGCGATCTGGGGCTGAAAATAGCCCCGGAGAAGGCCGAGGCTGTCTGGTTTCACGGACGGCCTCGGTCTCGGCCACCGGCCAGATCGTGGATCCGGGTTGGGGAAGCCTGCGTCGAGGTGAAGTCCGAGTTGAAATATCTCGGACTGATCCTCGACAGCCGCTGGAGCTTCGATGCGCATCTCGACCGTCTCGTCCCCCGAGTCGAAAAGGCGGCGGCCTCTTTGGGCCGCCTGCTGCCCAACCTCGGGGGACCGGGAGATTTGGTGCGCCGCCTATACCTGGGCGTGGTGCGGTCTATGGCCTTATACGGTGCCCCAATATGGGCGCCGTACGTGATGACCTGCCGGCGCAACACGCTGTTGTTGCGCCGGCTGCAGAGGCGGATGGCCATCCGCCTCATAAGAGGTTACCGCACCACGTCTACCGTGGCGGCGCTTGCTCTGGCGGGAGAAATTCCCTTCGAGCTTCAGGCGGTGGTGCGCGCCTATGTTTATAGGCGCACAAGCATCGCCAGCCGTGCTCGAGGGGCCCCGCCGGAGCGAGAGACGGTCGAGGGCTTCGAGCTCCAGGCCCGGCGACTAGCGCTCGCCAGATGGCGTGACGAGCTTTGCTCCCACGCCGGCGAGCGCGTCCCCGGGGCTCTCCTGCCGCACTTCACCTCGTGGCGGGAGAGACTGCATGGCAGGCTCTCCTACCGAGCGACGCAGGTGTTCACCGGGCATGGCTGCTTCGGTGTCTACCTGTGTCGCATCGGGCGGGAAGCGACGACGGTGTGCCACCACTGTGGCGCGGAGGAAGACTCGGCGCAGCACACGCTGGAGGAATGTCCCGCCTTTTCAGCGCTGCGCCGAGTCCTAAAACGAGAAGTCGGCCACGACCTCGCACTCCCCAGCCTCGTTGGGGCCATGCTGGAGGGCCCGGGGAAGTGGGCGGCAGCAATCTCTTTCTGCGAGGAGGTTATGTCGCGGAAGGAGGCTGCCGAGCGGGATCGGGAGCTTACAGATCCCGCCCGACGTGCCCGGGGACGGCGTGCGCGCCCACGCCAAGAAACCCCGGGCAGCTGAGAGTAGGCGGGCGGCGGGTGTACCAGAATATGCTGGTTTCATTGCCCGCCGCCCGCCAACAGAGGAGGACGTCCACGGTTGGGAGTGGGGGATAACAAGTCGCCGGAAGGAGGCGAGGGTTAACTGTGATCCTCCTCCGGTATACTCGTCGTCCCCCCGGCGGCCGCTGTGATCAGGGCGGGGGCCCTGGTCACCTATCGCGCGGTCGCCGTGTCGGGGCGGTGCGGGGTGCGACCCCTCGCGCCGCCGAATTTAAATGGATTTTAGGGGGGAGGATTTATCTCCCCCCGGGACGCGGCCGGCCATCGTTACCATCTTGATGGCCGGCCAGGCGAGGGGGAGCCGCGGTAGTGTTCTTCAAGAGTTCCCGTGGCTCCCCCGTTGAATCGCCAGCGATCGGTACTGCGTCCTCAGGTCGCCGTGGAGGTTTTAGTGGGTCAAACCCCACACTACCCTCGTCCCGCTCCCCCGGGCTGGGCGGGGGTGTCTGGCGAGCAGATTTCCTCCACGTAAAATAAAAAAAAAAAAAAAAAAAAAAGGTTATGTCAAGGTTCCCCCCCGTGTCCGCTACCTTGTCGTGGTGGGGGGGCTTCGTGCCCTAATGATCCTCAAGGCTGTGCCGGCGGGGAATTTATTCCCTGGCAGGTTCTACCATGCCGGAGTGGCTTGAGGTGAGGGGCCAACTAAAGTCGGACACATACCGTAAACCTGTGGTCATGTTTTACAGGAACGGGGGTCTTGCCTTAACCGGCTGGGCCGCGAGGATGACAACCTCTCTAAAAAATCCCTAGCCCCAAGCAGTGTTGCGCGGTGAAGAGGGCGTAGCTGGAGTAAGCGCCAGCTATGGTTGGTGGGTGCACCAATCGTTAGCGGACAACCCCGGGGTACCTGGCGACCCCCCGGGCGTATTAGCCTTCCCCGGGTATGGCGGCTCTACCCGGGGTGACCTCCTTTCCGACCACACTCGTGGGATTAAGTATGGAGTCTACTTTTTCACAAACAACCGGGGAGGGGGGAAACGAGCGTGAGGTGGAGGTGCGCGGGCCTATCGTGCGCCTCAAAAGATGCACAGAGCCGGTGTCGCGGAGGCATTCGGCGACACGCGGCAAAAAGAGGACCGCAGCGGGCCTTGGTGAGTGCGATGAGGGGGAGGAGTCAGATTTCTCTGTCTCCTCCCACCACTCATCGCAGAGTGTCCCGTGCTCGTCGTCAGCGAGGAAGAGAGGACGGCCGCCGACGACCGGCGAATATGTTGGCCTCGCAGAGGCCAAAGTTAGGCTGGCCGAGGCTTCGCAGCTGGAGGCCGAGGCAAGGGAGGTGGCGGCGATATTCGACCCGGGAGCCCCCGTGCCGAGACCATCGCGGTCGAGCGTACCGCTCCCGGACGAGACGGATATAGCGGAAAATTTCCGCAACCGTCCGACGCGGGATGTCGCGGCCGCTATATTGGAGAGCCTGGATGAGGTGGCCAGGATCTCCGGCGTGTCAAAGGGGCTGAAGGGCAATTTGGCCCGCGCCCTGAGGGTGGCCGCCTTAAACGGCAGGGTAGGGGTGTCCGAGCTGGCAGTGAGATCGGCTACCGACGCCACGCGTGTCCTGGAGGCCGAAAATGCCGTCCTCAGGGGGCAAATGACGGAGCTGCAGGCGGAGGTGGCCCGGCTCCGGCAGGTGGTGGAGGCGAGAACGGCTGCTGCCGCAATGCCTCCGCCGCCGCGCCCGGCAGAGAGCTCAGTATCGCCGCCGATCGTGGGCGCCCGGGATTGCCATCGCTCCGGGCAAGAAAAGTCCTCGCCACCACCTGGGGCTGCGCCCGCAGATTTTCTGGCGCAAGTAGGCGCCCTGATAGACTCCAAATTGGCGTCATTCAGGAGGGAGCTCGCGCCGCGAACGGACTCGGCCGTGAGATCGGTGGCACCTGGGCCGTCCGTCCCCTCACAGTCTTCGGACAGGGTGCGGCGGAGGGCGCAGAAGAAGAAGAAAGGTGGGAAAGCTGGGGCGGCTAAAGCGGCCCAGACGGAGCCCGCTCGACCGCGAGCAGAATTGGCCCCACCCTCCGCTGCGCCTCCACTCCAGGAGGCGTGGTCCCAGGTGGTTGGCCGGAAGGCCAAAAAGGCGGCTGCCAGGGCCACTTCGGCCGCGAATAAAAAAGGACGGGTGGTCCCGGCGGCCCCCAGGAAGACACCCCTGCCTCCTCGACCGCCACGCACAGCAGCGGTTACCATAACGGTTCCGTCTGGCGTGGACATTACTTACGCGCAGGCGATGGCCACTGCCAGGTCCAAGGTGGACCTGGCAGAAATTGGCATCGCCTCGCTGCGGCCGCGAAGGGCGGTGACTGGGGGGTTAATTTTGGAGGTCCCTGGCACCGATGGGGCCGCCAAGGCCACCGTCCTCGCCACAAAAGTGGCGGAAGCGCTGGCAGGCACCGGCGTAAAGGTCGCGCGTCCGGTCAAAAAAGCTGACCTTAGGGTGCGCGGCCTGGTCGATTCGACCACGCCGGCGGAGGTCGCTGCGGCTGTTGCCCGCGTGGGCGGGTGCAGCGAGGGGGACATCAATACCGGCGAAATCCGGTCTTCCCCCTCGGGATTGGGCACCCTCTGGGTCCGATGTCCTGCCGCGGCCGCTCGCAAGGTTGCTGTCGCGGGCCGGATAACCGTCGGCTGGACCCAGGCAGCCGTGGAGGCCCTGAGTGCCCGGCCTCTGCAGTGTTACCGTTGCCTTGGTGTTGGCCACACCAGTCAGCGGTGCACTGCTGCCGAGGATAGGTCCGACTGCTGTTATAGATGCGGCAGTCGGGACCATAAGGTGGCAGCCTGTACGGCCACGCCCAATTGTCCGCTTTGTGCGGGCGCGGGCAGGCCGTCTGGTCACCGCCTCGGCAGCCGGGCTTGTCCTGCCAGTGCGGGGCGGGGCAGGGGAGGCGGCCAAAGGCCGTCTGCCAGGTATAATAAAAAGGGGAGGGAAACCACGATGGCCAAGGCAGCGACCACCGTGGCCAGCAACGAAAAGGTAGCATCGCCTGATGCTACCGCCGCGCCCGCGTGGGCGGATGGGGCCACTAAAGTCCCAGACGCCACCGCATGCGCGGCCGTGACGGCGATGGACACGGCTGTGTAATGGGGCCCCCGGGCCCGATAATACAAGTGAACCTCAACTGCTCGGCCAGAGCGCAGGATCTCCTGTTTCAATGCCTGGCCGAGCGGGGTGCCGGGTTGGCAGTCGTGGCGGAGCCGCACAACGTCCCCAAACATCCACACTGGATGGGGGACTCGATTGGCTCCGCCGCGATTATTTGGGCTGGGAGGTCGGGGTCCCCGCCGTGCTCGATTATCGAGCGCGGCCTGGGATACGTGGCCGTTGATTGGGACGGAACCGCGGTTGTGGCGATATACGCACCTCCAAGGTGGTCCCTCGAAGAGTTTGAGCAGTATCTGCACGGGGTAGGGAGATGCGTCTCCCGCTGCCATCCCCGTCCGGTGCTGGTCCTGGGGGACTTCAATGCCAAGGCCACGGCTTGGGGTTCCCCCGGGACTGACTCGAGGGGCCGGGAGGTGCTGGATTGGGCGGCGGGACTGGAGCTCCGTCTCCTGAACACGGGCTCGGTCCATACGTGCGTGCGGCATAACGGGGGGTCCATCGTTGACCTTTCGTGGGCAACGCCCCCGGCCGCGCGCCGTATTACGGGGTGGAGGGTGGTGGAAGGGGTCGAGACGTTGTCTGACCATAGATACATAGTTCTCGACCTCTCCGCCGCCCCACCATCGACACCCCGTCGTCGCCCCGCCGATGAAGGTTCGCCTCAGCCGCGGTGGGCGCTGAAGCGCCTCGACCAGGACGCTCTGATGGCCGCAGCACACGTCGTGGCCTGGCCAGCAACACCGGCCGGGACAGTCGACGGGAATGGGGAGGCCCATTGGTTCCGGGGCGCAATGACGTCGATTTGCGACGTCGCCATGCCCCGGGCCAGGGTCTTCCCGAGGAAGGCGGTGTACTGGTGGTCGCGCGAAATAGCGGAATTACGCACCGAGTGCGTCCGCGCGCGACGCCAGTACGCTCGCGCCCGTCGACGACGACGTACGGACGACGTGCTGGCTGCCCAGCTGTATGGACGATATCGGGAAAAGGTGGTCGCCCTGCAGCTGGCCATCAGGCGAGCGAAGGACCAGGCCTGGCGCGATCTCCTCGGCTCTCTGAACCGAGATCCGTGGGGGCGCCCATACAAGATGGCATTGGGACGACTACGTCCCTGGGCGCCCCCCGTGACGGAGAGCCTGGATCCGGGGCTGCTCGGGCGGGTCGTGGACGCTTTATTCCCCGTTAGCGGGGAGGCGTCCCGGCCCGTCCCTGAGCCAGAGGAACATCAGTGGTCCCCGGATCTTGAGGTCGCGCCGGAGGAGATGGCCGGGGTCGTCAAATGGCTCCGGGGCAAGAATACCGCCCCGGGGCCGGACGGTATCACCGGCCGGGTCTGGTTGCTCGCCGCGAGCGTCCTGGGGGAGAGGCTGAGGAGCCTCTACTCTGGGCTCCTGAGGTCGGGGACGTTCCCCGACCTATGGAGAGAAAGTCGGATGGTCCTCTTGAGGAAGGAGGGGAGGCCGGGGGATTCTCCCTCCGCGTACCGGCCCATTTGTCTCCTGGATGAGGCGGGCAAGATCTTCGAGAAGATCATTGTAGCCCGCCTCTCCAGACACCTGTCCCGCGACGGCCCAGATCTGGCGGACTGCCAGTTTGGCTTCCGGGAGGGGCGATCGACGGTCGACGCTATCGACCGTCTCAAGTCCCTCTCGGACAATGCCGTGGCAAGGGGCGGGGTGTGCTTGGCGGTGTCCATTGACATCGTCAATGCGTTCAACACCCTGCCGTGGTCCGCCATTAGGGAGGCCCTCGTTGATCACCAGGTGCCTCCCTATCTGAGGCGGGTGATCGGGGCCTACCTGCGGGACAGGTGGATTGAATACCCGGGCCGGTGCGGGATGATACGGAGGGAAGTGGACCGCGGGGTCCCGCAGGGGTCCGTTTTAGGACCGCTCCTGTGGGACCTGGGTTACAACGCGGTCCTGGATAAGGCCTCCCTGCCCGACGGTGCCACCCTCGTCTGCTACGCGGACGACACGTTGGTGGTCGCCGTCGGGAGTACCTTCGAGAGGACCATCCGACGAGCAGAGGTTGCGGTGGCAGCCGTCGTCGCGAGGATCCGCGATCTGGGGCTGAAAATAGCCCCGGAGAAGGCCGAGGCTGTCTGGTTTCACGGACGGCCACGGTCTCGGCCGCCGGCCAGATCGTGGATCCGGGTTGGAGAAGCCTGCGTCGAGGTGAAATCCGAGTTGAAATATCTCGGACTGATCCTCGACAGCCGCTGGAGCTTCGATGCGCATCTCGACCGTCTCGTCCCCCGAGTCGAAAAGGCGGCGGCCTCTTTGGGCCGCCTGCTGCCCAACCTCGGGGGACCGGGAGATTTGGTGCGCCGACTATACCTGGGCGTGGTGCGGTCTATGGCCTTATACGGTGCCCCAATCTGGGCGCCGTACGTGATGACCAGCCGGCGCAACACGCTGTTGTTGCGCCGGCTGCAGAGGCGGATGGCCATCCGCCTCATAAGAGGTTACCGCACCACGTCTACCGTGGCGGCGCTTGCTCTGGCGGGAGAACTTCCCTTCGAGCTTCAGGCGGCGGTGCGAGCCTATGTTTATGGGCGCACAAGCATCGCCAGCCGTGCTCGAGGGGCCCCGCCGGAGCGAGAGACGGTCGGGGGCTTCGAGCTCCAGGCCCGGAGACTAGCGCTCGCCAGATGGCGTGCCGAGCTTTGCTCCCACGCCGGCCAGCGCGTCCCCGGGGCTCTCCTGCCGCACTTCACCTCGTGGCGGGAGAGACGGCATGGCAGGCTCTCCTACCGAGCGACGCAGGTGTTCACCGGGCATGGCTGCTTCGGTGTCTACCTGTGTCGCATCGGGCGGGAAGCGACGACGGTGTGCCACCATTGTGGCGCGGAGGAAGACTCGGCGCAGCACACGCTGGAGGAATGTCCCGCCTTTTCAGCGCTGCGCCGAGTCCTAAAACGAGAAGTCGGCCACGACCTCGCACTCTCCAGCCTAGTTGGGGCCATGCTGGAGGGCCCGGGGAAGTGGGCGGCAGCAATCTCTTTCTGCGAGGAGGTTATGTCGCGGAAGGAGGCTGCCGAGCGGGATCGGGAGCTTACAGATCCCGCCCGACGTGCCCGGGGACGGCGTGCGCGCCAACGCCGAGAAACCCCGGGCAGCTGAGAGTAGGCGGGCGGCGGGTGTACCAGTACATGCTGGTTTCATTGCCCGCCGCCCGCCAACAGAGGGGGACGTCCACTGTTGGGAGTGGGGGATGACGAGTCGCCTGAGGGAGGCGAGGTTTAACTGTGATCCTCCTCCAATATACTCGTCGTCCCCCCGGTGGCCGCTGTGATCAGGGCGGGGGCCCTGGTCACCTATCGCGCGGTCGCCGTGTCGGGGCGGTGCGGGGTGCGACCCCTCGCGCCGCCGAATTTAATTGGATTTTAGGGGGGAGGATTATATCTCCCCCCGGGACGCGGCCGGCCATCGTTACCATATTAATGGCCGGCCAGGCGAGGGGGAGCCGCGGTAGTGTTCTTCAAGAGTTCCCGTGGCTCCCCCGTTGAATCGCCAGCGATCGGTCCTGCGTCCTCAGGTCGCCGTGGAGGTTTTAGTGGGTCAAACCCCACACTACCCTCGTCCCGCTCCCCCGGGCGGGGCGATGGTGTCTGGCGAGCAGATTTCCTCCACGTAAAATAAAAAAAAAAAAAAAAAAAAAAAAAAAAAAAGGTTATGTCAAGGTTTGGGCACCCTCTGGGTCCGATGTCCTGCCGCGGCCGCTCGCAAGGCTGCTGTCGCGGGCCGGATAACCGTCGGCTGGACCCAGGCAGCCGTGGAGGCCCTGAGTGCCCGGCCTCTGCAGTGTTACCGTTGCCTTGGTGTTGGCCACACCAGTCAGCGGTGCACTTCTGCCGAGGATAGATCCGACTGCTGTTATAGATGCGGCAGTCGTGACCACAAGGTGGCAGTCTGTACGGCCTCGCCCAATTGTCCGCTTTGTGCTGGCGCGGGCAAGCCGTCTGGTCACCGCCTCGGCAGCCAAGCATGTCCTGCCGGTGTGAGGCGAGGCAAGGTAGGCGGCCAAAGACCGTCTTCCAGACTTAATAAAAAAGGGAAGGTAGCCACGATGGCCAAGGCAGCGACCACCGTGGCCAGCAAGGAAAAGGCGGCACCGCCTGATGCTACCGCCGCGCCCGCGGGGGCGGATGGGGCCACTAAAGTCCCAGACGCCACCGCATCCGCGGCCGTGACGGCGATGGACACGGCTGTGTAATGGGGCCCCCGGGCCCGATAATACAAGTTAACCTCAACTGCTCGGCCAGAGCGCAGGATCTCCTGTTTCAATGCCTGGCCGAGCTGGGTGCCGGGTTGGCAGTCGTGGCGGAGCCGCACAGGGTCCCCAAACATCCACACTGGATGGGGGACTCGATTGGCTCCGCCGCGATTATTTGGGCTGGGAGGCCGGGGTCCCCGCCGTGCTCGCTTATCGAGCGCGGCCTGGGATACGTGGCCGTCGATTGGGGCGGCACCGCGGTTGTGGCGATATACGCACCTCCAAGGTGGTCCCTCGAAGAGTTTGAGCAGTATCTGGACGGGGTAGGGAGATGCGTCTCCCGCTGCCATCCCCGTCCGGTGCTGGTCCTGGGGGACTTTAATGCCAAGGCCACGGCTTGGGGTTCCCCCGGGACTGATTCGAGGGGCCGGGAGGTGCTGGATTGGGCGGCGGGACTGGAGCTCCGTCTCCTGAACACGGGCTCGGTCCATACGTGCGTGCGGCATAACGGGGGGTCCATCGTTGACCTTTCGTGGGCAACGCCCCAGGCTGCGCGCCGTATTACGGGGTGGAGGGTGGCGGAAGGGGTCGAGACGTTGTCTGACCACAGATACATAGTTCTCGACCTCTCCGCCGCCCCACCATCGACACTCCGTCGTCGCCCCGCCGATGAAGGTTCGCCTCGACCGCGGTGGGCGCTGAAGCGCCTCGACCAGGACGCTCTGATGGCGGCGGCCCACGTCGTGGCCTGGCCAGCAACACCGGCCGGGCCAGTCGACGGGAATGGGGAGGCCCATTGGTTCCGTGGCGCAATGACGTCCATTTGCGACGTAGCCATGCCCCGGGCCAGGGTCTTCCCGAGGAAGGCGGTGTACTGGTGGTCGCGCGCGATAGCGGAATTACGCACCGAGTGCGTCGGCGCGCGACGCCGGTACGCACGCGCCCGTCGACGACGACGTACGGACGACGTGCTGGCTGCCCAGCTGTACGGGCGATATCGGGAGAAGGTGGTCGCCCTGCAGCTGGCCATCAGGCGAGCGAAGGACCAGGCCTGGCGCGATCTCCTCGGCTCTCTGAACCGAGATCCGTGGGGGCGCCCATACAAGATGGCATTGGGACGATTGCGTCCCTGGGCGCCCCCCGTGACGGAGAGCCTGGATCCGGGGCTGCTCGGGCGGGTCGTGGACGCTTTATTCCCCGTTAGCGGGGAGGCGTCCCGGCCTGTCCCTGAGCCAGAGGAACATGAGTGGTCCCCGGATCTTGAGGTCGCGCCGGAGGAGATGGCCGGGGTCGTCAAATGGCTCCGGGGCAAGAATACCGCCCCGGGACCGGACGGTATCCCCGGCCGGGTCTGGCTGCTCGCCGCGAGCGTCCTGGGCGAGAGGCTGAGGAGCCTCTACTCTGGGCTCCTGAGGTCGGGGACGTTCCCCGACCTATGGAGAGAAAGTCGGATGGTCCTCTTGAGGAAGGATGGGAGGCCGGGGGATTCTCCCTCCGCGTACCGGCCCATTTGTCTCCTGGATGAGGCGGGCAAGATCTTCGAGAAGATCATTGTTGCCCGCCTCTCCAGACACCTGTCCCGCGACGGCCCAGATCTGGCGGACTGCCAGTTTGGCTTCCGGGAGGGGCGATCGACGGTCGACGCAATCGACCGTCTCAAGTCCCTCTCGGACAATGCCGTGGCAAGGGGCGGGGTGTGCTTGGCGGTGTCCATTGACATCGTCAATGCGTTCAACACCCTGCCCTGGTCCGCCATTAGGGAGGCCCTCGTCGATCACCAGGTGCCTCCCTATCTGAGGCGGGTGATCGGGGCCTACCTGCGGGACAGGTGGGTTGAATACCCGGGCCGGTGCGGGATGATACGGAGGGAAGTGGACCGCGGGGTCCCGCAGGGGTCCGTTTTAGGACCGCTCCTGTGGGACCTAGGTTACAACGCGGTCCTGGAAAAGGCCTCCCTGCCCGACGGTGCCACCCTCGTCTGCTACGCGGACGACACGTTGGTGGTCGCCGTCGGGAGTACCTTCGAGAGGACCATCCGTCGAGCAGAGGTTGCGGTGGCAGCCGTCGTCGCGAGGATCCACGATCTGGGGCTGAAAATAGCCCCGGAGAAGGCCGAGGCTGTCTGGTTTCACGGACGGCCTCGGTCTCGGCCACCGGCCAGATCGTGGATCCGGGTTGGAGAAGCCTGCGTCGAGGTGAAGTCCGAGTTGAAATATCTCGGACTGATCCTCGACAGCCACTGGTGCTTCGATGCGCATCTCGACCGTCTCGTCCCCCGAGTCGAAAAGGCGTCGGCCTCTTTGGGCCGCCTGCTGCCCAACCTCGGGGGACCGGGAGATTTGGTGCGCCGCCTATACCTGGGCGTGGTGCGGTCTATGGCCTTATACGGTGCCCCAATATGGGCGCCGTACGTGATGACCAGCCGGCGCAACACGCTATTGTTGCGCCGGCTGCAGAGGCGGATGGCCATCCGCCTCATAAGAGGTTACCGCACCACGTCTACCGTGGCGGCGCTTGCTCTGGCGGGAGAACTTCCCTTCGAGCTTCAGGCGGCGGCGCGCGCCTATGTTTATGGGCGCACAAGCATCGCCAGCCGTGCTCGAGGGGCCCCGCCGGAGCTAGAGACGGTCCAGGGCTTCGAGCTCCAGGCCCGGAGACTAGCGCTCGCCAGATGGCGTGCCGAGCTTTGCTCCCACGCCGGCGAGCGCGTCCCCGGGGCTCTCCTGCCGCACTTCACCTCGTGGCGGGAGAGACGGCATGGCAGGCTCTCCTACCGAGCGACGCAGGTGTTCACCGGGCATGGCTGCTTCGGTGTCTACCTGTGTCGCATCGGGCGGGAAGCGACGACGGTGTGCCACCATTGTGGCGCGGAGGAAGACTCGGCGCAGCACACGCTGGAGGAATGTCCCGCCTTTTCAGCGCTGCGCCGAGTCCTAAAACGGGAAGTCGGTCACGACCTCGCACTCTCCAGCCTAGTTGGGGTCATGCTGGAGAGCCCGGGGAAGTGGGCGGCAGCAATCTCTTTCTGCGAGGATGTTATGTCGCGGAAGGAGGCTGCCGAGTGGGATCGGGAGCTTACAGATCCCGCCCGACGTGCCCGGGGACGGCGTGCGCTCCCACGCCGAGAAACCCCGGGCAGCTGGGAGTAGGCGGGCGGCGGGTGTACCAGAACATGCTGGTTTCATTGCCCGCCGCCCGCCAACAGAGGAGGACCTCCACTGTTGGGAGTGGGGGATGACGAGTCGCCTGATGGAGGGGAGGGTTAACTGTGATCCTCCTCCAATATACTCGTCGTCCCCCCGGCGGCCGCTGTGATCATGGCGGGGGCCCTGGTCACCTATCGCGCGGTCGCCGTGTCGGGGCGGTGCGGGGTGCGACCCCTCGCGCCGCCGAATTTAAATGGATTTTGGGGGGGAGGATTTATTTTATTTCCCCCCGGGACGCGGCCGGCCATCGTTACCACCTTGATGGCCGGCCAGGCGAGGGGGAGCCGCGGTAGTGTTCTTCAAGAGTTCCCGTGGCTCCCCCGTTGAATCGCCAGCGATCGGTGTAGCGTCCTCAGGTCGCCGTGGAGGTTTTAGTGGGTCGAACCCCACACTACCCTCGTCCCGCTCCCCCGGGCGGGGCGGGGGTGTCTGGCGAGCAGATTTCCTCCACGTAAAATTAAAAAAAAAAAAAAGGTTATGTCAAGGTTTGGGGGCGCCCATACAAGATGGCTTTGGGACGATTGCGTCCCTGGGCGCCCCCCGTGACGGAGAGCCTGGATCCGGGGCTGCTCGGGCGGGTCGTGGACGCTTTATTCCCCGTTAGCGGGGAGGCGTCCCGGCCCGTCCCTGAGCCAGAGGAACATGAGTGGTCCCCGGATCTTGAGGTCGCGCCGGAGGAGATGGCCGGGGTCGTCAAATGGCTCCGGGGCAAGAATACCGCCCCGGGGCCGGACGGTATCCCCGGCCGGGTCTGGTTGCTCACCGCGAGCGTCCTGGGGGAGAGGCTGAGGAGCCTCTACTCTGGGCTCCTGAGGTCGGGGACGTTCCCCGACCTATGGAGAGAAAGTCGGATGGTCCTCTTGAGGAAGGATGGGAGGCCGGAGGATTCTCCCTCCGCGTACCGGCCCATTTGTCTCCTGGATGAGGCGGGCAAGATCTTCGAGAAGATCATTGTTGCCCGCCTCTCCAGACACCTGTCCCGCGACGGCCCAGATCTGGCGGACTGCCAGTTCGGCTTCCGGGAGGGGCGATCCACGGTCGACGCTATCGACCGTCTCAAGTCCCTCGCGGACAATGCCGTGGCAAGGGGCGGGGTGTGCTTGGCGGTGTCCATTGACATCGTCAATGCGTTCAACACCCTGCCCTGGTCCGCCATTAGGGGGGCCCTCGTCGATCACCAGGTGCCTCCCTATCTGAGGCGGGTGATCGGGGCCTACCTGCGGGACAGGTGGGTCGAATACCCGGGCCGGTACGGGATGATACGGAGGGAAGTGGACCGCGGGGTCCCGCAGGGGTCCGTTTTAGGACCGCTCCTGTGGGACCTGGGTTACAACGCGGTCCTGGATAAGGCCTCCCTGCCCGACGGTGCCACCCTCGTCTGCTACGCGGACGACACGTTGGTGGTCGCCGTCGGTAGTACCTTCGAGAGGACCATCCGACGAGCAGAGGTTGCGGTGGCAGCCGTCGTCGCGAGGATCCGCGATCTGGGGCTGAAAATAGCCCCGGAGAAGGCCGAGGCTGTCTGGTTTCACGGACGGCCTCGGTCTCGGCCACCGGCCAGATCGTGGATCCGGGTTGGAGAAGCCTGCGTCGAGGTGAAGTCCGAGTTGAAATATCTCGGACTGATCCTCGACAGCCGCTGGAGCTTCGATGCGCATCTCGACCGTCTCGTCCCCCGAGTCGAAAAGGCGGCGGCCTCTTTGGGCCGCCTGCTGCCCAACCTCGGGGGACCGGGAGATTTGGTGTGCCGCCTATACCTGGGCGTGGTGCGGTCTATGGCCTTATACGGTGCCCCAATATGGGCGCCGTACGTGATGACCAGCCGGCGCAACACGCTATTGTTGCGCCGGCTGCAGAGGCGGATGGCCATCCGCCTCATAAGAGGTTACCGCACCACGTCTACCGTGGCGGCGCTTGCTCTGGCGGGAGAACTTCCCTTCGAGCTTCAGGCGGCGGTGCGCGCCTATGTTTATGGGCGCACAAGCATCGCCAGCCGTGCTCGAGAGGCCCCGCCGGAGCGAGAGACGGTCGAGGGCTTCGAGCTCCAGGCCCGGAGACTAGCGCTCGCCAGATGGCGTGCCGAGCTTTGCTCCCACGCCGGCGAGCGCGTCCCCGGGGCTCTCCTGCCGCACTTCACCTCGTGGCGGGAGAGACGGCATGGCAGGCTCTCCTACCGAGCGACGCAGGTGTTCACCGGGCATGGCTGCTTCGGTGTCTACCTGTGTCGCATCGGGCGGGAAGCGACGACGATGTGCCACCATTGTGGCGCGGAGGAAGACTCGGCGCAGCACACGCTGGAGGAATGTCCCGCCTTTTCAGCGCTGCGCCGAGTCCTAAGACGAGAAGTCGGCCACGACCTCGCACTCTCCAGCCTAGTTGGGGCCATGCTGGAGAGCCCGGGGAAGTGGGCGGCAGCAATCTCTTTCTGCGAGGATGTTATGTCGCGGAAGGAGGCTGCCGAGCGGGATCGGGAGCTTACAGATCCCGCCCGACGTGCCCGGGGACGGCGTGCGCGCCCACGCCGAGAAACCCCGGGCAGCTGAGAGTAGGCGGGCGGCGGGTGTACCAGAACATGCTGGTTTCATTGCCCGCCGCCCGCCAACAGAGGAGGACCTCCACTGTTGGGAGTGGGGGATGACGAGTCGCCTGATGGAGGGGAGGGTTAACTGTGATCCTCCTCCGATATACTCGTCGTCCCCCCGGCGGCCGCTGTGATCATGGCGGGGGCCCTGGTCACCTATCGCGCGGTCGCCGTGTCGGGGCGGTTCGGGGTGCGACCCCTCGCGCCGCCGAATTTAATTGGATTTTAGGGGGGAGGATTTATTTTATTTCCCCCCGGGACGCGGCCGGCCATCGTTACCATCCTGATGGCCGGCCAGGCGAGGGGGAGCCGCGGTAGTGTTCTTCAAGAGTTCCCGTGGCTCCCCCGTTGAATCGCCAGCGATCGGTTCTGCGTCCTCAGGTCGCCGTGGAGGTTTTAGTGGGTCAAACCCCACACTACCCTCGTCCCGCTCCCCCGGGCGGGGCGGGGGTGTCTGGCAAGCAGATTTCCTCCACGTAAAATAAAAAAAAAAAAAAAAAAAAAAAAAAAAAAAAAAAAAAAAAAAAAAAAAAAAAGGTTATGTCAAGGTTATGTCAAGGTTATGTCAAGGTTATGTCAAGGTTATGTCAAGGTTATGTCAAGGTTATGTCAAGGTTATGTCAAGGTACCGTCGGCTGGACCCATGCAGCCGTGGAGGCCCTGAGTGCCCGGCCTCTGCAGTGTTACCGTTGCCTTGATGTTGGCCACACCAGTCAGCGGTGCACTTCTGCCGAGGATAGGTCCGACTGCTGCTATAGATGCGGCAGTCGGGACCATAAGGTGGCAGCCTGTACGGCCACGCCCAATTGTCCGCTTTGTGCGGGCGCGGGCAGGCCTTCTGGTCACCGCCTCGGCGGCCGGGCGTGTCCTGTCAGTGCGAGGCGAGGCAAGGTAGGCGGCCAAAGGTCGTCTGCCAGATTCAATAAAAAAGGGAAGGAAACCACGATGGCCAAGGCAGCGACCACCGTGGCCAGCAACGAAAAGGCGGCACCGCCTGATGCTACCGCCGCACCCGCGGGGGCGAATGGGGCCACTAAAGTCCCTGACGCCACCGCATCCGCGGCCGTGACGGCGATGGACACGGCTGTGTAATGGGGCCCCCGGGCCCGATAATACAAGTTAACCTCAACTGCTCGGCCAGAGCGCAGGATCTCCTGTTTCAATGCCTGGCCGAGCGGGGTGCCGGGTTGGCAGTCGTGGCGGAGCCGCACAGGGTCCCCAAACATCCACACTGGATGGGGGACTCGATTGGCTCCGCCGCGATTATTTGGGCTGGGAGGCCGGGGTCCCCGCCGTGCTCGCTTATCGAGCGCGGCCTGGGATACGTGGCCGTCGATTGGGGCGGCACCGCGGTTGTGGCGATATACGCACCTCCAAGGTGGTCCCTCGAAGAGTTTGAGCAGTATCTGGACGGGGTAGGGAGATGCGTCTCCCGCTGCCATCCCCGTCCGGTGCTGGTCCTGGGGGACTTTAATGCCAAGGCCACGGCTTGGGGTTCCCCCGGGACTGATTCGAGGGGCCGGGAGGTGCTGGATTGGGCGGCGGGACTGGAGCTCCGTCTCCTGAACACGGGCTCGGTCCATACGTGCGTGCGGCATAACGGGGGGTCCATCGTTGACCTTTCGTGGGCAACGCCCCAGGCCGCGCGCCGTATTACGGGGTGGAGGGTGGCGGAAGGGGTCGAGACGTTGTCTGACCACAGATACATAGTTCTCGACCTCTCCGCCGCCCCACCATCGACACTCCGTCGTCGCCCCGCCGATGAAGGTTCGCCTCGACCGCGGTGGGCGCTGAAGCGCCTCGACCAGGACGCTCTGATGGCGGCGGCCCACGTCGTGGCCTGGCCAGCAACACCGGCCGGGCCAGTCGACGGGAATGGGGAGGCCCATTGGCTCCGTGGCGCAATGACGTCCATTTGCGACGTAGCCATGCCCCGGGCCAGGGTCTTCCCGAGGAAGGCGGTGTACTGGTGGTCGCGCGCGATAGCGGAGTTACGCACCGAGTGCGTCCGCGCGCGACGCCAGTACGCTCGCGCCCGTCGACGACGACGTACGGACGACGTCCTGGCTGCCCAGCTGTACGGGCGATATCGGGAGAAGGTGGTCGTCCTGCAGCTGGCCATCAGGCGAGCGAAGGACCAGGCCTGGCGCGATCTCCTCGGCTCTCTAAACCGAGATCCGTGGGGGCGCCCATACAAGATGGCATTGGGACGATTGCGTCCCTGGGCGCCCCCCGTGACGGAGAGCCTGGATCCGGGGCTGCTCGGGCGGGTCGTGGACGCTTTATTCCCCGTTAGCGGGGAGGCGTCCCGGCCCGTCCCTGAGCCAGAGGAACATGAGTGGTCCCCGGATCTTGAGGTCGCGCCGGAGGAGATGGCCGCGGTCGTCAAATGGCTCCGGGGCAAGAATACCGCCCCGGGGCCGGACGGTATCCCCGGCCGGGTCTGGTTGCTCGCCGCGAGCGTCCTGGGGGAGAGGCTGAGGAGCCTCTACTCTGGGCTCCTGAGGTCGGGGACGTTCCCCGACCTATGGAGAGAAAGTCGGATGGTCCTCTTGAGGAAGGATGGGAGGCCGGGGGATTCTCCCTCCGCGTACCGGCCCATTTGTCTCCTGGATGAGGCGGGCAAGATCTTCGAGAAGATCATTGTTGCCCGCCTCTCCAGACACCTGTCCCGCGACGGCCCCGATCTAGCGGACTGCCAGTTTGGCTTCCGGGAGGGGCGATCGACGGTCGACGCAATCGACCGTCTCAAGTCCCTCTCGGACAATGCCGTGGCAAGGGGCGGGGTGTGCTTGGCGGTGTCCATTGACATCGTCAATGCGTTCAACACCCTGCCCTGGTCCGCCATTAGGGAGGCCCTCGTCGATCACCAGGTGCCTCCCTATCTGAGGCGGGTGATCGGGGCCTACCTGCGGGACAGGTGGGTCGAATACCCGGGCCGGTGCGGGATGATACGGAGGGAAGTGGACCGCGGGGTCCCGCAGGGGTCCGTTTTAGGACCGCTCCTGTGGGACCTAGGTTACAACGCGGTCCTGGAAAAGGCCTCCCTGCCCGACGGTGCCACCCTCGTCTGCTACGCGGACGACACGTTGGTGGTCGCCGTCGGGAGTACCTTCGAGAGGACCATCCGTCGAGCAGAGATTGCGGTGGCAGCCGTCGTCGCGAGGATCCGCGATCTGGGGCTGAAAATAGCCCCGGAGAAGGCCGAGGCTGTCTGGTTTCACGGACGGCCTCGGTCTCGGCCACCGGCCAGATCGTGGATCCGGGTTGGAGAAGCCTGCGTAGAGGTGAAGTCCGAGTTGAAATATCTCGGACTGATCCTCGACAGCCACTGGTGCTTCGATGCGCATCTCGACCGTCTCGTCCCCCGAGTCGAAAAGGCGGCGGCCTCTTTGGGCCGCCTGCTGCCCAACCTCGGGGGACCGGGAGATTTGGTGCGCCGCCTATACCTGGGCGTGGTGCGGTCTATGGCCTTGTACGGTGCCCCAATATGGACGCCGTACGTGATGACCAGCCGGCGCAACACGCTGTTGTTGCGCCGGCTGCAGAGGCGGATGGCCATCCGTCTCATAAGAGGTTACCGCACCACGTCTACCGTGGCGGCGCTTGCTCTGGCGGGAGAACTTCCCTTCGAGCTTCAGGCGGCGGTGCGCGCCTATGTTTATAGGCGCACAAGCATCGCCAGCCGTGCTCGAGGGGCCCCGCCGGAGCGCGAGACGGTCGGGGGCTTCGAGCTCCAGGCCCGGCGACTAGCGCTCGCCAGATGGCGTGCCGAGCTTTGCTCCCACGCCGGCGAGCGCGTCCCCGGGGCTCTCCTGCCGCACTTCACCTCGTGGCGGGAGAGACGGCATGGCAGGCTCTCCTACCGAGCGACGCAGGTGTTCACCGGGCATGGCTGCTTCGGTGTCTACCTGTGTCGCATCGGGCGGGAAGCGACGACGGTGTGCCACCATTGTGGCGCGGAGGAAGACTCGGCGCAGCACACGCTGGAGGAATGCCCCGCCTTTTCAGCGCTGCGCCGAGTCCTAAAACGAGAAGTCGGCCACGACCTCGCACTCTCCAGCCTAGTTGGGGCCATGCTGGAGGGCCCGGGGAAGTGGGCGGCAGCAATCTCTTTCTGCGAGGAGGTTATGTCGCGGAAGGAGGCTGCCGAGCGGGATCGGGAGCTTACAGATCCCGCCCGACGTGCCCGGGGAGGGCGTGCGCGCCCACGCCGAGAAACCCCGGGCAGCTGAGAGTAGGCGGGCGGCGGGTGTACCAGAATATGCTGGTTTCATTGCCCGCCGCCCGCCAACAGAGGAGGACGTCCACTGTTGGGAGTGGGGGATGACGAGTCGCGTGAAGGAGGCGAGGTTTAACTGTGATCCTCCTCCAATATACTCGTCATCCCCCCGGCGGCCGCTGTGATCAGGGCGGGGGCCCTGGTCACCTATCGCGCGGTCGCCGTGTCGGGGCGGTGCGGGGTGCGACCCCTCGCGCCGCCGAATTTAAATGGATTTTAGGGGGGAGGATTTATTTTATTTCCCCCCGGGACGCGGCCGGTCATCGTTACCACCTTGATGGCCGGCCAGGCGAGGGGGAGCCGCGGTAGTGTTCTTCAAGAGTTCCCGTGGCTCCCCCGTTGAATCGCCAGCGATCGGTCCTGCGTCCTCAGGTCGCCGTGGAGGTTTTAGTGGGTCAAACCCCACACTACCCTCGTCCCGCTCCCCCGGGCGGGGCGGGGGTGTCTGGCGAGCAGATTTCCTCCACGTAAAATAAAAAAAAAAAAAAAAAAAAGGTTATGTCAAGGTTATGTCAAGGTTATGTCAAGGTTATGTCAAGGTTATGTCAAGGTTATGTCAAGGTTATGTCAAGGTTATGTCAAGGTGGCTGGGAGGTCGGGGTCCCCGCCGTGCTCGGTTATCGAGCGCGGCCTGGGATACGTGGCCGTTGATTGGGGCGGAACCGCGGTTGTGGCGATATACGCACCTCCAAGGTGGTCCCTCGAAGAGTTTGAGCAGTATCTGGACGGGGTAGGGAGATGCGTCTCCCGCTGCCATCCCCGTCCGGTGCTGGTCCTGGGGGACTTCAATGCCAAGGCCACGGCTTGGGGTTCCCCCGGGACTGACTCGAGGGGCCGGGAGGTGCTGGATTGGGCGGCGGGACTGGAGCTCCGTCTCCTGAATACGGGCTCGGTCCATACGTGCGTGCGGCATAACGGGGGGTCCATCGTTGACCTTTCGTGGGCAACGCCCCCGGCCGCGCGCCGTATTACGGGGTGGAGGGTGGCGGAAGGGGTCGAGACGTTGTCTGACCACAGATACATAATTCTCGACCTCTCCGCCGTCCCACCATCGACACCCCGTCGTCGCCCCGCTGATGAAGGTTCGCCTCAACCGCGGTGGGCGCTGAAGCGCCTCGACCAGGACGCTCTGATGGCGGCAGCCCACGTCGTGGCCTGGCCAGCAACACCGGCCGGGCCAGTCGACGGGAATGGGGAGGCCCGTTGGTTCCGGGGCGCAATGACGTCGGTTTGCGACGTCGCCATGCCCCGGGCCAGGGTCTTCCCGAGGAAGGCGGTGTACTGGTGGTCGCGCGCGATAGCGGAATTACGCACCGAGTGCGTCCGCGCGCGACGCCAGTACGCTCGCGCCCGTCGACGACGACGTACGGACGACGTGCTGGCTGCCCAGCTGTACGGGCGATATCGGGAGAAGGTGGTCGCCCTGCAGCTGGCCATCAGGCGAGCGAAGGACCAGGCCTGGCGCGATCTCCTCGGCTCTCTGAACCGAGATCCGTGGGGGCGCCCATACAAGATGGCATTGGGGCGATTACGTCCCTGGGCGCCCCCCGTGACGGAGAGCCTGGATCCGGGGCTGCTCGTGCGGGTCGTGGACGCTTTATTCCCCGTTAGCGGGGAGGCGTCCCGGCTCGTCCCTGAGCCAGAGGAACATGAGTGGTCCCCGGATCTTGAGGTCGCGCCGGAGGAGATGGCCGGGGTCGTCAAATGGCTCCGGGACAAAAATACCGCACCGGGGCCGGACGGTATCCCCGGCCGGGTCTGGTTGCTCGCCGCGAGCGTCCTGGGGGAGAGGCTGAGGAGCCTCTACTCTGGGCTCCTGAGGTCGGGGACGTTCCCCGACCTATGGAGAGAAAGTCGGATGGTCCTCTTGGGGAAGGATGGGAGGCCGGGGGATTCTCCCTCCGCGTACCGGCCCATCTGTCTCCTGGATGAGGCGGGCAAGATCTTCGAGAAGATCATTGTTGCCCGCCTCTCCAGACACCTGTCCCGCGACGGCCCCGATCTGGCGGACTGCCAGTTTGGCTTCCGGGAGGGGCGATCGACGGTCGACGCTATCGACCGTCTCAAATCCCTCTCGGACAATGCCGTGGCAAGGGGCGGGGTGTGCTTGGCGGTGTCCATTGACATCGTCAATGCGTTCAACACCCTGCCCTGGTCCGCCATTAGGGAGGCCCTCCTTGATCACCAGGTGCCTCCCTATCTGAGGCGGGTGATCGGGGCCTACCTGCGGGACAGGTGGGTGGAATACCCGGGCCGGTGCGGGATGATACGGAGGGAAGTGGACTGCGGGGTCCCGCAGGGGTCCGTTTTAGGACCGCTCCTGTGGGACCTGGGTTACAACGCGGTCCTGGAGAAGGCCTCCCTGCCCGACGGTGCCACCCTCGTCTGCTACGCGGACGACACGTTGGTGGTCGCCGTCGGGAGTACCTTCGAGAGGACCATCCGTCGAGCAGAGGTTGCGGTGGCAGCCGTCGTCGCGAGGATCCGCGATCTGGGGCTGAAAATAGCCCCGGAGAAGGCCGAGGCTGTCTGGTTTCACGGAAGGCCTCGGTCTCGGCCACCGGCCAGATCGTGGATCCGGGTTGGAGAAGCCTGCGTCGAGGTGAAGTCCGAGTTGAAATATCTCGGACTGATCCTCGACAGCCACTGGTGCTTCGATGCGCATCTCGACCGTCTCGTCCCCCGAGTCGAAAAGGCGGCGGCCTCTTTGGGCCGCCTGCTGCCCAACCTCGGGGGACCGGGAGATTTGGTGCGCCGCCTATACCTGGGCGTGGTGCGGTCTATGGCCTTATACGGTGCCCCAATATGGGCGCCGTACGTGATGACCAGCCGGCGCAACACGCTATTGTTGCGCCGGCTGCAGAGGCGGATGGCCATCCGCCTCATAAGAGGTTACCGCACCACGTCTACCGTGGCGGCGCTTGCTCTGGCGGGAGAACTTCCCTTCGAGCTTCAGGCGGCGGTGCGCGCCTATGTTTATGGGCGCACAAGCATCGCCAGCCGTGCTCGAGGGGCCCCGCCGGAGCGAGAGACGGTCGAGGGCTTCGAGCTCCAGGCCCGGAGACTAGCGCTCGCCAGATGGCGTGCCGAGCTTTGCTCCCACGCCGGCGAGCGCGTCCCCGGGGCTCTCCTGCCGCACTTCACCTCGTGGCGGGAGAGACGGCATGGCAGGCTCTCCTACCGAGCGACGCAGGTGTTCACCGGGCATGGCTGCTTTGGTGTCTACCTGTGTCGCATCGGGCGGGAAGCGACGACGGTGTGCCACCATTGTGGCGCGGAGGAAGACTCGGCGCAGCACACGCTGGAGGAATGTCCCGCCTTTTCAGCGCTGCGCCGAGTCCTAAAACGAGAAGTCGGCCACGACCTCGCACTCTCCAGCCTAGTTGGGGCGATGCTGGAGGGCCCGGGGAAGTGGGCGGCAGCAATCTCTTTCTGCGAGGAGGTTATGTCGCGGAAGGAGGCTGCCGAGCGGGATCGGGAGCTTACAGATCCCGCCCGACGTGCCCGGGGACGGCGTGCGCGCCCACGCCGAGAAACCCCGGGCAGCTGAGAGTAGGCGGGCGGCGGGTGTACCAGAACATGCTGGTTTCATTGCCCGCCGCCCGCCAACAGAGGAGGACGTCCACTGTTGGGAGTGGGGGACGACGAGTCGCCTGAAGGAGGCGAGGTTTAACTGTAATCCTCCTCCAATATACTCGTCGTCCCCCCGGCGGCCGTTGTGGTCAGGGCGGGGGCCCTGGTCACCAATCGCGCGGTCGCCGTGTCGGGGCGGTGCGGGGTGCGACCCCTCGCGCCGCCGAATTTAATTGGATTTTAGGGGGGAGGATTTATTTTTTTTTTATTTCCCCCCGGGACGCGGCCGGCCATCGTTACCATCTTGATGGCCGGCCAGGCGAGGGGGAGCCGCGGTAGTGTTCTTCAAGAGTTCCCGTGGCTCCCCCGTTGAATCGCCAGCGATCGGTATAGCGTCCTCAGGTCGCCGTGGAGGTTTTAGTGGGTCAATCCCCACACTACCCTCGTCCCGCTCCCCCGGGCGGGGCGGGGGTGTCTGGCGAGCAGATTTCCTCCACGTAAAAATAAAAAAAAAAAAAAAAAAAAAAAAAAAAAGGTTATGTCAAGGTTATGTCAAGGTTATGTCAAGGTTATGTCAAGGTTATGTCAAGGTTATGTCAAGGTTATGTCAAGGTTCCCCCCCGAGTCCGCTACCTTGTCGTGGTGGGGGGGCTTCGTGCCCTAATGATCCTCAAGGCTGTGCCGGCGGGGAATTTATTCCCTGGCAGGTTCTACCATGCCGGAGTGGCTTGAGGTGAGGGGCCAACTAAAGTCGGACACATACCGTAAACCTGTGGTCATGTTTTACAGGAACGGGGGTCTTGCCTTAACCGGCCGGGCCGCGAGGATGACAACCTCTCTAAAAAATCCCTAGCCCCAAGCAGTGTTGCGCGGTGAAGAGGGCGTAGCTGGAGTAAGCGCCAGCTATGGTTGGTGGGTGCACCAATCGTTAGCGGACAACCCCGGGGTACCTGGCGACCCCCCGGGCGTATTAGCCTTCCCCGGGTATGGCGGCTCTACCCGGGGTGACCTCCTTTCCGACCACACTCGTGGGACCAATTATGGATTCTTTTTCACAAACAACCGGGGAGGGGGGAAACGAGCGTGAGGTGGAGGTGCGCGGGCCTATCGTGCGCCTCAAAAGATGTACAGAGCCGGTGTCGCGGAGGCATTCTGCAACACGCGGCAAAAAGAGGACCGCAGCGGGCCTTGGTGAGTGCGATGACGGGGAGGAGTCAGATTTCTCTGTCTCCTCCCACCACTCATCGCAGAGTGTCCCGGGCTCTTCGTCGGCGAGGAAGAGAGGACGGCCGCCGACGACCGGCGAATATGTTGGCCTCGCAGAGGCCAAACTTAGGCTGGCCGAGGCCTCGCAGTTAGAGGCCGAGGCAAGGGAGGTGGCGGCGATATTCGACCCGGGTGTCCACGTGCCGAGACCATCGCGGTCGAGCGTTCCGCTCCCGGACGAGACGGATATCGCGGAAAATTTCCGTAACCGTCCGACGCGGGATGTCGCGGCCGCTATATTGGAGAGCCTGGATGAGGTGGCCAGGATCTCCGGTGTGTCAAAGGGGCTGAAGGGCAATTTGGCCCGCGCCCTAAGGGTGGCCGCCTTAAACGGCAGGGTGGGGGTGTCCGAGCTTGCGGTTAGGTCAGCTACCGACGCCACGCGTGCCCTGGAGGCAGAGAATGCCGTCCTCAGGGGGCAAATGACGGAGCTGCGGGCGGAGGTGGCTCGGCTCCGGCAGGTGGTGGAGGCGAGTACGGCTGCTGCCGCAATGCCTCCGCCGCCGCGCCCGGGAGGGGGCTCAGTATCGCCGCCGATCGTTGCCGCCCGGGACTGCCAACGCTCCGGGCAAGAAAAGTCCTCGCCCCCACATGCGACTGCGCCCGCAGATTTTCTGGCGCAGATAAGCGCCCTGATAGACGCCAAACTGGCGTCATTCAGGAGGGAGCTCGCGCCGCGAACGGACTCGGCCCTGCGATCGGTGGCACCTGGGCCGTCCGTCCCCTCACAGTCTTCGGACAGGGTGGGGCGGAAGACGAAGAAGAAGAAGAAAGGTGGGAAAGCTGGGGCGGCTATAGCGGCCCAGACGGAGCCCGCTCGACCGCGAGCAGAATCGGCGCTACCCTCTGCCGCGCCTCCGCCCCAGGAGGCGTGGTCCCAGGTGGTTGGCCGCAAGGCTAAAAAGGCGGCTGCCAAGGCCACTGCGGCGGCGAATAACAAAAAAGGACGGGTGGTCCCGGCGGCCCCCAGGAAGACACCCTTGCCTCCGCGACCGCCACGCACAGCAGCGGTTACCATAACGGTTCCGTCTGGCGTGGACATTACTTACGCGCAGGCGATGGCCACTGCCAGGTCCAAGGTGGACCTGGCAGAAATTGGCATCGCCTCGCTGAGGCCGCGAAGGGCGGTGACTGGGGGGTTAATTTTGGAAGTCCCTGGCACCGATGGGGCCGCCAAGGCCACCGTCCTCGCCACAAAAGTGGCGGAAGCGCTGGCAGGCACCGGCGTAAAGGTCGCGCGTCCGGTCAAAAAAGCTGACCTTAGGGTGCGCGGCCTGGTCGATTCGACCACGCCGGCGGAGGTCGCTGCGGCTGTTGCCCGCGTGGGCGGGTGCAGCGAGGGGGACATCAATACCGGCGAAATCCGGTCTTCCCCCTCGGGATTGGGCACCCTCTGGGTCCGATGTCCTGCCGCGGCCGCTCGCAAGGTTGCTGTCGCGGGCCGGATAACCGTCGGCTGGACCCATGCAGTCGTGGAGGCCCTGAGTGCCCGGCCTCTGCAGTGTTACCGTTGCCTTGATGTTGGCCACACCAGTCAGCGGTGCACTTCTGCCGAGGATAGGTCCGACTGCTGCTATAGATGCGGCAGTCGGGACCATAAGGTGGCAGCCTGTACGGCCACGCCCAATTGTCCGCTTTGTGCGGGCGCGGGCAGGCCTTCTGGTCACCGCCTCGGCGGCCGGGCGTGTCCTGTCAGTGCGAGGCGAGGCAAGGTAGGCGGCCAAAGGTCGTCTGCCAGATTCAATAAAAAAGGGAAGGAAACCACGATGGCCAAGGCAGCGACCACCGTGGCCAGCAACGAAAAGGCGGCACCGCCTGATGCTACCGCCGCACCCGCGGGGGCGAATGGGGCCACTAAAGTCCCTGACGCCACCGCATCCGCGGCCGTGACGGCGATGGACACGGCTGTGTAATGGGGCCCCCGGGCCCGATAATACAAGTTAACCTCAACTGCTCGGCCAGAGCGCAGGATCTCCTGTTTCAATGCCTGGCCGAGCGGGGTGCCGGGTTGGCAGTCGTGGCGGAGCCGCACAGGGTCCCCAAACATCCACACTGGATGGGGGACTTGATTGGCTCCGCCGCGATTATTTGGGCTGGGAGGTCGGGGTCCCCGCCGTGCTCGGTTATCGAGTGCGGCCTGGGATACGTGGCCGTTGATTGGGGCGGAACCGCGGTTGTGGCGATATACGCACCTCCAAGGTGGTCCCTCGAAGAGTTTGAGCAGTATCTGGACGGGGTAGGGAGATGCGTCTCCCGCTGCCATCCCCGTCCGGTGCTGGTCCTGGGGGACTTCAATGCCAAGGCCACGGCTTGGGGTTCCCCCGGGACTGACTCGAGGGGCCGGGAGGTGCTGGATTGGGCGGCGGGACTGGAGCTCCGTCTCCTGAATACGGGCTCGGTCCATACGTGCGTGCGGCATAACGGGGGGTCCATCGTTGACCTTTCGTGGGCAACGCCCCCGGCCGCGCGCCGTATTACGGGGTGGAGGGTGGCGGAAGGGGTCGAGACGTTGTCTGACCACAGATACATAATTCTCGACCTCTCCGCCGCCCCACCATCGACACCCCGTCGTCGCCCCGCTGATGAAGGATCGCCTCAACCGCGGTGGGCGCTGAAGCGCCTCGACCAGGACGCTCTGATGGCGGCAGCCCACGTCGTGGCCTGGCCAGCAACACCGGCCGGGCCAGTCGACGGGAATGGGGAGGCCCGTTGGTTCCGGGGCGCAATGACGTCGGTTTGCGACGTCGCCATGCCCCGGGCCAGGGTCTTCCCGAGGAAGGCTGTGTACTGGTGGTCGCGTGCGATAGCTGAATTACGCACCGAGTGCGTCCGCGCGCGACGCCAGTGCGCTCGCGCCCGTCGACG
Source organism: Megalopta genalis (assembly GCF_051020955.1). Taxonomy (NCBI): domain Eukaryota; kingdom Metazoa; phylum Arthropoda; class Insecta; order Hymenoptera; family Halictidae; genus Megalopta; species Megalopta genalis. The sequence goes on from NC_135022.1 coordinate 8,438,838, forward strand.
ACGACGTACGGACGACGTGCTGGCTGCCCAGCTGTACGGGCGATATCGGGAGAAGGTGGTCGCCCTGCAGCTGGCCATCAGGCGAGCGAAGGACCAGGCCTGGCGCGATCTCCTCGGCTCTCTAAACCGAGATCCGTGGGGGCGCCCATACAAGATGGCATTGGGACGATTGCGTCCCTGGGCGCCCCCCGTGACGGAGAGCCTGGATCCGGGGCTGCTCGGGCGGGTCGTGGACGCTTTATTCCCCGTTAGCGAGGGGCCGTCCCGGCCCGTCCCTGAGCCAGAGGAACATGAGTGGTCCCCGGATCTTGAGGTCGCGCCGGAGGAGATGGCCGGGGTCGTCAAATGGCTCCGGGGCAAGAATACCGCCCCGGGGCCGGACGGTATCCCCGGCCGGGTCTGGTTGCTCGCCACGAGCGTCCTGGGGGAGAGGCTGAGGAGCCTCTACTCTGGGCTCCTGAGGTCGGGGACGTTCCCCGACCTATGGAGAGAAAGTCGGATGGTCCTCTTGAGGAAGGATGGGAGGCCGGGGGATTCTCCCTCCGCGTACCGGCCCATTTGTCTCCTGGATGAGGCGGGCAAGATCTTCGAGAAGATCATTGTTGCCCGCCTCTCCAGGCACCTGTCCCGCGACGGCCCAGATCTGGCGGACTGCCAGTTTGGCTTCCGGGAGGGGCGATCGACGGTCGACGCTATCGTCCGTCTCAAGTCCCTCTCGGACAATGCCGTGGCAAGGGGCGGGGTGTGCTTGGCGGTGTCCATTGACATAGTCAATGCGTTCAACACCCTGCCCTGGTCCGCCATTAGGGAGGCCCTCGTCGATCACCAGGTGCCTCCCTATCTGAGGCGGGTGATCGGGGCCTACCTGCGGGACAGGTGGGTTGAATACCCGGGCCGGTGCGGGATGATACGGAGGGAAGTGGACCGCGGGGTCCCGCAGGGGTCCGTTTTAGGACCGCTCCTGTGGGACCTGGGTTACAACGCGGTCCTGGAGAAGGCCCCCCTGCCCGACGGTGCCACCCTCGTCTGCTACGCGGATGACACGTTGGTGGTCGCCGTCGGGAGTACCTTCGAGAGGACCATCCGACGAGCAGAGGTTGCGGTGGCAGCCGTCGTCGCGAGGATCCGCGATCTGGGGCTGAAAATAGCCCCGGAGAAGGCCGAGGCTGTCTGGTTTCACGGACGGCCTCGGTCTCGGCCACCGGCCAGATCGTGGATCCGGGTTGGAGAAGCCTGCGTCGAGGTGAAGTCCGAGTTGAAATATCTCGGACTGATCCTCGACAGCCACTGGTGCTTCGGTGCGCATCTCGACCGTCTCGTCCCCCGAGTCGAAAAGGCGGCGGCCTCTTTGGGCCGCCTGCTGCCCAATCTCGGGGGACCGGGAAATTTGGTGCGCCGCCTATACCTGGGCGTGGTGCGGTCTATGGCCTTGTACGGTGCCCCAATCTGGGCGCCGTACGTGATGACCAGCCGGCGCAACACGCTGTTGTTGCGCCGGCTGCAGAGGCGGATGGCCATCCGCCTCATAAGAGGTTACCGCACCACGTCTACCGTGGTGGCGCTTGCTCTGGCGGGAGAACTTCCCTTCGAGCTTCAAGCGGCGGTGCGCGCCTATGTTTATAGGCGCACTAGCATCGCCAGCCGTGCTCGAGGGGCCCCGCCGGAGCGTGAGACGGTCGAGGGCTTCGAGCTCCAGGCCCGGCGACTAGCGCTCGCCAGATGGCGTGCCGAGCTTTGCTCACACGCCGGCGAGCGCGTCCCCGGGGCTCTCCTGCCGCACTTCACCTCGTGGCGGGAGAGACGGCATGGCAGGCTCTCCTACCGAGCGACGCAGGTGTTCACCGGGCATGGCTGCTTCGGTGTCTACCTGTGTCGCATCGGGCGGGAAGCGACGACGGTGTGCCACCATTGTGGCGCGGAGGAAGACTCGGCGCAGCACACGCTGGAGGAATGTCCCGCCTTTTCAGCGCTGCGCCGAGTCCTAAAACGGGAAGTCGGTCACGACCTCGCACTCTCCAGCCTAGTTGGGGCCATGCTGGAGAGCCCGGGGAAGTGGGCGGCAGCAATCTCTTTCTGCGAGGAGGTTATGTCGCGGAAGGAGGCTGCCGAGCGGGATCGGGAGCTTACAGATCCCGCCCGACGTGCCCGGGGACGGCGTGCGCGCCCACGCCGAGAAACCCCGGGAAGCTGAGAGTAGGCGGGCGGCGGGTGTACCAGAACATGCTGGTTTCATTGCCCGCCGCCCGCCAACAGAGGAGGACCTCCACTGTTGGGAGTTGGGGATGACGAGTCGCCTGAAGGAGGCGAGGGTTAACTGTGATCCTCCTCCAATATACTCGTCGTCTTCCCGGCGGCCGCTGTGATCAGGGCGGGGGCCCTGGTCACCTATCGCGCGGTCGCCGTGTCGGGGCTGTGCGGGGTGCGACCCCTCGCGCCGCCGAATTTAAATGGATTTTTTTAGGGGGGAGGATTTATTCCCCCCCGGGACGCGGCCGGCCATCGTTACCATCTTGATGGCCGGCCAGGCGAGGGGGAGCCGCGGTAGTGTTCTTCAAGAGTTCCCGTGGCTCCCCCGTTGAATCGCCAGCGATCGGTCCTGCGTCCTCAGGTCGCCGTGGAGGTTTTAGTGGGTCAAACCCCACACTACCCTCGTCCCGCTCCCCCGGGCGGGGCGGGGGTGTCTGGCGAGCAGATTTCCTCCACGTAAAATAAAAAAAAAAAAAAAAGGTTATGTCAAGGTTATGTCAAGGTTCCCCCCCGTGTCCGCTACCTTGTCGTGGTGGGGGGGCTTCGTGCCCTAATGATCCTCAAGGCTGTGCCGGCGGGGAATTTATTCCCTGGCAGGTTCTACCATGCCGGAGTGGCTTGAGGTGAGGGGCCAACTAAAGTCGGACACATACCGTAAACCTGTGGTCATGTTTTACAGGAACGGGGGTCTTGCCTTAACCGGCCGGGCCGCGAGGATGACAACCTCTCTAAAAAATCCCTAGCCCCAAGCAGTGTTGCGCGGTGAAGAGGGCGTAGCTGGAGTAAGCGCCAGCTATGGTTGGTGGGTGCACCAATCGTTAGCGGACAACCCCGGGGTACCTGGCGACCCCCCGGGCGTATTAGCCTTCCCCGGGTATGGCGGCTCTACCCGGGGTGACCTCCTTTCCGACCACACTCGTGGGATTAAGTATGGAGTCTACTTTTTCACAAACAACCGGGGAGGGGGGAAACGAGCGTGAGGTGGAGGTGCGCGGGCCTATCGTGCGCCTCAAAAGATGCACAGAGCCGGTGTCGCGGAGGCATTCGGCGACACGCGGCAAAAAGAGGACCGCAGCGGGCCTTGGTGAGTGCGATGAGGGGGAGGAGTCAGATTTCTCTGTCTCCTCCCACCACTCATCGCAGAGTGTCCCGGGCTCGTCGTCAGCGAGGAAAAGAGGACGGCCGCCGACGACCGGCGAATATGTTGGCCTCGCAGAGGCCAAACTTAGGCTGGCCGAGGCTTCGCAGCTGGAGGCCGAGGCAAGGGAGGTGGCGGCGATATTCGACCCGGGAGCCCCCGTGCCGAGACCATCGCGGTCGAGCGTCCCGCTCCCGGACGAGACGGATATAGCGGAAAATTTCCGCAACCGTCCAACGCGGGATGTCGCGGCCGCTATATTGGAGAGCCTGGATGAAGTGGCCAGGATCTCCGGCGTGTCAAAGGGGCTGAAGGGCAATTTGGCCCGCGCCCTAAGGGTGGCCGCCTTAAACGGCAGGGTGGGGGTGTCCGAGCTTGCGGTTAGGTCGGCTACCGACGCCACGCGTGCCCTGGAGGCAGAGAATGCCGTCCTCAGGGGGCAAATGACGGAGCTGCGGGCGGAGGTGGCTCGGCTCCGGCAGGTGGTGGAGGCGAGTACGGCTGCTGCCGCAATGCCTCCGCCGCCGCGCCCGGGAGGGGGCTCAGTATCGCCGCCGATCGTCGCCGCCCGGGACTGCCAACGCTCCGGGCAAGAAAAGTCCTCGCCCCCACATGCGACTGCGCCCGCAGATTTTCTGGCGCAGATAAGCGCCCTGATAGACGCCAAATTGGCGTCATTCAGGAGGGAGCTCGCGCCGCGAACGGACTCGGCCCTGCGATCGGTGGCACCTGGGCCGTCCGTCCCCTCACAGTCTTCGGACAGGGTGGGGCGGAAGTCGAAGAAGAAGAAGAAAGGTGGGGAAGCTGGGGCGGCTATAGCGGCCCAGACGGAGCCCGCTCGACCGCGAGCAGAATCGGCGCTACCATCTGCCGCGCCTCCGCCCCAGGAGGCGTGGTCCCAGGTGGTTGGCCGCAAGGCTAAAAAGGCGGCTGCCAAGGCCACTGCGGCCGCGAATAAAAAAGGACGGGTGGTCCCGGCGGCCCCCAGGAAGACACCCCTGCCTCCGCGACCGCCACGCACAGCAGCGGTTACCATAACGGTTCCGTCTGGCGTGGACATTACTTACGCGCAGGCGATGGCCACTGCCAGGTCCAAGGTGGACCTGGCAGAAATTGGCATCGCCTCGCTGAGGCCGCGAAGGGCGGTGACTGGGGGGTTAATTTTGGAAGTCCCTGGCACCGATGGGGCCGCCAAGGCCACCGTCCTCGCCACAAAAGTGGCGGAAGCGCTGGCAGGCACCGGCGTAAAGGTCGCGCGTCCGGTCAAAAAAGCTGACCTTAGGGTGCGCGGCCTGGTCGATTCGACCACGCCGGCGGAGGTCGCTGCGGCTGTTGCCCGCGTGGGCGGGTGCAGCGAGGGGGACATCAATACCGGCGAAATCCGGTCTTCCCCCTCGGGATTGGGCACCCTCTGGGTCCGATGTCCTGCCGCGGCCGCTCGCAGGGTTGCTGTCGCGGGCCGGATAACCGTCGGCTGGACCCATGCAGTCGTGGAGGCCCTGAGTGCCCGGCCTCTGCAGTGTTACCGTTGCCTTGATGTTGGCCACACCAGTCAGCGGTGCACTTCTGCCGAGGATAGGTCCGACTGCTGCTATAGATGCGGCAGTCGGGACCATAAGGTGGCAGCCTGTACGGCCACGCCCAATTGTCCGCTTTGTGCGGGCGCGGGCAGGCCTTCTGGTCACCGCCTCGGCGGCCGGGCGTGTCCTGTCAGTGCGAGGCGAGGCAAGGTAGGCGGCCAAAGGTCGTCTGCCAGATTCAATAAAAAAGGGAAGGAAACCACGATGGCCAAGGCAGCGACCACCGTGGCCAGCAACGAAAAGGCGGCACCGCCTGATGCTACCGCCGCACCCGCGGGGGCGAATGGGGCCACTAAAGTCCCTGACGCCACCGCATCCGCGGCCGTGACGGCGATGGACACGGCTGTGTAATGGGGCCCCCGGGCCCGATAATACAAGTGAACCTCAACTGCTCGGCCAGAGCGCAGGATCTCCTGTTTCAATGCCTGGCCGAGCGGGGTGCCGGGTTGGCAGTCGTGGCGGAGCCGCACAGGGTCCCCAAACATCCACACTGGATGGGGGACTCGATTGGCTCCGCCGCGATTATTTGGGCTGGGAGGCCGGGGTCCCCGCCGTGCTCGGTTATCGAGCGCGGCCTGGGATACGTGGCCGTTGATTGGGGCGGAACCGCGGTTGTGGCGATATACGCACCTCCAAGGTGGTCCCTCGAAGAGTTTGAGCAGTATCTGGACGGGGTAGGGAGATGCGTCTCCCGCTGCCATCCCCGTCCGGTGCTGGTCCTGGGGGACTTCAATGCCAAGGCCACGGCTTGGGGTTCCCCCGGGACTGACTCGAGGGGCCGGGAGGTGCTGGATTGGGCGGCGGGACTGGAGCTCCGTCTCCTGAACACGGGCTCGGTCCATACGTGCGTGCGGCATAACGGGGGGTCCATCGTTGACCTTTCGTGGGCAACGCCCCCGGCCGCGCGCCGTATTACGGGGTGGAGGGTGGCGGAAGGGGTCGAGACGTTGTCTGACCACAGATACATAATTCTCGACCTCTCCGCCGCCCCACCATCGACACCCCGTCGTCGCCCCGCTGATGAAGGATCGCCTCAACCGCGGTGGGCGCTGAAGCGCCTCGACCAGGACGCTCTGATGGCGGCAGCCCACGTCGTGGCCTGGCCAGCAACACCGGCCGGGCCAGTCGACGGGAATGGGGAGGCCCGTTGGTTCCGGGGCGCAATGACGTCGGTTTGCGACGTCGCCATGCCCCGGGCCAGGGTCTTCCCGAGGAAGGCTGTGTACTGGTGGTCGCGTGCGATAGCTGAATTACGCACCGAGTGCGTCCGCGCGCGACGCCAGTACGCTCGCGCCCGTCGACGACGACGTACGGACGACGTGCTGGCTGCCCAGCTGTACGGGCGATATCGGGAGAAGGTGGTCGCCCTGCAGCTGGCCATCAGGCGAGCGAAGGACCAGGCCTGGCGCGATCTCCTCGGCTCTCTAAACCGAGATCCGTGGGGGCGCCCATACAAGATGGCATTGGGACGATTGCGTCCCTGGGCGCCCCCCGTGACGGAGAGCCTGGATCCGGGGCTGCTCGGGCGGGTCGTGGACGCTTTATTCCCCGTTAGCGAGGGGCCGTCCCGGCCCGTCCCTGAGCCAGAGGAACATGAGTGGTCCCCGGATCTTGAGGTCGCGCCGGAGGAGATGGCCGGGGTCGTCAAATGGCTCCGGGGCAAGAATACCGCCCCGGGGCCGGACGGTATCCCCGGCCGGGTCTGGTTGCTCGCCACGAGCGTCCTGGGGGAGAGGCTGAGGAGCCTCTACTCTGGGCTCCTGAGGTCGGGGACGTTCCCCGACCTATGGAGAGAAAGTCGGATGGTCCTCTTGAGGAAGGAAGGGAGGCCGGGGGATTCTCCCTCCGCGTACCGGCCCATTTGTCTCCTGGATGAGGCGGGCAAGATCTTCGAGAAGATCATTGTTGCCCGCCTCTCCAGGCACCTGTCCCGCGACGGCCCAGATCTGGCGGACTGCCAGTTTGGCTTCCGGGAGGGGCGATCGACGGTCGACGCTATCGTCCGTCTCAAGTCCCTCTCGGACAATGCCGTGGCAAGGGGCGGGGTGTGCTTGGCGGTGTCCATTGACATCGTCAATGCGTTCAACACCCTGCCCTGGTCCGCCATTAGGGGGGCCCTCGTCGATCACCAGGTGCCTCCCTATCTGAGGCGGGTGATCGGGGCCTACCTGCGGGACAGGTGGGTCGAATACCCGGGCCGGTACGGGATGATACGGAGGGAAGTGGACCGCGGGGTCCCGCAGGGGTCTGTTTTAGGACCGCTCCTGTGGGACCTGGGTTACAACGCGGTCCTGGAAAAGGCCTCCCTGCCCGACGGTGCCACCCTCGTCTGCTACGCGGACGACACGTTGGTGGTCGCCGTCGGAAGTACCTTCGAGAGGACCATCCGACGAGCAGAGGTTGCGGTGGCAGCCGTCGTCGCGAGGATCCGCGATCTGGGGCTGAAAATAGCCCCGGAGAAGGCCGAGGCTGTCTGGTTCCACGGACGGCCTCGGTCTCGGCCACCGGCCAGATCGTGGATCCGGGTTGGAGAAGCCTGCGTCGAGGTGAAGTCCCAGTTGAAATATCTCGGACTGATCCTCGACAGCCGCTGGAGCTTCGATGCGCATCTCGACCGTCTCGTCCCCCGAGTCGAAAAGGCGGCGGCCTCTTTGGGCCGCCTGCTGCCCAACCTCGGGGGACCGGGAGATTTGGTGCGCCGCCTATACCTGGGCGTGGTGCGGTCTATGGCCTTATACGGTGCCCCAATCTGGGCGCCGTACGTGATGACCAGCCGGCGCAACACGCTGTTGTTGCGCCGGCTGCAGAGGCGGATGGCCATCCGCCTCATAAGAGGTTACCGCACCACGTCTACCGTGGCGGCGCTTGCTCTGGCGGGAGAGCTTCCCTTCGAGCTTCAGGCGGCGGTGCGCGCCTATGTTTATGGGCGCACGAGCATCGCCAGCCGTGCTCGGGGGGCCCCGCCGGAGCGAGAGACGGTCGAGGGCTTCGAGCTCCAGGCCCGGAGACTAGCGCTCGCCAGATGGCGTGCCGAGCTTTGCTCCCACGCCGGCGAGCGCGTTCCCGGGGCTCTCCTGCCACACTTCACCTCGTGGCGGGAGAGACGGCATGGCAGGCTCTCCTACCGAGCGACGCAGGTGTTCACCGGGCATGGCTGCTTCGGTGTCTACCTGTGTCGCATCGGGCGGGAAGCGACGACGGTGTGCCACCACTGTGGCGCGGAGGAAGACTCGGCGCAGCACACGCTGGAGGAATGTCCCGCCTTTTCAGCGCTGCGCCGAGTCCTAAAACGAGAAGTCGGCCACGACCTCGCACTCTCCAGCCTAGTTGGGGCCATGCTGGAGGGCCCGGGGAAGTGGGCGGCAGCAATCTCTTTCTGCGAGGAGGTTATGTCGCGGAAGGAGGCTGCCGAGCGGGATCGGGAGCTTACAGATCCCGCCCGACGTGCCCGGGGACGGCGTGCGCGCCCACGCCGAGAAACCCCGGGCAGCTGACAGTAGGCGGGCGGCGGGTGTACCAGTACATGCTGGTTTCATTGCCCGCCGCCCGCCAACAGAGGAGGACCTCCACTGTTGGGAGTGGGGGATGACGAGTCGTCTGAGGGAGGCGAGTGTTAACTGTGATCCTCCTCCGATATACTCGTCGTCCCCCCGGCGGCCGCTGTGATCAGGGCGGGGGCCCTGGTCACCTATCGCGCGGTCGCCGTGTCGGGGCGGTTCGGGGTGCGACCCCTCGCGCCGCCGAATTTAATTGGATTTTAGGGGGGAGGATTTATTTTATTTCCCCCCGGGACGCGGCCGGCCATCGTTACCATCCTGATGGCCGGCCAGGCGAGGGGGAGCCGCGGTAGTGTTCTTCAAGAGTTCCCGTGGCTCCCCCGTTGAATCGCCAGCGATCGGTTCTGCGTCCTCAGGTCGCCGTGGAGGTTTTAGTGGGTCAAACCCCACACTACCCTCGTCCCGCTCCCCCCGGGCGGGGCGGGGGTGTCTGGCAAGCAGATTTCCTCCACGTAAAATAAAAAAAAAAAAAAAAGGTTATGTCAAGGTTATGTCAAGGTTATGTCAAGGTTATGTCAAGGTTATGTCAAGGTTATGTCAAGGTTATGTCAAGGTTATGTCAAGGTTATGTCAAGGTTCCCCCCCGTGTCCGCTACCTTGTCGTGGTGGGGGGGCTTCGTGCCCTAATGATCCTCAAGGCTGTGCCGGCGGGGAATTTATTCCCTGGCAGGTTCTACCATGCCGGAGTGGCTTGAGGTGAGGGGCCAACTAAAGTCGGACACATACCGTAAACCTGTGGTCATGTTTTACAGGAACGGGGGTCTTGCCTTAACCGGCCGGGCCGCGAGGATGACAACCTCTCTAAAAAATCCCTAGCCCCAAGCAGTGTTGCGCGATGATGAGGGTGTAGCTGGAGTAAGCGCCAGCTATGGTTGGTGGGTGCACCAATCTTTAGCGGACAACCCCGGGGTACCTGGCGACCCCCGGGTGTATTAGCCTTCCCCGGGTATGGCGGCTCTGCCCGGGGTGACCTTTCTTTCCGACCACACTCGTGGGACCAATTATGGATTCTTTTAAACAAATAACCGGGGAGGGGGGAAACGAGCGTGAGGTGGAGGTGCGCGGTCCTATCGTGCGCCTCAAAAGATGTACAGAGTCGGTGTCGCGGAGGCATTCGGCAACACGCGGCAAAAAGAGGACCGCAGCGGGCCTTGGTGAGTGCGATGAGGGGGAGGAGTCAGATTTCTCTGTCTCCTCAAACCACTCATCGCAGAGTGTCCCGGGCTCGTCGTCAGCGAGGAAGAGAGGACGGCCGCCGACGACCGGCGAATATGTTGGCCTCGCAGAGGCCAAACTTAGGCTGGCCGAGGCTTCGCAGCTGGAGGCCGAGGCAAGTGAGGTGGCGGCGATATTCGACCCGGGTGCCCCCGTGCCGAGACCATCGCGGTCGAGCGTCCCGCTCCCGGACGAGACGGATATCGCGGAAAATTTCCGTAACCGTCCGACGCGGGATGTCGCGGCCGCTATATTGGAGAGCCTGGATGAGGTGGCCAGAATCTCCGGTGTGTCAAAGGGGCTGAAGGGCAACTTGGCCCGCGCCCTGAGGGTGGCCGCCTTAAACGGCAGGGTGGGGGTGTCCGAGCTGGCAGTGAGGTCAGCTACCGACGCCACGCGTGCCCTGGAGGCCGAAAATGCCGTCCTCAGGGGGCAAATGACGGAGCTGCAGGCGGAGGTAGCCCGGCTCCGGCAGGTGGTGGAGGCGAGAACGGCTGCTGCTGCAATGCCCCCGCCGCCACGCCCGGGAAAAGGCTCAGTATCGCTGCCGATCGTCGACGCCCGGGATTGCCATCGCTCCGGGCAAGAAAAGTCCTCGCCACCACCTGCGGCTGCGCCCGCAGATTTTCTGGCGCAAATAGGCGCCCTGATAGACGCCAAATTGGCGTCATTCAGGAAGGAGCTCGCGCCGCGAACGGACTCTGCCCTGCGGACGGTGGCCCCTGGTGCGTCCGTCCCCTCACAGTCTTCGGACAGGGTGCGGCGGAAGACGAAGAAGAAGAAGAAAGGTGGGAAAGCTGGGGCGGCTATAGCGGCCCAGACGGAGCCCGCTCGACCGCGAGCAGAATCGGCGCTACCCTCTGCCGCACCTCCGCCCCAGGAGGCGTGGTCCCAGGTGGTTGGCCGCAAGGCTAAAAAGGCGGCTGCCAAGGCCACTGCGGCGGCGAATAATAAAAAAGGACGGGTGGTCCCGGCGGCCCCCAGGAAGACACCCCTGCCTCCTCGACCGCCACGCACAGCAGCGGTTACCATAACGGTTCCGTCTGGCGTGGACATTACTTACGCGCAGGCGATGGCCACTGCCAGGTCCAAGGTGGACCTGGCAGAAATTGGCATCGCCTCGCTGAGGCCGCGAAGGGCGGTGACTGGGGGGTTAATTTTGGAGGTCCCTGGCACCGATGGGGCCGCCAAGGCCACCGTCCTCGCCACAAAAGTGGCGGAAGCGCTGGCTGGCACCGGCGTAAAGGTCGCGCGTCCGGTCAAAAAAGCTGACCTTAGGGTGCGCGGCCTGGTCGATTCGACCACGACGGCGGAGGTCGCTGCGGCTGTTGCCCGCGTGGGCGGGTGCAGCGAGGGGGACATCAATACCGGCGAAATCCGGGCTTCTCCCTCGGGATTGGGCACCCTCTGGGTCCGATGTCCTGCCGCGGCCGCTCGCAAGGTTGCTGTCGCGGGCCGGATAACTGTCGGCTGGACCCAGGCAACCGTGGAGGCCCTGAGTGCCCGGCCTCTGCAGTGTTACCGCTGTCTTGGTGTTGGCCACACCAGTCAGCGGTGCACTTCTGCCGAGGATAGGTCCGACTGCTGCTATAGATGCGGCAGTCGGGACCATAAGGCGGCAGCCTGTACGGCCACGCCCAATTGCCCGCTTTGTGCGGGCGCGGGCAAGCCGTCTGGTCACCGCCTCGGCAGCCGGGCATGTTCTGCCAGTGTGGGGCGAGGCAAGGTGGGCTGCCAAAGGCCGTCTGCCAGACTTAATAAAAAAGGGAAGGTAACCACGATGGCCAAGGCAGCGACCACCGTGGCCAGCAACGGAAAGGCAGCATCGCCTGATGCTACCGCCGCGCCCGCGGGGGCGGATGGGGCCATTAAAGTCCCAGACGCCACCGCATCCGCGGCCGTGACGGCGATGGACACGGCTGTGTAATGGGGCCCCCGGGCCCGATAATACAAGTTAACCTCAACTGCTCGGCCAGAGCGCAGGATCTCCTGTTTCAATGCCTGGCCGAGCGGGGTGCCGGGTTGGCAGTCGTGGCGGAGCCGCACAGGGTCCCCAAACATCCACACTGGATGGGGGACTCGATTGGCTCCGCCGCGATTATTTGGGCTGGGAGGTCGGGGTCCCCGCCGTGCTCGCTTATCGAGCGCGGCCTGGGATACGTGGCCGTTGATTGGGGCGGCACAGCGGTTGTGGCGATATACGCACCTCCAAGTTGGTCCCTCGAAGAGTTTGAGCAGTATCTGGACGGGGTAGGGAGATGCGTCTCCCGCTGCCATCCCCGTCCGGTGCTGGTCCTGGGGGACTTTAATGCCAAGGCCACGGCTTGGGGTTCCCCCGGGACTGACTCGTGGGGCCAGGAGGTGCTTGATTGGGCGGCGGGACTGGAGCTCCGTCTCCTGAACACGGGCTCGGTCCATACGTGCGTGCGGCATAACGGGGGGTCCATCGTTGACCTTTCGTGGGCAACGCCCCCGGCCGCGCGCCGTGTTACGGGGTGGAGGGTGGCGGAAGGGGTCGAGACGTTGTCTGACCACAGATACATAGTTCTCGACCTCTCCGCCGCCCCACCATCGACACCCCGTCGTCGCCCCGCCGATGAAGGTTCGCCTCAGCCGCGGTGGGCGCTGAAGCGCCTCGACCGGGACGCTCTGATGGCGGCAGCCCACGTCATGGCCTGGCCAGCAACACCGGCCGGGCCAGTCGACGGGAATGGGGAGGCCCGTTGGTTCCGGGGCGCAATGACGTCGGTTTGCGACGTCGCCATGCCCCGGGCCAGGGTCTTCCCGAGGAAGGCGGTGTACTGGTGGTCGCGCGCGATAGCGGAATTACGCACCGAGTGCGTCCGCGCGCGACGCCAGTACGCTCGCGCCCGTCGACGACGACGTACGGACGACGTGCTGGCTGCCCAGCTGTACGGGCGATATCGGGAGAAGGTGGTCGCCCTGCAGCTGGCCATCAGGCGAGCGAAGGACCAGGCCTGGCGCGATCTCCTCGGCTCTCTGAACCGGGATCCGTGGGGGCGCCCATACAAGATGGCATTGGGACGATTGCGTCCCTGGGCGCCCCCCGTGACGGAGAGCCTGGACCCGGGGCTGCTCGGTCGGGTCGTGGACGCGTTATTCCCCGTTAGCGGGGAGGCGTCCCGGCCCGTCCCTGAGCCAGAGGAACACGAGTGGTCCCCGGATCTTGAGGTCGCGCCGGAGGAGATGGCCGCGGTCGTCAAATGGCTCCGGGGCAAGAACACCGCCCCGGGGCCGGACGGTATCCCCGGCCGGGTCTGGTTGCTCGCCGCGAGCGTCCTGGGGGAGAGGCTGAGGAGCCTCTACTCTGGGCTCCTGAGGTCGGGGACGTTCCCTGACCTATGGAGAGAAAGTCGGATGGTCCTCTTGAGGAAGGATGGGAGGCCGGGGGATTCTCCCTCCGCGTACCGGCCCATTTGTCTCCTGGATGAGGCGGGCAAGATCTTCGAGAAGATCATTGTTGCCCGCCTCTCCAGACACCTGTCCCGCGACGGCCCCGATCTAGCGGACTGCCAGTTTGGCTTCCGGGAGGGGCGATCGACGGTCGACGCCATCGACCGTCTCAAGTCCCTCTCGGACAATGCCGTGGCAAGGGGCGGGGTGTGCTTGGCGGTGTCCATTGACATCGTCAATGCGTTCAACACCCTGCCCTGGTCCGCCATCAGGGAGGCCCTCGTTGATCACCAGGTGCCTCCCTATCTGAGGCGGGTGATCGGGGCCTACCTGCGGGACAGGTGGGTTGAATACCCGGGCCGGTGCGGGATGATACGGAGGGAAGTGGACCGCGGAGTCCCGCAGGGGTCCGTTTTAGGACCGCTCCTGTGGGACCTGGGTTACAACGCGGTCCTGGAGAAGGCTTCCCTGCCCGACGGTGCCACCCTCGTCTGCTACGCGGACGACACGTTGGTGGTCGCCGTCGGGAGTACCTTCGAGAGGACCATCCGACGAGCAGAGGTTGCGGTGGCAGCCGTCGTCGCGAGGATCCGCGATCTGGGGCTGAAGATAGCCCCGGAGAAGGCCGAGGCTGTCTGGTTTCACGGACTGCCTCGGTCTCGGCCACCGGCCAGATCGTGGATCCGGGTTGGAGAAGCCTGCGTAGAGGTGAAGTCCGAGTTGAAATATCTCGGACTGATCCTCGACAGCCGCTGGAGCTTCGGTGCGCATCTCGACCGTCTCGTCCCCCGAGTCGAAAAGGCGGCGGCCTCTTTGGGCCGCCTGCTGCCCAACCTCGGGGGACCGGGAGATTTGGTGCGCCGCCTATACCTGGGCGTGGTGCGGTCTATGGCCTTATACGGTGCCCCGATATGGGCGCCGTACGTGATGACCAGCCGGCGCAACACGCTGTTGTTGCGCCGGCTGCAGAGGCGGATGGCCATCCGCCTCATAAGAGGTTACCGCACCGCGTCTACCGTGGCGGCGCTTGCTCTGGCGGGAGAACTTCCCTTCGAGCTTCAGGCGGCGGTGCGCGCCTATGTTTATAGGCGCACAAGCATCGCCAGCCGTGCTCGAGGGGCCCCGCCGGAGCGAGAGACGGTCGAGGGCTTCGAGCTCCAGGCCCGGAGACTAGCGCTCGCCAGATGGCGTGCCGAGCTTTGCTCCCACGCCGGCGAGCGCGTCCCCGGGGCTCTCCTGCCGCACTTCACCTCGTGGCGGGAGAGACGGCATGGCAGGCTCTCCTACCGAGCGACGCAGGTGTTCACCGGGCATGGCTGCTTCGGTGTCTACCTGTGTCGCATCGGGCGGGAAGCGACGACGGTGTGCCACCACTGTGGCGCGGAGGAAGACTCGGCGCAGCACACGCTGGAGGAATGTCCCGCCTTTTCAGCGCTGCGCCGAGTCCTAAAACGGGAAGTCGGTCACGACCTCGCACTCTCCAGCCTAGTTGGGGCCATGCTGGAGAGCCCGGGGAAGTGGGCGGCAGCAATCTCTTTCTGCGAGGATGTTATGTCGCGGAAGGAGGCTGCCGAGCGGGATCGGGAGCTTACAGATCCCGCCCGACGTGCCCGGGGACGGCGTGCGCGCCCACGCCGAGAAACTCCGGGCAGCTGAGAGTAGGCGGGCGGCGGGTGTACCAGAACATGCTGGTTTCATTGCCCGCCGCCCGCCAACAGAGGAGGACCTCCACTGTTGGGAGTGGGGGATGACGAGTCGCCTGAAGGAGGCGAGGGTTGACTGTGATCCTCCTCCAATATACTCGTCGTCCCCCCGGCGTCCGCTGTGATCAGGGCGGGGGCCCTGGTCACCTATCGCGCGGTCGCCGTGTCGGGGCGGTGCGGGGTGCGACCCTTCGCGCCGCCGAATCTAAATGGATTTAGGGGGGAGGATTATATCTCCCCCGGGACGCGGCCGGCCATCGTTACCATCCTGATGGCCGGCCAGGCGAGGGGGAGCCGCGGTAGTGTTCTTCAAGAGTTCCCGTGGCTCCCCCGTTGAATCGCCAGCGATCGGTCCTGCGTCCTCAGGTCGCCGTGGAAGTTTTAGTGGGTCAAACCCCACACTACCCTCGTCCCGCTCCCCCGGGCGGGGCGGGGGTGTCTGTCGAGCAGATTTCCTCCACGTAAAATAAAAAAAAAAAAAAAAAAAAAAAAAAAAAAAAAAAGGTTATGTCAAGGTTATGTCAAGGTTATGTCAAGGTTATGTCAAGGTTATGTCAAGGTTATGTCAAGGTTATGTCAAGGTTCCCCCCCATGTCCCCCCCGTGTCCGCTACCTTGTCGTGGTGGGGGGGCTTCGTGCCCTAATGATCCTCAAGGCTGTGCCGGCGGGGAATTTATACCCTGGCAGGTTCTACCATGCCGGAGTGGCTTGAGGTGAGGGGCCAACTAAAGTCGGACACATACCGTAAACCTGTGGTCATGTTTTACAGGAACGGGGGTCTTGCCTTAACCGGCCGGGCCGCGAGGATGACAACCTCTCTAAAAAATCCCTAGCCCCAAGCAGTGTTGCGCGGTGAAGAGGGCGTAGCTGGAGTAAGCGCCAGCTATGGTTGGTGGGTGCACCAATCGTTAGCGGACAACCCCGGGGTACCTGGCGACCCCCCGGGCGTATTAGCCTTCCCCGGGTATGGCGGCTCTACCCGGGGTGACCTCCTTTCCGACCACACTCGTGGGATTAAGTATGGAGTCTACTTTTTCACAAACAACCGGGGAGGGGGGAAACGAGCGTGAGGTGGAGGTGCGCGGGCCTATCGTGCGCCTCAAAAGATGCACAGAGCCGGTGTCGCGGAGGCATTCGGCGACACGCGGCAAAAAGAGGACCGCAGCGGGCCTTGGTGAGTGCGATGAGGGGGAGGAGTCAGATTTCTCTGTCTCCTCCCACCACTCATCGCAGAGTGTCCCGGGCTCGTCGTCAGCGAGGAAAAGAGGACGGCCGCCGACGACCGGCGAATATGTTGGCCTCGCAGAGGCCAAACTTAGGCTGGCCGAGGCTTCGCAGCTGGAGGCCGAGGCAAGGGAGGTGGCGGCGATATTCGACCCGGGAGCCCCCGTGCCGAGACCATCGCGGTCGAGCGTCCCGCTCCCGGACGAGACGGATATAGCGGAAAATTTCCGCAACCGTCCAACGCGCGATGTCGCGGCCGCTATATTGGAGAGCCTGGATGAAGTGGCCAGGATCTCCGGCGTGTCAAAGGGGCTGAAGGGCAATTTGGCCCGCGCCCTAAGGGTGGCCGCCTTAAACGGCAGGGTGGGGGTGTCCGAGCTTGCGGTTAGGTCAGCTACCGACGCCACGCGTGCCCTGGAGGCAGAGAATGCCGTCCTCAGGGGGCAAATGACGGAGCTGCGGGCGGAGGTGGCTCGGCTCCGGCAGGTGGTGGAGGCGAGTGCGGCTGCTGCCGCAATGCCTCCGCCGCCGCGCCCGGGAGGGGGCTCAGTATCGCCGCCGATCGTCGCCGCCCGGGACTGCCAACGCTCCGGGCAAGAAAAGTCCTCGCCCCCACATGCGACTGCGCCCGCAGATTTTCTGGCGCAGATAAGCGCCCTGATAGACGCCAAATTGGCGTCATTCAGGAGGGAGCTCGCGCCGCGAACGGACTCGGCCCTGCGATCGGTGGCACCTGGGCCGTCCGTCCCCTCACAGTCTTCGGACAGGGTGGGGCGGAAGACGAAGAAGAAGAAGAAAGGTGGGAAAGCTGGGGCGGCTATAGCGGCCCAGACGGAGCCCGCTCGACCGCGAGCAGAATCGGCGCTACCCTCTGCCGCGCCTCCGCCCCAGGAGGCGTGGTCCCAGGTGGTTGGCCGCAAGGCTAAAAAGGCGGCTGCCAAGGCCACTGCTGCGGCGAATAACAAAAAAGGACGGGTGGTCCCGGCGGCCCCCAGGAAGACACCCCTGCCTCCGCGACCGCCACGCACAGCAGCGGTTACCATAACGGTTCCGTCTGGCGTGGACATTACTTACGCGCAGGCGATGGCCACTGCCAGGTCCAAGGTGGACCTGGCAGAAATTGGCATCGCCTCGCTGAGGCCGCGAAGGGCGGTGACTGGGGGGTTAATTTTGGAAGTCCCTGGCACCGATGGGGCCGCCAAGGCCACCGTCCTCGCCACAAAAGTGGCGGAAGCGCTGGCAGGCACCGGCGTAAAGGTCGCGCGTCCGGTCAAAAAAGCTGACCTTAGGGTGCGCGGCCTGGTCGATTCGACCACGCCGGCGGAGGTCGCTGCGGCTGTTGCCCGCGTGGGCGGGTGCAGCGAGGGGGACATCAATACCGGCGAAATCCGGTCTTCCCCCTCGGGATTGGGCACACTCTGGGTCCGATGTCCTGCCGCGGCCGCTCGCAAGGTTGCTGTCGCGGGCCGGATAACCGTCGGCTGGACCCATGCAGTCGTGGAGGCCCTGAGTGCCCGGCCTCTGCAGTGTTACCGTTGCCTTGATGTTGGCCACACCAGTCAGCGGTGCACTTCTGCCGAGGATAGGTCCGACTGCTGCTATAGATGCGGCAGTCGGGACCATAAGGTGGCAGCCTGTACGGCCACGCCCAATTGTCCGCTTTGTGCGGGCGCGGGCAGGCCTTCTGGTCACCGCCTCGGCGGCCGGGCGTGTCCTGTCAGTGCGAGGCGAGGCAAGGTAGGCGGCCAAAGGTCGTCTGCCAGATTCAATAAAAAAGGGAAGGAAACCACGATGGCCAAGGCAGCGACCACCGTGGCCAGCAACGAAAAGGCGGCACCGCCTGATGCTACCGCCGCACCCGCGGGGGCGAATGGGGCCACTAAAGTCCCTGACGCCACCGCATCCGCGGCCGTGACGGCGATGGACACGGCTGTGTAATGGGGCCCCCGGGCCCGATAATACAAGTTAACCTCAACTGCTCGGCCAGAGCGCAGGATCTCCTGTTTCAATGCCTGGCCGAGCGGGGTGCCGGGTTGGCAGTCGTGGCGGAGCCGCACAGGGTCCCCAAACATCCACACTGGATGGGGGACTCGATTGGCTCCGCCGCGATTATTTGGGCTGGGAGGTCGGGGTCCCCGCCGTGCTCGGTTATCGAGCGCGGCCTGGGATACGTGGCCGTTGATTGGGGCGGAACCGCGGTTGTGGCGATATACGCACCTCCAAGGTGGTCCCTCGAAGAGTTTGAGCAGTATCTGGACGGGGTAGGGAGATGCGTCTCCCGCTGCCATCCCCGTCCGGTGCTGGTCCTGGGGGACTTCAATGCCAAGGCCACGGCTTGGGGTTCCCCCGGGACTGACTCGAGGGGCCGGGAGGTGCTGGATTGGGCGGCGGGACTGGAGCTCCGTCTCCTGAATACGGGCTCGGTCCATACGTGCGTGCGGCATAACGGGGGGTCCATCGTTGACCTTTCGTGGGCAACGCCCCCGGCCGCGCGCCGTATTACGGGGTGGAGGGTGGCGGAAGGGGTCGAGACGTTGTCTGACCACAGATACATAATTCTCGACCTCTCCGCCGCCCCACCATCGACACCCCGTCGTCGCCCCGCTGATGAAGGATCGCCTCAACCGCGGTGGGCGCTGAAGCGCCTCGACCAGGACGCTCTGATGGCGGCAGCCCACGTCGTGGCCTGGCCAGCAACACCGGCCGGGCCAGTCGACGGGAATGGGGAGGCCCGTTGGTTCCGGGGCGCAATGACGTCGGTTTGCGACGTCGCCATGCCCCGGGCCAGGGTCTTCCCGAGGAAGGCTGTGTACTGGTGGTCGCGTGCGATAGCTGAATTACGCACCGAGTGCGTCCGCGCGCGACGCCAGTACGCTCGCGCCCGTCGACGACGACGTACGGACGACGTGCTGGCTGCCCAGCTGTATGGGCGATATCGGGAGAAGGTGGTCGCCCTGCAGCTGGCCATCAGGCGAGCGAAGGACCAGGCCTGGCGCGATCTTCTCGGCTCTCTGAACCGAGATCCGTGGGGGCGCCCATACAAGATGGCATTGGGGCGATTACGTCCCTGGGCGCCCCCCGTGACGGAGAGCCTGGATCCGGGGCTGCTCGTGCGGGTCGTGGACGCTTTATTCCCCGTTAGCGGGGAGGCGTCCCGGCTCGTCCCTGAGCCAGAGGAACATGAGTGGTCCCCGGATCTTGAGGTTGCGCCGGAGGAGATGGCCGGGGTCGTCAAATGGCTCCGGGACAAAAATACCGCACCGGGGCCGGACGGTATCCCCGGCCGGGTCTGGTTGCTCGCCGCGAGCGTCCTGGGGGAGAGGCTGAGGAGCCTCTACTCTGGGCTCCTGAGATCGGGGACGTTCCCCGACCTATGGAGAGAAAGTCGGATGGTCCTCTTGGGGAAGGATGGGAGGCCGGGGGATTCTCCCTCCGCGTACCGGCCCATCTGTCTCCTGGATGAGGCGGGCAAGATCTTCGAGAAGATCATTGTTGCCCGCCTCTCCAGGCACCTGTCCCGCGACGGCCCTGATCTGGCGGACTGCCAGTTTGGCTTCCGGGAGGGGCGATCGACGGTCGACGCTATCGACCGTCTCAAGTCCTTCTCGGACAATGCCGTGGCAAGGGGCGGGGTGTGCTTGGCGGTGTCCATTGACATCGTCAATGCGTTCAACACCCTACCCTGGTCCGCCATTAGGGAGGCCCTCGTCGATCACCAGGTGCCTCCCTATCTGAGGCGGGTGATCGGGGCCTACCTGCGGGACAGGTGGGTTGAATACCCGGGCCGGTGCGGGATGATACGGAGGGAAGTGGACCGCGGGGTCCCGCAGGGGTCCGTTTTAGGACCGCTCCTGTGGGACCTGGGTTACAACGCGGTCCTGGAGAAGGCCCCCCTGCCCGACGGTGCCACCCTCGTCTGCTACGCGGATGACACGTTGGTGGTCGCCGTCGGGAGTACCTTCGAGAGGACCATCCGACGAGCAGAGGTTGCGGTGGCAGCCGTCGTCGCGAGGATCCGCGATCTGGGGCTGAAAATAGCCCCGGAGAAGGCCGAGGCTGTCTGGTTTCACGGACGGCCTCGGTCTCGGCCACCGGCCAGATCGTGGATCCGGGTTGGAGAAGCCTGCGTCGAGGTGAAGTCCGAGTTGAAATATCTCGGACTGATCCTCGACAGCCGCTGGAGCTTCGATGCGCATCTCGACCGTCTCGTCCCCCGAGTCGAAAAGGCGGCGGCCTCTTTGGGCCGCCTGCTGCCCAACCTCGGGGGACCGGGAGATTTGGTGCGCCGCCTATACCTGGGCGTGGTGCGGTCTATGGCCTTATACGGTGCCCCGATATGGGCGCCGCACGTGATGACCAGCCGGCGCAACACGCTGTTGTTGCGCCGGCTGCAGAGGCGGATGGCCATCCGCCTCATAAGAGGTTACCGCACCACGTCTACCGTGGCGGCGCTTGCTCTGGCGGGAGAACTTCCCTTCGAGCTTCAGGCGGCGGTGCGCGCCTATGTTTACACGCGCACAAGCATCGCTGGCCGTGCTCGAGGGGCCCCGCCGGAGCGAGAGACGGTCGAGGGCTTCGGGCTCCAGGCCCGGCGACTAGCGCTCGCCAGATGGCGTGCCGAGCTTTGCTCCCACGCCGGCGAGCGCGTCCCCGGGGCTCTCCTGCCGCACTTCACCTCGTGGCGGGAGAGACGGCATGGCAGGCTCTCCTACCGAGCGACGCAGGTGTTCACCGGGCATGGCTGCTTCGGTGTCTACCTGTGTCGCATCGGGCGGGAAGCGACGGCGGTGTGCCACCATTGTGGCGCGGAGGAAGACTCGGCGCAGCACACGCTGGAGGAATGTCCCGCCTTTTCAGCGCTGCGCCGAGTCCTAAAACGGGATGTCGGTCACGACCTCGCACTCTCCAGCCTAGTTGGGGCCATGCTGGAGAGCCCAGGGAAGTGGGCGGCAGCAATCTCTTTCTGCGAGGATGTTATGTCGCGGAAGGAGGCTGCCGAGCGGGATCGGGAGCTTACAGATCCCGTCCGACGTGCCCGGGGACGGCGTGCGCGCCCACGCCGAGAAACCCCGGGCAGCTGAGAGTAGGCGGGCGGCGGGTGTACCAGAACATGCTGGTTTCATTGCCCGCCGCCCGCCAACAGAGGAGGACCTCCACTGTTGGGAGTTGGGGATGACGAGTCGCCTGAAGGAGGCGAGGGTTAACTGTGATCCTCCTCCAATATACTCGTCGTCCCCCCGGCGGCCGCTGTGATCAGGGCGGGGGCCCTGGTCACCTATCGCGCGGTCGCTGTGTCGGGGCGGTGCGGAGTGCGACCCCTCGCGCCGCCGAATTGAAATGGATTCTAGGGGGGAGGATTTATCTCCCCCCGGGACGAGGCCGGCCATCGTTACCATCTTGATGGCCGGCCAGGCGAGGGGGAGCCGCGGTAGTGTTCTTCAAGAGTTCCCGTGGCTCCCCCGTTGAATCGCCAGCGATCGGTCCTGCGTCCTCAGGTCGCCGTGGAGGTTTTAGTGGGTCAAACCCCACACTACCCTCGTCCCGCTCCCCCGGGCGGGGCGGGGGTGTCTGGAGAGCAGATTTCCTCCACGTAAAATAAAAAAAAAAAAAAAAAAAAAAGGTTCCCCCCCATGTCCGCTACCTTGTCGTGGTGGGGGGGCTTCGTGCCCTAATGATCCTCAAGGCTGTGCCGGCGGGGAATTTATTCCCTGGCAGGTTCTACCATGCCGGAGTGGCTTGAGGTGAGGGGCCAACTAAAGTCGGACACATACCGTAAACCTGTGGTCATGTTTTACAGGAACGGGGGTCTTGCCTTAACCGGCCGGGCCGCGAGGATGACAACCTCTCTAAAAAATCCCTAGCCCCAAGCAGTGTTGCGCGGTGATGAGGGTGTAGCTGGACTAAGCGCCAGCTATGGTTGGTGGGTGCACCAATCTTTAGCGGACAACCCCGGGGTACCTGGCGACCCCCGGGTGTATTAGCCTTCCCCGGGTATGGCGGCTCTGCCCGGGGTGACCTTCTTTCCGACCACACTCGTGGGACCAATTATGGATTCTTTTTCACAAACAACCGGGGTGGGGGGAAACGAGCGTGAGGGTGAGGTGCGCGGGCCTATCGTGCGCCTCAAGAGATGTACAGAGCCGGTGTCGCGGAGTCATTCGGCAACACGCGGCAAAAAGAGGACCGCAGCGGGCCTTGGTGAGTGCGATGAGGGGGAGGAGTCAGATTTCTCTGTCTCCTCCCACCACTCATCGCAGAGTGTCCCGGGCTCGTCATCAGCGAGGAAAAGAGGACGGCCGCCGACGACCGGCGAATATGTTGGCCTCGCAGAGGCCAAACTTAGGCTGGCCGAGGCTTCGCAGCTGGAGGCCGAGGCAAGGGAGGTGGCGGCGATATTCGACCCGGGAGCCCCCGTGTCGAGACCATCGCGGTCGAGCGTCCCGCTCCCGGACGAGACGGATATAGCGGAAAATTTCCGCAACCGTCCAACGCGGGATGTCGCGGCCGCTATATTGGAGAGCCTGGATGAAGTGGCCAGGATCTCCGGCGTGTCAAAGGGGCTGAAGGGCAATTTGGCCCGCGCCCTAAGGGTGGCCGCCTTAAACGGCAGGGTGGGGGTGTCCGAGCTTGCGGTTAGGTCAGCTACCGACGCCACGCGTGCCCTGGAGGCAGAGAATGCCGTCCTCAGGGGGCAAATGACGGAGCTGCGGGCGGAGGTGGCTCGGCTCCGGCAGGTGGTGGAGGCGAGTACGGCAGCTGCCGCAATGCCTCCGCCGCCGCGCCCGGGAGAGGGCTCAGTATCGCCGCCGATCGTCGCCGCCCGGGACTGCCAACGCTCCGGGCAAGAAAAGTCCTCGCCCCCACATGCGACTGCGCCCGCAGATTTTCTGGTGCAGATAAGCGCCCTGATAGACGCCAAATTGGCGTCATTCAGGAGGGAGCTCGCGCCGCGAACGGACTCGGCCCTGCGATCGGTGGCACCTGGGCCGTCCGTCCCCTCACAGTCTTCGGACAGGGTGGGGCGGAAGACGAAGAAGAAGATGAAAGGTGGGAAAGCTGGGGCGGCTATAGCGGCCCAGACGGAGCCCGCTCGACCGCGAGCAGAATCGGCGCTACCCTCTGCCGCGCCTCCGCCCCAGGAGGCGTGGTCCCAGGTGGTTGGCCGCAAGGCTAAAAAGGCGGCTGCCAAGGCCACTGCGGCGGCGAATAATAAAAAAGGACGGGTGGTCCCGGCGGCCCCCAGGAAGACACCCCTGCCTCCGCGACCGCCACGCACAGCAGCGGTTACCATAACGGTTCCGTCTGGCGTGGACATTACTTACGCGCAGGCGATGGCCACTGCCAGGTCCAAGGTGGACCTGGCAGAAATTGGCATCGCCTCGCTGAGGCCGCGAAGGGCGGTGACTGGGGGGTTAATTTTGGAAGTCCCTGGCACCGATGGGGCCGCCAAGGCCACCGTCCTCGCCACAAAAGTGGCGGAAGCGCTGGCAGGCACCGGCGTAAAGGTCGCGCGTCCGGTCAAAAAAGCTGACCTTAGGGTGCGCGGCCTGGTCGATTCGACCACGCCGGCGGAGGTCGCTGCGGCTGTTGCCCGCGTGGGCGGGTGCAGCGAGGGGGACATCAATACCGGCGAAATCCGGTCTTCCCCCTCGGGATTGGGCACCCTCTGGGTCCGATGTCCTGCCGCGGCCGCTCGCAAGGTTGCTGTCGCGGGCCGGATAACCGTCGGCTGGACCCATGCAGCCGTGGAGGCCCTGAGTGCCCGGCCTCTGCAGTGTTACCGTTGCCTTGATGTTGGCCACACCAGTCAGCGGTGCACTTCTGCCGAGGATAGGTCCGACTGCTGCTATAGATGCGGCAGTCGGGACCATAAGGTGGCAGCCTGTACGGCCACGCCCAATTGTCCGCTTTGTGCGGGCGCGGGCAGGCCTTCTGGTCACCGCCTCGGCGGCCGGGCGTGTCCTGTCAGTGCGAGGCGAGGCAAGGTAGGCGGCCAAAGGTCGTCTGCCAGATTCAATAAAAAAGGGAAGGAAACCACGATGGCCATGGCAGCGACCACCGTGGCCAGCAACGAAAAGGCGGCACCGCCTGATGCTACCGCCGCACCCGCGGGGGCGAATGGGGCCACTAAAGTCCCTGACGCCACCGCATCCGCGGCCGTGACGGCGATGGACACGGCTGTGTAATGGGGCCCCCGGGCCCGATAATACAAGTTAACCTCAACTGCTCGGCCAGAGCGCAGGATCTCCTGTTTCAATGCCTGGCCGAGCGGGGTGCCGGGTTGGCAGTCGTGGCGGAGCCGCACAGGGTCCCCAAACATCCACACTGGATGGGGGACTCGATTGGCTCCGCCGCGATTATTTGGGCTGGGAGGCCGGGGTCCCCGCCGTGCTCGCTTATCGAGCGCGGCCTGGGATACGTGGCCGTCGATTGGGGCGGCACCGCGGTTGTGGCGATATACGCACCTCCAAGGTGGTCCCTCGAAGAGTTTGAGCAGTATCTGGACGGGGTAGGGAGATGCGTCTCCCGCTGCCATCCCCGTCCGGTGCTGGTCCTGGGGGACTTTAATGCCAAGGCCACGGCTTGGGGTTCCCCCGGGACTGATTCGAGGGGCCGGGAGGTGCTGGATTGGGCGGCGGGACTGGAGCTCCGTCTCCTGAACACGGGCTCGGTCCATACGTGCGTGCGGCATAACGGGGGGTCCATCGTTGACCTTTCGTGGGCAACGCCCCAGGCCGCGCGCCGTATTACGGGGTGGAGGGTGGCGGAAGGGGTCGAGACGTTGTCTGACCACAGATACATAGTTCTCGACCTCTCCGCCGCCCCACCATCGACACCCCGTCGTCGCCCCGCCGATGAAGGTTCGCCTCAGCCGCGGTGGGCGCTGAAGCGCCTCGACCAGGACGCTCTGATGGCGGCGGCCCGCGTCGTGGCCTGGCCAGCAACACCGGCCGGGCCAGTCGACGGGAATGGGGAGGCCCATTGGTTCCGTGGCGCAATGACGTCCATTTGCGACGTAGCCATGCCCCGGGCCAGGGTCTTCCCGAGGAAGGCGGTGTACTGGTGGTCGCGCGCGATAGCGGAGTTACGCACCGAGTGCGTCCGCGCGCGACGCCAGTACGCTCGCGCCCGTCGACGACGACGTACGGACGACGTTCTGGCTGCCCAGCTGTACGGGCGATATCGGGAGAAGGTGGTCGCCCTGCAGCTGGCCATCAGGCGAGCGAAGGACCAGGCCTGGCGCGATCTCCTCGGCTCTCTAAACCGAGATCCGTGGGGGCGCCCATACAAGATGGCATTGGGACGATTGCGTCCCTGGGCGCCGCCCGTGTCGGAGAGCCTGGATCCGGGGCTGCTCGGGCGGGTCGTGGGCGCTTTATTCCCCGTTAGCGGGGAGGCGTCCCGGCCTGTCCCTGAGCCAGAGGAACATGAGTGGTCCCCGGATCTTGAGGTCGCGCCGGAGGAGATGGCCGGGGTCGTCAAATGGCTCCGGGGCAAGAATACCGCCCCGGGGCCGGACGGTATCCCCGGCCGGGTCTGGCTGCTCGCCGCGAGCGTCCTGGGGGAGAGGCTGAGGAGCCTCTACTCTGGGCTCCTGAGGTCGGGGACGTTCCCCGACCTATGGAGAGAAAGTCGGATGGTCCTCTTGAGGAAGGATGGGAGGCCGGGGGATTCTCCCTCCGCGTACCGGCCCATTTGTCTCCTGGATGAGGCGGGCAAGATCTTCGAGAAGATCATCGTTGCCCGCCTCTCCAGACACCTGTCCCGCGACGGCCCCGATCTAGCGGACTGCCAGTTTGGCTTCCGGGAGGGGCGATCGACGGTCGACGCTATCGAGCGTCTCAAGTCCCTCTCGGACAATGCCGTGGCAAGGGGCGGGGTGTGCTTGGCGGTGTCCATTGACATCGTCAATGCGTTCAACACCCTGCCCTGGTCCGCCATTAGGGAGGCCCTCGTCGATCACCAGGTGCCTCCATATCTAAGGCGGGTGATCGGAGCCTACCTGCGGGACAGGTGGGTCGAATACCCGGGCCGGTACGGGATGATACGGAGGGAAGTGGACCGCGGGGTCCCGCAGGGGTCCGTTTTAGGACCGCTCCTGTGGGACCTGGGTTACAACGCGGTCCTGGAAAAGGCCTCCCTGCCCGACGGTGCCACCCTCGTCTGCTACGCGGACGACACGTTGGTGGTCGCCGTCGGGAGTACCTTCGAGAGGACCATCCGACGAGCAGAGGTTGCGGTGGCAGCCGTCGTCGCGAGGATCCGCGATCTGGGGCTGAAAATAGCCCCGGAGAAGGCCGAGGCTGTCTGGTTTCACGGACGGCCTCGGTCTCGGCCACCGGCCAGATCGTGGATCCGGGTTGGAGAAGCCTGCGTCGAGGTGAAGTCCGAGTTGAAATATCTCGGACTGATCCTCGACAGCCGCTGGAGCTTCGATGCGCATCTCGACCGTCTCGTCCCCCGAGTCGAAAAGGCTGCGGCCTCTTTGGGCCGCCTGCTGCCCAACCTCGGGGGACCGGGAGATTTGGTGCGCCGCCTATACCTGGGCGTGGTGCGGTCTATGGCCTTATACGGTGCCCCAATATGGGCGCCGTACGTGATGACCAGCCGGCGCAACACGGTGTTGTTGCGCCGGCTGCAGAGGCGGATGGCCATCCGCCTCATAAGAGGTTACCGCACCACGTCTACCGTGGCGGCGCTTGCTCTGGCGGGAGAAATTCCCTTCGAGCTTCAGGCGGCGGTGCGCGCCTATGTTTATAGGCGCACAAGCATCGCCAGCCGTGCTCGAGGGGCCCCGCCGGAGCGAGAGACGGTCGAGGGCTTCGAGCTCCAGGCCCGGAGACTAGCGCTCGCCAGATGGCGTGCCGAGCTTTGCTCCCACGCCGGCGAGCGCGTCCCCGGGGCTCTCCTGCCGCACTTCACCTCGTGGCAGGAGAGACGGCATGGCAGGCTCTCCTACCGAGCGACGCAGGTGTTCACCGGGCATGGCTGCTTCGGTGTCTACCTGTGTCGCATCGGGCGGGAAGCGACGACGGTGTGCCACCATTGTGGCGCGGAGGAAGACTCGGCGCAGCACACGCTGGAGGAATGTCCCGCCTTTTCAGCGCTGCGCCGAGTCCTAAAACGGGAAGTCGGTCACGACCTCGCACTCTCCAGCCTAGTTGGGGCCATGCTGGAGAGCCCGGGGAAGTGGGCGGCAGCAATCTCTTTCTGCGAGGATGTTATGTCGCGGAAGGAGGCTGCCGAGCGGGATCGGGAGCTTACAGATCCCGCCCGACGTGCCCGGGGACGGCGTGCGCGCCCACGCCGAGAAACCCCGGGCAGCTGAGAGTAGGCGGGCGGCGGGTGTACCAGTACATGCTGGTTTCATTGCCCGCCGCCCGCCAACAGAGGAGGACCTCCCCTGTTGTGAGTGGGGGATGGCGAGTCGCCTGAAGGAGGCGAGGGCTAATCGTGATCCTCCTCCAACATACTCGTCGTCCCCCTGGCGGCCGCTGTGATCAGGGCGGGGGCCCTGGTCACCTATCGCGCGGTCGCCGTGTCGGGGCGGTGCGGGGTGCGACCCCTCGCGCCGCCGAATTTAAATGGATTTAAGGGGGGAGGATTTATCTCCCCCCGGGACGCGGCCGGCCATCGTTACCATCTTGATGGCCGGCCAGGCGAGGGGGAGCCGCGGTAGTGTTCTTCAAGAGTTCCCGTGGCTCCCCCGTTGAATCGCCAGCGATCGGTCCTGCGTCCTCAGGTCGCCGTGGAGGTTTTAGTGGGTCAATCCCCACACTACCCTCGTCTCGCTCCCCCGGGCGGGGCGAGGGTGTCTGGCGAGCAGATTTCCTCCACGTAAAATAAAAAAAAAAAAAAAAGGTTATGTCAAGGTTATGTCAAGGTTATGTCAAGGTTATGTCAAGGTTATGTCAAGGTTATGTCAAGGTTATGTCAAGGTTATGTCAAGGTTGCAACACGCTGTTGTTGCGCCGGCTGCAGAGGCGGATGGCCATCCGCCTCATAAGGGGTTACCGCACCACGTCTACCGTGGCGGCGCTTGCTCTGGCGGGAGAACTTCCCTTCGAGCTTCAGGCGGCGGTGCGCGCCTATGTTTATAGGCGCACAAGCATCGCCAGCCGTGCTCGAGGGGCCCCGCCGGAGCGAGAGACGGTCGAGGGCTTCGAGCTCCAGGCCCGGCGACTAGCGCTCGCCAGATGGCGTGCCGAGCTTTGCTCCCACGCCGGCGAGCGCGTCCCCGGGGCTCTCCTGCCGCACTTCACCTCGTGGCGGGAGAGACGGCATGGCAGGCTCACCTACCGAGCGACGCAGGTGTTCACCGGGCATGGCTGCTTCGGTGTCTACCTGTGTCGCATCGGGCGGGAAGCGACGACGGTGTGCCACCACTGTGGCGCGGAGGAAGACTCGGCGCAGCACACGCTGGAGGAATGTCCCGCCTTTTCAGCGCTGCGCCGAGTCCTAAAACGGGATGTCGGTCACGACCTCGCACTCTCCAGCCTAGTTGGGGCCATGCTGGAGAGCCCGGGGAAGTGGGCTGCAGCAATCTCTTTCTGCGAGGATGTTATGTCGCGGAAGGAGGCTGCCGAGCGGGATCGGGAGCTTACAGATCCCGCCCGACGTGCCCGGGGACGGCGTGCGCGCCCACGCCGAGAAACCCCGGGCAGCTGAGAGTAGGCGGGCGGCGGGTGTACCAGAACATGCTGGTTTCATTGCCCGCCGCCCGCCAACAGAGGAGGACCTCCACTGTTGGTAGTGGGGGATGACGAGTCGCCTGAAGGAGGCGAGGGTTAACTGTAATCCTCCTCCAATATACTCGTCGTCCCCCCGGCGGCCGCTGTGATCAGGGCGGGGGCCCTGGTCACCTATCGCGCGGTCGCCGTGTCGGGGCGGTGCGGGGTGCGACCCCTCGCGCCGCCGAATTTAAATGGATTTAGGGGGGAGGATTATATCTCCCCCGGGACCCGGCCGGCCATCGTTACCATCCTGATGGCCGGCCAGGCGAGGGGGAGCCGCGGTAGTGTTCTTCAAGAGTTCCCGTGGCTCCCCCGTTGAATCGCCAGCGATCGGTCCTGCGTCCT
The DNA here is from genome assembly GCF_051020955.1 of Megalopta genalis. Classification (NCBI taxonomy): domain Eukaryota; kingdom Metazoa; phylum Arthropoda; class Insecta; order Hymenoptera; family Halictidae; genus Megalopta; species Megalopta genalis. Next base: position 8,467,995 of record NC_135022.1, read on the forward strand.
CAGGTCGCCGTGGAGGTTTTAGTGGGTCGATCCCCACACTACCCTCGTCCCGCTCCCCCGGGCGGGGCGGGGGTGTCTGGCGAGCAGATTTCCTCCACGTAAAATAAAAAAAAAAAAAAAAAAAAAGGTTATGTCAAGGTTATGTCAAGGTTATGTCAAGGTTATGTCAAGGTTATGTCAAGGTTATGTCAAGGTTATGTCAAGGTTATGTCAAGGTCCCCCCCGAGTCCGCTACCTTGTCGTGGTGGGGGGGCTTCGTGCCCTAATGATCCTCAAGGCTGTGCCGGCGGGGAATTTATTCCCTGGCAGGTTCCACCATGCCGGAGTGGCTTGAGGTGAGGGGCCAACTAAAGTCGGACACATACCGTAAACCTGTGGTCATGTTTTACAGGAACGGGGGTCTTGCCTTAACCGGCCGGGCCGCGAGGATGACAACCTCTCTAAAAAATCCCTAGCCCCAAGCAGTGTTGCGCGGTGAAGAGGGCGTAGCTGGAGTAAGCGCCAGCTATGGTTGGTGGGTGCACCAATCGTTAGCGGACAACCCCGGGGTACCTGGCGACCCCCCGGGCGTATTAGCCTTCCCCGGGTATGGCGGCTCTACCCGGGGTGACCTCCTTTCCGACCACACTCGTGGGATTAAGTATGGAGTCTACTTTTTCACAAACAACCGGGGAGGGGGGAAACGAGCGTGTGGGGGAGGTGCGCGGGCCTATCGTGCGCCTCAAAAGATGCACAGAGCCGGTGTCGCGGAGGCATTCGGCGACACGCGGCAAAAAGAGGACCGCAGCGGGCCTTGGTGAGTGCGATGAGGGGGAGGAGTCAGATTTCTCTGTCTCCTCCCACCACTCATCGCAGAGTGTCCCGGGCTCGTCGTCAGCGAGGAAGAGAGGACGGCCGCCGACGACCGGCGAATATGTTGGCCTCGCAGAGGCCAAACTTAGGTTGGCCGAAGCTTCGCAGCTGGAGGCCGAGGCAAGGGAGGTGGCGGCGATATTCGACCCGGGTGCCCCCGTGCCGAGACCATCGCGGTCGAGCGTCCCGCTCCCGGACGAGACGGATATCAAGGAAAATTTCCGCAACCGTCCGACGCGGGATGTCGCGGCCGCTATACTGGAGAGCCTGGATGAGGTGGCCAGGATCTCCGGCGTGTCAAAGGGGCTGAAGGGCAACTTGGCCCGCGCCCTGAGGGTGGCCGCCTTAAACGGCAGGGTGGGGGTGTCCGAGCTGGCAGTGAGGTCAGCTACCGACGCCACGCGTGTCCTGGAGGCCGAAAATGCCGTCCTCAGGGGGCAAATGATGGAGCTGCAGGCGGAGGTGGCCCGGCTCCGGCAGGTGGTGGAGGCGAGAACGGCTGCTGCCGCAATGCCTCCGCCGCCGCGCCCGGGAGAGGGATCAGTATCGCCGCCGATCGTCGGCGCCCGGGATTGCCATCGCTCCGGGCAAGAAAAGTCCTCGCCACCACCTGCGGCAGCGCCTGCAGATTTTCTGGCGCAAATAGGCGCCCTGATAGACGCCAAATTGGCGTCATTCAGGAGGGAGCTCGCGCCGCGAGCGGACTCGGCCCTGCGATCGGTGGCCCCTGGGCCGTCCGTCCCCTCACAGTCTTCGGACAGGGTGCGGCAGAAGACGAAGAAGAAGAAGAAGGGTGGGAAAGCTGGGGCGGCTATAGCGGCCCAGACGGAGCCCGCTCGACCGCGAGCAGAATCGGCGCTACCCTCTGCCGCGCCTCCGCCCCAGGAGGCGTGGTCCCAGGTGGTTGGCCGGAAGGCTAAAAAGGCGGCTGCCAAGGCCACTGCGGCGTCGAATAATAAAAAAGGACGGGTGGTCCCGGCGGCCCCCAGGAAGACACCCCTGCCTCCTCGACCGCCACGCACAGCAGCGGTTACCATAACGGTTCCGTCTGGCGTGGACATTACTTACGCGCAGGCGATGGCCACTGCCAGGTCCAAGGTGGACCTGGCAGAAATTGGCATCGCCTCGCTGAGGCCGCGAAGGGCGGTGACTGGGGGGTTAATTTTGGAGGTCCCTGGCACCGACGGTGCCGCCAAGGCCACCGTCCTCGCCACAAAAGTGGCGGAAGCGCTGGCAGGCACCGGCGTAAAGGTCGCGCGTCCGGTCAAAAAAGCTGACCTTAGGGTGCGCGGCCTGGTCGATTCGACTACGCCGGCGGAGGTCGCTGCGGCTGTTGCCCGCGTGGGAGGGTGCAGCGAGGGGGACATCAATACCGGCGAAATCCGGTCTTCCCCCTCGGGATTGGGCACCCTCTGGGTCCGATGTCCTGCCGCGGCCGCCCGCAAGGTTGCTGTCGCGGGCCGGATAACTGTCGGCTGGACCCAGGCAGCCGTGGAGGCCCTGAGTGCCCGGCCTCTGCAGTGTTACCGTTGCCTTGGTGTTGGCCACACCAGTCAGCGGTGCACTTCTGCCGAGGATAGGTCCGACTGCTGCTATAGATGCGGCAGTCGGGACCATAAGGTGGCAGCCTGTACGGGCACGCCCAATTGTCGGCTTTGTGCGGGAGCGGGCAAGCCGTCTGGTCACCGCCTCGGCAGCCGGGCATGTCCTGCCAGTGCGGGGCGAGGCAAGGGAGGCGGCCAAAGGCCGTCTGCCAGATTGAATAAAAAAAGGAGGGAAACCACGATGGCCAAGGCAGCGACCACCGTGGCCAGCAACGGAAAGGCAGCATGGCCTGATGCTACCGCCGCGCCCGCTGGGGCGGATGGGGCCATTAAAGTCCCAGACGCCACCGCATCCGCGGCCGTGACGGCGATGGACACGGCTGTGTAATGGGGCCCCCGGGCCCGATAATACAAGTTAACCTCAACTGCTCGGCCAGAGCGCAGGATCTCCTGTTTCAATGCATGGCCGAGCGGGGTGCCGGGTTGGCAGTCGTGGCGGAGCCGCACAGGGTCCCCAAACATCCACACTGGATGGGGGACTCGATTGGCTCCGCCGCGATTATTTGGGCTGGGAGGCCGGGGTCCCCGCCGTGCTCGCTTATCGAGCGCGGCCTGGGATACGTGGCCGTTGATTGGGGCGGCACCGCGGTTGTGGCGATATACGCACCTCCAAGGTGGTCCCTCGAAGAGTTTGAGCAGTATCTGGACGGGGTAGGGAGATGCGTCTCCCGCTGCCATCCCCGTCCTGTGCTGGTCCTGGGGGACTTCAATGCCAAGGCCACGGCTTGGGGTTCCCCCGGGACTGACTCGAGGGGCCGGGAGGTGCTGGATTGGGCGGCGGGACTGGAGCTCCGTCTCCTGAACACGGGCTCGGTCCATACGTGCGTGCGGCATAACGGGGGGTCCATCGTTGACCTTTCGTGGGCAACGCCCCAGGCCGCGCGTCGTATTACGGGGTGGAGGGTGGCGGAAGGGGTCGAGACGTTGTCTGACCACAGATACATAGTTCTCGACCTCTCCGCCGCCCCACCATCGACACTCCGTCGTCGCCCCGCCGATGAAGGTTCGCCTCGACCGCGGTGGGCGCTGAAGCGCCTCGACCAGGACGCTCTGATGGCGGCGGCCCACGTCATGGCCTGGCCAGCAACACCGGCCGGGCCAGACGACGGGAATGGGGAGGCCCATTGGTTCCGTGGCGCAATGACGTCCATTTGCGACGTAGCCATGCCCCGGGCCAGGGTCTTCCCGAGGAAGGCGGTGTACTGGTGGTCGCGCGCGATAGCGGAGTTACGCACCGAGTGCGTCCGCGCGCGACGCCAGTACGCTCGCGCCCGTCGACGACGACGTACGGACGACGTTCTGGCTGCTCAGCTGTACGGGCGATATCGGGAGAAGGTGGTCGCCCTGCAGCTGGCCATCAGGCGAGCGAAGGACCAGGCCTGGCGCGATCTCCTCGGCTCTCTAAACCGAGATCCGTGGGGGCGCCCATACAAGATGGCATTGGGACGATTGCGTCCCTGGGCGCCCCCCGTGACGGAGAGCCTGGATCCGGGGCTGCTCGGGCGGGTCGTGGACGCTTTATTCCCCGTTAGCGGGGAGGCGTCCCGGCCCGTCCCTGAGCCAGAGGAACATGAGTGGTCCCCGGATCTTGAGGTCGCGCCGGAGGAGATGGCCGGGGTCGTCAAATGGCTCCGGGGCAAGAATACCGCCCCGGGGCCGGACGGTATCCCCGGTCGGGTGTGGTTGCTCGCCGCGAGCGTCCTGGGGGAGAGGCTGAGGAGCCTCTACTCTGGGCTCCTGAGGTCGGGGACGTTCCCCGACCTATGGAGAGAAAGTCGGATGGTCCTCTTGAGGAAGGATGGGAGGCCGGGGGATTCTCCCTCCGCGTACCGGCCCATTTGTCTCCTGGATGAGGCGGGCAAGATCTTCGAGAAGATCATTGTTGCCCGCCTCTCCAGACACCTGTCCCGCGACGGCCCCGATCTAGCGGACTGCCAGTTTGGCTTCCGGGAGGGGCGATCGACGGTCGACGCTATCGACCGTCTCAAGTCCCTCTCGGACAATGCCGTGGCAAGGGGCGGGGTGTGCTTGGCGGTGTCCATTGACATCGTCAATGCGTTCAACACCCTGCCCTGGTCCGCCATTAGGGAGGCACTCGTCGATCACCAGGTGCCTCCCTATCTGAGGCGGGTGATCGGGGCCTACCTGCGGGATAGGTGGGTCGAATACCCGGGCCGGTACGGGATGATACGGAGGGAAGTGGACCGCGGGGTCCCGCAGGGGTCCGTTTTAGGACCGCTCCTGTGGGACCTGGGTTACAACGCGGTCCTGGAGAAGGCCTCCCTGCCCGACGGTGCCACCCTCGTCTGCTACGCGGACGACACGTTGGTGGTCGCCGTCGGGAGTACCTTCGAGAGGACCATCCGACGAGCAGAGGTTGCGGTGGCAGCCGTCGTCGCGAGGATCCGCGATCTGGGGCTGAAAATAGCCCCGGAGAAGGCCGAGGCTGTCTGGTTCCACGGACGGCCTCGGTCTCGGCCACCGGCCAGATCGTGGATCCGGGTTGGAGAAGCCTGCGTAGAGGTGAAGTCCGAGTTGAAATATCTCGGACTGATCCTCGACAGCCGCTGGAGCTTCGATGCGCATCTCGACCGTCTCGTCCCCCGAGTCGAAAAGGCGGCGGCCTCTTTGGGCCGCCTGCTGCCCAACCTCGGGGGACCGGGAGATTTGGTGCGCCGCCTATACCTGGGCGTGGTGCGGTCTATGGCCTTATACGGTGCCCCAATATGGGCGCCGTACGTGATGACCAGCCGGCGCAACACGCTGTTGTTGCGCCGGCTGCAGAGGCGGATGGCCATCCGCCTCATAAGAGGTTACCGCACCACGTCTACCGTGGCGGCGCTTGCTCTGGCGGGAGAGCTTCCCTTCGAGCTTCAGGCGGCGGTGCGCGCCTATGTTTATGGGCGCACGAGCATCGCCAGCCGTGCTCGGGGGGCCCCGCCGGAGCGAGAGACGGTCGAGGGCTTCGAGCTCCAGGCCCGGAGACTAGCGCTCGCCAGATGGCGTGCCGAGCTTTGCTCCCACGCCGGCGAGCGCGTTCCCGGGGCTCTCCTGCCACACTTCACCTCGTGGCGGGAGAGACGGCATGGCAGGCTCTCCTACCGAGCGACGCAGGTGTTCACCGGGCATGGCTGCTTCGGTGTCTACCTGTGTCGCATCGGGCGGGAAGCGACGACGGTGTGCCACCACTGTGGCGCGGAGGAAGACTCGGCGCAGCACACGCTGGAGGAATGTCCCGCCTTTTCAGCGCTGCGCCGAGTCCTAAAACGAGAAGTCGGCCACGACCTCGCACTCTCCAGCCTAGTTGGGGCCATGCTGGAGGGCCCGGGGAAGTGGGCGGCAGCAATCTCTTTCTGCGAGGAGGTTATGTCGCGGAAGGAGGCTGCCGAGCGGGATCGGGAGCTTACAGATCCCGCCCGACGTGCCCGGGGACGGCGTGCGCGCCCACGCCGAGAAACCCCGGGCAGCTGAGAGTAGGCGGGCGGCGGGTGTACCAGTACATGCTGGTTTCATTGCCCGCCGCCCGCCAACAGAGGAGGACTTCCCCTGTTGTGAGTGGGGGATGGCGAGTCGCCTGAAGGAGGCGAGGGCTAATTGTGATCCTCCTCCAACATACTCGTCGTCCCCCCGGCGGCCGCTGTGATCAGGGCGGGGGCCCTGGTCACCTATCGCGCGGTCACCGTGTCGTGGCGGTGCGGGGTGCGACCCCTCGCGCCGCCGAATTTAAATGGATTTTAGGGGGGAGGATTTATTTTATTTCCCCCCGGGACGCGGCCGGGCATCGTTACCATCTTGATGGCCGGCCAGGCGAGGGGGAGCCGCGGTAGTGTTCTTCAAGAGTTCCCGTGGCTCCCCCGTTGAATCGCCAGCGATCGGTCCTGCGTCCTCAGGTCGCCGTGGAGGTTTTAGTGGGTCGATCCCCACACTACCCTCGTCCCGCTCCCCCGGGCGGGGCGGGGGTGTCTGGCGAGCAGATTTCCTCCACGTAAAATAAAAAAAAAAAAAAAAAAAAAAAGGTTATGTCAAGGTTCCCCCCCGTGTCCGCTACCTTGTCGTCCCCCCCGTGTCCGCTACCTTGTCGTGGTGGGGGGGCTTCGTGCCCTAATGATCCTCAAGGCTGTGCCGGCGGGGAATTTATTCCCTGGCAGGTTCTACCATGCCGGAGTGGCTTGAGGTGAGGGGCCAACTAAAGTCGGACACATACCGTAAACCTGTGGTCATGTTTTACAGGAACGGGGGTCTTGCCTTAACCGGCCGGGCCGCGAGGATGACAACCTCTCTAAAAAATCCCTAGCCCCAAGCAGTGTTGCGCGGTGAAGAGGGCGTAGCTGGAGTAAGCGCCAGCTATGGTTGGTGGGTGCACCAATCGTTAGCGGACAACCCCGGGGTACCTGGCGACCCCCCGGGCGTATTAGCCTTCCCCGGGTATGGCGGCTCTACCCGGGGTGACCTCCTTTCCGACCACACTCGTGGGATTAAGTATGGAGTCTACTTTTTCACAAACAACCGGGGAGGGGGGAAACGAGCGTGAGGTGGAGGTGCGCGGGCCTATCGTGCGCCTCAAAAGATGCACAGAGCCGGTGTCGCGGAGGCATTCGGCGACACGCGGCAAAAAGAGGACCGCAGCGGGCCTTGGTGAGTGCGATGAGGGGGAGGAGTCAGATTTCTCTGTCTCCTCCCACCACTCATCGCAGAGTGTCCCGGGCTCGTCGTCAGCGAGGAAAAGAGGACGGCCGCCGACGACCGGCGAATATGTTGGCCTCGCAGAGGCCAAACTTAGGCTGGCCGAGGCTTCGCAGCTGGAGGCCGAGGCAAGGGAGGTGGCGGCGATATTCGACCCGGGAGCCCCCGTGCCGAGACCATCGCGGTCGAGCGTCCCGCTCCCGGACGAGACGGATATAGCGGAAAATTTCCGCAACCGTCCAACGCGGGATGTCGCGACCGCTATATTGGAGAGCCTGGATGAAGTGGCCAGGATCTCCGGCGTGTCAAAGGGGCTGAAGGGCAATTTGGCCCGCGCCCTAAGGGTGGCCGCCTTAAACGGCAGGGTGGGGGTGTCCGAGCTTGCGGTTAGGTCAGCTACCGACGCCACGCGTGCCCTGGAGGCAGAGAATGCCGTCCTCAGGGGGCAAATGACGGAGCTGCGGGCGGAGGTGGCTCGGCTCCGGCAGGTGGTGGAGGCGAGTACGGCTGCTGCCGCAATGCCTCCGCCGCCGCGCCCGGGAGAGGGCTCAGTATCGCCGCCGATCGTCGCCGCCCGGGACTGCCAACGCTCCGGGCAAGAAAAGTCCTCGCCCCCACATGCGACTGCGCCCGCAGATTTTCTGGCGCAGATAAGCGCCCTGATAGACGCCAAATTGGCGTCATTCAGGAGGGAGCTCGCGCCGCGAACGGACTCGGCCCTGCGATCGGTGGCACCTGGGCCGTCCGTCCCCTCACAGTCTTCGGACAGGGTGGGGCGGAAGACGAAGAAGAAGAAGAAAGGTGGGAAAGCTGGGGCGGCTATAGCGGCCCAGACGGAGCCCGCTCGACCGCGAGCAGAATCGGCGCTACCCTCTGCCGCGCCTCCGCCCCAGGAGGCGTGGTCCCAGGTGGTTGGCCGCAAGGCTAAAAAGGCGGCTGCCAAGGCCACTGCGGCGGCGAATAATAAAAAAGGACGGGTGGTCCCGGCGGCCCCCAGGAAGACACCCCTGCCTCCGCGACCGCCACGCACAGCAGCAGTTACCATAACGGTTCCGTCTGGCGTGGACATTACTTACGCGCAGGCGATGGCCACTGCCAGGTCCAAGGTGGACCTGGCAGAAATTGGCATCGCCTCGCTGAGGCCGCGAAGGGCGGTGACTGGGGGGTTAATTTTGGAAGTCCCTGGCACCGATGGGGCCGCCAAGGCCACCGTCCTCGCCACAAAAGTGGCGGAAGCGCTGGCAGGCACCGGCGTAAAGGTCGCGCGTCCGGTCAAAAAAGCTGACCTTAGGGTGCGCGGCCTGGTCGATTCGACCACGCCGGCGGAGGTCGCTGCGGCTGTTGCCCGCGTGGGCGGGTGCAGCGAGGGGGACATCAATACCGGCGAAATCCGGTCTTCCCCCTCGGGATTGGGCACCCTCTGGGTCCGATGTCCTGCCGCGGCCGCTCGCAAGGTTGCTGTCGCGGGCCGGATAACCATCGGCTGGACCCATGCAGCCGTGGAGGCCCTGAGTGCCCGGCCTCTGCAGTGTTACCGTTGCCTTGATGTTGGCCACACCAGTCAGCGGTGCACTTCTGCCGAGGATAGGTCCGACTGCTGCTATAGATGCGGCAGTCGGGACCATAAGGTGGCAGCCTGTACGGCCACGCCCAATTGTCCGCTTTGTGCGGGCGCGGGCAGGCCTTCTGGTCACCGCCTCGGCGGCCGGGCGTGTCCTGTCAGTGCGAGGCGAGGCAAGGTAGGCGGCCAAAGGTCGTCTGCCAGATTCAATAAAAAAGGGAAGGAAACCACGATGGCCAAGGCAGCGACCACCGTGGCCAGCAACGAAAAGGCGGCACCGCCTGATGCTACCGCCGCGCCCGCGTGGGCGGATGGGGCCACTAAAGTCCCAGACGCCACCGCATCCGCGGCCGTGACGGCGATGGACACGGCTGTGTAATGGGGCCCCCGGGCCCGATAATACAAGTTAATCTCAACTGCTCGGCCAGAGCGCAGGATCTCCTGTTTCAATGCATGGCCGAGCGGGGTGCCGGGTTGGCAGTCGTGGCGGAGCCGCACAGGGTGCCCAAACATCCACACTGGATGGGGGACTCGATTGGCTCCGCCGCGATTATTTGGGCTGGGAGGCCGGGGTCCCCGCCGTGCTCGCTTATCGAGCGCGGCCTGGGATACGTGGCCGTTGATTGGGGCGGCACCGCGGTTGTGGCGATATACGCACCTCCAAGGTGGTCCCTCGAAGAGTTTGAGCAGTATCTGGACGGGGTAGGGAGATGCGTCTCCCGCTGCCATCCCCGTCCGGTGCTGGTCCTGGGGGACTTCAATGCCAAGGCCACGCCTTGGGGTTCCCCCGGGACTGATTCGAGGGGCCGGGAGGTGCTGGATTGGGCGGCGGGACTGGAGCTCCGTCTCCTGAACACGGGCTCGGTCCATACGTGCGTGCGGCATAACGGGGGGTCCATCGTTGACCTTTCGTGGGCAACGCCCCCGGCCGCGCGCCGTATTACGGGGTGGAGGGTGGCGGAAGGGGTCGAGACGTTGTCTGACCATAGATACATAGTTCTCGACCTCTCCGCCGCCCTAACATCGACACCCCGTCGTCGCCCCGCCGATGACGGTTCGCCTCAGCCGCGGTGGGCGCTGAAGCGCCTCGACCAGGACGCTCTGATGGCGGCAGCCCACGTCGTGGCCTGGCCAGCAACACCGGCCGGGCCAGTCGACGGGAATGGGGAGGCCCATTGGTTCCGGGGCGCAATGACGTCGATTTGCGACGTCGCCATGCCCCGGGCCAGGGTCTTCCCGAGGAAGGCGGTGTACTGGTGGTCGCGCGAAATAGCGGAATTACGCACCGAGTGCGTCCACGCGCGGCGCCAGTACGCTCGCGCCCGTCGACGACGACGTACGGACGACGTGCTGGCTGCCCAGCTGTACGGGCGATATCGGGAGAAGGTGGTCGCCCTGCAGCTGGCCATCAGGCGAGCGAAGGACCAGGCCTGGCGCGATCTCCTCGGCTCTCTGAACCGAGATCCGTGGGGGCGCCCATACAAGATGGCATTGGGACGATTACGCCCCTGGGCGCCCCCCGTGACGGAGAGCCTGGACCCGGGGCTGCTCGGGCGGGTCGTGGACGCTTTATTCCCCGTTAGCGTGAAGGCGTCCCGGCCCGTCCCTGAGCCAGAGGAACATGAGTGGTCCCCGGATCTTGAGGTCGCGCCGGAGGAGATGGCCGGGGTCGTCAAATGGCTCCGGGGCAAGAATACCGCCCCGGGGCCGGACGGTATCCCCGGCCGGGTCTGGTTGCTCGCCGCGAGCGTCCTGGGGGAGAGGCTGAGGAGCCTCTACTCTGGGCTCCTGAGGTCGGGGACGTTCCCCGACCTATGGAGAGAAAGTCGGATGGTCCTCTTGAGGAAGGATGGGAGGCCGGGGGATTCTCCCTCCGCGTACCGGCCCATTTGTCTCCTGGATGAGGCGGGCAAGATCTTCGAGAAGATCATTGTTGCCCGCCTCTCCAGACACCTGTCCCGCGACGGCCCCGATCTAGCGGACTGCCAGTTTGGCTTCCGGGAGGGGCGATCGACGGTCGACGCTATCGACCGTCTCAAGTCCCTCTCGGATAATGCCGTGGCAAGGGGCGGGGTGTGCTTGGCGGTGTCCATTGACATCGTCAATGCGTTCAACACCCTGCCCTGGTCCGCCATTAGGGAGGCCCTCGTCGATCACCAGGTGCCTCCCTATCTGAGGCGGGTGATCGGAGCCTACCTGCGGGACAGGTGGGTCGAATACCCGGGCCGGTACGGGATGATACGGAGGGAAGTGGACCGCGGGGTCCCGCAGGGGTCCGTTTTAGGACCGCTCCTGTGGGACCTGGGTTACAACGCGGTCCTGGAGAAGGCCTCCCTGCCCGACGGTGCCACCCTCGTCTGCTACGCGGACGACACGTTGGTGGTCGCCGTCGGGAGTACCTTCGAGAGGACCATCCGACGAGCAGAGGTTGCGGTGGCAGCCGTCGTCGCGAGGATCCGCGATCTGGGGCTGAAAATAGCCCCGGAGAAGGCCGAGGCTGTCTGGTTCCACGGACGGCCTCGGTCTCGGCCACCGGCCAGATCGTGGATCCGGGTTGGAGAAGCCTGCGTCGAGGTGAAGTCCGAGTTGAAATATCTCGGACTGATCCTCGACAGCCACTGGTGCTTCGATGCGCATCTCGACCGTCTCGTCCCCGGAGTCGAAAAGGCGGCGGCCTCTTTGGGCCGCCTGCTGCCCAACCTCGGGGGACCGGGAGATTTGGTGCGCCGCCTATACCTGGGCGTGGTGCGGTCTATGGCCTTATACGGTGCCCCAATCTGGGCGCCGTACGTGATGACCAGCCGGCGCAACACGCTGTTGTTGCGCCGGCTGCAGAGGCGGATGGCCATCCGCCTCATAAGAGGTTACCGCACCACGTCTACCGTGGCGGCGCTTGCTCTGGCGGGAGAACTTCCCTTCGAGCTTCAAGCGGCGGTGCGCGCCTATGTTTATAGGCGCACTAGCATCGCCAGCCGTGCTCGAGGGGCCCCGCCGGAGCGTGAGACGGTCGGGGGCTTCGAGCTCCAGGCCCGGCGACTAGCGCTCGCCAGATGGCGTGCCGAGCTTTGCTCCCACGCCGGCGAGCGCGTCCCCGGGGCTCTCCTGCCGCACTTCACCTCGTGGCGGGAGAGACGGCATGGCAGGCTCTCCTACCGAGCGACGCAGGTGTTCACCGGGCATGGCTGCTTCGGTGTCTACCTGTGTCGCATCGGGCGGGAAGCGACGACGGTGTGCCACCATTGTGGCGCGGAGGAAGACTCGGCGCAGCACACGCTGGAGGAATGTCCCGCCTTTTCAGCGCTGCGCCGAGTCCTAAAACGGGAAGTCGGTCACGACCTCGCACTCTCCAGCCTAGTTGGGGCCATGCTGGAGAGCCCGGGGAAGTGGGCGGCAGCAATCTCTTTCTGCGAGGAGGTTATGTCGCGGAAGGAGGCTGCCGAGCGGGATCGGGAGCTTACAGATCCCGCCCGACGTGCCCGGGGACGGCGTGCGCGCCCACGCCGAGAAACCCCGGGCAGCTGAGAGTAGGCGGGCGGCGGGTGTACCAGAACATGCTGGTTTCATTGCCCGCCGCCCGCCAACAGAGGAGGACCTCCACTGTTGGGAGTTGGGGATGACGAGTCGCCTGAAGGAGGCGAGGGTTAACTGTGATCCTCCTCCAATATACTCGTCGTCTCCCCGGCGGCCGCTGTGATCAGGGCGGGGGCCCTGGTCACCTATCGCGCGGTCGCCGTGTCGGGGCTGTGCGGGGTGCGACCCCTCGCGCCGCCGAATTTAAATTAAAATGGATTTTAGGGGGGAGGATTTATCACCCCCCGGGACGCGGCCGGCCATCGTTACCATCTTGATGGCCGGCCAGGCGTGGGGGAGCCGCGGTAGTGTTCTTCAAGAGTTCCCGTGGCTCCCCCGTTGAATCGCCAGCGATCGGTCCTGCGTCCTCAGGTCGCCGTGGAGGTTTTAGTGGGTCAAACCCCACACTACCCTCGTCCCGCTCCCCCGGGCGGGGCGGGGGTGTCTGGCGAGCAGATTTCCTCCACGTAAAATAAAAAAAAAAAAAAAAAAGGTTATGTCAAGGTTATGTCAAGGTTATGTCAAGGTTATGTCAAGGTTATGTCAAGGTTATGTCAAGGTTATGTCAAGGTTATGTCAAGGTTATGTCAAGGTTATGTCAAGGTTATGTCAAGGTTATGTCAAGGTTATGTCAAGGTTCCCCCCCGTGTCCGCTACCTTGTCGTGGTGGGGGGGCTTCGTGCCCTAATGATCCTCAAGGCTGTGCCGGCGGGGAATTTATTCCCTGGCAGGTTCTACCATGCCGGAGTGGCTTGAGGTGAGGGGCCAACTAAAGTCGGACACATACCGTAAACCTGTGGTCATGTTTTACAGGAACGGGGGTCTTGCCTTAACCGGCCGGGCCGCGAGGATGACAACCTCTCTAAAAAATCCCTAGCCCCAAGCAGTGTTGCGCGGTGAAGAGGGCGTAGCTGGAGTAAGCGCCAGCTATGGTTGGTGGGTGCACCAATCGTTAGCGGACAACCCCGGGGTACCTGGCGACCCCCCGGGCGTATTAGCCTTCCCCGGGTATGGCGGCTCTACCCGGGGTGACCTCCTTTCCGACCACACTCGTGGGATTAAGTATGGAGTCTACTTTTTCACAAACAACCGGGGAGGGGGGAAACGAGCGTGAGGTGGAGGTGCGCGGGCCTATCGTGCGCCTCAAAAGATGCACAGAGCCGGTGTCGCGGAGGCATTCGGCGACACGCGGCAAAAAGAGGACCGCAGCGGGCCTTGGTGAGTGCGATGAGGGGGAGGAGTCAGATTTCTCTGTCTCCTCCCACCACTCATCGCAGAGTGTCCCGGGCTCGTCGTCAGCGAGGAAAAGAGGACGGCCGCCGACGACCGGCGAATATGTTGGCCTCGCAGAGGCCAAACTTAGGCTGGCCGAGGCTTCGCAGCTGGAGGCCGAGGCAAGGGAGGTGGCGGCGATATTTGACCCGGGAGCCCCCGTGCCGAGACCATCGCGGTCGAGCGTCCCGCTCCCGGACGAGACGGATATAGCGGAAAATTTCCGCAACCGTCCAACGCGGGATGTCGCGGCCGCTATATTGGAGAGCCTGGATGAAGTGGCCAGGATCTCCGGCGTGTCAAAGGGGCTGAAGGGCAATTTGGCCCGCGCCCTAAGGGTGGCCGCCTTAAACGGCAGGGTGGGGGTGTCCGAGCTTGCGGTTAGGTCAGCTACCGACGCCACGCGTGCCCTGGAGGCAGAGAATGCCGTCCTCAGGGGGCAAATGACGGAGCTGCGGGCGGAGGTGGCTCGGCTCCGGCAGGTGGTGGAGGCGAGTACGGCTGCTGCCGCAATGCCTCCGCCGCCGCGCCCGGGAGAGGGCTCAGTATCGCCGCCGATCGTCGCCGCCCGGGACTGCCAACGCTCCGGGCAAGAAAAGTCCTCGCCCCCACATGCGACTGCGCCCGCAGATTTTCTGGCGCAGATAAGCGCCCTGATAGACGCCAAATTGGCGTCATTCAGGAGGGAGCTCGCGCCGCGAACGGACTCGGCCCTGCGATCGGTGGCACCTGGGCCGTCCGTCCCCTCACAGTCTTCGGACAGGGTGGGGCGGAAGACGAAGAAGAAGAAGAAAGGTGGGAAAGCTGGGGCGGCTATAGCGGCCCAGACGGAGCCCGCTCGACCGCGAGCAGAATCGGCGCTACCCTCTGCCGCGCCTCCGCCCCAGGAGGCGTGGTCCCAGGTGGTTGGCCGCAAGGCTAAAAAGGCGGCTGCCAAGGCCACTGCGGCGGCGAATAATAAAAAAGGACGGGTGGTCCCGGCGGCCCCCAGGAAGACACCCCTGCCTCCGCGACCGCCACGCACAGCAGCGGTTACCATAACGGTTCCGTCTGGCGTGGACATTACTTACGCGCAGGCGATGGCCACTGCCAGGTCCAAGGTGGACCTGGCAGAAATTGGCATCGCCTCGCTGAGGCCGCGAAGGGCGGTGACTGGGGGGTTAATTTTGGAGGTCCCTGGTACCGATGGGGCCGCCAAGGCCACCGTCCTGGCCACAAAAGTGGCGGAAGCACTGGCAGGCACCGGCGTAAAGGTCGCGCGTCCGGTCAAAAAAGCTGACCTTAGGGTGCGCGGCCTGGTCGATTCGACCACGCCGGCGGAGGTCGCTGCGGCTGTTGCCCGCGTGGGCGGGTGCAGCGAGGGGGACATCAATACCGGCGAAATCCGGTCTTCCCCCTCGGGATTGGGCACCCTCTGGGTACGATGTCCTGCCGCGGCCGCTCGGAAGGTTGCTGTCGCGGGCCGGATAACCGTCGGCTGGACCCAGGCAGCCGTGGAGGCCCTGAGTGCCCGGCCTCTGCAGTGTTACCGTTGCCTTGGTATTGGCCACACCAGTCAGCGGTGCACATCTGCCGAGGATAGGTCCGACTGCTGCTATAGATGCGGCAGTCGGGACCATAAGGTGGCAGCCTGTACGGCCACGCCCAATTGTCCGCTTTGTGCGGGCGCGGGCAAGCCGTCTGGTCACCGCCTCGGCAGCCGGGCATGTCCTGCCAGTGTGAGGCGAGGCAAGGTAGGCGGCCAAAGGCCGTCTGCCAGACTTTATAAGAAAGGGAAGGTAACCACGATGGCCAAGGCAGCGACCACCGTGGCCAGCAACGGAAAGGCAGCATCGCCTGATGCTGCCGCCGCGCCCGCGGGGGCGGATGGGGTCATTAAAGTCCCAGACGCCACCGCATCCGCGGCCGTGACGGCGATGGACACGGCTGTGTAATGGGGCCCCCGGGCCCGATAATACAAGTTAACCTCAACTGCTCGGCCAGAGCGCAGGATCTCCTGTTTCAATGCATGGCCGAGCGGGGTGCCGGGTTGGCAGTCGTGGCGGAGCCGCACAGGGTCCCCAAACATCCACACTGGATGGGGGACTCGATTGGCTCCGCCGCGGTTATTTGGGCTGGGAGGCCGGGGTCCCCGCCGTGCTCGGTTATCGAGCGCGGCCTGGGATACGTGGCCGTCGATTGGGGCGGCACCGCGGTTGTGGCGATATACGCACCTCCGAGGTGGTCCCTCGAAGAGTTTGAGCAGTATCTGGACGGGGTAGGGAGATGCGTCTCCCGCTGCCATCCCCGTCCGGTGCTGGTCCTGGGGGACTTCAATGCCAAGGCCACGGCTTGGGGTTCCCCCGGGACTGACTCGAGGGGCCGGGAGGTGCTGGATTGGGCGGCGGGACTGGAGCTCCGTCTCCTGAATACGGGCTCGGTCCATACGTGCGTGCGGCATAACGGGGGGTCCATCGTTGACCTTTCGTGGGCAACGCCCCCGGCCGCGCGCCGTATTACGGGGTGGAGGGTGGCGGAAGGGGTCGAGACGTTGTCTGACCACAGATACATAGTTCTCGACCTCTCCGCTGCCCCACCATCGACTCCCCGTCGTCGCCCCGCCGATGAGGGTTCGCCTCAACCGCGGTGGGCGCTGAAGCGCCTCGACCAGGACGCTCTGATGGCGGCAGCCCACGTCGTGGCCTGGCCAGCAACAACGGCCGGGCCAGTCGACGGGAATGGGGAGGCCCATTGGTTCCGGGGCGCAATGACGTCGATTTGCGACGTCGCCATGCCCCGGGCCAGAGTCTTCCCGAGGAAGGCGGTGTACTGGTGGTCGCGCGCGATAGCGGAATTACGCACCGAGTGCGTTCGCGCGCGACGCCAGTACGCTCGCGCCCGTCGACGACGACGAACGGACGACGTGCTGGCTGCCCAGCTGTACGGGCTATATCGGGAGAAGGTGGTCGCTCTGCAGCTGGCCATCAGGCGAGCGAGGGACCAGGCCTGGCGCGATCTCCTCGGCTCTCTGAACCGAGATCCGTGGGGGCGCCCATACAAGATGGCATTGGGACGATTACGTCCCTGGGCGCCCCCCGTGACGGAGAGCCTGGATCCGGGGCTGCTCGGGCGGGTCGTGGACGCTTTATTCCCCGTTAGCGAGGAGCCGTCCCGGCCCGTCCCTGAGCCAGAGGAATATGAGTGGTCCCCGGATCTTGAGGTCGCGCCGGAGGAGATGGCCGGGGTCGTCAAATGGCTCCGGGGCAAGAATACCGCCCCGGGACCGGACGGTATCCCCGGCCGGGTCTGGTTTCTCGCCGCGAGCGTCCTGGGGGAGAGGCTGAGGAGCCTCTACTCTGGGCTCCTGAGGTCGGGGACGTTCCCCGACCTATGGAGAGAAAGTCGGATGGTCCTCTTGAGGAAGGATGGGAGGCCGGAGGATTCTCCCTCCGCGTACCGGCCCATTTGTCTCCTGGATGAGGCGGGCAAGATCTTCGAGAAGATCATTGTTGCCCGCCTCTCCATGCACCTGTCCCGCGACGGCCCCGATCTGGCGGACTGCCAGTTTGGCTTCCGGGAGGGGCGATCGACGGTCGACGCAATCGACCGTCTCAAGTCCCTCTCGGACAATGCCGTGGCAAGGGGCGGGGTGTGCTTGGCGGTGTCCATTGACATCGTCAATGCGTTCAACACCCTGCCCTGGTCCGCCATCAGGGAGGGCCTCGTCGATCACCAGGTGCCTCCCTATCTGAGGCGGGTGATCGGGGCCTACCTGCGGGACAGGTGGGTTGAATACCCGGGCCGGTGCGGGATGATACGGAGGGAAGTAGACCGCGGGGTCCCGCAGGGGTCCGTTTTAGGGCCGCTCCTGTGGGACCTAGGTTACAACGCGGTCCTGGAAAAGGCCTCCCTGCCCGACGGTGCCACCCTCGTCTGCTACGCGGACGACACGTTGGTGGTCGCCGTCGGGAGTACCTTCGAGAGGACCATCCGTCGAGCAGAGGTTGCGGTGGCAGCCGTCGTCGCGAGGATCCGCGATCTGGGGCTAAAAATAGCCCCGGAGAAGGCCGAGGCTGTCTGGTTTCACGGACGGCCTCGGTCTCGGCCAACGGCCAGATCGTGGATCCGGGTTGGAGAAGCCTGCGTCGAGGCGAAGTCCGAGTTGAAATATCTCGGACTGATCCTCGACAGCCACTGGTGCTTCGATGCGCATCTCGACCGTCTCGTCCCCCGAGTCGAAAAGGCGGCGGCCTCTTTGGGCCGCCTGCTGCCCAACCTCGGGGGACCGGGAGATTTGGTGCGCCGCCTATACCTGGGCGTGGTGCGGTCTATGGCCTTATACGGTGCCCCAATATGGGCGCCGTACGTGATGACCAGCCGGCGCAACACGCTATTGTTGCGCCGGCTGCAGAGGCGGATGGCCATCCGCCTCATAAGAGGTTACCGCACCACGTCTACCGTGGCGGCGCTTGCTCTGGCGGGAGAACTTCCCTTCGAGCTTCAGGCGGCGGTGCGCGCCTATGTTTATGGGCGCACAAGCATCGCCAGCCGTGCTCGAGGGGCCCCGCCGGAGCGAGAGACGGTCGAGGGCTTCGAGCTCCAGGCCCGGAGACTAGCGCTGGCCAGATGGCGTGCCGAGCTTTGCTCCCACGCCGGCGAGCGCGTCCCCGGGGCTCTCCTGCCGCACTTCACCTCGTGGCGGGAGAGACGGCATGGCAGGCTCTCCTACCGAGCGACGCAGGTGTTCACCGGGCATGGCTGCTTCGGTGTCTACCTGTGTCGCATCGGGCGGGAAGCGACGACGGCGTGCCACCATTGTGGCGCGGAGGAAGACTCGGCGCAGCACACGCTGGAGGAATGTCCCGCCTTTTCAGCGCTGCGCCGAGTCCTAAAACGAGAAGTCGGACACGACCTCGCACTCTCCAGCCTAGTTGGGGCCATGCTGGAGGGCCCGGGGAAGTGGGCGGCAGCAATCACTTTCTGCGAGAAGGTTATGTCGCGGAAGGAGGCTGCCGAGCGGGATCGGGAGCTTACAGATCCCGCCCGACGTGCCCGGGGACGGCGTGCGCGCCCACGCCGAGAAACCCCGGGCAGCTGAGAGTAGGCGGGCGGCGGGTGTACCAGAACATGCTGGTTTCACTGCCCGCCGCCCGCCAACAGAGGAGGACGTCCACTGTTGGGAGTGGGGGATGACGAGTCGCCTGAAGGAGGCGAGGGTTAACTGTGATCCTCCTCCAATATACTCGTCGTCCCCCCGGCGGCCGCTGTGATCAGGGCGGGGGCCCTGGTCACCTATCGGGCGGTCGCCGTGTCGGGGCGGTGCGGGGTGCGACCCCTCGCGCCGCCGAATTTAAATGGATTTTAGGGGGGAGGATTTATCTTTTTTATTTCCCCCCGGGACGCGGCCGGCCATCGTTACCATCCTGATGGCCGGCCAGGCGAGGGGGAGCCGCGGTAGTGTTCTTCAAGAGTTCCCGTGGCTCCCCCGTTGAATCGCCAGCGATCGGTCCTGCGTCCTCAGGTCGCCGTGGAGGTTTTAGTGGGTCAAACCCCACACTACCCTCGTCCCGCTCCCCCGGGCGGGGCGGGGGTGTCTGGCGAGCAGATTTCCTCCACGTAAAATAAAAAAAAAAAAAAAAAAGGTTATGTCAAGGTTATGTCAAGGTTATGTCAAGGTTATGTCAAGGTTATGTCAAGGTTATGTCAAGGTTATGTCAAGGTTATGTCAAGGTTATGTCAAGGTTATGTCAAGGTTATGTCAAGGTTATGTCAAGGTTATGTCAAGGTTATGTCAAGGTTATGTTATGTCAAGGTTATGTCAAGGTTATGTCAAGGTTATGTTATGTCAAGGTTATGTCAAGGTTATGTCAAGGTTATGTCAAGGTTATGTCAAGGTTATGTCAAGGTTATGTCAAGGTTATGTCAAGGTTATGTCAAGGTTATGTCAAGGTTATGTCAAGGTTATGTCAAGGTTCCCCCCCGTGTCCGCTACCTTGTCGTGGTGGGGGGGCTTCGTGCCCTAATGATCCTCAAGGCTGTGCCGGCGGGGAATTTATTCCCTGGCAGGTTCTACCATGCCGGAGTGGCTTGAGGTGAGGGGCCAACTAAAGTCGGACACATACCGTAAACCTGTGGTCATGTTTTACAGGAACGGGGGTCTTGCCTTAACCGGCCGGGCCGCGAGGATGACAACCTCTCTAAAAAATCCCTAGCCCCAAGCAGTGTTGCGCGGTGAAGAGGGCGTAGCTGGAGTAAGCGCCAGCTATGGTTGGTGGGTGCACCAATCGTTAGCGGACAACCCCGGGGTACCTGGCGACCCCCCGGGCGTATTAGCCTTCCCCGGGTATGGCGGCTCTACCCGGGGTGACCTCCTTTCCGACCACACTCGTGGGATTAAGTATGGAGTCTACTTTTTCACAAACAACCGGGGAGGGGGGAAACGAGCGTGAGGTGGAGGTGCGCGGGCCTATCGTGCGCCTCAAAAGATGCACAGAGCCGGTGTCGCGGAGGCATTCGGCGACACGCGGCAAAAAGAGGACCGCAGCGGGCCTTGGTGAGTGCGATGAGGGGGAGGAGTCAGATTTCTCTGTCTCCTCCCACCACTCATCGCAGAGTGTCCCGGGCTCGTCGTCAGCGAGGAAAAGAGGACGGCCGCCGACGACCGGCGAATATGTTGGCCTCGCAGAGGCCAAACTTAGGCTGGCCGAGGCTTCGCAGCTGGAGGCCGAGGCAAGGGAGGTGGCGGCGATATTCGACCCGGGAGCCCCCGTGCCGAGACCATCGCGGTCGAGCGTCCCGCTCCCGGACGAGACGGATATAGCGGAAAATTTCCGCAACCGTCCAACGCGGGATGTCGCGGCCGCTATATTGGAGAGCCTGGATGAAGTGGCCAGGATCTCCGGCGTGTCAAAGGGGCTGAAGGGCAATTTGGCCCGCGCCCTAAGGGTGGCCGCCTTAAACGGCAGGGTGGGGGTGTCCGAGCTTGCGGTTAGGTCAGCTACCGACGCCACGCGTGCCCTGGAGGCAGAGAATGCCGTCCTCAGGGGGCAAATGACGGAGCTGCGGGCGGAGGTGGCTCGGCTCCGGCAGGTGGTGGAGGCGAGTACGGCTGCTGCCGCAATGCCTCCGCCGCCGCGCCCGGGAGAGGGCTCAGTATCGCCGCCGATCGTCGCCGCCCGGGACTGCCAACGCTCCGGGCAAGAAAAGTCCTCGCCCCCACATGCGACTGCGCCCGCAGATTTTCTGGCGCAGATAAGCGCCCTGATAGACGCCAAATTGGCGTCATTCAGGAGGGAGCTCGCGCCGCGAACGGACTCGGCCCTGCGATCGGTGGCACCTGGGCCGTCCGTCCCCTCACAGTCTTCGGACAGGGTGGGGCGGAAGACGAAGAAGAAGAAGAAAGGTGGGAAAGCTGGGGCGGCTATAGCGGCCCAGACGGAGCCCGCTCGACCGCGAGCAGAATCGGCGCTACCCTCTGCCGCGCCTCCGCCCCAGGAGGCGTGGTCCCAGGTGGTTGGCCGCAAGGCTAAAAAGGCGGCTGCCAAGGCCACTGCGGCGGCGAATAATAAAAAAGGACGGGTGGTCCCGGCGGCCCCCAGGAAGACACCCCTGCCTCCGCGACCGCCACGCACAGCAGCGGTTACCATAACGGTTCCGTCTGGCGTGGACATTACTTACGCGCAGGCGATGGCCACTGCCAGGTCCAAGGTGGACCTGGCAGAAATTGGCATCGCCTCGCTGAGGCCGCGAAGGGCGGTGACTGGGGGGTTAATTTTGGAAGTCCCTGGCACCGATGGGGCCGCCAAGGCCACCGTCCTCGCCACAAAAGTGGCGGAAGCGCTGGCAGGCACCGGCGTAAAGGTCGCGCGTCCGGTCAAAAAAGCTGACCTTAGGGTACGCGGCCTGGTCGATTCGACCACGCCGGCGGAGGTCGCTGCGGCTGTTGCCCGCGTGGGCGGGTGCAGCGAGGGGGACATCATTACCGGCGAAATCCGGTCTTCCCCCTCGGGATTGGGCACCCTCTGGGTCCGATGTCCTGCCGCGGCCGCTCGCAAGGTTGCTGTCGCGGGCCGGATAACCGTCGGCTGGACCCATGCAGCCGTGGAGGCCCTGAGTGCCCGGCCTCTGCAGTGTTACCGTTGCCTTGATGTTGGCCACACCAGTCAGCGGTGCACTTCTGCCGAGGATAGGTCCGACTGCTGCTATAGATGCGGCAGTCGGGACCATAAGGTGGCAGCCTGTACGGCCACACCCAATTGTCCGCTTTGTGCGGGCGCGGGCAAGCCGTCTGGTCACCGCCTCGGCAGCCGGGCATGTCCTGCCAGTGTGAGGCGAGGCAAGGTAGGCGGCCAAAGGCCGTCTGCCAGACTTTATAAGAAAGGGAAGGTAACCACGATGGCCAAGGCAGCGACCACCGTGGCCAGCAACGGAAAGGCAGCATCGCCTGATGCTGCCGCCGCGCCCGCGGGGGCGGATGGGGCCATTAAAGTCCCAGACGCCACCGCATCCGCGGCCGTGACGGCGATGGACACGGCTGTGTAATGGGGCCCCCGGGCCCGATAATACAAGTTAACCTCAACTGCTCGGCCAGAGCGCAGGATCTCCTGTTTCAATGCATGGCCGAGCGGGGTGCCGGGTTGGCAGTCGTGGCGGAGCCGCACAGGGTCCCCAAACATCCACACTGGGCGGGGGACTCGATTGGCACCGCCGCGATTATTTGGGCTGGGAGGCCGGGGTCCCCGACGTGCTCGGTTATTGAGCGCGGCCTGGGATACGTGGCCGTTGATTGGGGCGGCACCGCGGTTGTGGCGATATACGCACCTCCAAGGTGGTCCCTCGAAGAGTTTGAGCAGTATCTGGACGGGGTAGGGAGATGCGTCTCCCGCTGCCATCCCCGTCCTGTGCTGGTCCTGGGGGACTTCAATGCCAAGGCCACGGCTTGGGGTTCCCCCGGGACTGACTCGAGGGGCCGGGAGGTGCTGGATTGGGCGGCGGGACTGGAGCTCCGTCTCCTGAACACGGGCTCGGTCCATACGTGCGTGCGGCATAACGGGGGGTCCATCGTTGACCTTTCGTGGGCAACGCCCCCGGCCGCGCGCCGTGTTACGGGGTGGAGGGTGGCGGAGGGGGTCGAGACGTTGTCTGACCACAGGTACATAGTTCTCGACCTCTCCGCCGCCACACCATCGACACCCCGTCGTCGCCCCGCCGATGAAGGTTCGCCTCAGCCGCGGTGGGCGCTGAAGCGCCTCGACCAGGACGCTCTGATGGCGGCAGCCCACGTCGTGGCCTGGCCAGCAACACCGGCCGGGCCAGTCGACGGGAATGGGGAGGCCCGTTGGTTCCGGGGCGCAATGACGTCGGTTTGCGACGTCGCCATGCCACGGGCCAGGGTCTTCCCGAGGAAGGCGGTATACTGGTGGTCGCGCGAGATAGCGGAATTACGCACCGAGTGCGTTCGCGCGCGACGCCAGTACGCTCGCGCCCGTCGACGACGACGAACGGACGACGTGCTGGCTGTCCAGCTGTACGGGCTATATCGGGAGAAGGTGGTCGCCCTGCAGCTGGCCATCAGGCGGGCAAAAGACCAGGCCTGGCGGGATCTCCTCGGCTCTCTGAACCGAGATCCGTGGGGGCGCCCATACAAGATGGCATTGGGAAGGTTACGTCCCAGGGCGCCCCCCGTGACGGAGATCCTGGATCCGGGGCTGCTCGGGCGGGTCGTGGACGCTTTATTCCCCGTTAGCGGGGAGGCGCCCCGGCCCGTCCCTGAGCCAGAGGAACATGAGTGGTCCCCGGATCTTGAGGTCGCGCCGGAGGAGATGGCCGGGGTCGTCAAATGGCTCCGGGGCAAGAATACCGCCCCGGGGCCGGACGGTATCCCCGGCCGGGTCTGGTTGCTCGCCGCGAGCGTCCTGGGGGAGAGGCTGAGGAGCCTCTACTCTGGGCTTCTGAGGTCGGGGACGTTCCCCGACCTATGGAGAGAAAGTCGGATGGTCCTCTTGAGGAAGGAGGGGAGGCCGGGGGATTCTCCCTCTGCGTACCGGCCCATTTGTCTCCTGGATGAGGCGGGCAAGATCTTCGAGAAGATCATTGTAGCCCGCCTCTCCAGACACCTGTCCCGCGACGGCCCAGATCTGGCGGACTGCCAGTTTGGCTTCCGGGAGGGGCGATCGACGGTCGACGCTATCGACCGTCTCAAGTCCCTCTCGGACAATGCCGTGGCAAGGGGCGGGGTGTGCTTGGCGGTGTCCATTGACATCGTCAATGCGTTCAACACCCTGCCCTGGTCCGCCATTAGGGAGGCCCTCGTCGATCACCGGGTGCCTCCCTATCTGAGGCGGGTGATCGGGGCCTACCTGCGGGACAGGTGGGTTGAATACCCGGGCCGGTGCGGGATGATACGGAGGGAAGTGGACCGCGGGGTCCCGCAGGGGTCCGTTTTAGGACCGCTCCTGTGGGACCTGGGTTACAACGCGGTCCTGGAAAAGGCCTCCCTGCCCGACGGTGCCACCCTCGTCTGCTACGCGGACGACACGTTGGTGGTCGCCGTCGGGAGTACCTTCGAGAGGACCATCCGACGAGCAGAGGTTGCGGTGGCAGCCGTCGTCGCGAGGATCCGCGATCTGGGGCTGGAAATAGCCCCGGAGAAGGCCGAGGCTGTCTGGTTCCACGGACGGCCTCGGTCTCGGCCACCGGCCAGATCGTGGATCCGGGTTGGAGAAGCCTGCGTCGATGTGACGTCCCAGTTGAAATATCTCGGACTGATCCTCGACAGCCGCTGGAGCTTCGATGCGCATCTCGACCGTCTCGTCCCCCGAGTCGAAAAGGCGGCGGCCTCTTTGGGCCGCCTGCTGCCCAACCTCGGGGGACCGGGAGATTTGGTGCGCCGCCTATACCTAGGCGTGGTGCGGTCTATGGCCTTATACGGTGCCCCAATATGGGCGCCGTACGTGATGACCAGCCGGCGCAACACGCTGTTGTTGCGCCGGCTGCAGAGGCGGATGGCCATCCGCCTCATAAGAGGTTACCGCACCACGTCTACCGTGGCGGCGCTTGCTCTGGCGGGAGAACTTCCCTTCGAGCTTCAGGCGGCGGTGCGCGCCTATGTTTATGGGCGCACAAGCATCGCCAGCCGTGCTCGAGGGGCCCCGCCGGAGCGAGAGACGGTCGAGGGCTTCGAGCTCCAGGCCCGGAGACTAGCGCTCGCCAGATGGCGTGCCGAGCTTTGCTCCCACGCCGGCGAGCGCGTCCCCGGGGCTCTCCTGCCGCACTTCACCTCGTGGCGGGAGAGACGGCATGGCAGGCTCTCCTACCGAGCGACGCAGGTGTTCACCGGGCATGGCTGCTTCGGTGTCTACCTGTGTCGCATCGGGCGGGAAGCGACGACGGTGTGCCACCATTGTGGCGCGGAGGAAGACTCGGCGCAGCACACGCTGGAGGAATGTCCCGCCTTTTCAGCGCTGCGCCGAGTCCTAAAACGAGAAGTCGGCCACGACCTCGCACTCTCCAGCCTAGTTGGGGCCATGCTGGAGAGCCCGGGGAAGTGGGCGGCAGCAATCTCTTTCTGCGAGGAGGTTATGTCGCGGAAGGAGGCTGCCGAGCGGGATCGGGAGCTTACAGATCCCGCCCGACGTGCCCGGGGGCGGCGTGCGCGCCCACGCCGAGAAACCCCGGGCAGCTGAGAGTAGGCGGGCGGCGGGTGTACCAGTACATGCTGGTTTCATTGCCCGCCGCCCGCCAACAGAGGAGGACCTCCCCTGTTGTGAGTGGGGGATGACGAGTCGCCTGAAGGAGGCGAGGGATAATTGTGATCCTCCTCCAATATACTCGCCGTCCCCCCGGCGGCCGCTGTGATCAGGGCGGGGGCTCTGGTCACCTATCGCGCGGTCGCCGTGTCGGGGCGGTGCGGGGTGCGACCCCTCGCGCCGCCGAATTTGAATGGATTTTAGGGGGGAGGATTTATTTCCCCCCCGTGATGCGGCCGGCCATCGTTACCATCTTGATGGCCGGCCAAGCGAGGGGGAGCCGCGGTAGTGTTCTTCAAGAGTTCCCGTGGCTCCCCCGTTGAATCGCCAGCGATCGGTCCTGCGTCCTCAGGTCGCCGTGGAGGTTTTAGTGGGTCAAACCCCACACTACCCTCGTCCCGCTCCCCCGGGCGGGGCGGGGGTGTCTGGTTAGCAGATTTCCTCCACGTAAAATAAAAAAAAAAAAAAAGGTTATGTCAAGGTTATGTCAAGGTTATGTCAAGGTTATGTCAAGGTTATGTCAAGGTTATGTCAAGGTTATGTCAAGGTTATGTCAAGGTTATGTCAAGGTTATGTCAAGGTTATGTCAAGGTTATGTCAAGGTTATGTCAAGGTTATGTCAAGGTTATGTCAAGGTTATGTCAAGGTTATGTCAAGGTTATGTCAAGGTTATGTCAAGGTTATGTCAAGGTTATGTCAAGGTTATGTCAAGGTTATGTCAAGGTTATGTCAAGGTTATGTCAAGGTTATGTCAAGGTTATGTCAAGGTTATGTCAAGGTTATGTCAAGGTTATGTCAAGGTTATGTCAAGGTTATGTCAAGGTTATGTCAAGGTTATGTCAAGGTTATGTCAAGGTTATGTCAAGGTTATGTCAAGGTTATGTCAAGGTTATGTCAAGGTTATGTCAAGGTTATGTCAAGGTTATGTCAAGGTTATGTCAAGGTTATGTCAAGGTTATGTCAAGGTTATGTCAAGGTTATGTCAAGGTTATGTCAAGGTTATGTCAAGGTTATGTCAAGGTTATGTCAAGGTTATGTCAAGGTTATGTCAAGGTTATGTCAAGGTTATGTCAAGGTTATGTCAAGGTTATGTCAAGGTTATGTCAAGGTTATGTCAAGGTTATGTCAAGGTTATGTCAAGGTTATGTCAAGGTTATGTCAAGGTTATGTCAAGGTTATGTCAAGGTTATGTCAAGGTTATGTCAAGGTTATGTCAAGGTTATGTCAAGGTTATGTCAAGGTTATGTCAAGGTTATGTCAAGGTTATGTCATGGTTATGTCAAGGTTATGTCAAGGTTATGTCAAGGTTATGTCAAGGTTATGTCAAGGTTATGTCAAGGTTATGTCAAGGTTATGTCAAGGTTATGTCAAGGTTATGTCAAGGTTATGTCAAGGTTATGTCAAGGTTATGTCAAGGTTATGTCAAGGTTATGTCAAGGTTATGTCAAGGTTATGTCAAGGTTATGTCAAGGTTATGTCAAGGTTATGTCAAGGTTATGTCAAGGTTATGTCAAGGTTATGTCAAGGTTATGTCAAGGTTATGTCAAGGTTATGTCAAGGTTATGTCAAGGTTATGTCAAGGTTATGTCAAGGTTATGTCAAGGTTATGTCAAGGTTATGTCAAGGTTATGTCAAGGTTATGTCAAGGTTATGTCAAGGTTATGTCAAGGTTATGTCAAGGTTATGTCAAGGTTATGTCAAGGTTATGTCAAGGTTATGTCAAGGTTATGTCAAGGTTATGTCAAGGTTATGTCAAGGTTATGTCAAGGTTATGTCAAGGTTATGTCAAGGTTATGTCAAGGTTATGTCAAGGTTATGTCAAGGTTATGTCAAGGTTATGTCAAGGTTATGTCAAGGTTATGTCAAGGTTATGTCAAGGTTATGTCAAGGTTATGTCAAGGTTATGTCAAGGTTATGTCAAGGTTATGTCAAGGTTATGTCAAGGTTATGTCAAGGTTATGTCAAGGTTATGTCAAGGTTATGTCAAGGTTATGTCAAGGTTATGTCAAGGTTATGTCAAGGTTATGTCAAGGTTATGTCAAGGTTATGTCAAGGTTATGTCAAGGTTATGTCAAGGTTATGTCAAGGTTATGTCAAGGTTATGTCAAGGTTATGTCAAGGTTATGTCAAGGTTATGTCAAGGTTATGTCAAGGTTATGTCAAGGTTATGTCAAGGTTATGTCAAGGTTATGTCAAGGTTATGTCAAGGTTATGTCAAGGTTATGTCAAGGTTATGTCAAGGTTATGTCAAGGTTATGTCAAGGTTATGTCAAGGTTATGTCAAGGTTATGTCAAGGTTATGTCAAGGTTATGTCAAGGTTATGTCAAGGTTATGTCAAGGTTATGTCAAGGTTATGTCAAGGTTATGTCAAGGTTATGTCAAGGTTATGTCAAGGTTATGTCAAGGTAATGTCAAGGTTATGTCAAGGTTATGTCAAGGTTATGTCAAGGTTATGTCAAGGTTATGTCAAGGTTATGTCAAGGTTATGTCAAGGTTATGTCAAGGTTATGTCAAGGTTATGTCAAGGTTATGTCAAGGTTATGTCAAGGTTATGTCAAGGTTATGTCAAGGTTATGTCAAGGTTATGTCAAGGTTATGTCAAGGTTATGTCAAGGTTATGTCAAGGTTATGTCAAGGTTATGTCAAGGTTATGTCAAGGTTATGTCAAGGTTATGTCAAGGTTATGTCAAGGTTATGTCAAGGTTATGTCAAGGTTATGTCAAGGTTATGTCAAGGTTATGTCAAGGTTATGTCAAGGTTATGTCAAGGTTATGTCAAGGTTATGTCAAGGTTATGTCAAGGTTATGTCAAGGTTATGTCAAGGTTATGTCAAGGTTATGTCAAGGTTATGTCAAGGTTATGTCAAGGTTATGTCAAGGTTATGTCAAGGTTATGTCAAGGTTATGTCAAGGTTATGTCAAGGTTATGTCAAGGTTATGTCAAGGTTATGTCAAGGTTATGTCAAGGTTATGTCAAGGTTATGTCAAGGTTATGTCAAGGTTATGTCAAGGTTATGTCAAGGTTATGTCAAGGTTATGTCAAGGTTATGTCAAGGTTATGTCAAGGTTATGTCAAGGTTATGTCAAGGTTATGTCAAGGTTATGTCAAGGTTATGTCAAGGTTATGTCAAGGTTATGTCAAGGTTATGTCAAGGTTATGTCAAGGTTATGTCAAGGTTATGTCAAGGTTATGTCAAGGTTATGTCAAGGTTATGTCAAGGTTATGTCAAGGTTATGTCAAGGTTATGTCAAGGTTATGTCAAGGTTATGTCAAGGTTATGTCAAGGTTATGTCAAGGTTATGTCAAGGTTATGTCAAGGTTATGTCAAGGTTATGTCAAGGTTATGTCAAGGTTATGTCAAGGTTATGTCAAGGTTATGTCAAGGTTATGTCAAGGTTATGTCAAGGTTATGTCAAGGTTATGTCAAGGTTATGTCAAGGTTATGTCAAGGTTATGTCAAGGTTATGTCAAGGTTATGTCAAGGTTATGTCAAGGTTATGTGGTCGGATAAGGGACTGTCATGCGTAACTAAGGTCTTTTGGCCATAGCCTCTGCAGTTCAAGTCTTCCCCACCTTCACGTGGTACCGGCTGTTCTCGCCGAAGGGGTTCAGGCTCTCGAATGACGCAGCAACAGTGGTAGCTGTCGACGGGCACAACCACTCACTTTCATGTACACACACGTTTCTACGCGTGCTTCCGGGCACCCTTTGTCTCGGGGAGAGTGTAAGAGAGGCCTTCCCCTTTTTCCGGGGAGCCAGTGGATGAATTGAGTAACTCTATAAACGGGTTCACTCGTGAATGAAGGGGGCCTACCTATAAACGGGAATGCCCTGGCGGGTTATGAATGGTCCGGGTACCTGGTCAATAGGTACACCGGAATATGAATGAGTCTCCGAGTTCGAGGGGTCGCTGTCTGGGAGTACGGTGCAGTGATCGTCGGGGGTGGGAATGATCGGGGGTCCTGAGGGGACTTCCTCGTGTCCGTGTGCGCCCCCTATCTGGAGGGTACAGCGGTTAACACCGGTGGGCACTGCCGGGCCGCCATTAGTAGGGGGGCCCGAACCCAGCCCAGCCAGTTGGGAGGCAGCCCTGCACAGTGGTAGGGCGATTACGCTAAATCCCGCTTCTCGTAGTAGTGCCGAGTGGCGTCCGGACGGGTACCCTGCTGCGGGGAGCGGGGGGGGAACCGACGAGGCCACCGGATTGTAGGGACGCTCGGACATCGGGGGGGTCCAGGACGGGCTGCCGGTGCCCCTTCTCCCGGCGATCCTCCTGACCATATTACACACCTACACTCTTTTACACTGTTTTTGTCCCTTTTTGTTTAACTCCATTTTTTAAATATGAATAGAGATACAAAAAATAAGCAGGTACCTACAGTGCCGCCTGCATCTCTCGGCCGTGCCGAGATAAGGGTGTGTCCCGGCACCCGCAATTCCTCCAAGTCGGTAGGCAACCAGGCCGACTTGGAAGTGACGGCTACTGGAAGCCAACGAGGCCAACGCCGCGACGCCGAGCAGGAGGGTTCTCCTTTCCTGCCCAGGAAAAGCCTGGCACGATCTCCGCCGTCGGGATCCCGCGATCCCGTTCGCGAGACCGGAGACGAGAGTCCCCGGACGGAGGCCGTTACGGCCTCCTCTCCGGTGCCCAATCCCCCCTCCCCTCCCTTCTTCTCCCCTCTCCCTCCTTCCTCCCTCTTTACCTTCCCTTCTTCCCCCACCCTTGGCTCCGGAAAGGGGTCAGCGGGGAGGGGGAAGATCAAGAGGAAGAGGACCGCTTTTTCGTCGCCCGAAGAAGCACATGAATGCACGTCGGACGAATCGACGTCGGCCAGTGGTCTTGTGAGTCCCCTGCCCTGCTTGGAGACTCAAGTTAAGAAGGCGGTTGCCGGTACGCGAGCTCTCGCCAAAAAGCTAGGCGCCTCAGCCGAGCAAGAGGAGGGCACGCGTAAGCTTTTCAACACTATCATCAGGAGTCTCAACGAAGTGCAACACGCGGTCAAGGCTATGAGGAGGAACGAGCGTGCCCCTTCAACCTTAACTCCAGCCCACCGCCCTCCAACACGGAGCTCCCCAGCTCCGGACGCGAAGCCTGGAGGTCGCGGGGTTAATACGGGCACGCAGACCGAGCCTGCGACGGAGAGGATGGACACCGAGTGCATCGCCCCGCCGAGGACCAGGTCTTGTGGCACTCAGACCTGCGACCCGCAGGAGGTGGACGATCATGACGTTGCGGACTGGACGCGCGGGGCCAGGGACTGGCCATCCCTCCGAGCACTGGTGGACAGGAGGTGGGCGGAATCGTCGTTCGTGAACACGACAATTGTCGAGGGTAACCCCCTCGTTGGCTGTCCGGACGACGATCTGGCGTGCTTCGCCCCAGCTGACCTCGAGGTGGGAACGGGCCCTGCCCGCTTCCTTCTAGACCGGATACCGGGGGTTGCTGACCTGAGGACGGACCCTCCATCGGTTGGTGAGTCCACATTTCTCACCCTCAGGACATCCATTCCGCGCCGCGATGCCCCCCCCAGAATCCGCGAGAAAAGAATATTTTTCGCGGCTGACAGGGCAACCGGGTCCAGCACCTTCGCGGCTGAAAACGCGTACAGGGCACTCGCGCACTTAAGGGAACTGGGAGTCAAGATGGCATGCAAGTGCATAGCCATTGCCTCCCACCCCGACATTCCTTCGGAGCCTTTCCGAAAGATGCTGGAGGCGGTTTTTTCGGGAACCGGGGTTGCAATCAAGATCTGGGGGATCCCAGCCGGCCAAATGCGTCGCCCCCCCGAGCAGCCCTCCGACACGGTACTGGTGAGGGGCGAGAACCTCACGTACGCTCAGATGCTTCGGGCCGTAAAGGATAAGGTCGACATCGACGGCGCGGGGATTCTCGTCTCCGACGTCAGGACCAGTAGGGATGGACATATGCTCATACAAGTGAGGGGCGACGGGGCGAAGGCCAGGGCCCTCAGCTCCCTGGTTAACGAAAAGGTACAAGGGCTTAGGGCGTCGGTCGGGGTGGGAAGGGGCCCTCTCCGCACCTTGCACCTCCGCCGTGTCGAAGGCGACGCGACCGTCGACGACATAAAGGCGGCTATTCACAGGAGGCTGCCCGAATTTCCATCTGACAGCTACAAGATACGCGCTCTCCGGCCGGCGTTTGCTGGGAGGCAGAATGCATCTATTCTGGCTCCCGCGTCGGTGGCGGCGCGTATCCTCGCCCTCAGCCCGCTACGCGTGGGCTGGAGCTGCTGTCTGGTAACTGAGCGCGAGGAAATCCTCCAGTGCTTCAGGTGCCGGGGATACGGACATCGGGCCGCTGATTGTAAAGGGCCAGACCGTACAAAGGTCTGCCGCAAATGCGGCGCTGATGATCACCGGGCGGGCGAGTGTAGGGGGCGCGAGAGGTGCGTGGTCTGCGACCAGGACGGGCACCGGGACGGGGGTCTCAGATGTCCTGCCTACCGCAGGGCCCTTGAAGAGGCCAGGAGCAAGGGGGGGAAGCCTCCTTCTATCGAACGACGTCCGAAAATAACGCCGCGAGCGCGAGCCTCTCCCCCTTCGGTTGAAAAGGGGATTGGCTCGTCCGCGGTGCGTAATCATAATATAACACCTGAGCAGTCTGCTCGTCGGAATGAAGCAGGCATTAGTTCTGGGGGCGGTGGTACGCGCGCGGGTGGATGTCCGCAGCCTGCACCGCGCGGTGCATCGGCCGGGGGGGTACCCCCTGTGCCAAGTAGCGCGTCGCCAACGCGCAGCGATGTCTGCGCAGACCAGTGCGCAGACTCGGCCCTTCGCCGCGAGCCGTGCCGGAAAGAGCCGAAGCTCAGGCTGAAGAGAGTGCCGGCTCAGGGACGCGCGGGGGGAGACGGGCTGACGAGTCCGAATGACGTCGTCTTGCGTCCGCGCAGCACGGAACGCGCAGGCGGCGGCGCAGGCGCGGCCGAGCTGGGCGAAATTACACGACAGGAGCCGAGCGGCTCAACAAGCACTGCGGAGCAGGGACGTGCGGAGAGGGACGGCCCTCTCCGTCAAAATATAGAAAGTAAGGCTGACGTCACGTAACGTCTGTTTCGATACGCGACTGACACGCACGGTTTTTTGTGCAAGAGTTTTTGTGCGAGGTACATTTCTTGTCGGCCTACTTCTTAAACTTTTTCTTTTCTTACAGTTCTTTTCTTTTGTTATAACGTTAGCTT